>NC_135234.1:201272785-201872785 GCF_051348905.1 Ranitomeya variabilis
CTGCCGTGTGTGTGGCAGTAGTTTTTCTAATAGTCTTATCACACCTGTCTGCCTTACTTCCTTGAGGAGGGACGGGAACCAAAGTTGACGTGTTCTAATATTGAAATTCCATTTCCCAGCTCTGGAAATTCACCACTTACGGTTGAAGGATTGGCAGTGATTGCATGGTTTAGAGGAGCACACTTCCATTTATAAGGGGTTGTCCCCGTCAGGCTGGGTTTACAGGAGGGATACCCTCCGCGAGGCTGGAGGTTGTGGTGCGTATACAGAATGTAAACTTCACTCTTGTGAACCCAGCCTACAACTAATTATGTAATGGTGCATGTATTACTAATGCAGATGACGTTTGCGTGTGTCGCCATTTCTAATTCATCTATATATTTTACTATATTATACTGCTCTGTAGTAAGCTCCGTTCTGCGCCCATATGTCTGTAGTAAGCTCCGTTCTGCTCCCATATGTCTGTAGTAAGCTCCGTTCTGCTCCCATATCTCTGCAGTAAGCTCTGTTCTGCTCCTATATCTCTATAGGAAGCTCTGTTCTGCTCCAATATCTCTGTAGTAAGCTCGGTTCTGCTCCCATATCTCTGTAGTAAGCTCGGTTCTGCTCCCATATCTCTGTAGTAAGCTCGGTTCTGCTCCCATATCTCTGTAGTAAGCTCGGTTCTGCTCCCATATCTATGCAGCAAGCTCAGTTCTGTTCCCATATCTCTGTACCAGCCTGTTTTTAAAGCCTGTTATGTCTGCTGCTTTAATGCAATGGTCAGAGGTAAGCAGGGAAAAGGAGGGCCACCGCAACTCGAGGGCCACTGCCTTGTGATTGCCCCCCAGGCTGAAAAGTGCCAGCCAGCCCCTGTTGTTGCCCAATAAAAATGATTATTTTTTTGTATAGTTCCAGTGTACCATCCATGAGAAATCTATCAGATAATTCATAATCAAATCATGCTGTAAGGGCAAAGGGTTCTTGTCAGTGCATTTAAACTGCTTCTTCCAAGTGCATTGACCCACCCACTGTGTACTTCAAGCCTGATTTGCTTATGACTTTTATATTAATTTTTTTATGACTCACATATAGGATACCTACAAAATAATATAAAATTTTATTGGGAGACAAGCATCTACACTGTTAAACCACTACTTCCATTTGTAAAAAGGAGCTGACAGGTTTCCTTTCATTTCAGCACATAATACTGCATAATTTAGCTAGATTTGCAACAGAAATATTGTGATTGTTATTTACCATAGTATCATGCTTATCCAATGATTTATTAAGAATGTCTGTATCAATCTACTATTACCCCAATTCCAATATGTTACACACCTGTCCAGGGTATCACAAACTCCACTACCTTCCTCTGGATCTTCTGCCCTCTTTTGCTCTCCAGTTCGGATTTTGCAATTTACTTGAGATTCAATTAGATTCAATTGGAGGCCAAATCAAACACATACACAACATCTTAATGGGTGACAAAAAGCTTCCCAAACAGCTAAAATAAGAGGCAAACACTACGAAAAGTGGCATCAATTGACTCACAGTACAAATTTGCAAATGGCACAGCAGCTGTCAGCCATGGGTCATGCATAAGTTATCAGGGTCTGGGCCAGCATTTACAGCTTGAAATTAAAGTTTCAATGAGGACCTGGTGGTAAAGGGAGCAGTGCAAGCCTTCTTAGCTGGGAGCCCTGATGCCTCATGCGACACCTCTAATTTTTTTTCCCAGCCACACTCAGATGGCATAAACATCAGTTTCATCCAGTACTATTGGTAGAAAATTGTAAGTTACATGGGGAGTTGACTGAAACAAAAGTGCTGGTGTGCCTGTCTGAGAGTCCTACTTACACAGGCAACCCAACAGACGGAGACCAAACTTGGAGTCTCCACATTTCAAAAAATTATTGTCACACACCATTAAACTGGCATCAATTTCCACCAAGTAGAAATATTATAATAGGCACACCTTCCACCACAGGCAAACCAACTTGGAGTTTCCACATTTCAAAAAATTGTTTGTAACATCAGCAGCAGTAGCAACAGCCAGCACAGAAGCCACCACAAAGTTGGCACAGACTGCAATAATGCGAGATCAATGCATGACACTAAAAACTACACCATTGGCTAGTCTGCCCAGTCTGCGACTAGGGTGCAAAGGTCATTGGAGATCCATAACTTGTTAATTTTGATGAAAGTTAGATGGTCTACACTTCCAGAGGACAGCTGGATGCACTTATCCATCAGGACACCACCAGCAGTGCTGAAAACATGTTCCGAGAGAACACTGGCTACCGGGCATCGCAAAACCTCAAAGGCGTGACAGGCGAGCTCAGGCCACTCTTCCATCTTTGAAGATCGAAATGCAAAATGGTTAAAACCCCCTCTGATGGCAGTGATATTGAGCTTCAGATACTCTTGCACCATCCTCTCCAGTTGTTCACAATGTGTCAGACTTGTACTCTGTTCTGCTGGTGCACGGGCTGGTTTAAAAAATGTGTGAAACAACTCACAGAAATTGCTTATGCCACTTACACTGATGCTGCTGCTTATGTTTTTGCGACGAATCTCTTCTCTAGGTTCTCTTAATGGTGCGTGCCCACGATCAGGAACTGCTGCAGGTTTGATGCTGCGTATTTATGCAGCATCAAACCCGCAGCTGCCAGCTGTGACAGCATAGTGGATGGTATTTCTAGAAATCCCTTGTCCACTGTGCATGTATAGTTGCCTGTGGATCACCAGCGGACACTGACATGTGTAGCATTTTTCAAGACCGCAGCATGTCAATTTTTCTTGCGAAGACGCAGTAAATCCGCATGGTTCAGTGAACACTTGCAGATTTACCTGAGTTCAACAGAAGTCAGAGCTTTGAACGCAGCGAACATATTCTGCATCCAAAGCGCTGCTAGTTCTGGATCGTGAGCATATAGCCTTAATGTAGCAGACATAATCTCAGTCTCTGGTATAGATAGAAGATAAACTCTCCATCTCCATGATTCCTTACCTGAATTAAGGGGAATAGCGCAGTCATATGGTTGATGAGGAGGTAGCATCTCGGCCCTCTGGAGAAGACATATTTGAAATCCTGATAGGAAGCAGACAAACTGGAGGCAGTGAATGCAGAACAGAGTTTCATAGCAGGCAGCTGGGGTAGAGCATTGAAGCAATTATGAAAGCAAGATGGACCAGTCCAGTTACCACCTCCCTAGAGCTCGTGTCTATGTTCATAAACTTAGCTAGTCCGTTTTGTGATCCTCAGCCACTAGGATCATAACAGAGATGTTTCCTAAGCAGAATGTTGAAGGTGCACATTAGGCTGTGGCAGGTTTTGAGGAGCTGGTGGTGAAACCTCAGGAGTCTGAGACAGTGCATCCATATGAACTGAGAGGTTTTGAACAGTCTGGGAATGTTCACATTGGCTAACAGCATCAGTCTAGGCAAATCTTTCGTATTCCATGGCAACTTTTTGTACCATTAGGGTCCATGGTCCTAGGATTCTGTTAGGCTCACTTGGTGAGGTGGACTTACTAAGCCTCTGGTTCAAGTGAGCACACAAAGTGAGATTCTTCGATGACATGTCAGCAATTACAGAACCAGTAGGATGTATGAAATGGAATCCAGCAGAGATGAATGGATGTTATAGCTCAATAAACACATATGGTGGAGCAGGTCTAATCCTAAAAACCGAGTATGTCTTAGGGTACCGTCACACATTGAAATTTTCATCGCTGCGACGGCACGATTCGTGACGTCGCAGCGTCGTATAATCATCGCTCCAGCGTCGTAGACTGCGGTCACACGTTGCAATCACGGCGCTGGAGCGATGCCGAAGTCCCCAGGTAACCAGGGTAAACATCGGGTAACTAAGCGCAGGGCCGCGCTTAGTAACCCGATGTTTACCCTGGTTACCAGCGTAAATGTAAAAAAACAAACAGTACATACTCACCCGTCGGTGTCCTTCAGGTCCCTTGCCGTCTGCTTCCTGCTCTGAGTGCAGCCGTACAGTGAGAGCAGATCGCAGCACCGCTGCGCTCTGCTCTCACTTTCCGGCCGGCACTCAGAGCAGGAAGCAGACGGCAAGGGACCTGAAGGACACCGACGGGTGAGTATGCACGGTTTGTTTTTTTACGTTTACGCTTGTAACCAGGGTAAACATCGGGTTACTAAGCGCGGCCCTGCGCTTAGTTACCCGATGTTTACCCTGGTTACAAGCGAAGACATCGCTGGATCGCTGTCACACACAACGATCCAGCGATGTCAGCAGGTGATCAAGCGACGAAAGAAAGTTCCAAACGATCTGCTACGACGTACGATTCTCAGCAGGGTGTCTGATCGCAGTAGCGTGTCAGACACAGCGATATCGTAACGATATCGCTAGAACGTCACGAATCGTAACGTCGTAGCGATGGAAATTTCAATGTGTGACAGTACCCTTAGTTGACCCTAAATAGATTTAGGGAGATGAAATCAATTAGCCACACCCAACAAACTGTAAAAGCTGACATGGAGAACAGCAGAAGGCAGACTGAGGATAAGAAAGCAGAAGCTGGGACAGGTTTGTAACAAAACCCTTAATTCTTATGTGTCACATTTCAGAACATCTTTAAAATCTCCTCTGAGAATGGCTGAACCAGACCCCATGAAGATTAGTTGGAACAAATTGTCTGCATCTGAAAGAAAACTTTCCTTACTGATGGAACCTGTTTTTCTGATAAGGATCCCATTCACCACAATACAAATTGTTTCAAACTTTAGGCTAAACAGGGAGAACGTCAGATCCTAAGCGAGAAAGGAGGTATAGCCCTAGGATTAACTCTTTTCTCCACTAAAGACAAATTACTTGTGCCTATGTTCATTTCCTACAGTTTCTCTGTGTTCACAGACAAGTTGTTATTGATTCCGGAGCAGCAGAGAATCTTATGGACTTCTCTCTGGCCAAAAGACTGAGAATTCAGCCAGCCTCCATAAAGGGCTCAACAATTCCAGTTGGTGATATCTAACTACAAACAGTGAAAATAACTCTATAGATTCGTGCACTACACATTGAGGACATTTCTTTTTTAGTTTTGCCACTTTCTGATGCACCTGTGCTTTTGGGACTTCCATGGCTACGGCTACACGCTCAAGTCATTGACTGGTTATCCGATCAGATTGCCCAGTGGGGATCATACTGTTCTTATATGTGCTATAAATTTTCACGTCAACAACCACCTCAGAAACTCTGCTCTGCATCTGCTGCCTCTAATTTTTCTGTCTCCTACCAGAACTTTGCATATGTTTTCTCTGGGCATGAGGCCAAAGAGAACCTCAAGTTAGATGTGACTGAGCCTGAGTGTGTCCTTGTTTCTGCCTCTTCATTTTCCAACTTCACCTGCAGATTGTCCTCTGTCTCTCAACAGCTCCTCTTCTACAGTCAAAATAGTTTCTTCTTCTGCATCTGATCTGATCATGGAGTATGAAATCAACCAAGTTCTGGACAGTGAAATGATTTGTGGTCCTGAGGAGAGATGCTGGGTGCCTAAAATGACATAGATGCACCTATCCTGCTCAAGAGACATCATACTAAGCATCCTCTTTCTGCCATCACTGACTCATATGGGAGGGGCCCTAAGAGGGGGGTACTGCTACATTCCTATCGCGGGTATCCTGACCTCCATTTCCTTCCCATGGGTCTGCTGCTTTCTTCTTTGCTCCATGTCTGATTTTGAAAGTTGCTCAGCATGGATAAATGACATCGTCTCCCTAAACCTATTTAAGACCCATTAAGACACACACCTATATCTTCGGATTTAGATACTAGATCTCTGTATTTCGTGTATTCCACCTTCTGTGCTTACTGTGCATTAACTCGACTCCATGCCTGCCGGGTTCCACGTCATCTGTCCTGCTGCTCCTGAGATTCCTGGGTGTACGAAGTCCTCGCTTCCCTCATGCATCTGTAGCGCCCCCACTGCCGCAGGGCCGAGGGGTACCCGGTACCGGGCCTCTGAGTCTCTGCTCTGGGGTTATCACGGTGGCTAGACCCGGTCCGTGACCCTGCCGAGGGACGTACAGTAAAATAATAGATGTGGATGGGTGGTGGTGCTGTAGTAGTGCGGTGCAGTAAATAACGAGGACACCAGGTTGCAGTCTCTTTACCTCTTTACTGAAGATCTCTGGGTCCGCAGTCCGGAGTCCAGATAGCCAGGCTGCGCAAGTCCGGCCGGTCCAATGGCACCTCCAGAGTTCTCTTCACAGGTGGAAATCTGTGCCTTCCTTCTAGCGCTATGTGTTGCGGTCCTTCCCTGCTGTGCTTACGGAAAGTCCCCACAACTGTTGTGTCCGTTTCTTAAGTTCCCTCACAACTCAATTAGATGATGTTCTGCTAATTCTCCGTCCCTCCCTGATGTTACGGTTAGAACGGCACCCGTTTGACGGGTAGGCTCGGAGCTCTTCCGGGACCCTAGAGTCGCCCCTCTCCACAAGTTGCCCCCCAAGACTGCATAGGTGATTTAGGTGAGACAGTCCGCCTTAGACTGACTGTCCTGCCGCTGTTTAGAGTATTGCTTGAAGCTGAATATTGTAATACTCCCTCGGCGTTCCGGCCGCCAGTTGTGCGCCTCAGTAGAATGTTGCCTCGATCTTACAGCACGACCCCTACTGGTATTCTCCTTGTTGCTTTGATCTCGTTTCTCACTCAGCACAATCTATCTCGCTTCCAATCCCTTCTTGGGCACCGCCGCTATACTGAGCAGGCACGGTCCCGTTACGTTCTCTCAAGTTGCTAAGTCTCTGTCAGGATCCCACCCCTGACAGAGACCCTACCGAATCTTCTCCCGCAACACCCTCTGCCACAAGGTGTTGCCTTGCTACAATCCAGTCAGCTTTCTGTCTAACTTCCTGCCTGACCCCCAGTTTTACCAGTGTGTGAGGAGTGGCCTAATGAATAGAACCCTTAGCTCCCCCTGGAGGCCCGGTGGTGAAATGTATTGGTGTCTGTGATACCTGATCAGATGAACTCCTTCAGTGCCATCAGACATACCATAGCTCCCCTTAGTGGCGGAGCCACAGTACTGCAACGACCAGGACTCTGGGGCGCTGCACTCCCCCCTGGTTAAATCCAGTACTCCGGGACTGGGAAGAAAACAACAATACAAGTTAGCAAAAAGACATACAATTTTGTTGAGTGCAATAACAATAAGTATATTTGAACTGAGCTTCCCTTTATGGGAGGTGAGGACACTTGAACGTTACAAACATAGTTAAATATCATAGCAACATGCTATAAATAACTTCTCTTACCCAACCGGGTATTCTACTTAGTACAAATTCTTGAACAATAATTTAACATTGCCTTTAAGGACGTACACTCTGAATCCGCTAAAGACCTTCTTATAATCACATTATAAGGCAATTTAACTTTTACATTCTCCTTCTTTAAATCTGTCCTAACGGCACCAGACCTACTGCCTCTCCTTTCTTACAGGACCGCTCCTTTCAGCCCGAGCCTTCTGTCTTTTCAACTACTATACATAGTATAGAACATAACATTACTTTCAGTTTAAGAGCACTGAGCCATCTCTATATGGCTCCTAGGAGGACTCAGGGTTCACCTTCTGTCCTCGTTGTCTATCAACATTATCAAACATTTTCTATATAACATTAAACCTTCTCATTATTTTCTTACTGACATGTATGCTGGACACTACGTCTACCCCTACGGGCCCACTGCATCCTTCTTCTAGCTTTCACTTTCTTTCAGGGAACATTATCAGCATTTCTTTGCAATTAACTAGTTAGGTACATATAACTTTCTCATGCAAACATTATCATCACTTTCTTTTTTATCAAGATATTATTGCTATCTCTCAGTCTCAAAGCAATACCATTCTTTAAGTGCAACACATGAACATCCCCTTTAAGAGGGGACCAAGTCTCTATGAGGTAGCATATCTTCTCAAGCTACCAGTCCGTACTCAACAAAGGTTCCAGTGTGGTATCTTCACAAAGAGTCCTTTTTGAAGTAAAACCAGTAGGGAGCACCTTTAATAAGGTGCAAACTATTTACAAAAAGTTTGTATCATGCACTGTTCATGATTGCGGCAGTTCTAGAAACATGTGCAAAACTTAGAAAAACAAACAAAACAATAGGGATCCCGGGTCAACGAAGGGATCCCTTTAAAAGCCCTTTAGCAGCAAAACAGTAAAACAGTAAAACAGTAACTATGTACATATATTAAAGCATTCCTGCTTACTCAGTCTTCTTGTGTAGGGAACGGTCTCCTTCCAGGCCTCACCCGGCCAACGGGTCGCCTTGGGGTAGCAAGGGCCGGTCCTGGCTCCAGCAGCGACAGGGTCCCACGCCGGGATGCCCTCCTTGCTTGTGGGCGAGCATGACCCAGAGGCACGCGGTGGACCCGGACCTCCTGAGACTCCTCGGGGGCTGGCTCCGGCCTCTTCTCTGCAGAAGGCTCATCCTCCAGCGTTCCGGTAGCAGCCTGCAGGGTGACACACCGCTGGACGCCCCGAGCTATCCAGCTGGTTCCGCCCGCTTCCCGCCTCCACCGGGTGTAGGTCACGGTGTCGCCAGGCTCCAGGTCGGAGTCATGCCTCCCTCCACAGGGCTCGACTTCCTCGCGGTCAACACGGACCTGCAGTGGCTCCCCGATCTCCTGGATAACTCCCCTCCCATGTCGGGAGTTAAAGGATACCACCACGCCCCAGTGCGACGGTGGGGTTTCTTCCATACCAGTTAGATTAATCTGGGCTGCAGGCTGAGGCCTGTTCCGCCAGGCTGCCATTAGGCGCCGCAGATGTTCTGCCTCCGGCAGGATCCTCAGGCCCTGTGCCCGCAGCGTACCTTCAACCGCGGCCAGGTTGGTCGGAGCAGGGGACACCGGAGACAAGCGGACCTCCGTGGGCTGGCCCAGCCGAGCGAGCACATGGGCATCAGCCTCCAAGCGGCGTGCTATTTGTCGAGCCTCGGCTGCAGCCACACACTCCTCAGACGGGGGCAAGGGGGGTCGGCCCATCGGTGCTCCTGCGATGGTCAGTCCCTGCAACGTTGGTGCATCTGGGGCTGTGTCGGGTCGTGCAGCCCCAGACCGAATCGGGTCTGTCACACGCGGTGTTCCCGGCGTCGCTATCTTCTCTTCTTCTCCAGTGTCCTCTTCCCACGGTCTCTTTCGTGGGCGGCCCCGTCTCCATGGTCTCCACCCTTCAAACAGGATCAGAAGGCGGACCTCGGCTGTTGACGGACACGTCCTCAGGACACAGAAATATTTAGACTGGGCGGCCATTGTCCTTCGCGCTCTGCAGCTTGTCTACGCCCACTTCACGCCCCTCTTCTTCTCTGGCGCTCTCCTCAGCGCTGTAATGGCGGCGGATTTTTGGCGGGATTTTTGGTGGTAAATGGCGCAGCACAGTCTTTACAATAAAGTACAGTCCAAGCACAATAAATCACAGCTCCAAGGCACACATGACCTGATTCTTCAGGCTTAAGTAGATCCTGTTTGTGACGCCAAGTTGTAGCGCCCCCACTGCCGCAGGGCCGTGGGGTACCCGGTACCGGGCCTCTGAGTCTCTGCTCTGGGGTTATCACGGTGGCTAGACCCGGTCCGTGACCCTGCCGAGGGACGTACAGTAAAATAATAGATGTGGATGGGTGGTGGTGCTGTAGTAGTGCGGTGCAGTAAATAACGAGGACACCAGGTTGCAGTCTCTTTACCTCTTTACTGAAGATCTCTGGGTCCGCAGTCCGGAGTCCAGATAGCCAGGCTGCGCAAGTCCGGCCGGTCCAATGGCACCTCCAGAGTTCTCTTCACAGGTGGAAATCTGTGCCTTCCTTCTAGCGCTATGTGTTGCGGTCCTTCCCTGCTGTGCTTACGGAAAGTCCCCACAACTGTTGTGTCCGTTTCTTAAGTTCCCTCACAACTCAATTAGATGATGTTCTGCTAATTCTCCGTCCCTCCCTGATGTTACGGTTAGAACGGCACCCGTTTGACGGGTAGGCTCGGAGCTCTTCCGGGACCCTAGAGTCGCCCCTCTCCACAAGTTGCCCCCCAAGACTGCATAGGTGATTTAGGTGAGACAGTCCGCCTTAGACTGACTGTCCTGCCGCTGTTTAGAGTATTGCTTGAAGCTGAATATTGTAATACTCCCTCGGCGTTCCGGCCGCCGGTTGTGCGCCTCAGTAGAATGTTGCCTCGATCTTACAGCACGACCCCTACTGGTATTCTCCTTGTTGCTTTGATCTCGTTTCTCACTCAGCACAATCTATCTCGCTTCCAATCCCTTCTTGGGCACCGCCGCTATACTGAGCAGGCACAGTCCCGTTACGTTCTCTCAAGTTGCTAAGTCTCTGTCAGGATCCCACCCCTGACAGAGACCCTACCGAATCTTCTCCCGCAACAACCTCTGCCACAAGGTGTTGCCTGGCTCCAATCCAGTCAGCTTTCTGTCTAACTTCCTGCCTGACCCCCAGTTTTACCAGTGTGTGAGGAGTGGCCTAATGAATAGAACCCTTAGCTCCCCCTGGAGGCCCGGTGGTGAAATGTATTGGTGTCTGTGATACCTGATCAGATGAACTCCTTCAGTGCCATCAGACGTACCATAGCTCCCCTTAGTGGCGGAGCCACAGTACTGCAACGACCAGGACTCTGGGGTGCTGCACATCCATGCTTGCTACATCAATGGCCAGGATCTATATGCCTATCCAGACCTGAGGGTTAAAGGATCCATCTCACCTGGTGAAGTTAGCACAAAACAGTTGGGCTGCTGTGTAAAATGTAAAGAAAAGAAGAATACAATGATTTGGAAATCTCTTCTAGACATATTTTATTCACAATAGAACACAGAACACATATCAGAAGTTGTATGATAGATATTTTTCCTTTTTATTTGAAAAAATATATTAAGAAATTGATGGCAGCAACACATCTCAAAAGAGTTGTGGCAGGGCCATGTCTACCATTGGGTAGCATCTCTATTTTTTTACAGTCTACCCTTGGGTAGGGGAATGTTGCCCCATTCTTGTATGATGTACAATTCTACCTGCTCAACAGTCTTTGTTCTTCTTTGTTAAAAATGTTTGTTTCGTAATACAACATGTTTTCTATTGATTAAAGATTTGGACTGTAGGTAGAACAGTTCATCCTCAAACTCTTCTCCTGCAAAGCCATGCTGTGGTGATGGTTTAGCATTGTATGGCTCAATATACAAGTCCTTTCCTGAAATAGATGATGTCTGGATGGTAGAATATGTTATTCTAAAACCTATATAATATAAAACATATATAATATGATAGTCACTTTCAAAATGTGTAAGCTGCATATGCCATAGGCAATAATGCACCCCAATATCAACCCTATGCTGATAACAAGCTGGATGGTCCTTCTCCTCTTGGACACAGCGTTCATGGTTTCCATAAAAATAAAATTGTTTCATCTGATCATAGATTGTATACTTCATATTTTAAGATATTCTAAAAAATATGTGCAGTTTTATGTTGAGGAATAGTTTTCTGAAATTGTTCCACAATTCTTAGATCAAGTTGTTCACAGATTGCTGAACCTTTAGCAATCTTTGCTTCTGTGAGATTCTGCCTCTCTAACATGCTTCCTTTATACAGAAGCATGTGACCCTTCAGCTATTTTTCATTGGTCCCAACCTTTTTAGATGCATTGTTTCCATCAATTTCAAAAGGAGTTGATTTTGTTTCAAATGAAATGGAAAAATGGCTACCTTTGAACTTTTGATATGTGTTCTGTGTTTTATTGTGAATAAAATATTGCTATGTGAGATTTTCAAATCATTCTTGTTTTCTTTACATCTTACTGTGTCCCAACGTTTTTGGAATATTTTTTTTACAACATTAAATTGTCTGATTTAAGAAAATTTTTACAAAAATCAGGGTTGTAAAAAAATGTAGACACAGTTATCAAAAAGCAGGCATCAGTAAGCCATTTGTTTTGCTTTTCACTTCATCAAGGTCAGTGTTGTGGCATCTCCTGTTTATAAATAGTACTTAGTGTCACCTACAAATTGAGAAACGAGAGACCCATCTGTCATGCCTGTTATGTCAAGGTCAGTTGTTTGATCATAATTTAAGGAATAATTTCTTTAACTTGTCTCTAGTGTTGAGCATTCCGATACCACAAGTATCGGGTATCGGCCGATATTTGCGGTATCGGAATTCCGATACCGAGATCCGATACTTGCCGCATATCGGATACCGGAATCGGAAGTTCTCAATTCAAACAGCACGAATTCAGCCAATGAGGAATGATTACAAGTGTGGGCACATCCTGTTCAGCATGGTGGGCATGAAACTACTGGCAAGGCTGTGATTGGCTGCTGAAATGATGTCATGCTGCAGTTTAAAAGTCGCTGGCGCCATTTTGGGCTCACTCTGCTGTGAATTCAGTTAGGCATAGGACGCTGTGTTCTGACTCAGGGCCAGTTGAGATAGCGATTTGCTTCTTTGTGCTTTTCCCAGGCTAATTTAGCAACCGCTGTGTGTTCACCTTGCTTTTGCCTTGCAGCGCTGTTTTCACAGCGATCTGCAAGGTCTGTGTGTGTGTGTGTGTGTGTGAGTGCAGCCCACTCTGTAGTCTGTGTGCAGCCATAACCGGTTGTATCCAGCTCAGGGTGGTTCACTGACTCATACAGTTCTATCCATTCCATTGTCCTTTTTTGCAAATAGTGCAGCCCGCTGCACATTTTTTCAAATAATTCCTATTAGTGGCTTTCCACCCGTATCCAGCTAAATTGTGGAAAAACACTACATAGGATAATGTAGAGGAGGTTTTTGGGGCCTTGCAGCGCCGTTTACGGCTGTCTGCACGGTCTCCGTGTGAGTGCAGCTTGCCCTGTAGTCTGTGTGCAGCCACAGCCGGTTGTATCCAGCTCAGGGTGGTTCACTGACTCATACAGTTCTATCCATTCCATTGTCCTTTTTTGCAAATAGTGCAGCCCGCTGCACATTTTTTCAAATAATTCCTATTAGTGGCTTTCCACCCGTATCCAGCTAAATTGTGGAAAAACACTACATAGGATAACGTAGAGGAGGTTTTTGGGGCCTTGCAGCGCCGTTTACGGCTGTCTGCACGGACTCCGTGTGAGTGCAGCTCGCCCTGTAGTCTGTGTGCAGCCACAGCCGGTTATATCCAGCTCAGGGTGGTTCACTGACTCATACAGTTCTATCCATTCCTTTGTCCTTTTTTGCAAATAGTGCAGCCAGCTGCACATTTTTTCAAATAATTCCTATTAGTGGCTTTCCACCCGTATCCAGCTAAATTGTGGAAAAACACTACATAGGATAACGTAGAGGAGGTTTTTGGGGCCTTGCAGCGCCGTTTACGGCTGTCTCCACGGTCTCCGTGTGAGTGCAGCTCTCCCTGTAGTCTGTGTGCAGCCACAGCCGGTTGTATCCAGCTCAGGGTGGTTCACTGACTCATACAGTTCTATCCATTCCATTGTCCTTTTTTGCAAATAGTGCAGCCCGCTGCACATTTTTTCAAATAATTCCTATTAGTGGCTTTCCACCCATATCCAGCTAAATTGTGGAAAAACACTACATAGGATAACGTAGAGGAGGTTTTTGGGGCCTTGCAGCGCCGTTTACGGCTGTCTGCACGGTCTCCATGTGAGTGCAGCTCGCCTGTTGTCAGTTCAACCCCCAAAAAATAAATAAATAATAAAGTTTACCAAACACACCACTTTACAGTTGTGTAGGCCACATTAGCTCATATTAAAGTCTAGTCCACACTTTAGAAAATTAGTGTTTCTTATACCTGTTAGGAGCTGTTCAGGAATAAGCACACTAAGCCGTTAGTACTTTTCTGCTTATCTTTATCAGTCAACCAAGATGAAGAAGGCAGGGAGTAAGGCACGTGGGCGTGGGCGCGGAGCAGGGAGAGGACGTGGAGATTCTGTGCCTGCTGTGGGCACCGGTGACTCATCATCACCCAGTTTCAGCAGGGAACAGTCCTTCATGCGCAGCTTTGTCGGAGAGCGCCGTACACCGCTGCTGCGTGAAGACCAAATTGAAGCCGTTGTCGGATGGATGGCAGCTAATGCATAGACTTCAATTAGTGCCACATCCTCTCAGACACAGAGCACTGGAGAGCACCCATCTGTCTCTTCACCACCTGCCAAATTGCCCAGGCAGACAGAGAGCCCAGGACAGGAGCCGTCTCTACTTCTGTTCTCTGAATCTCTTGGCTTGGAAACAGGGGGCCAGCCAAGCAGCATTGGAGAAATGGAAGAAGAGGCAGTGTGAAGTGATGCCCAACAGCTTTTTCTCTCTGAGTCTGAAGAGGCGGGTGGGCCAGTGCCTCCGGTCACCACACCGCAGAACGCATCCGCTGATGACACTCAGGTGCCACTTTCTGGTGCGTGCTGTGCTGCTGAGACTACCCAGGAGGAGCAGTTGGTGGCAGAGGGTAGTGTAGATGATGAGGTCCTTGACCCATCGTGGCGTGAGGGACAGGAAGGTGGTGGGAGCAGCTCTGAGGAAGAGATTCCCCGAACGGGCCAAAGAGGGAGAGGGAGGGGGAAGACTGCGGATCCTGTAGCCTCCACTTTGGCACCCATTAGGAGCATGTCTCTTCCAAAAGCCAAAATGGGCGCTCCCAAGACTTGCAGTGCCTGGTCCTTTTTTGACACAGTTGCAGATGACATTTGCTATGTCAAATGCAAGGTGTGTCATCATAAAATCAAAAGAGGGAAAAATGTCAGCAACCTCAATACCTCCAACATGTGGAAACATGTGCGGACCAGGCACGCGGCGGAGTTACAAAAACACACTGAAGACCTAGGCCAACCAACAGCGGCAGCTACCACCTCTTTAGCTCGTGTTGCCTCTTCCTCCAGCTCACACACAGCTGGTTCGGCTTCCTCCCAGGATCGCCATGGAAGAACCTCTGGCACTGTTGTCCAGAGACTCACTGTAATTCCACCCGCAGCACCACGTTCCCAGTCATCCTCACACTCCCAGCCCAGTCTACAGCCATCGATAGTACAGGCATGGGAGAAAAGGCGGCCTTTCTCGTCAAACCACCCACAAGCACAGGCTCTGACTGTAGGCATTGCCAAACTTCTGTCACTGGAAATGCTGTCATTCAGGCTGGTGGAGACTGACAGCTTCCGTGACTTGATGTCATTGGCAGTCCCACAGTACAATGTGCCCAGCCGGTTTTATTTCAGCAGGCAAGGCATCCCTGCCCTGCACAAGCATGTGGATGGACACATAAAACACGTGCTACTGAACGCCATCAGTAGCAAGGTCCACCTCACCACCGATGCGTGGACCAGTCACCATGGACAGGGGCGATACCTTTCCCTCACTGCCATTGGGTTAATGTTGTTGAGCCGGGTACAGATCGTGCGAGTGGTGCAGGACGTGTCCTGCCCACTCCAAGGATTGCAGGAATCCAGTATGTACGCATTGACTCCTCCTCTTACACAAGTTCCTCAGAATCATCGCTGCAGGAGCCGTCACAGTCCACCTCCACATGGACCCGTGAACGTTTACCTGTTACGACTGACATGAGCACAGCCGTGGCCAAACGTCAACAGGCCGTCTTGAAATTAATTTCTTTGGGGAATCGAAGCCACACAGCGCAGGAGCTCTGGAATGCCATCAAGCAGGAGAGCGATGTGTGGTTTGTGGCAGCGAATCTCCAGCCAGGCATGGTAGTGTGTGATAATGGCCGAAATCTGGTGGCAGCTCTGGGCCTCGGCAACCTCACTCACATGCCATGTCTGGCACATGTGCTCAACTTGGTCGTGCAGAGTTTTTTGAGGGACTATCCGGATCTTGATGCACTGCTGCACAAGGTCCGCCTAGAGTGTGCTCACTTGCGGCGTTCCAGCATGGCAAAATCGCGCATTGCGGCTCTGCAGCGCCGATTCCGCCTTCCGGAACATCGCATCATATGTGACCTACCTACCAGGTGGAAATCCACGTTACATATGTTGGAGCGGTTGTGTGAGCAGCAGCAAGCAGTAATGAAGTACCAGCTGCATCAGGCGCAAAGAAGTCGCACTCCGCGCCATTCAGACTTCACAACCACAGAGTGGGCCACTATGAAGGACGTCTGCCAGGTTTTGCGTTCCTTCGATTATTCCACGCGGATGGCGAGTGCAGATGATGCACTAGTCAGCATGACTGTCCCCCTTATCTGCCTGCTTGAAAAATCACTGCAAGCGCTAAGGGATGATGTTGTGGAAGAGGTGGAGGATGAGGATTCACCATTTCCATCATCTTCTGGACAGTCAGCGCCACGTGGTTCCTCACAAATGCGTAGGCAGGGGACACTTTGTGAGGAGGATGAGGAGGAGTCAATGGAGGAGGAAGACATCGGTCCAGAGGAGGGAGTTACACAATTGTCCAGTAGTCAGTGTGTACAGCGAGGGTGGGGTGATGACGAGCGGGCAGAGATCACGCCTCAAGCAGGGGACAGCTGTCATGATCTCTGCAGGCAGAGATCATAGCAAGCCTATAGAGGGACAAGCTCTCGGAAGATGGAACTATACTGACCATGAACTAAGCCTGCCGCGCAACTAGAAATAGCCAGGTAGCATTTCCTATTTATCGCTAGATGCCCAGCTCTGGCCTAAGACCTAAATAGCTAGCAGAGGGAAATATAAGACCTGGCTCACCTCTAGAGAAATATTCCAAAGAAGACAGTAGCCCCCCACATATAATGACGGTGAGTTCAGATGAAACAACAAACGCAGCAGGAAAATAGTCTTAGCAAATTTGAGGTCCGCTTACTAGATAGCAGAAGACAGATAGTATACTTTCATGGTCAGCAGAAAAACACTAACAAAACACCATCCAGAGATTACCTTAAACTCTGGCATTAACTCATAACGCCAGAGTAGCAATCCCTGATCAACGAGAGCTTTCCAGACACAGTAACAAAACTTCAGCTGTGAACTGGAACAAATAGGCAAAACGAAACATGGACAAAAGTCCAACTTATCTAGTAGTTGTCTAGAAGCAGGAACAAGCACTGAGAGGCATCAGATAACATTGTTGACCGGCAAGAAACCACCAGAGAAATGAGCTTAAATAGCGACACCCACTACTGATGGAACCAGGTGAAACAGGAAAGAGGATGACAAGTCCAATTCCACAAGCGGCCACCGGGGAAGCCCAGAATCCAAATTCACAACAGTACCCCCCCCTCAAGGAGGGGGCACCGAACCCTCACCAGATCCACCAGGGCGACCAGGATGAGCCCTATGGAAGGCACGAACAAGATCAGAAGCATGAACATCAGATGCATTGACCCAAGAATTATCCTCCTGGCCGTAACCCTTCCAGTTGACCAGATACTGGAGTCTCCGTCTGGAAACACGAGAGTCCAAAATTTTCTCCACAACGTACTCCAACTCACCCTCAACCAACACCGGAGCAGGAGGCTCAACTGAAGGTACAACAGGTACCTCATACCTGCGCAATAACGACCGATGAAAAACGTTATGAATGGAAAAGGACGCAGGGAGGTCCAAACGGAAAGAAACAGGATTAAGAATCTCCAATATTCTATAAGGGCCGATGAACCGAGGTTTAAACTTAGGAGAAGAGACCCTCATAGGGACAAAACGAGAAGACAACCACACCAAATCTCCAACACAAAGCCGAGAACCAACACGACGATGACGGTTGGCAAAACGCTGAGTCTTCTCCTGGGACAACTTCAAATTGTCCATAACCTGCCCCCAGATGTAATGCAATCTCTCCACCACCGCATCCACTCCAGGACAATCCGAGGATTCCACCTGACCGGAGGAAAATCGAGGGTGAAACCCCGAATTACAGAAAAACGGGGACACCAAGGTGGAAGAGCTGGCCCGATTATTGAGGGCGAACTCTGCCAATGGCAAAAAAGCAACCCAATCATCCTGGTCAGCAGAGACAAAACACCTCAGATATGTCTCCAGGGTCTGATTAGTCCGCTCGGTCTGGCCATTAGTCTGAGGGTGAAAAGCAGATGAAAAAGACAAATCTATGCCCATCCTAGCACAGAATGCCCGCCAAAATCTAGACACAAATTGGGTACCTCTGTCAGAAACAATATTCTCAGGAATACCGTGCAATCGGACAACATTCTGAAAAAACAGAGGAACCAACTCAGAAGAAGAAGGCAACTTGGGCAGAGGAACCAAATGGACCATTTTAGAGAAACGGTCACAGACCACCCAGATGACAGACATCTTCTGGGAAACAGGCAGATCTGAAATAAAATCCATCGAGATGTGTGTCCAAGGCCTCTTAGGAATAGGCAAGGGCAACAGCAGTCCGCTAGCCCGAGAACTACAAGACTTGGCCCGAGCACAAATGTCACATGACTGCACAAAGACTCGCACATCTCGTGACAGGGAAGGCCACCAGAAGGATCTTGCCACCAAATCCCTGGTACCAAAAATTCCGGGATGACCTGCCAATGCAGAAGAATGTACCTCAGAGATGACTCTACTGGTCCAATCATCCGGAACAAACAGTCTATCAGGCGGACAACGATCCGGTCTATCCGCCTGAAACTCTTGCAAGGACCGCCGCAGATCAGGAGAAACGGCCGACAAAATTACTCCCTCCCTAAGGATACCTGTGGGTTCAGAATTACCAGGAGAGTCCGGGTCAAAACTCCTAGAAAGGGCATCTGCCTTAACATTCTTAGAACCCGGTAGGTATGACACCACAAAATTAAAGCGAGAAAAAAATAAAGACCAGCGCGCCTGTCTAGGATTCAGGCGCCTGGCAGTCTCAAGATAAATCAAATTTTTGTGGTCAGTCAATACCACCACCTGATGCTTAGCCCCCTCTAGCCAATGGCGCCACTCCTCAAACGCCCACTTCATGGCCAAAAGCTCCCGATTCCCAACATCATAATTCCGCTCTGCGGGCGAAAATTTGCGAGAAAAGAAGGCACAAGGCCTAATGACGGAGCAGTCGGAACCTTTCTGCGACAACACTGCCCCAGCTCCGATCTCCGAAGCGTCAACCTCAACCTGAAAAGGCAGATTCACATCAGGCTGACGCAACACAGGGGCAGAGGCAAAACGGTGCTTAAGCTCCTGAAAGGCCTCTACAGCATGAGGGGACCAATTAGCAACATCAGCGCCTTGTCTGGTCAAATCAGTCAGTGGTTTAACGACATCCGAAAAACCAGCAATAAATCGGCGGTAAAAGTTGGCAAAGCCCAAAAATCTCTGAAGACCCTTAAGAGAGGAGGGCTGAGTCCAGTCACAAATAGCTTGCACCTTGACGGGATCCATCTCAATGGAAGAGGGAGAAAAAATATACCCCAAAAAGGAAATTTTCTGGACCCCAAAAACGCACTTAGACCCCTTCACACATAAAGAATTAGACCGCAGAACCTGAAAAACTCTCCTGACCTGCTGGACATGAGAGTCCCAGTCATCAGAAAAAATCAGAATATCATCCAGATATATTATCATAAATTTATCCAGAAAATCGCGGAAAATATCATGCATAAAAGACTGGAAAACTGAAGGGGCATTAGAAAGACCAAAAGGCATGACCAAATACTCAAAGTGGCCCTCGGGCGTATTAAATGCGGTCTTCCACTCATCCCCCTGCCTGATCCGCACCAAATTATACGCCCCACGAAGATCAATTTTAGAGAACCACTTAGCACCCTCTATACGAGCAAACAAATCAGTAAGCAATGGCAATGGGTATTGATACTTAACAGTGATCTTATTCAGAAGCCGATAATCAATACATGGTCTCAAAGAGCCGTCCTTTTTTGAGACAAAGAAAAACCCAGCTCCCAAGGGAGAAGAAGATGGACGAATATGTCCCTTTTCCAAAGACTCCTTTATATATTCCCGCATAGCAGCATGTTCCGGCACAGACAGATTAAACAAACGACCCTTTGGATATTTGCAACCCGGTATCAAATCTATGGCACAATCGCACTCACGGTGCGGAGGTAACGACCCAAGCTTGGGTTCGTCAAAGACGTCTTGATAATCAGAGAGGAACTCAGGGACTTCAGAGGGAATGGACGACGAAATAGAAACCAAAGGTAAGTCCCCATGAATACCCTTACATCCCCAGCTCAACACAGACATTGCTCTCCAGTCCAAGACTGGATTGTGAGACTGCAACCATGGCAATCCCAGTACCAAATCGTCATGTAAATTATACAGCACCAGGAAACGAATAATCTCCTGGTGATCCGGATTGATACGCATGGTTACTTGTGTCCAGTATTGTGGTTTATTATTAGCCAATGGGGTGGAGTCAATCCCCTTCAGAGGAATAAGAGTCTCCAAAGGCTCTAAATCAAAACCACAACGATTGGCAAAGGACCAATCCATAAGACTCAGAGCGGCGCCAGAGTCAACATAGGCGTCCGTGGCAATGGATGACAAAGAGCAAATCAGGGTTACAGACAAAATAAACTTAGACTGAATGGTGCCAATGGAAACAGACTTATCAAGCTTCTTTGTACGCCTAGAGCATGCTGATATAACATGAGTAGAATCCCCACAATAGAAGCACAATCCATTCTTCCGTCTAAAATTCTGTCGCTCGCTCCTGGACAGAATTCTATCACACTGCATACTTTCTGGCGTCTTTTCCATAGACACCGCCAGATGGTGCACCGGTTTGCGCTCCCGCAGACGCCTATCAATCTGAATAGCCATTGTCATGGACTCATTCAGACCTGCAGGCACAGGGAACCCCACCATAACATCCTTAACGGCATCAGAGAGACCTTCTCTGAAAGTTGCCGCCAAGGCGCACTCATTCCACTGAGTAAGCACAGACCATTTACGGAATTTTTGGCAGTAAACTTCAGCTTCGTCTTGCCCCTGAGATAGTGCCATCAAAGTTTTTTCTGCCTGAAGTTCCAAATGAGGTTCCTCATAAAGCAAGCCCAAGGCCAGAAAAAACGCATCCACATCGCGCAACGCAGGATCCCCTGCTGGCAATGAGAAGGCCCAATCTTGAGGGTCACCCCTGAGCAAGGAAATCACAATCCTAACCTGCTGAGCAGGGTCTCCAGCTGAACGAGACTTCAGGGACAAATAAAGCTTACAATTATTTCGGAAATTCTGGAAGCTAGCTCTATTCCCTGTGAAGAACTCCGGCAAAGGAATTCTCGGCTCAGATACCGGAGCATGTACCACAAAATCTTGTAAATTTTGTACTTTCGTGATGAGATTATTCAAACCCGCAGTTACACTCTGAAGATCCATTATTGTCAGGTGCACACAGAGTCATACAGAGATTAGGAGGAGAGAGAGAAAAAAGACTGCAGCAAGGCAAACTGGAGGAAAAAAAAAAAAAAATTCCAGCAGACTTCTTATAACTCTCCTTTCTCAACCTGGGTCTTTAACACTTTGAGGGCCGGTCAAACTGTCATGATCTCTGCAGGCAGAGATCATAGCAAGCCTATAGAGGGACAAGCTCTCGGAAGATGGAACTATACTGACCATGAACTAAGCCTGCCGCGCAACTAGAAATAGCCAGGTAGCATTTCCTATTTATCGCTAGATGCCCAGCTCTGGCCTAAGACCTAAATAGCTAGCAGAGGGAAATATAAGACCTGGCTCACCTCTAGAGAAATATTCCAAAGAAGACAGTAGCCCCCCACATATAATGACGGTGAGTTCAGATGAAACAACAAACGCAGCAGGAAAATAGTCTTAGCAAATTTGAGGTCCGCTTACTAGATAGCAGAAGACAGATAGTATACTTTCATGGTCAGCAGAAAAACACTAACAAAACACCATCCAGAGATTACCTTAAACTCTGGCATTAACTCATAACGCCAGAGTAGTAATCCCTGATCAACGAGAGCTTTCCAGACACAGTAACAAAACTTCAGCTGTGAACTGGAACAAATAGGCAAAACGAAACATGGACAAAAGTCCAACTTATCTAGTAGTTGTCTAGAAGCAGGAACAAGCACTGAGAGGCATCAGATAACATTGTTGACCGGCAAGAAACCACCAGAGAAATGAGCTTAAATAGCGACACCCACTACTGATGGAACCAGGTGAAACAGGAAAGAGGATGACAAGTCCAATTCCACAAGCGGCCACCGGGGAAGCCCAGAATCCAAATTCACAACAGACAGCGTTTCTTGTCCAGTTGGCAGTCTGCAGCACATGGTTGATTACATGTTGCAGTGCCTGAGAAACGACCGCCGCATCGTCCACATTCTCAACATGTCTGATTATTGGGTGTTCACCCTCCTCGATCCTCGCTACCAGGACAACATACAAAGCTTCATCACACCGTTGAACCGGGAGCGTAAAATGCGGGAGTACCAAGACACACTGGTGAATTCCATCATCTTCTCCAGTCCAACTGAGAGAAGTGCTGCTAGTGCTTTACAAAGCAGCTCAGTGCGTCCAGGCAGTGGAGGAGGCTCTGCACAAAGAGGGAGCAGAAGCAGTGCCTCTGCCCAAGGCAAGACCAGTATGGCCCAACTGTGGCACAGTTTTGTGTGCCCGCCACAAATATCTACACCATCACAGACGGCTCCAGTCAGCAGGAGGCAACGGTTCCGTCAGATGGTGACAGACTACATGTCTTGCCCTCTTGCTGTACTCCCAGACGGCTCTTCCCCTTTCAAGTTTTGGGTCTCTAAGCTGGATACATGGCCAGAGCTAAGCCAGTATGCATTGGAGGTGCTGGCTTGCCCTGCGGCTAGTGTATTATCGGAACGCGTCTTTAGTGCTGCAGGTGGTGTACTAACAGACCGTCGCATGCGACTATCCTCCAATAACGTTGACCGGCTTACTTTCCTGAAAATGAACCAGGCCTGGATCTCGCAGGAATTTGCCACTCCTCTTCCTGATTAAATAATTGGGTGACTGTCTACAGTATCCAGGTCTCCTGTTGTGTTCATCTTTCTACCACCTGAACTGTAATTCCTGGGCTCCAACACCGCCAGTTGAGGCTCAGAAGTGCCGTCTGCACAGTCAAAACATACGACCCAGTGTTATTGGGTGTCAGTAACGTCAGCTGATCTCCAGCTGTGTAGCCGGCAATGTGTCCTGCGACCGCCACGCTGACACAATAACTGAAATGTAAGGGAACCTGTCCCCCCCCAGGCGTTTGTTACTGAAATAGCCACCTTGTGCAGCAGTAATGCTGCACAAGGAAAAGCTAACTATTTTTGTTTAGCTCCTTGCACACGCAGAACTTAACACTTTTAAAGTGTGTCCACTGATACTGTAAAACCATCCCGGAGGTGGGACTTTCCTTTGTAATGTGACGCAGCACACCCGTCATTCCTACCCCCTTAGCGCCGTGCGCCGCCTCCTCCGCGTTGTTTAATTCTGTCCCGGAGCCAGCGCTGTTATGTTATCCCTTGGCCAGGCACACTTAGCGCTGCCCGTCTTCTGACATCATTTGGTGTCAGGCTGGCTGCGCCTGTGCGGCCGTGCTGGCCGAGATCCCGCCTCACAGTGTCTTCTGATTTAATCACACTGCGGGCCTGGGATCCATGGGCATGCGCAGTGCATATCTTCACCTCAGGCTGTCACTCATCTCCCTCCGCCTTCTTCAAACTGTGTGCCGTCAGCTGATCCCTAATAGCATGCCACGGCCGTGACACCGCACAGTCTGAAGAAGCCGGAGGGAGGGGAGTGAGAGGCGAGGATATGCACTGCGCATGGCCACGGATCCCAGACCTGCGGTGGGATTACATTAGACGACACTGCGAGGCGGGATCTCGGCCAGCGCGGCCGCACAGGCGCAGCCAGCCTGACACCAAATGATGTCAGAAGATGGGCAGCGCTAAGTGTGCCTGGCCAAGGGATAACATAACAGCGCAGGCTCCGGGACAGAATCAAACAACGCTGTGGAGGCGGCGCACGGCACCAAGGGGGTAGGAATGACGGCTGTGCTGCGTCACATTACAAAGGAAAGTCCCACCTCCGGGACGGTTTAACGGTATGAGGGGACACATTTCATACGTGTCTAGTTCAGCCTTTGAAAGGAGCATAATTAAAAGAGTCACCTTTTCCTTTTGCATCATTAGTGCTGTACAAGATGGCTCTTTCAGCAACAAACGCCTGGGGTGGGGGTTAAAGGTTCCCTTTCAACTTGCTCCAGTGCAGGCTTCGGCCCTCATCTCCTTCCGCCTTCTTCAGACTGTACGGCTTCATGGCCGTGGCATGCGATAAGGGATCAGCTGACGCCGCACAGTCTGTAGCAGGTGTAAGGACACGAGTGAGAGGCGAACATATTTACTGTGCAAGGCCATGAATCCCAGCCCCACAGTGTGAATTAAGGAAAAGACACTGCAGGGCTGGGATTCATGGTCAACGCGAACCGCACCGGCCGACATGAAATGATGTCAGAAGACGGGCAGCGCTAACAGCGCATGGCCAAGGGATAACACGACAGCGCAGACTCCTGTACAGCTAATAACGACGCTCAGGAGGCTGCGCCCAGCACCAAGGTGGGATTTTTGACAGCTGTGCTGCGTCTCATTAAGAAGGAAAGTCACACCTCCCAGACAGTTTGACTGTATAAGGGGCTAAATGTTATACGTGTTTCATTCAGCGTCTGCAAGATTCAAAACTTAAAGAGCAACCTTTGACTTGTGCAGCATTACAGCTGCACAAGGTGTGGCTCTTCTAGTTTGTAACACCTGAGGGGGGGGTTAAAGGTTACCTTTAAAATTGGTTCAATTAGGCTTCGGCCTACACTCTGCTCCCTCTCCTCCTGCTGTCCCTGGGCTCTAACACCGCCAGTTGGCGCCCGGAAGTGCTAGCTGCACAGAGAAAAACACCCGCCAATGTGTCAGTGGGGTTTAGCAACGCCAGCTGTTCCCCTGCTGTGTAGCCGGCAACGTGTCCTGCAAACGCCACGCAGACACAAAGCTGCCGCCAGTGCAGGCTTCGGCCTACACTCTGCTCCCTCTCCTCCTGCTGACCCTGGGCTCTAACACCGCCAGTTGGCGCCCGGAAGTGCTAGCTGCACAGAGAAAAACACCCGCCAATGTGTCAGTGGGGTTCAGCAACGCCAGCTGTTCCCCTGCTGTGTAGCTGGCAACGTGTCCTGCAAACGCCACGCAGACACAAAGCTGCCGCCAGTGCAGGCTTCGGCCTACACTCTGCTCCCTCTCCTCCTGCTGTCCCTGGGCTCTAACACCGCCAGTTGGTGCCCGGAAGTGCTAGCTGCACAGAGAAAAACACCAGCCAATGTGTCAGTGGAGTTCAGCAACGCCATCTGTTCCCCTGCTGTGTAGCCGGCATCGTGTCCTGCAAACGCCACGCAGACACAAGAACTGAAATTGAAGGGAACCTGTCCCCCCCCCAGGCGTTGGCATGTATAACAGCCACCTTGTACTGCAGTAATTGTTATGGTTTCCAATGGCAAGGAAACATCAGAAGCATAGAATAAACGGACAAGCTCTCGGGTGATGGAAACTAGAGCTGACCGCGATACTAAACCTACACACCACACTAGAAGTAGCCAGGGGGCATTCCTGCGTTGTCTCTAGATGCCGCGCGCCAGCCCGAGAACTAACTACCCCTGGTAGAAGAAAACACAGTCCTGGCTTGCCTCCAGAGAATGTCCCCACAGGAGATAGCAGCCCCCCACATATAATAACGGTGAGAGCAGATGAAAAGACACACGTAGTATGAAAGCAGATTTAGCACAGAGAGGCCCGCTAACTAAATAGCAGAAAGATACGACAGAGGACTTCGCGGTCAGCTGCAAAACCCTTCAAAACACCATCCTGAAATTACCTTAACTCATGTGACAACTCATGCCACTGGAGTGGTAATTTCAGCCCAACAAGAGCTTCCAGCTGCAGAGATTCACATAAGTGCAAACTGGACAAAACATACAAAAATAGACTTAAGGACTAAAGTGTCCAACTTAGCTGAGCAGAAAACTGGGAGCAGGAACATGCAACAGAATCACTCTGGATACATTGATGGCCAGCATTAGAATGACTGAGGAGCAAGGTTAAATAGGATACTCCCACATCCTGATAGGGACAGGTGAACTGAGAAGGCAAAGCTTGCAGGACACCAGTACCACAAAAGACCACCGGGGGAGCCCACGAACCGAATCACAACAAGTAATGCTGCATTTGTACAAGGTGGCTCATTAAGTTTCTCTCCTTGCACACGCCGAATGCAACACGTCTAAAATGTGTCCCCTGAGACCATTAAACCGTCCCTGAGGTGTGACTTTCCTTTGTAATGATACGCTGCAACCCCCTTGGTAGCGCTACCCGTCTTCTGACATCATTGTTTGGCTGGCTGCGCCTCTTCGGCCGCCCTGCCCGACACAACGCCCCTCGGTGTCTTATTTATTTTGACTGCGAGGGTGTGATTGACGGGCATGAGCAGTGCATATCTTCGCCTGTCACTCATCTCCTTCCGCCTTCTTCAGACTGTACGGCTTCATGGCCGTGGCATGCGATAAGGGATCAGCTGACGCCGCACAGTCTGTAGCAGGTGTAAGGACACGAGTGAGAGGCGAACATATTTACTGCGCAAGGCCATGAATCCCAGCCCCACAGTGTGAATTAAGGAAAAGACACTGCAGGGCTGGTATTCATGGTCAACGCGAACCGCACCGGCCGACATGAAATAATGTCAGAAGATGGGCAGCGCTAACAGTGCATGGCCAAGGGATAACACGACAGCGCAGACTCCTGTACAGCTAATAACGATGCTCAGGAGGCTGCGCCCAGCACCAAGGTGGGATTTTTGACAGCTGTGCTGCGTCTCATTAAGAAGGAAAGTCACGCCTCCAAGACAGTTTGACTGTATAAGGGGCTAAATGTTATACGTGTTTCATTCAGCGTCTGCAAGATTCAAAACTTAAAGAGCAACCTTTGACTTGTGCAGCATTACAGCTGCACAAGGTGTGGATCTTCTAGTTTGTAACACCTGAGGGGGGGTTAAAGGTTACCTTTAAAATTGGTTCAATTAGGCTTCGGCCTACACTCTGCTCCCTCTCCTCCTGCTGTCCCTGGGTTCTAACACCGCCAGTTGGCGCCCGGAAGTGCTAGCTGCACAGAGAAAAACACCCGCCAATGTGTCAGTGGGGTTCAGCAACGCCAGCTGTTCCCCTGCAGTGTAGCCGGCAACGTGTCCTGCAAACGCCACACAGACACAAAGCTGCCGCCAGTGCAGGCTTCGGCCTACACTCTGCTCCCTCTCCTCCTGCTGACCCTGGGCTCTAACACCGCCAGTTGGCGCCCAGAAGTGCTAGCTGCACAGAGAAAAACACCCGCCAATGTGTCAGTGGGGTTCAGCAACGCCAGCTGTTCCCTTGCTGTGTAGCCGGCAACGTGTCCTGCAAACGCCATGCAGACACAAAGCTGCCGCCAGTGCAGGCTTCGGCCTACACTCTGCTCCCTCTCCTCCTGCTGACCTTGGGCTTTAACACCGCCAGTTGGCGCCCGGAAGTGCTAGCTGCACAGAGAAAAACACCCGCCAATGTGTCAGTGGGGTTCAGCAACGCCAGCTGTTCCCCTGCTGTGTAGCCGGCAACGTGTCCTGCAAACACCACGCAGACACAAAGCTGCCGCCAGTGCAGGCTTCGGCCTACACTCTGCTCCCTCTCCTGCTGCTGTCCCTGGGCTCTAACACCGCCAGTTGGCACCCGGAAGTGCTAGCTGCACAGAGAAAAACACCAGCCAATGTGTCAGTGGGGTTCAGCAACGCCATCTGTTCCCCTGCTGTGTAGCCGGCATCGTGTCCTGCAAACGCCACGCAGACACAAGAACTGAAATTGAAGGGAACCTGTCCCCCCCAGGCATTGGCATGTATAACAGCCACCTTGTACTGCAGTAATGCTGCATTTGTACAAGGTGGCTCATTAAGTTACTCTCCTTGCACACGCCAAATGCAACACGTCTAAAATGTGTCCCCTGAGACCATTAAACCGTCCCTGAGGTGTGACTTTCCTTTGTAATGACACGCTGCAACCCCCTTGGTAGCGCTGCCCGTCTTCTGACATCATTGTTTGGCTGGCTGCGCCTCTGCGGCCGCCCTGCCCGACACAACGCCCCTCGGTGTCTTATTTATTTTGACTGTGAGGGTGTGATTGACGGGCATGAGCAGTGCATATATTCGCCTGTCACTCATCTCCTTCTGCCTTCTTCAGACTGTATGGCTTCATGGCCGTGGCATGCGATAAGGGATCAGCTGACGCCGCACAGTATGTTGCAGGTGTAAGGACACGAGTGAGAGGCGAACATATTTACTGCGCAAGGCCATGAATCCCAGCCCCACAGTGTGAATTAAGGAAAAGACACTGCAAGGCTGGGATTCATGGTCAACGCGAACTGCACCGGCCAACATGAAATGATGTCAGAAGACGGGCAGCGCTAACAGCGCATGGCCAAGGGATAACACGACAGGGCAGACTCCTGTACAGCTAATAACGACGCTCAGGAGGCTGCGCCCAGCACCAAGGTGGGATTTTTGACAGCTGTGCTGCATCTCATTAAGAAGGAAAGTCACGCCTCCAAGACAGTTTGACTGTATAAGGGGCTAAATGTTATACGTGTTTCATTCAGCGTCTGCAAGATTCAAAACTTAAAGAGCAACCTTTGACTTGTGCAGCATTACAGCTGCACAAGGTGTGGCTCTTCTAGTTTGTAACACCTGAGGGGGGGTTAAAGGTTACCTTTAAAACTGGTTCAATTAGGCTTCGGCCTACACTCTGCTCCCTCTCCTCCAGCTGTCCCTGGGCTCTAACACCACCAGTTGGCGCCCGGATGTGCTAGCTGCACAGAGAAAAACACTCGCCAATGTGTCAGTGGGGTTCAGCAATGCCAGCTGTTCCCCTGCTGTGCAGCTGGCAACGTGTCCTGCAAACGCCACGCAGACACAAAGCTGCCGCCAGTGCAGGCTTCGGCCTACACTCTGCTCCCTCTCCTCCTGCTGACCCTGGGCTCTAACACCGCCAGTTGGCGCCCGGAAGTGCTAGCTGCACAGAGAAAAACACCCGCCAATGTGTCAGTGGGGTTCAGCAACGCCAGCTGTTCCCCTGCTGTGTAGCTGGCAACGTGTCCTGCAAACGCCACGCAGACACAAAGCTGCCACCAGTGCAGGCTTTGGCCTACACTCTGCTCCCTCTCCTCCTGCTGTCCCTGGGCTCTAACACCGCCAGTTGGCGCCCGGAAGTGCTAGCTGCACAGAGAAAAACACCCGCCAATGTGTCAGTGGGGTTCAGCAACGCCAGCTGTTTCCCTGCTGTGTAGCCAGCATCGTGTCCTGCAAATGCCACGCAGACACAACAGACCTCCAAATGCCTCCAGTGCAGGCTTTGGCCTACACTCTGCTCCCCCTGCTGACCCTTTGCTCCAACCCCACTAGTTGGGGCTCTAAGAAGACAAGCTTGAATAGGTCCCCATCCTGTTTCCAGTACCGTCAGCTGGTTCCGGGCAGAGCCTTTGGCTTAGGTGCCTCCCTCTGGGTATCCGACTTCCACCAACGTCCGGTGGTCCTTGGTAGTGCTTTCAGGCACGGGTACCTCCTCCTTAGTAACCGGGTTCCAGTAACGTCAGCTGGTCCTCGGTAGTTCCATTGGCTCTTGGACCTTCGGCTACCCATCCGGGTTCCAGTACCATCAGCTGGTTCTCGGCAGTGTCTTTTGCTCTTGTACCTTCTGCTCCCCATCCTGGTTCCAGTACCATCAGCTGGTTCCGGGCAGAGCCTTTGGCTTAGGTGCCTCCCTCTGGGTATCCGAGTTCCACCAACGTCAGGTGGTCCTTGGTAGTGCTTTCAGGCACGGGTACCTCCTGCTTAGTAACCGGGTTCCAGTAACGTCAGCTGGTCCTCGGTAGTTCCATTGGCTCTTGGACCTTCGGGTAGCCATTCGAGTTCCAGTTCCATCAGCTGTTTCTCGGCATTTTCTCAGCCTTCTTGTACCTTCTGCTACATTTCCAAGTTCAAGACCCTAAAGACGATGCCCCGGAAGACCACCCCTAAGATGACGATGACACCAGAGACGACAACCACTGAGATGACGACGACCCTGGAGACGACGATGACATGGGAGACCGAGAAGCAGAAGAACAAGAGGCTGCAGAACAAAGAGCAGAAGAACATTAAGCATAACACTAAATATCAGAGCAAAAGATATTATCTAAACTATAAGCAGAAGAAGACTAAGCAGTGTATGGGGGTGAGTCCGTTCCTCCTCGTGGTGCCCCTGTATAAAGCCTGATGCTGCAGGCCAAACTGAACGCGGACAAATGTAACTCTTTTGTGACAGGCAGAACGGAAGGTGTAATCTTCAAACTTTTATAGATAACAACTTCGGGAATGCCTGTCACAAATAAGAATATGATGAAGAACTTGAATATGAAGACGAATAATAGTTAAATAAAAAGAATATGAACAATGTAACAAAAAAAATTATAGGTAGAAGATGAAGAAGAAGATGAGTAAGGTGAAGAAGAACTTGATGTCAAAGATGTTGATGATGATGAAGAAGAAAGTGTGGGAGAAGTAAAAAAGAGGGTGAAGGGCGTGGAAGTAGTGAAACATCAATATCTGACAAAATAAAAAAAATCTTAACATAGTCAATATCTTTGTAACTCCGAACGTCTTAAAAAAAAATTTAAATTCCTGCTATTCTATTTGATTGGGCTAAACCTCTATGCCTTTAATGTCTCCGCCACCTCCCCCAATACATCCTACATTATTCTTAGTTGTTTTCCTTCATGTAGAATGAACCTACAGGGAAAGAAAGGGTTTATTTTAATTCCAATATTTTCGTCCCATTGACTTGCATTGGTATCGGGTATCGATCGATATCGGTATCCGATATTTTGCCGGTATCGGCCGATACTTTCCGATACCGATACTTTCCGATATCGGAAGGTATCGCTCAACACTACTTGTCTCTAATTCTAAGGTACCAGCAAAACGGAATAGATAGAATCAAGACATCTTTATTGGATGCTGACCTAAATACTATTAGAAAATATGCTGAACATAGTCATGCAACACCAATACTATGGGAGAAAGTGGGACACGGCTAAATATAAAAAGAAAAGAACAGTGACTTCTCACAAATGTCTAATATGACTATTTTGGTACAACTGTCCAGATGTATGCAGGCAAAGGAATGGTCTAATCAAAGGCTTTATTTAAAGGCTCTCTGCTCTCTATAAAGCAAGTATATGCCTGTTAGGGCATATGGATGTCACTGCGGGGGTCCCCTCTAATAGGTCAAAGAGCATCTGTAAAGAGTTTTATTCCATTGATTTAAGTAGAACCATGTTTGTATTTCATTTTATTTCTAAAAGTTGGGATGATGCTTATCTGTCATCATCATAGATCTCAATAGTCAGGCTCCTATCAAGTGTGTAGCTGCCTTAACAAAGGATTTTTTTATACTTTATGTACTAAACATGACTAAAACAAAAAGGTAATAATAAAGTGTGTCCATCACCATCATTATCATCAGTCAACATCATGTTCTTGTGCCCAAGTCTCTAGTGCAGGTGAAACTCCACCCGCAGCTATTAGAGGCAGGTCTTGGCTGTGTGTCACAACCAGTATCTGCTGGGAATGTGGCAGGCTCACCAGATGTACTTGTACGTTGGATGTCGGTAATGGTCTATTGACCATTCAACACTTCTCATAGTAACGTTTGTCAAAGTTTGACTTCACTTAGTCATGCTGCTATTAAAATCCCAGTATTTTTGCTGGGTCAAAACTGCTGACAAGCTGGAAATGAACGTCATCAGGTTGGTCTCTGGTATTGTCCTGTTGCAGTCACATGCAGGAAATTAGAGACCTCAGCAGTGACTGAAAATGCTTACTGTCCAACTGGAGACCATGGGAGCTGCTTGTGCTGAAGTTAAGGGGTTAAAGTGGACAAATATAAAATCTTTTATTTTTTTTTAATCATGCCTTTCTTCAAATTTTCTTTTAACCTCAGACAACCCCTTTAATAGTGCACTTAATAATTCAGCAAAGCCAATGCAATTTCAATTTCTGGATCACAAGAAATATATTTACATTAACAAAACCCAATTTCACAGGAAGCTTTTTTTTAAGGTGTATTGCAAATTTTATCTGCCTTAAGGTATTCTTTCTTTTACTTCTGAACAATTTACTTTCTGATGAACAATTCTTTATAATGGCAACAAATCCTAAAATACCGTACTAGGGATCTAGAAAAAGTTCCTTTCTTAACTCTTGCCAGTAACCTTAGGCCTTTCTCTTAGAAAAAAAATCTATTTTCTTAGAAATTGTATGTTGTGAAAGCTTTCTAAAGAACATCTCCTTACAAAATGCATCAGACCAGTTGGTTGAAGGGTGAACATCCCTGCTGTATTAGTATAAAAATAGCAGTATTTTTCGAGCGTTCCGTTATGACCTTTAACCAGCATGTTACTGCTATTCCCAAAGAGACTGAAAAGTTACTGAGAACTGCTTTTACTCTGCATTAGGGAGATCCAATTTTTTCCCATTGAATACTGGATGTGATGCTATTACAAAGAAGGTAGTGCTGTACACTGCATACATTCAAAGAGGATAAAAGCTTGGCAGCAATTTTTCAGTTTTTTTCAACAAAATTTCCAAAATAATTTTTTAGAAATTGAATTATATCTGAAGTTACTTGGAGGAGCCTATATGTCACCCCCCAAAGACTCCATTTTAAAAAATGTACCCCTCAAGTTATTCAAAACCGCGTTCAAGAAGTTTGTTAACCCTTCAGTTGCTTCACAGGAATGAATGCAACGTGGAATGAAAAAATACCTCAAATTTTTTTCTTCCAAAAAAATATGTGACTTTATCCCCAAAATGTTCATTTTCAAAAGAGTAAAAAGTGAAATTGTACCTCAAAATTAGTAAAATTATTCCTGAGTATATTTATATACCATATGTGGTCAGGAACTACTGTTTGACCACTTATCAGGGCTCAGAAGGGAGAAAGTGCTATTTAACTCTAGGAGCACAATTTTGGCAGGACTAGATTGCAATTGCAATGTCACATTTGAGTAGCACCGGACATGCCAAAACAGTAGAACCTTTCCCTACATGTGACTCCATTTTGGAAACTATCCCCCTCAATGAATTCCTCTAGGGGTGTAGTGACCATTTTGGACCCACAAGTTTATAACATTGGGACATGAAAATGTAAATTTTTTCTTTTTTTTTTTTTTTTTTTTGTACACAAAAATGTTTTTTTCCCCCAAATGTTTCATTTTCACAAAGGTAACAGTATAAAATAGACCATGCAATTTGTGGTACATTTCCTCCTGAGTATGCTGATTACCAGCCCAGATGATGTTGGAAAATATGGTTTGGGCACACTGCATGAAGTGGAAGGAAAGGAATGCTATTTAACCTTTGACTCAAAATTTGGGCTGGAATAGATTGCAGATGCCATGTCGCATTTGAAGAGCCCTTGAGATGTCAAAACATATTAACCCCCCCACACGTGACCCCATTTTGAAAACTACATTCTTTAAGAAATTTACCTAGGGATGTAGTGTGTATTATGGACCTACGGGTGCTTCACAACTTTTACCCCTTCATGAGTGGAGGTATTTTAGTTTTTGCCTTTTCGTTTTTTGCTCCTTTTCTTCCCAGAACTTTTTTATTTTTCCATCAATATGGCCATGTGAGGGCTTTTTTTGCAGGACAGGTTGTACTTTTGAACGACACAATTGGTTTTAACATATCTTGCACTGGAAAACAGGAACATTTTCCAAGTGCGGTGAAATTGCAAAAAAAGGGCAATATTACTGTTGTATTTTGTTTTGCTTTTTTACTATGTTCACTAAATGCTAAAACAGACCGGCCATTACGATTCTTCTGGTCATTATGAGTTCATAGACACCAAACATGTCTAGGTTCTTTTTTATCTAAGTGGTGCAAAAAAATTCCAAGCTTTGTTAAAAAAAAAAATGTACAATTTTCCCATACCTGTAGAGTCTCTATTTTTCATGATATCAAGTTGGGTTAGGGCTTATTTTTTGCATGCTAAGCTGACGTTTTTAATGATACCATTTTGGTGCAAATATGATCTTTTTATCGTCCATTATTGCATTTTAATGCAATGTCGCAGCGACCAAAAAAGTACGGTAATTCTGGCATTTTGACTTTTTTTCTTCACTACATCGTTTAGCGATCAGATTAATCCTTTTTTTTAGTGATAGGTTGGGCGTTTCTGAAGCGGTGATACCAAATAATTGTATGTTTGATTTTTTTATTGTTATATTTTGAATGGGGCGAAAGGGAAGTGATTTGAAGGTTTATATTTTTTAAATATGTTAAATGCTGCTGTCAGAGTTTGTCTAATGACCCGTGGAAGCGCAGTAGTACGAAACGGCCATTGTCCGTCTGTTTTTTAATGTTCTCCCTGACTGAAGCTACACATGACCCAATAAAGGATTGATTTTATTAGGACCAGTGAGTGCATTCCATTTTTTCTTTTTGTGTTGGACTGTACATGTGGCTTTTTGCATTTTGCACCCGAGTTTCCTGTTTTTTGGGGGGGCGTTGTAAGCTCAACAGCTTTAGTACAAAAGATAACAAAATTTTATTGAAAACACCACACAAGAACTGTTTTTTAAAAACAATTAAAAAACCCACAAACAGGATAGAGGATTAGGGTCCATACAAATATGCGTTTAATACTCAAAAGTAAACACTGCACAGTCAATGTCAATTATATATATATATATATATATATATATATATATATATATATATATATATATATATATATCTTAATGTGACCAAACTCTAGATAATGTGGATCAGACAATATATGCATGCTGTTATCCCATTCAAAAACAATCAATGAAGTTCTTACTAAAATACCATATTCGATGTAAGATCAGTGTAAATAATTGTCCAGCAATATCATCCACAACTGTGGGAAGGCCTGAGTATCCAAATGGCATGAGGAGATCAACTGCTCCAGAAATAACTAGTCTCCAAAAGCTGCACCAAAGGACCCAGTGTCTTAGGGTACCGTCTCACAGTGGCACTTTGGTCGCTACGACGGTACGATCCGTGACGTTCCAGCGATATCCATACGATATCGCTGTGTCTGACACGCAGCAGCGATCAGGGACCCCGCTGAGAATCGTACGTCGTAGCAGATCGTTTGGAACTTTATTTTGTCGCTGGATCTCCCGCTGTCATCGCTGGATCGGTGTGTGTGACACCGATCCAGCGATGCGTTCGCTTGTAACCAGGGTAAACATCGGGTTACTAAGCGCAGGGCCGCGCTTAGTAACCCGATGTTTACCCTGGTTACCCGGGAACTTCGGCATCGTTGGTCGCTGGAGAGCTGTCTGTGTGACAGCTCCCCAGCGACCACACAACGACTTACCAACGATCACGGCCAGGTCGTATCGCTGGTCGTGATCGTTGGTAAATCGTTTTGTGTAACGGTACCCTTACCCCCACACTATCAGGTAGGTCACCTCAATTATTAGCATAGCGGACTGTGGCAGTGTTAGGTCCTAACTAATCCACTAAATGACATGAGGCTGTTGAGGCTACGTTCACACATTGAGTATTTGGTGAGTTTTTTGCATCAGTATTTGTAAGTAAAAATCAGGAGTGGAACAATTAGGGGAAAAGTATAATAGAAACATATACACCACTTCTGCATTTATCACCCACTACTGATTTTAGCTTACAAATACTGAGGTACAAAACTGTCCAAATACTGAATGTGTTCACGTGGCTTAACTCCCAGCAAATAAACTAATAAGTCAAGATCCTGCTATGATCACGCCAGACACAGCACTTATTCCTTCAAGATAATCAATACATCCAGTTGCAGGAAAATTTCCCAAATAAGGCTATGTTCCCACGATGAGCTTTTGGCGCACTCGGGATCGGAGTTTGCAGCTGCATGACCTGTACTGGCGGCAGTGCCGGGTATTGATGCGAGAGACTCGGCGGCACTCGGGACCTGAGCGTGCGTCTGCATGTATTTCTATGCAGCCGTACGCTTCGGTCCCGAGTGCCGGTGGCAGTGTCGGGTATTGATGCAAGAGACTCGTGCAAGTTTCTCACATTGCACTCGCAAGTGTGAGTCCTGCCCATGTCATAAAAAGACCCATAGCTTTTGCTGGTACTGTAAAACACTGCTAGTTATTTGCCAAATATCATTGCAAAAATGCTGCCTGTTAACATAACCTTATAGTTTTTGTCTGAAGATTCAACTCTTGAATTTGGTCCACAACTGATAAAACACTGTACAAAAACTGCTATGTGAATAACACGAGTGAAGGTTAAGGCCTCATTCACACGTTAGTACTTTTGACCAGTATTTGTATGCCAAAACCAGGAGTGGAACGTACAGAGAAAAACTATAATTGAAATATTGACACCTGTTCTGTGTTTTGAAGACACTTCGGGTTTTGGCATACAAATACTGATGGAATACTGGAAAAATATCGATGTATGAATGAGGCCTAAAAGTGTTACATAGTAAAAGTGTTAGTAATGATTTAATTCTTTTTATGTTGGTCATTAACCCAGCCAATTTTAACTCATTAGCAGCAGCAAATTTTCTTTTTTGTGCTTTCGTTTTTTTCCTGCCTTTCTTCAAAGAGCCATAACTTTTTTATTCTTACATCAACATATTCATACGAGGGTTTGTATTTTTGCGGGACAAGTTGTAAATTTAAATTGGTACTATTAATTTTACTATACAGTATAATGGAAAAAAGGAAACAATTCAAATTGCTTTAAAATATCCCCCAAAAATTAAATTCCGCCATTATTTTTTGGCTTTTGTTTAGCATTCATTGTACACACCGAGTTGCAAATTATTTTGAACATTTTATTTACGTGCTATAAAGAAGTATTTTTTTGTTTTTCAAACTCATGGGTGGTATTATGTCTCAGGGCTTTTTGACCACTGAAATCAATGTTAAACACCTGTGATAATTAGTTTGAGAGGCGAGCCCAATTAACGGAAAACTACTTAAGTCCTCATTCCGACATATGTGTTGCGTATGTGTTGTATCTGTTCAGAGATAAAACATGTTCCCATGTTAATAATGAGTGAGTGTGCCCACCACTGGTCAATTCTCGGTCTAGCTTCGGGGTGCTCAAGTATGCTTGTCATTTGATCGAGTATCACGTGTGCTCAAGCGCCATGCTCAAGTCTCCACCACGCATTTTGGGGCTGTTAGCCAATAAATATGTGGGGATTGCTTGCTAATCATGGTAATTATGTAGCCATGTTGGCTACTGGCATTACTGTGATTGACCAGCCACATCGTGTTTATCAGGTCTTATTTAAGACCCAGTGACACAATGCTCAGCACACTCTACTCTAGAAGCAGTTCAGGTAGGCATCTGCGAACCTCTTGTGGTGAGTTAGTATCCGGTCCATGGCTTCCTGGAATGTGTCTGATTAGCTGTCTTCTCCTTGGCGTCTTAGGACATGGGAATTTGCCAATACCCTTTTGTGAAGTCAAGGGTAGTAATGTGCACTAGCCTCTCAAATGATTCATTGACTCGGGGCATTGGGTATGTATCGAACTTACGGACCTCATTCAGCTTCCTATAGTTATTACAAAACCGCCATTCTCCATCTGGTTTCGGTACTAAGACTATTGGACTGGACCAGCCACTCTTCAGTGTCTCACAGGCTCATCATCCACTTTACCTCTTTCAAGATCACCTCTCAGTGGGCTTAGGGAATCCGATATGGTTTCAAATTGACTCGGACATGAGGTTCCATTAAAACCTCATGCTCTATGACCTCGGTATACTCTGGGTCTGAGTACAGGTCTATGTTCAGCTGCAGCAACTCTTGCACTGTTGCTTTTGGGCACTGACAGCATCTCTGCCACCTTATCTTCCACATCAGCTTCAGGCTTGGCCCCCAAACTCTTTAGGCAACCCCATTCTAGAAAAGATATGAACCAACTCTCGGGCTATACGCTTGGTGGAGGAGCTACGTAGTGGAACGGCCTCCGGATACCGTGTAGCATAGTCCAGTACCACCAAGATATACTGGTGCCCTCTGGCAGACTTGACCAGTGGTCCCACTAGATCCATGGCTATGCGATCAAATAGAACCTCAGTGATAGGCAATGGCACTAAATGGCTACGGATGTGAGCCACCAGGGAGGGCAGGTGGGACTGGACCTACAGAAATTCACAATATCGCCATGACAACTGGGCCAGTAGAACCTCTGGAGGATCCGTACCTGAGTTTTTTCTATTCCTACATGTCCACCTAACACATTGGTATGGGCCATATTTAATACCCTGCGTCTGTGAGGCCCTGGTACTAGTAGCTGCTCTATTACCTTCTCTCTCAGCTTGGTGACCCAATATATTAACTCCTCATTCACAGCAAAATATGGGTATCGGGCGTTAGCCCCTGGCTCTTGAGCAACACCATTAAGTATCATCACATTATCAAACGCCCCTTTAAGAGTTACATCCCTGAGTTGGGCGGTTCCAAAGATTCCCCCGGATACCTCCAGCTCAGGGATGTTGGTCTCCGGGGATGCTGCCCATCTTCTTCAACAAGCACACAAAACGGAAACCTGTCAGCTGCGGCCTGTGACGAGGTTTTTTTAGGAGTGACCTTCCTGTTGTCTGGGCAACCAGATGTCCTCCCTTTCCCCCACAAGTCCCAAAATAATGCAAAGTCCTGCCCTATTATAATAGGGTGCAATAGGTCCTTGACTACGCCCACCTCATGGGACTCGCTGCCATAGTTTGTGTTTATGACCACTCGGGCCACAGGGTAGCCTTTAGCACCACCATAGATACAGTGGACGCCAACCTTCTTCCCAGGAATCAGCCGATGAGGAATGGTCGCCCTCACTAGATTTACCAAATTACCTGAGTCCAGCAGGCCAGTCATTTGCACTCTGTTTACTGTCAAGGGACATGCCTGTGGCCCCTCTCCCATTTGAGAGACAGCAGTGCAAGTAGGATATGCAAAATACGAGCAGCGCCGTCCTGTGCTGAAGTCCATTGACTTGGTGGTCATGGGACAATGGGCGGCTATGTGACCTGGGATATGACACTTCCAACAAATTACACTATTGGATGGGGCCTTGGACAACAACTCCTGAGTTCTGGCACATCCCCCAGGTGTGGCTCTAGCTCCCCTCTTTTGGGTGTCAGCCATGCTATGCGAATTTCATTATGGAGATGCTACAACCCCTTGCTTCCCCAAGGAACTCTCGACCACCTGGTATCTCTCCACTAGGCTCACTAGGTCATCGGCATTACGGGGATCTTTCTGGGCAACCCAGGATTGCACCGGCCTTGGTAGGGAGTGTATTAACCTGTCCATAATGACCCTCCTTCAATGGATATCTTCAAACACAGGCTGGACAGATATCTGTCTGGGATGATTTAGTGAATCCTGCTTTGAGCAGGTCATTGGACCAGATGACCCAGGAGGTCCCTTCCAACTCTACCACTCTATGGTTCTATGATTCTACGATCTGTGCTGGAGAGGAAGATTCAGGTTGCAACCATTTTTGGACCAAGTGTAGGAGGTCAAACATTTGGGACCGGGGAGGTTTGTCACTGCAACAGGGTTCAGTGGTGCACCTGTTGCACCCTTACAGTTATAGTCACTCCAAAGTGTGCCAAGATCTCAGTTTTTAACTTGGCATACTCTCTTGCATCCTGCAATGCTATGTCATAATACGCCTTCTGTTGTTCCCCTGTTAAATATGACACCAGAACCTCCGCCCACTGCTGCGGAGGCAATTTCTTCTTTTCCGCCACCCTCTCTAACACCGTCAGGAATGCCTCAATGTCATCACCCGGGGTCATCTTTTGCAATGCTATTCTTACCATCTTCCTCACGTGAGAGTCATCACCTGGATTTGGCATTGAGGCGGTTGGCCTACCATGGATCGCCTTGGCTAGGAATTCCATCTGCTGCCTGTGATTCTGCTGCATTTGATATTGCTGTTGCCACTTCTGGTGCTGCTGTTGATGCTGCTGCCATATATGTGGCAGCTGGAGATTAGCCTGCACAAGTTGCTTTATCAGCTCTTCAATTTTGTCCACTTTCGCTCCTGCAGTTACTTTCACCGTGGACATTCGTTATCTCTGCGGAAGTTACTCCGCGAATTGGGATTTGTGCCCATGCTTTCTAGCACCAATTGTAGAGTTTTTTGTCATGATTCTCAATGGCGAGAGAACATAGCCCAGCATACATGAGAACTAGCTCTTGGAAGATGGAAACTATACTGACCATGAACTAAACCTGCCGCACAACTAGAAGTGGCCGGGTAGCATGCCTACGTTTTTTTATCCCTAGATGCCCAGCGCCAGCCGGAGAACTACCTAATCCTAGCAGAGGAAAAGACAGTCCTGGCTCACCTCTAGAGAAATTTTCCCAAAAGGCAGACAGAGGCCCCCACATATATTGGCGGTGATTTTAGATGAAATGACAAACGTAGTATGAAAATAGGTTTAGCAAAATCGAGGTCCGCTTACTAGATAGCATGAAGACAGAAAGGGCACTTTCATGGTCAGCAGAAAACCCTATCAAAACACCATCCAGAAATTACTTTAAGACTCTAGCATTAACTCATAACACCAGAGTGGCAATTTCCGCTCACAAGAGCTTTCCAGACACAGTAACGAAACAGCAGCTGTGAACAGGAACAAAATGCAAAAACACACAAGGACAAAAGTCCAACTTAGCTGGGAGTTGTCTAGTAGCAGGAACATGCACAGAAAGGCTTCTGATTACATTGTTGACCGGCATGAAACTGACAGAGGAGCAAGGTTATATAGCGACTCCCACATCCTGATAGGAGCAGGTGAACAGAGGGGATGATGCACACAAGTTACATTCCACAAGTGGCCACCGGGGGAGCCCAGAATCCAATTTCACAACAGTACCCCCCCCCTCAAGGAGGGGGCACCGAACCCTCACCAGAACCACCAGGGCGATCAGGATGAGCCCTATGAAAGGCACGGACAAGATCGGAGGCATGAACATCAGAGGCAGTGACCCAAGAATTATCCTCCTGACCGTATCCCTTCCATTTGACCAGATACTGGAGTTTCCGTCTGGAAACACGAGAGTCCAAGATCTTTTCCACAACGTACTCCAACTCACCCTCAACCAACACCGGAGCAGGAGGCTCAACGGAAGGCACAGCTGGTACCTCATACCTGCGCAACAATGACCGATGAAAAACATTATGAATCGAAAAGGATGCAGGGAGGTCCAAACGGAAGGACACAGGGTTAAGAATCTCCAATATCTTGTACGGGCCGATGAACCGAGGCTTAAACTTAGGAGAAGAAACCCTCATAGGGACAAAACGAGAAGACAACCACACCAAGTCCCCAACACAAAGCCGAGGACCAACACGACGACGGCGGTTGGCAAAAAGCTGAGTCTTCTCCTGGGACAACTTCAAATTGTCCACCACCTGCCCCCAAATCTGATGCAACCTCTCCACCACAGCATCCACTCCAGGACAATCCGAAGATTCCACTTGACCGGAGGAAAATCGAGGATGAAACCCCGAATTACAGAAAAACGGGGACACCAAGGTGGCAGAGCTGGCCCGATTATTGAGGGCGAACTCCGCCAAAGGCAAAAAAGCAACCCAATCATCCTGATCCGCAGACACAAAACACCTCAAATATGTCTCCAAGGTCTGATTAGTCCGCTCGGTCTGGCCATTAGTCTGAGGATGGAAAGCAGACGAAAAAGACAAATCTATGCCCATCCTAGCACAGAATGCCCGCCAAAATCTAGACACGAATTGGGTCCCTCTGTCAGAAACGATATTCTCTGGAATACCATGCAAACGAACAACATTTTGAAAAAACAGAGGAACCAACTCGGAAGAAGAAGGCAACTTAGGCAAGGGAACCAGATGGACCATCTTAGAGAAACGGTCACACACCACCCAGATGACAGACATCTTCTGAGAAACAGGCAGATCCGAAATAAAATCCATCGAGATGTGCGTCCAAGGCCTCTTCGGGATAGGCAAGGGTAACAACAATCCACTAGCCCGAGAACAACAAGGCTTGGCCCGAGCACAAACGTCACAAGACTGCACAAAGCCTCGCACATCTCGTGACAGGGAAGGCCACCAGAAGGACCTTGCCACCAAATCCCTGGTACCAAAGATTCCAGGATGACCTGCCAACGCAGAAGAATGAACCTCAGAGATGACTCTACTGGTCCAATCATCAGGAACAAACAGTCTACCAGGTGGGCAACGATCAGGTCTATCCGCCTGAAACTCCTGCAAGGCCCGCCGCAGGTCTGGAGAAACGGCAGACAATATCACTCCATCTTTAAGGATACCTGTGGGCTCAGAATTACCAGGGGAGTCAGGCTCAAAACTCCTAGAAAGGGCATCCGCCTTAACATTCTTAGAACCCGGTAGGTAAGACACCACAAAATTAAACCGAGAGAAAAACAACGACCAGCGCGCTTGTCTAGGATTCAGGCGCCTGGCAGACTCAAGGTAAATTAAATTTTTGTGGTCAGTCAATACCACCACCTGATGTCTGGCCCCCTCAAGCCAGTGACGCCACTCCTCAAAAGCCCACTTCATGGCCAAAAGCTCCCGATTCCCAATATCATAATTCCGCTCGGCGGGCGAAAATTTACGGGAAAAAAAAGCACAAGGTCTCATCACGGAGCAGTCGGAACTTCTCTGCGACAACACCGCCCCAGCTCCGATTTCAGAAGCGTCGACCTCAACCTGAAAAGGAAGAGCAACATCAGGCTGACGCAACACTGGGGCGGAAGAAAAGCGGCGCTTGAGCTCCCGAAAGGCCTCCACAGCATCAGGGGACCAATCAGCAACATCAGCACCCTTCTTAGTCAAATCAGTCAATGGTTTTACAACATCAGAAAAACCAGCAATAAATCGACGATAAAAGTTAGCAAAGCCCAAAAATTTCTGAAGACTCTTAAGAGAAGAGGGTTGCGTCCAATCACCAATAGCCTGAACCTTGACAGGATCCATCTCGATGGAAGAGGGGGAAAAAATGTATCCCAAGAAGGAAATCTTCTGAACCCCAAAAACACACTTAGAACCCTTCACACACAAGGAATTAGACCGCAAAACCTGAAAAACCCTCCTGACCTGCTGGACATGAGAGTCCCAGTCATCCGAAAAAATCAGAATATCATCCAGATACACAATCATAAATTTATCCAAATAATCGCGGAAAATGTCATGCATAAAGGACTGGAAGACTGAAGGGGCATTTGAAAGACCAAAAGGCATCACCAAATACTCAAAATGGCCCTCGGGCGTATTAAATGCGGTTTTCCACTCATCCCCCTGCTTGATTCGCACCAAATTATACGCCCCACGGAGATCAATCTTAGAGAACCACTTGGCCCCCTTTATACGAGCAAACAAATCAGTAAGCAGTGGTAACGGATATTGATATTTAACCGTGATTTTATTCAAAAGTCGATAATCAATACACGGCCTCAAAGAGCCGTCTTTCTTAGACACAAAGAAAAAACCGGCTCCTAAGGGAGATGACGAAGGACGAATATGTCCCTTTTCCAAGGACTCCTTTATATATTCTCGCATAGCAGCGTGTTCAGGCACAGACAGATTAAATAAACGACCCTTAGGGTATTTACTACCCGGGATCAAGTCTATGGCACAATCGCACTCCCGGTGCGGAGGTAGTGAACCAACCTTGGGTTCTTCAAAAACGTCACGAAAGTCAGACAAGAATTCAGGAATCTCAGAGGGAATAGATGATGAAATGGAAACCAAAGGTACGTCCCCATGAGTTCCTTTACATCCCCAGCTTAACACAGACATAGCTCTCCAGTCGAGGACTGGGTTATGAGATTGCAGCCATGGCAATCCCAGCACCAAAACATCATGTAGATTATACAGCACCAGAAAGCGAATAACCTCCTGGTGATCCGGATTAACACGCATAGTCACTTGTGTCCAGTATTGTGGTTTATTACTAGCCAATGGGGTGGAGTCAATCCCTTTCAGAGGTATCGGAGCCTCCAATGGCTCCAAATCATACCCACAGCGTTTGGCAAAGGACCAATCCATAAGACTCAAAGCAGCGCCAGAGTCGACATAGGCGTCCGCGGTAATAGATGACAAAGAACAAATCAGGGTCACAGATAGAATAAACTTAGACTGTAAAGTGCTAATTGAAACAGACTTGTCAGGCTTCTTAGTACGCTTAAAGCATGCTGATATAACATGAGTTGAATCACCACAATAGAAGCACAACCCATTTTTTCGTCTAAAATTCTGCCGCTCGCTTCTGGACAGAATTCTATCACATTGCATATTTTCTGGCGTTTTCTCAGTAGACACCGCCAAATGGTGCACAGGTTTGCGCTCCCGCAGACGCCTATCGATCTGAATAGCCATCGTCATGGACTCATTCAGACTCGCAGGCACAGGGAACCCCACCATAACATCCTTAATGGCATCAGAGAGACCTTCTCTGAAAATCGCCGCCAGGGCGCACTCATTCCACTGAGTAAGCACAGACCATTTGCGGAATTTTTGGCAGTATATTTCAGCTTCATCTTGCCCCTGAGACAAGGACATCAAGGCCTTTTCCGCCTGAAGCTCTAAATGAGGTTCCTCATAAAGCAACCCCAAGGCCAGAAAAAACGCATCCACATTGAGCAACGCAGGATCCCCTGGTGCCAATGCAAAAGCCCAGTCTTGAGGGTCGCCCGGAGCAAGGAAATTACAATCCTGACCTGCTGTGCAGGGTCTCCGGCAGAGCGAGACTTCAGGGACAAAAACAAGTTGCAATTATTTTTAAAATTTTGAAAGTGAGATCTATTCCCCGAGAAGAATTCAGGCAAAGGAATTCTAGGCTCAGACATAGGTGCATGAACAACAAAATCTTGCAAATTTTGTACCTTTGTGGCGAGATTATTCAAACCTGTAGCTACACTCTGAAGATCCATTTGAAACAGGTGAACACAGAGCCATTCAAGGATTAGAAGGAGAGGAAGAGAGGAAGGCTGCAGCATAGGCAGACTAGCAAGTGATTCAATTAAGAGCACACTCAGAACTAGAGGGAAAAAAAAAAAAAAAAAATTGTAGCAGACTTCTTTTTTCTCTCCTTTCTCAGCCAGAAATTTAACCCTTTTTTGGGCCGGTCAAACTGTCATGATTCTCAATGGCGAGAGAACATAGCCCAGCATACATGAGAACTAGCTCTTGGAAGATGGAAACTATACTGACCATGAACTAAACCTGCCGCACAACTAGAAGTGGCCGGGTAGCATGCCTACGTTTTTTTATCCCTAGATGCCCAGCGCCAGCCGGAGAACTACCTAATCCTAGCAGAGGAAAAGACAGTCCTGGCTCACCTCTAGAGAAATTTTCCCAAAAGGCAGACAGAGGCCCCCACATATATTGGCGGTGATTTTAGATGAAATGACAAATGTAGTATGAAAATAGGTTTAGCAAAATCGAGGTCCGCTTACTAGATAGCATGAAGACAGAAAGGGCACTTTCATGGTCAGCAGAAAACCCTATCAAAACACCATCCAGAAATTACTTTAAGACTCTAGCATTAACTCATAACACCAGAGTGGCAATTTCCGCTCACAAGAGCTTTCCAGACACAGTAACGAAACAGCAGCTGTGAACAGGAACAAAATGCAAAAACACACAAGGACAAAAGTCCAACTTAGCTGGGAGTTGTCTAGTAGCAGGAACATGCACAGAAAGGCTTCTGATTACATTGTTGACCGGCATGAAACTGACAGAGGAGCAAGGTTATATAGCGACTCCCACATCCTGATAGGAGCAGGTGAACAGAGGGGATGATGCACACAAGTTACATTCCACAAGTGGCCACCGGGGGAGCCCAGAATCCAATTTCACAACAGTTTTTACTCACTCAGCTGTGATTGAGGTAGGCACAGGAAGCGCTATTGCTGAAATGTACAGGCAAGTTTATTTAAAACTTCATAAACCACTCAGGATTGTGTCCGGTTCTTGAGGCCTTAGCACAGACCAAAACACAGGAGATCCACACATCTCCAGATCCAGGCACTGAATGAGACACTCGGTCTCCATTTTATCTGCCAAACCACGCCTCTGGGGTAGGGATATGTGAGCAGTCATTCCCACCCATCTCTTATGACAGCTCGTAAAACCCAGCCTTGGAATGGCTTAAGAACTCTCTCAGCACTATATGTGCTGGAGAATGCTTCTGAGCTCACATCACCACATCTAATAACCACAATGACACATATCTTGCCTCAAGAACCTGTCCAGCGGCCATCTTATACCATCCACGAAAAACACTGTTGACACACTAATAGTTAAAACAGACACACTCATGACACACTGATGCATAACACTGATGACACCAGTACTATTTTTTTCATGTACCTGTTTAAACATGGACATGTGAATGAGGCCTAGGAAGGACGTTCCCCATTATTAAGCAAGCTACATGTTTCAATCAATGTGGTTAAGAAAAGCGATCTCTCTGCTGGCAAAAAGCATCAAATAGTGCAATTCCTATTTCTCAAAAACTTAACCACGATCATCATAGTGTGAAGAGATTTGCAACTGATAAAGACCACTGATGCGTTTGTGCAGATAAAAGTATAATAATGAAGATTTCCTCCAGATAAATTCATTAAGATTAAGAGAGCAGCTGCTAAAAAAACATGATAAAGCATCAAACATTTGAAGCTGCTGGTGCCTGTGGAGTACCATGAAACTCAAAGTATAGGATCCTCCAGAGGCTTGCAGTTTTGCATAAACCTACTATTCAGCCACCCCTATACAGTACTCACAGTACTCTGAAGTCCAGAGATTGCACGTCCGTAGGCAGCGACCACACCCCAAGCAAGGGTCACCACACCCAGGCTACCAAGTCTCATTCTCCATTAACAAAAAGGAGGATCCAGAGGGGCAGCAGAGAGTCCAGCTCTAGTGACAATTCCACCATTAGCTGCAAAGCATCATATCTGAATGGGGGATTGTCTCCACCACTCTATCTCATAAATCCATTCACCTTGGGCTCAAGTTTGCAGTAATGAGATAAGTACATTGGTTATATCCTTCTCCTGATGAACCTCGGCAGAGGGGAAACGCGTCGAGTAATTGAATTCAACCTGGTACATGACTTAATGGGCTATATGATTTGGGAGTCGTTATCTGACTCGAGTAATTGAATTCAACCTAGTACAGGGCCTGATGGGCTATATGAATTGGGAGACGTTATCTGACTCACGATGCATCTTATTGTTTTGAGGGTGATGGTTTTTTGGTTTTGTTTTGTTTAATTTGATGTTTTTCTGGCTAATATATGTGTAGTAACCCTCTTGTGGCTGTAATCCATTTTTTATCTACACTATAGGTGTCCTGTATGTAGAGATAGAACATAGGATATTAAGTACCTGTCACTATATCATAAATATATCCACATTGTTGCTCTGCGGTTTAATTGATAGAGGCCACATATTGGGATTTCTACACATAGAGGATATAGGAGAGTATGTAGGATATTTCTCTGTACACACTCTTCAGGCTCAGATTTGTGGGGTCGTAGAAGAGTATTTAGTACATTTTCGCTATATTTAGTTTTAAGACATCATTGACTATATTACAACATTTAGCTGAACAGTGAAAGTCACAGATATAATAATCTTTAAGAGAGGTACCGGTAATATCCAACCTAACCTAGGGCAGTTTGTAATACAGCATTTGGTTAAAGGGAACCTATCACCCCGTTTTTTTCGGTATGAGATAAAAATACTGTTAAATAGGGCCTGAGCTGTGCATTACAATAGTGTAGTTTGTGGACCCCGATTCCCCACCTATGCTGCCGAAATACGTTACCAAAGTAGTCATTTTCGCCTGTCAATCAGGCTGGTCAGGTCGGATGGGCGTGGCTTCTTCCCCCAGATATTGCGTAGTTTTCCGTTGGTGGCGTAGTGGTGTGCGCATGTCCAAGGTCCCCAATCCTGCACGGGGGGGTGAAAATAGCAGCGATGTCCGTTATTCCATTGGTGGTCGGTGGGCGCGGCCATCTTCCTTTGGCCGCGCGTGCGCAGAAGCGGCGCTCTGCTGGCCGCGGCTTCAGGAAAATGGCCGCCGCGATCTCCATCTGCGCACGCGCGGCATCCCGCGGCCATTTTCCTGAAGCCGCGGCCAGCAGAGCGCCGCTTCTGCGCACGCGCGGCCAAAGGAAGATGGCCGCGCCCACCGACCACCAATGGAATAACGGACATCGCTGCTATTTTCACCCCCCCGTGCAGGATTGGGGACGTTGGACATGCGCACACCACTACGCCACCAACGGAAAACTACGCAATATCTGGGGGAAGAAGCCACGCCCATCCGACCTGACCAGCCTGATTGACAGGCGAAAATGACTACTTTGGTAACGTATTTCGGCAGCATAGGTGGGGAATCGGGGTCCACAAACTACACTATTGTAATGCACAGCTCAGGCCATATTTAACAGTATTTTTATCTCATACCGAAAAAAACGGGGTGATAGGTTCCCTTTAAGATTATCAGAATATTTGGCCTAGTTAACAAGCTAACGATAACTGTTCCAGCTGACTTTACAAAAGAAAGATCTGAAATACTGCACACATACCTCTCCTCTTTCTCACCTACCTATTCACCATCTGCCTCACTCCCTGCCACTATAGGGCCCAGCAGGGTGAGCAGGGAGAGCCGTCGAGGAGTGGGGGCGCCAGTGCGCAGATTTAGGGTGCCAACCTCCGCTGGTAGGTAGGTTGAGTTAGGCCAGTTTAGGGGTAGGCACTCCCCCTGGTTGTTTTCTTCTTTGGGTGTTGGTATGATGCTAATTATTTAATTTATTAAGTTTTTATTAAGGTTTAATAAAGAGTTACGTTTTAATGAGAAATAAAAATAGGGGAGATACCTGTGAACTAAGTAACGAGTTAATCCCTCTGATATATTGACGTAAAAGCTGTGACATAGCTGCAAAGGATCCAGCCACAATGAAGCCAGGGACACCACAATCTTTGTTTGCCAAGGCCCATTGTCGGCCACCTATGCTGGAAAAACAAGCAGGGGTTTGAACACAACCACGTGAAGGTTCAGAAATTTAATGGCAGCCAGAGTTTGCTGGCCATGTGCACTAATGTACGGGTGCTTGTGGCACCAAGAATGAAAAAAATCGTGACTGTTCCACATTGATGAGGGCAGGAGACCCTGAATGTGCCTGGAACCACTGGCATTGGCCAGGAAGGCCGAGAGTAAACGTTTTGTGTTTTTCCCTTTGCAAGTTATTTTGCATACATTTGCACACCGAACCCTTGTGGCCCCTATGGACTGTGTGCAACTCTCCCATGGACTTTGTCCCATTGTTTTCCCCTAACTTTGCCCCTGTTTTTCCGTAAGCTTTGCCCCAAGGACTGTGAGCTTGACATGGGGTCAGCACTGTGCATTTTGACAGGGACCATATTTCACAAAAAGGGGGAAGAGGGAAGAAACAGATGACCTGAGTATTGTGCAGGGTCAGGACTCTGAGGACTGTGCTTCTGGACTGTGGGAACTGTTGTTATGTTGGCCAACGGGCCTATAAATTGAAAAGTACATAAACACTCTGTGACGGCGTCCCTAAAGCAGTGGGTCAGGAGTCATGCGGACCCGTGATAAAAATGGATAACCCAATGTGCCTGCTGGGTTGAAGAAAACTGGACTGTGCTCATGGACTGTTGGGAAGCTGTTTTTTTTTTGGACCACAGGGCCAGTGTTATTAAAATAACTCAGACTCTGTGTTCCAGGGTCCTAACCTAGTAGGACCGAGCTCAGATTGAGAGCGCAGCTGCTAAAAAAAACATTACAAAGCATCAAGCAGGTATTTCAAGCTGCTGTGCCTCAGGAGTCCCATGAAACTCAAAGTGTAGAATCCTCCAGAGGCTTGTAGTTGTGCATAAACCTACTATTGAGCCACCCCTTAACAGTGGAAATACTGTTGGAGAAGAAGCAGTTGGAGTATTGGATGGTTGGTGGATGGCAACCATGTCCCAACAAGGCTACAATGTCAGCAAATAAGTGACAAATTCATGAACTGGGACAGAATCCTGGGAAGAGAAAAAACATGTCATCTATAGCAAAATCATCTTTGTGTATGACAATGCGCCATTTCATGCTGCAAATTATACCTCTGAGTCATTGGCTGCTATGGGCATAAAAGGAGATAAACTCATGGTGTGGCCACCATCCTCTCCTGACCTCAACCCTATTGAGAACCTTTGAGTATCCTCAAGCAAAAGATCTATGAGGGTGGAAGGCAGTTCACATCAAAATTGCAGCTCTGGGAGGCTATTCTGACATACTGCAAATAAATTCAAGCAGAAACTATCCAAAAACTAATAAGGTCAATGGATGAAAGAATGGGAACTGTGATATCAAAAAAGAGATCCTATGTTATTATTATTATTATAATACATTTTTATACCGCAATTTTTTCCATGGCGCTTTACATGTGAAAAAGGGGGCAAATATAGACAAATACAATAAACATTAGCGAAAAACAAGCCACTAACAGGTACAGAAGGAGGGAGGACCCTGCCCGCGAGGGCTCACAGTCTGCAGTCTATGTTAACATGTAACTTGACTTCTGAAGATGTTTTTGATTGAAAAAGCTTTTGATTTCTGTAAATGTGATTTTGCTGCAAATTCAATAGATGAATTAAAAGGTATCAACTACTGAGGACTCTCAATTCTAAATATTTTTTTAACAAATGAATGGCCAGTTCTTTACAAACTATAAAATGTTTGGGAACTGTTGTGCATAATAATTTGGAGCAATTTCGTCCAATAAAATTTGATAACCTGCAATTAGCTGTCCTGCCGGTCTCTGAAATAAGGCGTAGAGGTCCTTACTCCCTCAGTGTTCCGGCTACCGGGATTTTGCGCCTCAGAAGGTGGCTGGTCCCCTTCTGGTATCCTCTCCTTTGCTTTGACTTCCTTCACGCTCCCTGCAATACAATTCTGCCTTTCAATGTCTCTTTCCGGGAGATGCAGCTCTGAGGGCATGCACAGCTCCTTTGACCGTCTGTCCTCCTCAGACTCTGGTCTGGAACTAAGAGTACACCTGTCTGGAGCTCTGTCAGCAACTAACTTCAGTCTGGAACTAACTAACTTTCCCTACAGACTACCAGTTATATATATGTGGGGAGTGACCTAATAAATAGGAGCAGAAGCTCCCCCTGGTGGCCTGGAGTGTGAATGTGTTGCATGTTTGTGATACCTGGATGCAGTTATCCTTCCTTGCCTCCAAACATAGCATCACTCTTCCCGAGAGGAAAGCAATACCACGACGACCAGGACCCTGGGGCGCCGCAGAATGATGGGGTTTGGTAAAATATTAATATTTTAGTATATTATTTTAGAGCATGCTGGATGGTTGAATGCTACGTATTTATAGCTAATGAAATAATTAGCCATTAATAGCTAATGAAAACCAGAGCAAAAGCCAGGCGCGGTAAGGAGAGCATTTGGCACTTTTTAGCAATTTGACTGCAGGGAAACTTAAAGAGACATTCCGATATCCATATCAAAATCTGAAAATCTCCAAAATTAATTTAAAGAGAATCCGTCAGCAGGTTTTTGCTATGAAATCCAAGTGCAGTATAAGGTACGGTTTTAGACACAGATGTCAGTGATGTGTTACATATTAGGCTAGGTGCTGTTGTTTCAATACAATGAGTGTATTATCATTAGAACTGCCAGACTAGATACCGACGTGCATCCTGGTCTAACCCCCCGCCAGCACTGATTAGCAGTTTACTGTCAATATACAATGTACACAGAAAGTTGCTAATCAGGGGTATGGGCGGGATCAGCTTTCTGAGCACTGCTACATCTAAAAACTCTGATCACAACTGCTGTACACTGTAAAATAAATTATACATCTCTGAAATCAGGGTCTCTTTCTCTACATTGTGCCATAGTTCCCTTTGATCATTTATATATACAGAAAGTCATATTATGCAGGTAAACACAGACATCCACTTTAGTTCTTTATATTCTGATAATGATCATTCCTTTGTTATCACAAACTATACTTCCAATCATTTTTTTTCTTTTCTGAATGCTCTCACCCCATTCCACTCTTTTCCCTTCGACCAAGTCAGTGTGACATTAAATTCGCTTTGCCTCTGCACATTGCTAGTGACAATCTCTGTGATATATACCAACACACAAAAATACACAGGAAGGTTAAAAAATGTAATGGCAGCCAGAGTTTGTTGGCCATGTGCACGGGTGTTGGTTGAACTGAGAATGAAAAAAATTGTGACTGTTCCATGTCCCTGAGACCGGGAGGCCCTGAATTTGTCGGGAATCACCGACATTGGCCAAAACGGCCGAGAGTGTAAACATTTTGTGTTTTTCCCCCTACATGTTATTTTGTGCATGTTTGAACACCCCTCTGCTTGATTGCGGGACTGTGTAACCGCCCCATGGATTCCGTCTCATTGTTTTGCATTAACTTTTCCCCTGTTTTCCATGAACTTTGCCCCAGGGACTGTGAGCTTGACATGGGGGCAGAACTGTGCATTTTGAAAGAGACCATTGTTCACAAAGAGGAGGAGAGAGGGAGGAATTGGATGACCCAAAGATTGTGCTGGGTCAGTACTCTGCTTCTGGACTGTTGGGGCTGTTGTTAAATTAGTCAATAGGCCTTTAAGTTGAAAATTACTTGAATACTCTGTGTCGAGGTGCCCAAAGTAGTAGGACCAGGGTCATGTGGACCCGTTTGAAAAATGAATGACCCAATGTGCCTGCCAGGTTGAAGAAAACTGGACTGTGCCTAAGAACAGTTGGGTAACTGGTTTTTTTTGTGTGGGCCAAAGGGTCGGTAATATTAAAAGAACTCTGACTCCCTGGGTCCCAGCTGAGTTGGATTCAGGTCAAGGTTGGCCAGCAGTCACTTTTTGCCTCTGTGAATTTAATTTGAAACTGTATTTTATGCTTTTTAGGTGTGCATTGTTGTCTTGCAGGTTTCGTTATGGTCAAGGATGACCATGTTTAACGATGGGAGGTATATAAGGGTGTGACAGACTTTCTTATATCTGACCCTGAAGACACCAAATTGTGTAGTGTAAATATTGACATTTGGTTTTATTGTGTTTTAATGTGAAATGTAAAATGTGTAGAGTGTAATATAATTAATATACATTGTCATAATACTGATGCTGCTGTGTGGGTACTTTAAGGTAACCCCAAAGGTAACTTTGGTACACTCAGCTCAGGGGTAGGGAAAGTATAGAATATAGGATAGTACTTAGTGACAGATAGGAACATTAAGGCAGATAGTGGGCCTATTAGTGTATGGGATATAGGAATGGTGTGAATAGTGTAAGATACAATTGCATTTTTGGGACCAGCCCAGGATGGGAGGGGCCAATGTCAAGGAAAAAAGTAATAATTTTCTGGTTTAGTGTGTTAGAGTAAGGGCTTGTTTCCACTTGCGAGATATACGTCCGTGTCTTGCATGTGAAAACCAAGCTCTGGAGCCGGCACTCCGGAGCGGAGCGTGCAGCTGCATAGCAACACATGGAGCTGCACGCTCCGCTCCTAAGTGCCGGCTCCAGAGCTTGGTTTTCACATGCGAGACACGGACGTATATCTCACAAGTGGAAACAAGCCCTAAGTGTTAGGTTCGTGTCAAGATCAAGTTCAAGCTGCAGTGGGCTGGAGGCATGCGAAGTACATACCGTTCTGGCAGCATGAGGTTGTACCAAATTTTCAGCAGACATTCCTGTAATGTCCAGGGCCTACGTGTTATGATCTGGTGATTAAGGAGCGACATGCGACTAGCTCTGGGCAGGTGGTAACTATACCGACTGCAGTTCCTAATCTTAACACAGACACTAGCAGTAGCCGTGGGATGTTCCTGTCACTCCCTGGACACCTCGTCACAGCCAGAGAACTAGCTACCCCTGAAGGTAGAAACATGAAAGCTATCTTGCCTCAGAGAAAATCCCCAAAGGATAGGACAGCCCCCCACAAATAATGACTGTGAGAGGAGAAGGAAATGACATACGTAGTATGAAACAAGATTTAGCAAAGGAGGCCACTACTAGCTAGACAGAATTAGTACAGAACAGAAAACTGTGCGGTCAGTAATAAAAACTAGAAAAAGTCCACCGCAGAGAAATGCAAAAATCTCCACACCTGACTAAAGGTGTGGAGGGCAAACTCTGCTGCCCAGAGCTTCCAGCCTAGCTAAATAGATCCATAATGATAAGCTGGACAAATGAGCAAAACATAGAAAATGCCAAACAACAAAGTCCACAACAAGTGAACTGCAAAAAGACAAGCGAGGACTTAGCTTTGCTGAAATGGTCAGAGTGGCAGGGAAATCCTCAGAGAGCCATGACTCTAAGCTCAACAATTGACAACTGGCATTGAATTAGGGATAAAGCCAGACTAATATAGCCGAGCCAGAAAGACGATCAGTGAGAACAGCTGCTGATGCTAAATCCAAGAAGCAGCCATACCACTCAAAACCACAGGAGGGAGCCCAAGAGCAGAATTCACAAAAATGCTACTTATAACCACCGGAGGGAGCCCAAGAGCGGAATTCACAACACCTACAGCCCGAACTATGTGCTGAGTATTGTGCCTTAATCCCTTCCATATAGAGGAAGACATGGAACTGCATGATGGAAACTAAATGGATCTTGGGGGTGCTGTGGTGCAAATCCCTAGGGCTGACAGGAGAATGAAGCGCGGAATAGTCCGAGCTTAACGTAAGCAAATTCTTGAAATGTACTGTGTTGATGAAACAAGGACTGGTGGGTGCTATGCAAGATACTGCATATTAAAGACTGATGCACCTTAATACTCTAATAAAGTTGAACTTGCTAAAACAAACTGGGTGTCATCTGATGTGTGTGCCGCTGTTCCTGGAACCGTAGACATGGAGACAATGAAGGCTTCTAGCCTGAAACTGAGTGTGATGCACCTTAGACAAGATAGCACACTGGGACATGATTTATTTGTGTGGTGCCAGGGCATGGGAAAGCAGGCCTTCAACCTTGACTACAACACTGTGCACCTCTCATGCTGTACTCCACGAGACCCAGCACAGTACAGTGTGAGACCCGATAGTGGCTGCTCCTCCATTCTATGGAGCCTCGTTCACTGAAGCTAGAGATTGTGGTGGGACTTCCATGTGGACTATGGCGGACCAGCATGGGACCTCCATGTGGACTGTGGCGGACTGGTGTGGGTATTCTTTTTTTAAATAAATGGATGAAAGAGAGAAATTGTTGGGGAGTTTTTTTTCAAATAAAGATTTTTTTTCTGTGTGTTTTATTCTCTTTTCACTTACTGGGTTAGTAATGAGGGTGTCTGATGGACTCTTCCCCATTACTAATCTATGGGCTTGGTGCCAGCGGACGTTACACAGATGACATCAACCCCAAAAACTATTGCCCTGATTGCCATCGCACCAGGGTAATTGGGAAGAGCCAAGGTTAAGTGCCAGAATTGGCACTTATAATGGATGCGCCATTTCTGGGGTGACTGAGGGCTGGTCTTATTAGACTAGGAAGGTGCCAATATCTATGGACTTTCCAAGCCTAATAATATCAGTCCCCAGTTGTCTGCTTTGTCTTAGCTAGTTATTAAATATAGGGGGGACCCCACATCATTCTTTTTGGGTTCCCCTCCATTTTTCATAACCAGCAAAGGCAAAGCAGAGAGCTGGGGCTAATATTAATTGTCGGGAAAGGTCTATGGATATTGGCCCTTTCACAGCATAATAAGACCAGCTCACAGCTGTCTGCTTTGCCTTATTGAAGCAACTATTCTTATGGGAAACTCTAATGCCCTTCCATTTTAACCGTCTGCTGTTCCCAATCCAACTTGTATTTGCTATGACTATACACAAACCACAAGGTCAATCACTTAAAGTAGTCGGCATTAATTTGTTTTTCACATGATCATCTCTACGTTGCTTGCTGTAGGGTCAGTAATCTTAAAAATCTTTTCATATATGCACTTGAAGGTAAAACGAAAAATATTGTTTACCAAAAAGCACTACAATAGACAATTGTGTATCTGTAAATCAATGCTACTCATTTGTCTGTTAATCACAGTGCAACGCGCATTTCACCAAGGTTCCAATACAGCCTTTGCCTGGCCCACTGTGTCTCTTTCACACGCACACATTTTTTCTCACATCTCTCCATTATTAGTTCCAGTATGTGTTAAGCTCACCTGGTGATGTGGATTCCCAAAAATGCAGGTCAGTGTGGACACATGGACCTAGGGCAGTGATGGGCAAGCTTTTGAGCTTGGTGTGTCAAAATTCGCCAAAAAACCGATCATAACTTGGGTGGTGTGTCACCTTGATAAAAAAAAACCATAATTTTGCGACATGTATAGTTTAAATAACAACTTAACTCGTGTGGGGTGCCGTGATAGAGCTGCAATAATGGCAAAAGTAGAAAACAAGTGGCGGATGACCCAATGGCGGATTTTGGGGAGTTCAGAACAGTGCTATAGAAAGTTTCCACTGGTGTCAGAGATGTAGTGACCTAAGGAGAGTTATCTCCATGCATTCTTGATGAGTGATACAATTAGATTACAATCAGGGGGGCACGGGCCTCGTGAGAGCTCGCTTATGTGTTACGAGCCCATTATATGGTGGATTCTCGGATACTCATGGCTGGGGAACAACAGACCTGCACAAAACCCACCCTGTCCCGATTAGTGGGGAGCAGACGGCAGAGGCAGAGCACCCGCAAGCTTCTGAAGTATACATTCTGGAGTGCAGCCAGCATTGTGGCTGGTGAGAGGTGTGCACCAGGACAAAGAGGAAAGCTTGTCACTACAACAAAGAGATTTACAAGTGGTTTTACTTCAAAGTGCTCGAAGCGAGACACAAACGTTCAGCTTATGTAGGTGTGGGAGGAATTCATCACTTGCCTAATATTGTGCTGATCCATCGAGGCCCGGTCTCCACGAGGAATCTGCAGGTGTCCTGTAGTATCTGGGATAATACCCTAAAGCCGCTTCATCCCCCCCATACATACGCAGAGCATCTAGGCCTGGGACTTCCGGGAGCTGCGCCTGGCCTACCGGAAGTCCCAGGCCTAGACGCTCTGCACAGGAGACGCGCGCATTTTAAAATTACGTCACGGCTTGTGATTGGTCGCGTGCCGCCCATGTGACCGCGACGCGACCAATCACAGCAAGCCGTGACGTAATTTCAGGTCCTTAATGCCTAATTCTGCATTCAGGACCTGAAAATTACGTCACGGCTTGCTGTGATTGGTCGCGTCGCGGTCACATGGGCGGCACGCGACCAATCACAAGCCGTGACGTCACGGAAGGAAGTAAACGCGCGCATTTTAAGCAAAGAACGCTGCCGGTTCCCTCGGTGAGGTCCAGGCTGCGTCGGAGAGGTGAGTATAGCAATATTTTTTATTTTAATTCTTTCTTTTACACATTTAATATGGATCCCAGGGCCTGAAGGAGAGTTTCCTCTCCTTCAGACCCTGGTAAAGAAGCAATTTCTATGGGGCCGCGGCCGGCGGCCGGCGTGTCACTGAAAATGACTACGCTAGTCAGCACTGACACGCGTGTCATAGGTTCGCCATCACTGACCTAGGGCATAGGTACAGCAGGCGAGAAGGCACGTGGAACAGAGAGGACTTGGACAACAGGCTGTAACGAACGGCAGACAAACAGAGGTAGGACACACCAAAATCCACAGAACCAAAGTGAAGATGGAGAGAAAAATGGAGGGTCTGAAGCACACAGATGTAAGTAACAAAGTCCAAAGCAGGCATTAACATAACATGAACCAACTCCACCCTGCAGCATATGCAAGTAATGTGAACAGACTTCAATAACAGTTTGTGATGCTTGCAGCTAATAATGGGATATCTACCTGCACTAGATCATGGCAACAGAAGAAACAGGATAGTGGCAATATTGAAACAGCAACTCAACATGTTACATTGTTAATACTCTGTCAATACTCAGACCCATGAGTGTATCTAATTAGGTCTTAATATCAATACTATTTACAATGCTACCATCTTAAGTTTGAGTGGGGCTTAGGTACTCTTTTACTAGGTTTACATGACATGATTGTGGGCATTAAACGAATGCCCATGGTCCATATGCAAGCCGATCGGAGGTTGTTTAATGGTCTGTTTAGACAGGCCGACCACCGTTCTGTACTCACTGAGCGATAATACTATTGTTCTGTGTGAAGAAAATATAATTTAACTGGCATCAAATGTCCTTTTCTGCCAAAAATGATGATTTTTTTAAGCCCATTTATCACTCACTGTACCAAATGAATGTACATTTCACATTTTGCCTGCCTGTTTTGATAGGCTAATGAGTATTCCAAGGAATGCTTGTTCCTCGATTATTGAACCGTCTAAATTTAGCCCCTATTCTAAAATACGTCTGATCATCAGTGTAACAATTGTTAAAATTTTCATGAATAAACCCATACTAATTACTAATTGTCTGACTGAGAGAATTGATAGTTTTTCAGAGAGAGAGCTTTGCATTTTTGTGGTTTTGTGTCCATAGTATACTTTTATCATTTGCCCGCAGATAGTGAAGGAGTCTGATGTGGTTGCTAGGTAGCAAATGAATCAATGACTAGATTGACAAAGTCCTCCACAGAATGGTAATTAGTCGTCTCTTCTATTGAGAATGAAGGCACGTTTTTTTCAGTATGGACATCAAATACTGCTCTTGTGAAATTGACGTTGCTGTGCAGTGATAGAAATCACATCAAACAGCACACCAAATTGTTGAACTGATGCAGTGATCAAGCTACTCTGATGAGGAAATATTTCTCTTACTATACCCATAGAAAGTTACCGGCAAATAAACAGGAAAACACAACTGCTGAAATGGTTGAATTTTTCTTTTTGAGTAGGTATTTATGTGTGTAGTTTACAACAACAGGCAGCATGTGGATTATTAATTACAAATGAATTCATAGATGCAAAGCCACATGCAGGTGCGGACATACCACTGATGCATCTGCATCGGGGCGTGGAGGGAGGGCCCCTGCAAAGCAGCAAAAAATGAGGGTAATCTAGCATGTTTCTCTGGCCCCAAGGCTCCGGGGGGCTCATGGACAGATTTCTCTTATGTGTAGTGATCCCTGCAGCTCCGCTGCCTACAGGAGAAAGTGGCAGCAGAGTTGCATGGATCCGTCCTCTACTTCCTGCCCATTGCTTTCTGTTTGACACAGGTGCACAGCTGTATCACGTCAGCATTCAGCGTGTGCCTGTGTCAGAGAGAAAGCTGCCGATGACAATGACGCTGCAGGGAAACAGACAGAGAGGTGAGTGATGGTGTGGGGTTTGTTTTTAATAATACATTGGGGGAATGTGGAGGAGAACAATGACTGGGGTGGTGGAGAGGGCAATGGAGGTGGTGGGGAGAACAGTAATTGCGGAGGTGGAGAAAGCAATGATGGAGGTGGTGGAGAGGGCAATGATGGAGGTGGTGGGGAGAACAGTGATTGCAGAGGTGGAGAGTGCAATGATGGAGATGGTGGAGAGGGAAATGATGCGGTGGTGGAGAAGGCAATGATGGGGTGGTAGAGAGGGTAATGATGAGGTGGTGGAGAGGGCAGTGATGGTTGGTGAAGAGGGTAATGATGGAGGTGAGGGAGAAGGTGTTACGAAACTGCAGCAACTAGGAGAGCAGGGGGAAAGCTGACCCTGCACTAAGACTAGGCTGAAACCCTATGATGGAGTGGGCGACACATTCCTTGCAAATAGACCCACCGACGATCTTAGTTTAAACTGAGAGAAGACCTATAGATAAGGGGAAGGAGGTCCCTAAAAGATCTAAGGACTGCGTATAAAAAGCAGGTCACTTCCTAATAGGAAACACAGAGAAAGCTGCAGAAACAAACTAAAAACAGAAACAAAATATAGCAGAACCAGAGATCCCAGAACTGCAAAATATCAAACACGGAAAGCTGTCAAAGCACCTAGCCAGAACTCTAGCAGATTAACACTGCTGTCCAGCAAGGAATGGGAGGCAGGTGCTGGGTAATAAAGGGTGATACAATCACCTGACCAAGACAACCCAGCACCAGGGGAAAAAGACCAGCAGCCAGAAAACCACAACAAGATGGCAGATGGTCAAAACATAACAGATTCTAACAGTACCTCCCCTTTTACGAGAATCCTCCGGGTCCTCTTGGCCGAGCCTTATTCGGAAATCTCCTGTGAAAATCTTTAATCAGCCTTGAGGCCGAAACGTCCTTAGCTTTCACCCAGGAATTATCCTCGGGACCGAAACCCTTCCAGGACACGAGATACTGCAAACTTCCTCTGTGCCACCTGGAATCTAAAATGCGTGAAATCTCAAATGCGCCGTCCTCATCAACTGGAGGAACAGTCGGCATAGGCTCCTTATCTGGTGTGTCAACTTTCTTCAGTAAAGATACATGAAAAACTTAATTAATTCTCCAGGACAAAAGGGATGTCAAATCTCACCGCTGCCGAGTTGACCACCTGAACCACTTTGAAGTGTCCTACAAACTTAGGCCCCGGTTTTTTAGAAGGGATCTTCAAACGCACATTCCTGGAGGACAACCAGACCATGTCCCCAACTGCAAACAATGCCTCCCTTCTTTTCTTGTCAAAATATTTATTTGACCTCCTATTAGCCTCTTTCAGATTATGGCGTACATTGGTCCAAACCCTGTCCAAATTTCCAGAAAAACTCTCCTCAGGCACCGCTGCCCCAATCTTTGAAAATGGACCAAAAGATGGATTCCTCCCTGTACAGCAAAAAAAAGGAGAACACCCAGCCGAGGAAGACATATGATTATTAAGAGCAAACTCAGCTAGTGGTAGATATTCCGACCACATCTCCTGATTGTCTGCTACAAAACATCTCAAAAACTGCTCACGTTCTTCCTTTCGGTCTGTCCATTGGACTCCGGATGATAACCTGACAAAAATGATAAATAAATCTTTAATCTGTCACAAAAAGCACGCCAAAAGCGAGCCACAAACTGTGGTCCTCTATCGGAAACAATGTCCGTGGGAACCCCATGGAGCCTGACAATCTCTTGGCGCAGGGTAATTTATTGAACGGGACCAGATGACACATCTTACTAAACCGGTCCTCAACAACCCAGATGACAGAAAAACCCTCAGAGACCGGCAGGTCGGTGATAAAATCCATAGCAAGATGTGACCATGGAGAACTAGGAACCCCCAAAGGGCACAGCAACCCTGTAGCCGGGGCATGTGAGGCCTTCGACCTAGCGCACACAGTACACTGACGCACCCACTTGATGATTTCCCTTTGCCACCTTGGCCACCATAATCTTCGACCGATCGCCTTTCTAGTTTCCGAAATCCCTAGATGACCCACCAACCGAGACTCATGACATTCAGCAAGCAAAGCTCTCCGCAAGGCTCTAGGCACAAATAATTTACCATATGGAGTGTTAGCATTCTGGGCCTCTAGGATGCTACTCTCCAACTCAGAACCCAATGCTGCCACCACCACCCCTCTCTGCAAAATACATTCCTCCTTCACAGTATTAACTGCTGGAGAGAAACTACGAGACAAAGCATCCGCTTTAACATTCTTTGTCCCAGGGATATATGTGACAGAGAAATGAAAGTGGGCAAAAAACAGTGCCCACCTAGCTTGATGGGCATTGATGGGCATTCAAACGTTTAGCACTATCCAGATATATCAGATTCTTATGATCAGTGAAAACCTGTATCGGATGTCTAGCCTCCTCCAAAAAATGTCGCTAATGCTCAAACGCGAGTTTAATAGCCAGCAACTCTCTGTTCCCAACATCATAGTTGAGCTCAGTCTCCGAACATTTTTTAGAAAAGAAAGTACAGGGATGCACCCCATCCTCTCCCTCTTGGGACAGAACTGCCCCTACCCCTACTGAAGAGGCATCAACCTCTACCATAAATGGCTTGGTCTCATTTGTTTGGATCAAAACTGGAGCAGAACTAAACCTCTCCTTGTGATGTTCAAAAGGTGTCTCCATACAGTATAATGCACTCCGCATAGGCAGACTCTATAGTATAATGCACTCCCCATAGGCCTCCATAAAGTATAATGCACTCCCCATAGGCAGACTCTATAGTATAATGCAGCCCCTAGTATAATGCACCCCCATAGGCAGCCCCTAGCATAATGCACACCATAGGCAGACTCTATAGTATAATGCAGCCCTATAGGCAACCTCTATAGTATAATGCAGCCCCTCAAGCCTCTATAGTATAATGCAGCCCCATAAAAAAATAAAATAAACACCTCTCTTTCTCCTGGTTCCTCCTCTGCTCCGAGCTCCCGCTTATCTCCGGACTGCGGGCACCGAGTAGTGATGTCATTGTGCCCGCTGTCAGTGTCGGCGTCGGTGACGTCAGACGCTGACAGAGAGATGATTGGAGAGGGAGTGTAACACTCCTTCTCTCATCAATGTGGTCAGCTGTATCAGCATCCTGCTGATACAGTTGAACTTGCGATGACAGGCGTGGGGCTCACTGCTGGCACCGGGCGCCCCCGCCTGCTCAGGGACCCCATAGCGGCCGGTTGGCAGAGCAGGGAGATCGATTCTCCCTGCTCTGCCACAGAATGTAACAGTATCGACGAGGTGCCCGCTGATACAGTTACAGTAGTGTAGCTCTGGGTAGGCCCCCTCAGAGCACTGGGCCCGGGGCGACAGTCCCCTCTTCCCCCCGGCAGCTACGCTACTGCACCAATGGCATGTCCACCCTTTGTACAAAGGACTTTAGGCACCAGTTTATGTAACATCAGAAACCTGTAATGCTATCTCTATTTGATACAAGCAAACTGACAATCTGGTAACCACAAGAGAAAGTCACAGACACCGTGAAAACTTATTTTCACAGTTCATTAGCAAGAAGGCAAAAGTCAGATTTTTGTTTAAAACTTTTTTTTTCAGCAGCATATATGACAACAAGAATTATTCTCTAAATCAAAGATTTATCTCTGTTAATCATGCACATGTGCATTTTGACTTTAAAAGTCTTAACGATTTTTACCCTCAGTCAAGTTAAAAAAAGATTATTAGGCAAAGTTCACACTACCATGTGAAAATTCAGATTTACATCCAGAAAAATATAGACAATTTTTAATGCCATTCAGGCCATGTAAAAAAAAAAATCTAAACATTCTGATTAAATAACATTGGTCCGAATGTTAGTTTTGATGTTAGTTTTTTTCATGAACAGTACTCGGACTGAAAATACACTTGTTACAGTCTTCTAACACTGTGGACTACATGCTTCTGAATATGGTGCAGGTATGCTGCGGGTTTGCTGCACATTTTACCTTTTTGCATTGCAAAGGGTACAATTTGAAATCTACAGCTTTAAGGTTGCCGTCACACTATCTGGTATTTGGTCAGTATTTTACATCAGTATTTGTAAGCCAAAACCAGGAGTGGGTGATAAATACAGAAGTGGTGCATATGTTTCTATTATACTTTTCCTATATTTGTTCCACTCCTGGTTTTGGCTTACAAACACTGAGGTAAAATACTGACCAAATACTGCTAGTGAGACGGCAGCCTTAGAGGGAATCTGTCACTAGGCTTTTGCCACCTAACCTGAGGGCATCATGATACAAGGGCAGAGACCCTCATTCCAGCGATGTGTCACTGGCAAAACTACTTGCTGTAGGTTTAATAAAATTACTGTTTTATCACCAGGAGATTATCTCTAGAGGACTAGTAAACCTGATGCCATGTAGTCCTCCATATTCATGATTTCTGTATAACCTCGCCCCTACCACTGATTGATAGCTTTCTGCCTGTGCTCAGTGTACATAAAAAGCTGCTAATCAATGGTATGGTCGGGGTTATACAGAGCTCAGCATTCAGAGAGCTGCAGCAGATTAAACACTGATTTAAATTGACATACTCGAAATTTACAAATCCAATGTAATATGCAGATTTTTTTGCATGAGAAATTCACTGCGTATATGCATATGTCTGTGGTGTTTTATCCGGGATTGGAGCAATGTAGTATTGTGCAGGGTATATTTTTATATATTTTCCTTAGTACTGCAGTAATCTCCCAGTAATGAGAATTTACCAGAATATCAAGTGTCAATCTCTATGCTAAATTCATAAAGGTCACTGGAATCCTATAGATAACTCAGCAGAATAGCAAGGCCAGGGGGCCTCCTCATTAAACTTACAGACATAAGTAGAATGTTGCAGACACAGAAAGAAGTTCTTGGGTAATAAATTAAACATTGATGTCTTACTTAATCATGCAATCTATGCCCAGAAAAGTGTCTGTCAACAGCCACAGAAGTACTTATAATAACCTACTACTTACTGAGTGAGCCATCTCTCTGTGGACCTCACTGGATTAACATACAGAAGAATCAGTCTTCTGCAAGTAAAAACTGAACAATTGGCTGATCTCCAGAAGGAACTATTGCTTCATCTACGGACTTACATTTTCAACAACACCTTCAAAGGCAAATTGTCCCTTCTTCAAATTGCAAACCAACTTGCTTTGGGAACATTGCATTCTAAAGAGTTTTTTTTTTTTTAGTTACCAGAACACATAGGACATTATTATGTTCCAAAATGATTACATGGACTACAGTCAGGGGCTGGCTGGCACTTTTCAGCCTGGGGGGCAATCACAAGGTAGTGGCCCTCGAGTCGCGGTGTCCCTCCTTTTCCCTGCTTACATCTGGCCATTGCATTGAAGAAGTAGAGATAACAGGCTTTAAAAACAGGCTGGTATGTAGATACGGGAACAGAACAGAGTTTACTCTGAAGATATTGGAGCAGAACCGAGCTTCCTACAGAGATATGGGTGCAGAACCGAGCTTAAGGTACCTTCACACTAAACGATATCGCTAGCGATCCGTGACGTTGCAGCATCCTGGCTAGCGATATCGTTGAGTGTGACAGGCAGCAGCGATCAGGATCCTGCTGTGATATCGCTGGTCGTTGCTGAAAGTTCAGAACTTTATTTGGTCATCAGACCGGCGTGTATCGTCGTGTTTGACACCAAAAGCAACAATGCCAGCGATGTTTTACACTGGTAACCAGGGTAAACATCGGGTTGCTAAGCGCAGGGCCGCGCTTAGTAACCCGATGTTTACCCTGGTTACCAGTGTAAAATGTAAAAAAAACAAACACTACATACTCACCTTCGCGTCCCCCGGCGTCCGCTTCCTGCACTGCCACTGACTGAGTGAGCGCCGGCCTGCACTGCCACTGACTGAGTGAGCGCCGGCCGTAAAGTGAAAGTACAGCACAGCGGTGACGTCACCGCTCTGCTGTTAGGGCCGGCACTCACACAGTGCAGGGAAGCAGACGCCGGGGGACGCTAAGGTGAGTATGTACTGTTTGTTTTTTTTACATTTTACACTGGTAACCAGGGTAAACATCGGGTTACTAAGCGCAGCCCTGCGCTTAGCAACCCGATGTTTACCCTGGTTACCCGGGGACCTCGGCATCATTGGTCGCTGGAGAGCGGTCTGTGTGACAGCTCTCCAGCGACCAAACAGCGACGCTGCAGCAATCGGCATCGCTGTCGCTATCGCTGCAGCGTTGCTTAATGTGAAGGTACCTTTACTACAGAGCAGTGGCATAACTACAAAGTTATGGGCCCCGATGCAAACTTCAAATGGGGTCCCCCCCATGCCAAAATATATAGGTGAATTAGAAATGGTGACACATGCAAACGACATCTGCGTTAGTAATACCTGCACCATTATGGAATTAGTTGTAGGCTGGATTCACAAGAGTGAAGTACACGGTCTATATACAGACCACAACCTCCAGCCTTGTGGAGGGTATCCCAATCCGAACTCACACCCTCATGTGTCTATGGTAATACGCTCCTGTAAACCCAGCCTGACAGGGATGACCCCTTATAAATGGAAGTGTGCCCCTCTAAACCCTGGTGGGGAAAGTCACATCCTGACAAGTAATATTGCCAATTCTCCAACCATAAATTGTGCATTTCCAGAGCTGGCAAATGGGAGTTCAATACTAGAACACGTCAACTATGATTCCCGTCCCGCCTCAAGGAAGTATGGCAGACAGGTGTGATAAGCCTATTAAAAGAACTACTGCCACACACATGGATGTGTAGTGCCCGTGTATGGACATGTCAGAGGTTAGAAAGAAGAAAGCTCGGTCCCTCTTAGCTTCTGGCAATGTTTTACCTCAGCTCACATTTGGGCCATAACATTGTAAAACAGGTAGACACATTTACCCACTGACCCTACTATTAATAAGGAACTGCTGTCTACTCCTTAGTTGCCCACTGTATATAGTCAGTGTGGGGATGTGGGCTACAGAACAACACAGGGCGATGACACTGCTACCTGAACCCTTCAGCTGCCCCACAATATGCAGGGAGTAAAACCAGTACAAAGTATGGCAGCCTCCCTGCAGAGCTGTCCAGGGCCGGACTGGGACTAAAAAGCACCCCTGAAACACAAACCCCACAAACTATAAAACTCCCCCCACACCCGATCAGTGGATTTTGCTTTATTGTGTTGTGCCCTTCAACAGTCCTCTTAAAGGCGTTAGTTGAAGAGCCACGTGTAAATGCCGCAGCAGTGCGCATGATCGACCACCTCTATAGAGCGCCTGTTCTCGAGATCATGGGGGTCCCAGCGGTCAGACTCCAGCGACTACAAAGCTCTCGGGAATGGGGATTACTTGGCATAATCCATTTAAATGGGTTTTCCAATATAAACCAATATTAACCCTCCCAAAGACCAATGTCGCCTCTCCAAGAACAGGACAGGAGCAGTGGTACTGTACAGTGTATATACACAGGACAGGAGAAGTGGTACTGTGCAGTGTATATATACAGGACAGGAGGAGTGGTACTGTGCAGTGTATATATACAGGACAGGAGGAGTGGTACTGTACAGTGTATATATACAGGACAGGAGGAGTGGTACTGTACAGTGTATATATACAGGACAGGCGGAGTGGTACTGTACAGTGTATATATACAGGACAGGAGGAGTGGTACTGTGCAGTGTATATATACAGGACAGGAGGAGTGGTACTGTACAGTGTATATATACAGGACAGGAGGAGTGGTACTGTGCAGTGTATATATACAGGACAGGAGGAGTGGTACTGTGCAGTGTATATATACAGGACAGGAGGAGTGGTACTGTGCAGTGTATATATACAGGACAGGAGAAGTGGTACTGTACAGTGTATATATACAGGACAGGAGGAGTGGTACTGTGCAGTGTATATATACAGGACAGGAGGAGTGGTACTGTGCAGTGTATATATACAGGACAGGAGGAGTGGTACTGTGCAGTGTATATATACAGGACAGGAGGAGTGGTACTGTGCAGTGTATATATACAGGACAGGAGGAGTGGTACTGTGCAGTGTATATATACAGGACAGGAGGAGTGGAACTGTGCAGTGTGTATATACAGGACAGGAGGAGTGGAACTGTGCAGTGTGTATATACAGGACAGGAGGAGTGGTACTGTGCAGTGTGTATATACAGGACAGGAGGAGGAGTATTGTGCAGTGTGTATATACAGGACAGGAGGAGGAGTATTGTGCAGTGTATATATACAGGACAGGAGGAGTGGTACTGTGCAGTGTATATATACAGGACAGGAGGAGTGGTACTGTGCAGTGTGTATATACAGGACAGGAGGAGGAGTATTGTGCAGTGTATATATACAGGAGGAGTGGTACTGTGTAGTGTATATTTACAGGACAGGAGGAGTGGTACTGTGCAGTGTATATATACAGGACAGGAGGAGTGGTACTGTGCAGTGTATATATACAGGACAGGAGGAGTGGTACTGTGCAGTGTATATATACAGGACAGGAGGAGTGGAACTGTGCAGTGTGTATATACAGGACAGGAGGAGTGGAACTGTGCAGTGTGTATATACAGGACAGGAGGAGTGGTACTGTGCAGTGTGTATATACAGGACAGGAGGAGGAGTATTGTGCAGTGTATATATACAGGACAGGAGGAGTGGTACTGTGCAGTGTATATATACAGGACAGGAGGAGTGGTACTGTGCAGTGTGTATATACAGGACAGGAGGAGGAGTATTGTGCAGTGTATATATACAGGAGGAGTGGTACTGTGTAGTGTATATTTACAGGACAGGAGGAGTGGTACTGTGCAGTGTATATATACAGGACAGGAGGAGTGGTACTGTGCAGTGTATATATACAGGAGGAGTGGTACTTTGCAGTGTATATATACAGATACTTAGATTTACAGATTTACACCACGCAGGCAATATATATATATCATAACTGAGCAGCACCAAATCTTTAAGGGGTTGTCCGCTACTAGGACAACCCCTAAATGTTTGGCCCTGATAAAATTATAAAGCCTACACTTGCCTCCCGTGCCAGCGTCCAGGATCAAGCAGCTCATCCAGGACTTCCTCTTCATGTTCAGTTTGTCTGAAGGCAGAGACAGTGACACCAGCGCTGATTGGCGCCGGGCATCACGTGTCACAACACATCACAGCCACTGTGGGAACGGCGCTGGCAAAGGAGGTGAGTATAGGCTTTAGTTTAAGAAGAGGTTGTCCTAGTGGGAGACAATCCCTTAAAGCAGTGGACTCTTTATTGGCCCATGTGGCAACATTTCAGTTCCATATCAGGGAAATGCTCTGTTATTGATCCGAAACATTGCCATATGGGCCAATAAAGAGTCCGCACTTTTTTCACGATTAATCAGAGTGGTGTGTGTCTGTGTATGTATGGGTATAATATACACACACACACATAGACACACACTCATACACTCACACACACATTACATAGGTGAAACTGCGACTATGGTATGTACATTATATAGGTTATACCACTGTAATATACTGCGTCCGCTGTGTATAGCCCATATAGGGCAGCTACAGAGAGTGTGTGTGTGTGTGTGTGTGTGTGTATATATGCATACACACACTGCGGCTGGCCTATATGGGCTATACACAGCGGTCGCAGTATATTACAGTGGTATAACCTATATAACGTACATACCGTAGTCGCAGTTTCACCTATGTAATGTGTATAGACTGATAGACTGCTGTACATACATTATATAGGTGATACTGCTACTGCGGTATATAATGGCAGTATCACTTATATACTGTATATACAACAGTCAATATACATTAGACAGGTCAAACTGCAAATGCTGCATATACAATATATAGGTGATACTATGATTGCAGTGTATAGTTCCAGTATATATACAGCAGTATCACTTATATAACGTATATACACATCAGCTGCAGTATCACCTATATAATGGATCGGATGCCGGCCGGGGATTGGTGAGGAGAGCGCTGTTCTCTTACACTGGTTCTGGCCAGCGTCAGACACAGTGAGGCTCGGGCGTCTGTGCACGCAGTGGCGGCCTTTTCAATCTTCTGCACAGGTCCAGGTGCGTGCGCTTTCCCTCACTGACAAAGGCCGCAACTACATACGCAAGCATGAATGAGGGCTGCCATGGCCTTGGTCAGCGTGGGCACCGAGAGAGTGCGCACAAAGGCCTGTGCAGAGGATTTGAGGGGCGGGCGACCCATTTTGTAGCTCAGAGTGCTCCAGGCCCCAGGCCCTTGATAGTTGTATACTATGGGCACAGATATACAATATTATATACACTGGATGGATCCATCCTGCACCTGGCCCTGGACATACATGCACTGTATATATACGGGGCCATGTATATAGCATGTGATGTCCAGTCACCAGGTTCAGGCGTGATCACTCCAGTGCGGAATTCTGCAGACAGTCTCTGCTCACTATCAGTATAGGGAGATTTATTGCAGGAGACTGAACTTTCCTGCAGTCTGGTGACTCTGGAGCCTATGACCTGGCACTGACAGGGTGAAAGTTCAGACTCCTGCAATAAATCTGTGAGCATCAGCAGAGCGCCCGCTAATACAATACAGGGACACACACGGCCCTGGACTTATCGGGAGGTGAGCAGCAGCGTCCATCTCCTCACCGCACACAGAGCTGAAGCTCCCCCTGATGTCTGAGTCATCCACCAGATCCTCTCCTGCAGGTAGATGCAGCCATGTTCCCTCTTCAGGAGGCCGCACACAGGGAGCAGGGGGCGGGTCTGCTCCACTGGGATGATGCAGCTGGCCGGACATAGAGAACAGCGCCGGCCACCAGCAGCCCGAATCGCTGCTAAGTGACCGGCCCGGGGGGCACACGCCCCTTTGCCACCCGGCCCAGCCCGCGCCTGACTACAGTACATCACAGAACAAGGAGAGTATCTGGACCATCTGGCTTTTGGGATGGTATGGGACCATTGACCTAAATTCAGCTAGCCTCCTATGTCAGCTATGTTCTACGTGACTGTAAATACTCTTAGCTTACCTAAATTTTTGCTGTGTTTTCAACCCAAAAAATCTGTTTACATACACTAAATCATTGTGAAAAATCAAATGTATATTGGCTCACTTATGAGAAACCTAGATTGGAAATGTTGGACTTTATAAAAATCGGGCAACGCAGGAGCCCTGTTTTGCCGTTTGATAGCATGCCATCATCACCATCATATAATCTAATGGATTGTGTGGAAAGGAAACCCACAACAGTAATGTGAGCAGATGTAATATACAGTGTGTACGGAAAGTATTCAGACCCCTTTAAAGTTTTCACTCTTTGTTTCATTGCAGCCATTTGGTAAATTCAAAAACATTCATTCATTTTTTCTCATTAATGTACACTCTACACCCCATTTTGACTGAAAAAAAACAGAAATGTTGAAATTTTTGCAAATTTAATAAAAAAGAAAAACTGAAATATCACATGGTCATAAGTATTCAGACCCTTTGCTCAGATACTCATATTTAAGTCACATGCTTAAGGTGAGGCGACCACACACGCAACTACAGTCACCTCACCTCTGCACTTTGTCTCCTGGAACTGCTTCTCTCGCAGCAATCCATTACTTTATCATGAAGATCTGGAATTTTGTGGAATGTTCAAAATAAATGTAATTGGATTAGCACGTTAAAACTGTCACTATTTCATCACATAACTTCTGATTGGATAGTTTTTCGGAGTCACATTAGAGCGTAATACGGCCGAGTGCTATGCGATAAAAAATCACATAGCACTCGGCCCAATATTAATCTATGGAGCAGCTCCCATCATCCGTTGTTTTCTCAGCCGTATTATACGTGTGAGAGAAATCGCAGTGTGCTACGATTTGCACCATATATCGGCCAAGAATCACCAATGAAAGTCTACGGGTGCGAGAAAAACTCGCACATCACACCGACCATCAGTGAACAATAAAGATATTAAAACCGTCCGTATAAAACGGACCGATTTTTTTTTTTTATACGTTGTGTGTAACGCCGGCCTTAAAGTAATATTCTGATTTCAGCAAAGAAATGCCATTCTTTACATGCTAAATAGTTATACTTTTTAATGTCCTGTCCTTTTTTGCCTCCTTTTCCTCCTTGCGTTTGGCACCAGTAGGTAGAGAACAAAGCACGTGGAGTTAGTAAACCCTTATGTGGCACCCCAGGAGTCCGGTTGCCACAGTGGCATTGATTCCCTCACAGGGGGTGATGTCATGCCTGGAAGCAAGGAGGGGTCCCCTTGGCATGTAACACTAGCACCCAATACTTTTCCTGACTCCAGACCAGAAGGGGGAGCTCTAACACCTGGTTTTCAGGAGAGCTGCCCTGTAAGTTCTGGCCTGGAGGCTGGGTTAGTTAGTCTAGTCTGAGGGAGAGAAGTTGAGGAGACGAGGAGAATGTGGGGAGTGGAGCTGTAGCTAAGCTCACCCCAGAACTGAGCGCTGACAAAGAGGACACCAGAGTCCTTGGCTTTGTGGGTGCTGTAAGCCCCGACAGCCTAATCTGGAAGGGCAGGGGACTGTAAGCTCCCTGGCCACACCAAGCACCCGGAGGCACCACAGCAGACCAAAAGCCCAGGGCTGCCAGTAAGAAGGCAGCACTCATGATAGGCTCACGCTGTCTGCCATATAGTTTAGAAGCAACACGCAGGAGAGGAACTTGTGCAGAGCTTCAGGCAGCAAGGACCTAAGAGAGAGCGCAGCAGGAAGGCCTCCAAACCCACCTGGCTAGGTGGATCCTAATTTGCTTCCAGGCTGCCCAGACCCCCCATCATCACCTGTTACCTGTGTCCTGGACTGCACCTTCTACCACCAAGTAAAGGTAAGGAAAACTACAGTCCTTGTGTCCTCCAGTTATTTCCCTCAGTCCTGCATCCCAATGTCCACGATCCCTTACAAACTGTACCGGTAGCCCTGGGGCCCCGCTCCACCTGTGGGGAGCAGAACCATCCCAGCTGTGTCACTATGAGCCCCTGTGGTCCCCTTAAGCAGCGTCGGCCACTAATTGCCGAACACCGGCGTCACGTTAAATCCCCTACCAACTGTCCCTCATCATTTTTATTGGATGCTCAGGGCTACGGACTGGATCACTGCTGCCGTGACAACCCCCTAAAGAACCGACCGACCCAGCCTGAGTACACCACAGCCCTAGTGGGCGCTCCACTTACCTCTGTTGGGAAACCCTCAGCCTTGAGTTTACTGGAAGCTTGTTTGTTCATATTCTATTTGGATGTCCTGCTTAATAAATGTAGCCACTGTAGTATAGTGACCTATGTTGTAGCTAGGGGGCGCTGTGTGTGCTCCTTGGGATATGCATGGAGGCATATCTGTTGTGCTAATGGTGGTAAAACAGTGACTGGCAGTGTTGTGAATGGCCGATATGTGTCGCAGAGGGAGACTGCGTGGTAAGTCTGATGCAATGTTGTTGTTCTGGGACCTGTAGTCCCTCAAGAGTGTGTATATCTATGGTGTAGTTGTAAGGGAGACTTATTAGGCTAGTTGTGTGAGATGGGCGGGACAAACTAGCCACACAAACACACTCCCATCTAGGGGAGTGGCTAGTACTATATAATGTGACTGAGGGATGGTCACATGGGCTCTGAGTGTGGATCTGAATGGTCTGTGCTGAAAGGTCCTGGAGAGAGCCCCATGTGTTGGGAGTGTCGGCTCCCTGAAGAGCACATGGCGGGGGCTCTGGACCTCGCACAGACCAGACTGTGTAATGGATGGAGATCCGTGTTGTACTGACTGGGGTCAGAGTGAGAATGTCTGTCTGAAGGTTATCTCTGTGGAAGAGAGGCATCCGAGAACCTGTGCGGCAATGGCAGGTAACGAATGGAGATTCGTGTTGTACTGACCGGGGTCAGAGAAAAGGAAAGACAGAGTGTGAACATCTGAAGGATGCCTCTGGTGAAGAGAGGTATCCGAGAACCTGTGCGGCACCCACAGGTAACGGGAAGGAACCGTGTTGTACTGACCGGGGTCAGAGTGAAAGGAAGAGAGAGACATTGTGTATGAGGCACCTCTGAGGCCAAGAGGTGTCCAGGAACCCATGAAGGTTGCCAACGGGTAACGGTCTGAAAACCATGTGTAATGCTGACCGGGGTCAGAGACGAACTGTGGTAAAGTTGAATATGTCCAGATACTGTTCAAGCTGTTACTAAGTTCCTGTGGATGTGGTTTATGTTGTGCAAAATAAACCTAAGAGACCGTGTTTTTGATAGAAAACCGTGCCTGAGTTCATTAATCCCATGCCAAGTGAGTGTCCCCCAAGACACATAGTAGGCAGTATGCTACACCACATAATGAGTCACTTTATCTAGAACCAGAAGGTGGCGCCCTGCACAACCATGACATTCTGCCAGTTATCCAACCAGTCTTTGCATCGGTGCCTGCCTGGTTGCTACATGGAGCTGTTGTTTACCTGCATTTTACAATTCCATTTTCCTAGAATCAGGTACCCATTCATGTAGGAACTTTAGACAAGGTTAAAACAAGGACGAAATCTCAATGTCATAGAAAAGATCCAATTACAGAATTCCCCTCAGAATCTGATGTACTGTATGTCACCTCAGGGTAAAGCTGTTTCTCCATTTACCATGTGGTTAAGTAAATGCTGTAGCTATTAGTCTCTTATTTCTAACTGCAATTCTAATTAATAAGGTTATTGTGGTCTTAAAAATTGATGACATATTTGATGCAATTCAGTGCACACAACTTTCTGATGCTGTATAGCCTCAGGAGTCAGCAATATATGCAGGACCCAGTGCTCAAGCAGAGAGCAGAGCCTAAAGAGAGTACACTACCGTATATACTTGAGTATAAGCCGACCCGAATGTAAGCCGACCCCCCCTAATTTTGCCACAAAAAACTGGGAAAACTTAATGACTCGACTATAAGCTTAGGGTGGGAAATGGAGCAGCTACCGGTAAATGTCAAAAGTAAAAATAGATACTAATAAAAGTAAAATTAATTAAGACATCAGTAGGTTAAGTGTTTTTGAATATCCATATGGAATCAGGAGCCCCATATAATGCTCCATAAAGTTTATGATGGCCCCATAAGATGCTCCATATTAAAATATGCCCCATATAATCTTGCATAAAGGTTAATAATGGCCCCATAAGATGCTCCATAAAGATATTTGCCCCACATAATGCTGCACAAACGTTATGGCCCCATAAGATACTCCATTCAGACTTTTGCCCCATATAATGCTGCACAAACGTTAATTATGGCCCCATAAGATGTTCCATAAAGATATTTGCCCCATATAGTGCTGCACAAACGTTATGGCCCCATAAGATGCTCCATAAAGATATTTGCCCCATATAGTGCTGCACAAACGTTATGGCCCCATACAGACACTTGTTGCCCCATATAGTGCTGCACAAACATTATGGCCCCATACAGACACTTGCCCCATATAGTGCTGCGCAAACGTTATGGCCCCATATAGACACTTGCCCCATATAGTGCTGCACAAATGTTATGGCCCCATAAGATGCTCCATAAAGATAATTGCCCCATATAGTGCTGCACAAACGTTATGGCCCCATAAGATGCTCGATACAGACACTTGCCCCATTTGCTGTTGCTGCGATGAAAAAAAAGAAATCACATACTCACCTCTCCGTCGCTCAGGCCCCCGGCACTTTCAATATTCACCTGCTCCTCGTTCCGGCGCCGCTCCGTCTTCAGCACTGACGGTCAGGCAGAGGGCGCGCACTAACCACGTCATCGCGCCCTCTGACCTGAGCGACACTGCAGAAGATGCTGAAGATGGAGAGGCACCGGAACGGGGAGCAGGTGAATATCGCGCAGCACAGCGCTCCCCTCCCCGTTATACTCACCTGCTCCTGGCGTGGTGCAGTCCCTGCTTCCCCGGTGCCGGCAGCTTCTTTCTGTACTGAGCGGTCACATGGTACCGCTCATTACTGTAATGAGTGGTACCATGTGACCGCTCAGTACAGGAAGAAGCAGGGGCACCGGGGAGCCAGGGACCTGCAGGGACTGCGCCAGGAGTAGGTGAGTATAATTAGACAGCCCCCGCTCCCCCTCCCCTGCCGACCCCTGGGTATGACTCGAGTATAAGCCGAGAGGGGAATTTCAGCCCAAAAAATTGGCTGAAAATCTCGGCTTATACTCGAGTATATACGGTAAGTGCATAGTTTGATCTAAGGTCTAATATTTTTTGGTCTTGTCTGGTGAAATTTTTAAAGGTAATAATACAGTAGGGTCTGGAGTCTCAATAAATCTAGAGGGTCTGATCTGGAGAATAAATCTAGAGGGTCTGGTCTGTAGGTTGATATCAATATAGGGGTCTCATATTAAAGGAATTATCTGGGACTATTTGTTTTTTTTCTACGCGCCTAATAACTAACAGTCAGGTAGCTGCTGACTACCTGCCTCTTCTGCCCAGGGCACATATCTGCAGTCAAAGACCACTATTGCAACTTCTGCTGATGTCTGTCAGTGCTGTAGCTTCTGTTTTGTTCTGCTCTGTTGAAGGGTCGTGACTGCCGATGTCATGCTGATTTTATGCTGATTGACAGCCGGCTCCCTGCTGCATAACAGTGGGGAGCCATCTGTCAATCAGCATGATGTCGGCAGTCAAGTCCTATTGACACAGCAGTCCAGAAGAGGTAGAGCTGCTCTGTTGACGTGAAAGAGCAGACCGCTCTGAGCAGGCACCAGATAGAACATGCAGACATGTCATGATTAAGGGAGCTTAGTCTCCAGAAATGCGTTGAGATTCTTACCCATATGGATTGTGCTGAAGTTTGTATCCTCCACGTTTAAGTTTGTGAATAAAGAAAACTTTTTTTCACGGATTCTGTGAAGCTGGACATTTTCTTCTCTTATTTTATTCCTACTGAATCCTCAGTATTCTTTTTTTTTTTAAATCGGCCATATGATTTCACAGGTAGAGGGGCTTTTTATCTAGTGCTAATTTTATGTTCTCTACCAGGGGATGTTGTTCACAAGGAAAAAATTCATGTAAAGATACTCTTCCTTAGTAAAGACTATACAAATTAGCACTAAAGAAAAACCGTAAGGCAAATTTAGTAAAAAAAAAAGCAAAAAAAAAAACAAGGCTATCAAAAACTGGCTGCATTTGACCTGGTAACAGATCTTCCTCAAGTCTGGGGTTCCTAGAAAGAGTGAAATATTTCTTTCAACTGAATATATTTTTATGAAGCTTGTTGAATACCATGTCATGCAAATATTTCAAAGGTTTGTCTACTACTCGGACAAACCCCTGCCTAAATACTTTCGACACCCGCGTAAAATAAAAAACATCACACTGCTCACCTCCAGCCCCATTGCTGTTACAGTAATGTCAATCCTGGGTCTCTAGACCCTCACATGACATGTTTTTGCCCCATTAACGCTGCAGTCTATGAAGGATCACTGATGGACTTCTTCAACTACACTTCCTTTGGAAGAATCTCAGATGAGATGGCACTTGATCGGTTGTATCGCTCTGCTATGTTGTCAGTGTGAAAGTTTAGTATATTTAATTTTTCACATGGAGATACAGGATTTAGGAAGCATGTGTCCAAGTAGTGGATAACCCCATTAAGAATTATTGTAGTGGTTCTGGACTATCTTTACATCATAGTTATTAGTTGCTCTTGTTCTGATGCATTCATAAATTAAATCTTAAATCTTTTTTTTAGCTCATCCCAGTTATTTTTCTTGCTTCAGGACTTTCATTGTAAATTAAAGCCAGTCTAGATGTGACAGAGCTCGAAGGTTACTGGAAATGTTTTGCTTGGCCTCTGTTCAAGTATACAAGAAGGAGTAAATGAGACATCAATAAAAGAGTAACACCATCAATATAGTCAATGATTCATACATGTTCTGTGAATATGTGACTGTAGTATACTATTTATTTAATATACAGAAAATTATCCTGTAAAGCAGAAATCATCCATTACACCTTATTTTCTCCAATACATACGCCATTCAACCAGCATTTTGTTTCATAGGTTACCTTACAGTTAAGGATATACAGAGTGGGCCATTTATATGGATACACCTAAATAAAATGGTAATGGTTGGTGATATCAACTTCATGTTTGTGGCACATTAGTATATGGGAGAGGGGAAACTTTTCAAGATAGGTGGTGACCATGGCAGCCATTTTGAAGTTGGCCATTTTGGATCCAACTTTATTTCTTTCAATGGGAAGAGGGTCATGTGACACATCCAACTTATTGAGAATTTCACAAGCAAAACAATGGCGTGCTTGGCTTTAACGTAACTTTATTCTTTCAAGAGTTATTTACAAGCTTATGACCACTTATGAAATGTGTTCAAAGTGCTTCCCATTGTGTTGGATTGTCAATGCAACCTTCTCCCACTCTTGACACACTGATAGCAACACCGCAGAAGAAATGCTAGCACAGGCTTCCAGTATCCGTTGTTTCAGATGCTGCACATCTCGTATCTTCACAGCATAGACAATTGCCTTCAGATGACCCCAAAGATAAAAGTCTAAGGGGACCAGATCGGGAGACCTTGGTGGCCATTCAACTGGCCCACGATGACCAATCCACTTTCCAGGAAACTGTTCATGTAGGAATGCTCAGACCTGACACTGACACCCATAATTGATGATATGGTGTGGTATATGGGGTACAAAGATAGTGGGGCCATTCTTCATCAGTGGAAACCTCAATGTCACTGGATATCTGAAATTGCTACACGATGATGTGTAGCTCTCTTTATGCACTGAAGATGGCACGTTCCCTGAGTTTTTCCAGCAAGGTAGTGCAACACCACATTATGGGTGTCAGGTCCGAGCATTCCTACAAGGAATCTGACTCCCTTAGACTAGCATTTCTTCTGCGGTGTTGCTATCATGATCTGTTATGGACCTGGTGGTTAGGTGCCCCAGGAATGACCTGATAGTTAAACACGGAATCAGGACGAGCTCTGGGGAAATGGGAACTCTGCTGACCGCAAATCCTACTCCTATCAACACAACTAGAAATAGCCGTGGAGCGTGCCTGACTCTGCCTAGACGCCTCTTCACAGCCTAAGAGCTAACTACCCCTAAAGAAAGGAAACAAAGCCTCACTTGCCTCAGAGAAATTTCCCCCAAAGGTAAAAGCAGCCCCCACAAGTATTGACTGTGAGATAAGAGGAAATCACAAACACAGGATGAAATAGGTTTTAGCAAAGAGAGGCCAGACTAACTAAACAGATTGAGGATAGAAAAGGAATCTTTGCGGTCAACACAAAAAGCTACAAAAACCACGCAGAGTGTGCAAAAAATACCCCCGCACCGACTCACGATGCTGTGCCACTATGCACCCCCAGAGCTTCCAGCTAGCCAGGTAGTTTCATGATAGCAAGCTGGACTAGGACTTAGCAAGAAAAACCATATGTAACAATTGAACAAGCAGGAACTTAGCTTGTGCTGAAGTAGACAGGTCCTCGGAAAGATCCAGGAGAGATCTGAACCAGTACTAGAACATTGACAGCTGGCAAGGAATAACGATCTGAGTGGAGTTAAATAGAGAATCCAGCCTAGCCCTAAGCGAGGGCAGCTGGAGAAGGAATCTCAGAACCAGCAGCTCCACTCACAGCCACCAGAGGGAGTCCACGGACAGAACTCACCGAAGTACCATTCATGACCACAGGAGGGAGTTCGAGAACGGAATTCACAACAATGATCATCATGATGTGCTGCCAGGGAGCTGATGGCACAGGGAGAGGAAGTTGCCTGTGACAAACTCTTCAAAATGTATTTCCTGAAAAGTCTAAATGATGAGCTTGCATTTGTAACCTTCTCCATTGACATTGTTTGAGATCAACTCTGTGTCTTACCATTCAATAAGAAAAACCTATTACAAAAATGAAAACTACTGTAATATTACAGTAGAGAAATAAAGTAATTTCCCCCGGGATCAATAAAGTGTATTGTATCGTATCGTAATAAATCTTTGCCATATTTCAATTTTACTATATTTCTGTACATACCATTTTACAGTATGTAAAACACTCAGGTAAATCCTTGCTGGAGGTATATGGTGGTATATCATTCTGAATTAGAGTTAAGCAAAATGACTGTTAGGAGCTGCCCCAGCTACCACATAAGTAGTCAGTAGCAGGCGGACCAAAGCCTCGTGAATCTCCTCCTACCTGATAGCATTTCCGATGCATCTTCTGTTCTAGTAGGCCCTACATAACATCATACATTCATTGTGCCACAATGATGACATCATGGCTGATCTGCTAACTAGAAGAGATGCCATGAAAACTGACAGAAAATAGGACATTTACAGAGCTCTGGTCTGGCTGCTATGAACTACCAACCGCTAAACCAGGGATCTGTGAATCTTTTTGCTCCTCTATGGTAAATCTAACTATAGGATGAGAATTTTAAACATGACCAACATATTTCCAGACTATGATGGTATGCCATTGGTCTGCTAAATTGATAGTTCAGTGTTTATTTCATTCAACGAATGATCATATTGGTTGAAATAATTTGGTTGGATCAACTTTAGACTAATATACAGCCAAGGCTGAACATTTTGGCACCCTTGAAATTGTTCCAAATATTAAGTTGAGGGTGCCAACAATTTTGTCCGGCCTATTTTGGGAGTTTTGACTGAAATTATGTCCAATTTTATTTTTTTTTCCTCAGTTCTTTTGTTTTGTTCCCATACACACAAAGGAAATAAACATGTGTATAACAAAACATGCGTAATTGTTATGATATTCTGGAATAAATACTTAATTTACTGGAACAATTTCAAAATTGCCAACACTTTTGGCCATGACTGTATACATCCTGCTTATTGCAACCAACTCAATGAAATTGAGCATTTAATAAAAATGAAGGTAAAAGAGAGAATAAAATACAGCATTTAATAATGCTGAGAATTAGGGTACAGTTTATATTATAACAGCAGTAGGAAATCTTTTGTAACTCCTTAGAGAAAGAAATGGGCATTAGGAGATTTGTCTTCAATTCTTCCTGCTGTTAAATGAAGTCACTAGCTTTATTAATTATTCAATGCTTTAATGAAGTCATACATTTCTTTTAATTCCATCTTGGATTCTGAAAAATTTCTACAGTTTTAATAAACATTTAAAGTAGGCACGATGCAGTCTGAAATTGATGGATTGACCTATTTAAGCATTGACTGGGATCTGTTGGAAAAGCAACCATTATACAGGCAGCAGCTGAAAAGCAAAAAGTCTTTAACCGAAATACCACCACAATTCCTAAGTTTGCTAAGACCTGCATACCTTGTGCAATGTTGTTTTTTTTGTGTCGCTTCAAGGGGTTCTACCTAATATAATCATTGACAATGCACAAAATATTATTGATTATTGATTTGTCATATATACTTATTTTGTAGCACTGTTTCTTTATTTCTCAATAATATTTCACAGTAAAGCTTTATTCGCATAGTAGAGCTGTATGCAGAAAATGTAATGGCAGCCCACAGCTGTAACATGGATCCGCATGTGTAATGCTGAACGATGCTATATTTGGAAAATCCATTGTGGCCTGCAATGGAGAACATTATTTTCTGTTGAATTTGTATGGAATCTGACAGAAAAGAATCTCGTCCTAAACAGAAAGTACAACTGTGTCTTCTGTTTCTGTACTTTGCCTGCACACCCGTAGCAGTTTTGTACGGGAAACAACAGCATGATCGAAATTATTATAAAAGTTCATTGTACATGGGGGCATTGATAATATATGCTAGGCTGCCTTGGGATTACTTCAGGCTCTACCTGTTTTTACAATGCATAGTGAAGGAGTCCTGTTGAGCTACTAAATCATGCGTGTATAATAGAAACCGTGATATTACAGAACATCAGTATACAGGAAAGATATATATCTTGGTACCGTGTTAGCCAGTGGATAGAAAAATATTTAGAATTGAGAGTCCTCAGTGGTTGATACCTTTTAATGGCTAACTGAAAAGATGGTAACAAATTGCAAGCTTTCGAGACTACTCAGGTCTCTTCATCAGTCAAAGACTAAAAGAAATTCTGAAGAATCACATATTTATGCACAACATAGCACAGAAATAATCATAAGAAAAAAATGTTGCTGTCCATTTGTGCACGTTTCTTCTTATTTCTGTGTTGTGTTGTGCATAAATATGTGATTCTTCAGAATTTCCATTGTTCTATGCCTGATGAAGGGACCTGAGTGGTCTCGAAAGCTTGCAATTTTTACCATCTTTTCAGTTAGTCATTAAAAGGTATCAACCACTGAGGTCTCTCAATTCTAAATAATTTTCTAGAACATCAGTATAGACATTCTTCTCCATGGCTGACAATTATTAAGGCATTTATTATAAAGCAATTGTTAAGTATTTTTACTCTGAAGTATTATAATGACACTGTTACTTTAAAGGGCATCGTGCTGAGATGTGCAGCAGAAAAGAGAAGAGGGAAGTTTGCAGTGACGACCTGTAAGAACAACTTCAAATGAAGAAGATGCTACCCATAAGGTACCTGGGTGTGAATGTTTATTTGTGTTACTGCGCTCATGTGATCACTAGTGTTGTTCCTGCATGATTTACCATCTGATGATGTCGGATAATAACTACTAGTACCTCCTTACAATTGACACCAATTTATATTGTGGGTGCTGTCCTGACATTGCAATTGATTGCTGTACTAAGTTTGGTACTGTGATCATGTACTAATGTTGATGTTGGTGATGTATTCATGTTCTGATGGTGGTTCTGGTGCTGTATATACAGTATGTACTTGTGTTTTTTTGTTGTATTCCTGTACTCATGGTATTTCTGGTGCTGTATTCATATACTGATGGTGGTTCTGGTAATCTATCCATCTACTTATTGTGATTCTCGTGCTGTATTCATTCACTGTTGGTGGTTCTCATGCTGTATTCTTGCACTGGGGATGGTTATAGTGCTCCATGTCTTCATAGTATATACTATAGTTTTGCTGTATATACCATAAGTGATCAGATGATTACAGGTTCAAATCCCCTTAGTAAACTAAATAATACCGGATTAATACCATACATGCAACCCCCCCAGAAAATGCAAAAATGGAGTTTGTTCACTGTAGGTTTAAATTGCACTACAGGGACCAGCGTCATTTCAACTTTCATAACAGGCAACAGGAAAACTAGAACCATACCTGACTCAATGCAAGAGATGAGAATCCTGAATATATGGTGTCACGTACACATTTCTCAACATTCAATGTGGGATGCACCAGCAAGGGTTATGTCTTCTGAAACAATCCAGCTCTCAATCTAAGGTTCTGGCTATAAATTAAGCATAAATCACACCCAGACACAGTCCACACAGCCCGATTACTTAATGCGCTGCCACCACTCATCAAACACATGGGGTGATGAGTCCCCAAAATGATAATAATAATCTATATTTTAATATAGCGCCAACATATTCCACAACACTTTACAGTTTTTCACACATTTTCATTGCTGTCCCCGATGGGGCTCTCAATCTAAATTCCCTATCAGTATGTCTTTGGATGTGGGAGGAAACCGAGGTACCCGGAGGAAACCCATGCAAACACGTGGAGAACATACAAACTCCTTGCAGATGTTGTCCTTGGTGGGATTTGAACCCAGGACTCCAGCGCTGCAAGGCTGCAGTGCTAACCACTTGAGCTGCCGTGCTGCCCAAAATATGTTACTGTTAGACAATCAAAAGATCATACACTTTCTGAAGGCTATGGTTCTTTTAGAGCATACAAGGATTAAACTTGGTAAAGATTTTAAGCTTTAATATAAAAATGTACAGTGCTTACAATACAAATATATAAAAAGATAAAAATAAAGTGACACACAAATATGCAAATTAGTTATAAAATAAAAAGGGAGAAATAACAGAAATATCTAAACGTTTCTGTCTACAGTTATCATCTGTTTCCTTGAGGAAAGGAGAAGTGGATTGAGGAGCACATTAGCGCACACAGCTCTCACATATGAACACCTCTTTGTGCCACCCAGCTTTTTATAGTCCTGACCATAGTCTCATATTTCCAGGATGGGAGCTTTAAAAGATGCTGTTTGTGAATGGAGGATGGGCTAAGTTGTAGCATTTCAAATATCCTGTGCCTCCCTCCCTTTCTCTGTATACAGACAATAGGAAATATTCTTTCCTAGTTAAAAACATCTTCTGGCTCTTTGAAGCTGCTATGTTTGACACCTCTAGCATTCCCCAGGAGACCCCGCTGTGGCTCAGAGTTCCTGCAATAACAGTAGGCAGATGGTATCTCCTATGGGCAGAGACAATATGTGGATGCAGCCTTAACTAGTTATTTTACTGACATCATAGTTTACCTTACAATTATATACTTCCTTCACATAAAGTATAACTCAGAATTCTCTATTATGCCATATTAAAATGGTTTTCTTTAACTATTCAACCCCTTTAAGCAGCATGTTTAAAGGAGCTGTTAATATTAAAGGGGTAAAGAAAGTTATAACCTCTCCATAACCTATCCATAGTATAGATCATAGATTTCTGTAGTCCCACCTCAGAGATACCCACTTATCCCGACAATGGACTTTGTAGTGCCCTGTTTGAAGAGAGCAACATTCAAGCATGTGCACCATATTTCTATTCTTGTATTTAAGGCTTTCATAGATAGCCAAGCACTGTACTCTCTTTGACACTGTACTCTCTTCAGTAGTCACATAGACAATTAATAGATGAATGGTTTGCATGCAGGACTATTACTACCGTGTTTCCCCGATAGTAAGACAGCGTCCTACATTCTTTTACCACTCAAAAGTCCCACTATGTCTTACTTTCGGGGGGGTGTCTTACATTGGAAAAAAAACCTGTGTGGTCGCTGGAGAGCTGTCACACAGACAGCTCTCCAGCGACCAACTATGCAAAGTCCCCTGGTAACCAGGGTAAACATCGGGTTACTAAGCGCAGGGCCGCGCTTAGTAACCCGATGTTTACCCTGGTTACCAGTGTAAATGTAAAAAAAAAAAAAAAAGTGAGGTGTCATATCTTGTTTTTTCCAGAGGTGATTTTGGAGTTTTTGGGCTGTCGGGACAGAATACAGTGGCTCTTCCTTTGCCTTTTGGTGTTTTTAATCCTTCAGAAAGATACTGTTGACTTCCATCTCCAAGTTCTAATCGTCGCTTCGCCGGAGGGCGCCCCAGTGCAGGCTGCAGTAGGCCGGCTCTGGCGGCGGGTCCATGCGGGGTGGAGTAGATGAAGCTGGCCGCTGCTTGCTGCTCCGGAGTGCACAGTCCGTGCGGGGGATGGTGCACCGGGCCGGGGGAGGACAGGACGTGCAGGTATCCGCCGCCTCCTGCGCCAACCACAGCGCCGTCCCCGGCCACGAACCCCCCGGAGAAGCTGGAGCATTTGTCGGGGAGCAGCAGCTGGTCATGCCAACTGCAGCCCCGGCTATTTGTAGGGTCTACCAGTCTACCAAGTCTTTGATTGGGATTCGAAAGTCATTGGAGATCAATGAATTCATGGTTCATTTTGATGAAAATTAGGCGGTCTACACTTTCAGGGAACTGCCAGATGCGCTTATCTGTCAGGGTGCCACCAGCAGCGCTGAAGACACGTTCTTAAACAATGCTGGCTGTCAGGCATAACAAAACCTCGAATGCATGACAGGCGAGCTCAGGCCACTCTTCTATTTTTGAAGACAAAAATGCATAAGGGTCCAAACCCCACCTGATGACATTGAAATTAAGCTCCAGATACTCCTGCATCAACCCCTCCAGTCATTCACAATGTGTCAGACAATGACTCACAGAAATTGCTTATTCCACTTACAGTGCTGCTGCTAATGTTTTGCGATGATGTTAGCGGGGTCAGACATCTAGAACTGGCATATACACTGTATTCCTCACTGCTGTCTTTAGGAAAACCACTCTTAAGATTGTCTGCAAGTATGTTTCGATACTCCAGCATGCATGCATCCCTTTCCAGGGAAGGAAGCACCTGGCTAAATGTTACCCTTGTACCGTGGATAAAACAGAGTGGCAACCCAGTAGTCAGCACTATTGCTAACCCTGCGAATATGGGCAACATGTTGAAGATAGTGCAGCAAGAAGGTGCTCATGTGTCAGGCGCTTCCTTGAGATCCAAAACCATGTTGGTGGCGGGGTAACAATCCAGGTATCTTCCTCCATCCCCTCCCACCAACCATGGACAACAGAGAGAGGATCATTATCCTCTTCATCTCCTCATTGTTGCTCATCCATCACCTTGTCTTCCTCTGTTTGTTCCTCGGCTCCTGCACCTTCACTAACAGTTTGTGTGGTACTATGAGCCTCGCGCGATTGCTGCAAGCCAATCTCCCATGGCACCCGCATGTGCAATGACAGTCTGGAAATTTGAGATATTGTTATCACTTCCGCATCCTCCTCTGCTTCCACCTCTTCCTCTGTTACCACCACCTCCTCACACAGAATATTCAAAGTGTGCTCCAGCATTTAGATGACTGCATGGCGCTAATGGTCTTAGTAGCCATTTCAAAACTGTGCAGAAGGGTGCAGAAGTCCTTCATCAAGTGTGATTTGCACCACATCCGTACTGAGGTGGCCCAGGCTATACAAAAGGACTTACTGCACGAACGCTCGATGCTGCTGCCACAGTCGCTGCAACATGTGCAGAGTGGAATTCCACCGTGTTCGGACATTGTAAATCAAATGGTTAATCTCTGTAGTGATGCAAGTCAGTGATTTGTGGGGTGCAATCATCGAATGTGAGCACACAGCGACCGTGCTTTCTGCAGCACCGCATCCATGCCAGAATAGTGGGTGAGAAATTGCTGTAACACAAGGTTGAGGATGTGAGCCATGCAAGGCACGTGTGTGATGTTGCCCCGGCATAGGTCCGCCACCAGGTTTGCTCCTTCATTGGACACGGCCTTCCCTGGATCCAGGTTCAATGGAGACAGCCATTGCTTTAACTCAGCATGGATCGCTGTCCACAACTCTTGAGCTGTGTGACTGTGATCCCCAAGTCATATTTAATTGAATACTGCATGACTGCAATGAGCCATAGCTGCACAGTACAGAGTTGGGGGGATTCCAACTGCACTGTTGGAACTCGTGTCTGACTAGGAGTGAGATTCAGGTCACAGGTGAAGGTCCTAGAGGAGGTGGAAGAGCCAGAAGCAGTGGAGAAAGTGTTAGATACGAAGGTTTGTCCTGCAAACCTTGGGGATTCAAAGACTTGTGGAGCAGTCCCTTGACTGCCTGCCCCACAGCCACCAGAGTCACCCAGTGCCCAGTCAGCTAAATGTAATGTGCCTGCCCATGTTTGTTTGTCCAGGTGTCAGTGGTGAAATGCACCCTGGCAGACAAAACATTTTTGCATGGAATGGGTGAAGTTGTCTGTGACAGGCTGGGGTAGCGCTGGCACAGTTTTCTTAGAGGAGTAATGCAATTGGGCAACTGGTACTGGGGGCCTGCGGCAGCCATCAAATTTCTAAAACTGTCTGTATACACCAGGTGAAAAGGCAGGATTTCGTGGCCAACAGATTGGAGATGGTGGAATTTAAGCTCTTAGCTTTGGCATGCATAGGAGAAAACATTCTTTAACGTGATTTCAACTGTGGAACCACAGGCTGGCTGTTGTGCTGAGAGAGGATGGAGTTCAGAGAACAAGGCAAACTGCTAGACAATGAGTGAGGTGCAGGCGAAGATGTTATGGTGGATTGAGAAAGATGTGCTGTGCTAGGTGACACAAAAGCAGCAGTTATCTCTATTTCCGTAACAGCTGATAGGCTCTCACTCAACCCGATTGTAGATGGTAAACAAGTGGAGATTCTGCTCCCGGAGACCTGTAAGAGAACGTACGGTGACAGAGGAGAAAAAAACAGCAGATGTCGTTGATGGGACGGTCAGTGGTTGGCCCGCTAGTCCGCATTTTAGCACAGTGAGTTTCCCACACTAAGGCATGTTGTTCGCACATTTGCCAGTTCATGCATGTTGTTGTAAAATTATTCAAATTTTTGCCTATACTGAGTTTTTATTTGCAAATTTGGCAGATAACATGAGTTGGCTCATGCTCTGCAGTTTAAAGGAAGGCCCAAGATAGGCAACCCTTGCCGCCCCTGTGAACTGCATAATCGTGACGGGTACTGGCTACAGCCAGAGTTGGGGCTGAGAATTCAATGCTTGTTGTGGTTGCATCACTTCTAGTGATGAGCGAATATACTCATTACTCGAGATTTTTTGAGTATTTTTTAGTGCTTGGAGTTTTAGTTTTTCTTGCCGCAGCTGAATGATTTACATCTGTTAGCCAGCATAAGTACATGTGGGGGTTGCCTGGTTGCTAGGGAATCCCCACATGTACTTATGCTAGCTAACAGATGTAAATCATTCAGCTGCGGCGCTAAAAACTAAATCTCTGAGAACTAAAAAATACTCGGAGGACCCCCGAGCATGCTCGAGAAATCTCGAGTAACAAGTATATTCGCTCATCACTAATCACTTCACGTCTCTATGGGAAACCACAATGTAGCCGCCTTGTATTCTTCCTCATCCACCTCCTCTGCTGAGCAACTCATCTGCGTATGTCTGGGTTCACACCAAGTGGGATCCACAACCTCATCATCATCCTCTCTGCTCTCACACTCCTCCTTTTTCTACTCTGACATCACAGTACAGTCAATGTGCACCTCGCGCCTCTGGTGTCTGAGTCTCATCAGGATCACCTCCACCTCCAGTGGTTAACGTCTGGTGGCGAGGGTCTGGATTCTGCTCAGACCCTACTTTGTTTGGCCCTGGATCCAACATGAAAAAATTTGGGGCATCTGTGCAGATGCTCTTTCTGGCCCTCATCTACAAGGCAAACCGCTGTGCTGCTGCCAAAGAAAGGGATTGGAGTAGCCCATCCAGTAACAGATGTTGTCAGTGGTCTTTGGATAGGACAATATGGTGTTTGTTCAGTTGAGCTTTCATTAACATTAGCACCTAACCCACGTACACATCGAATACCAAGCCTATTCCCCCTTCCACCACGACCTCGCTTTTTCCCACTCATGTTATGTGTAACCTTTCCCTCTTGTAACCTGCTGTTTCACAACCTTAGGCCAACAACTATCACTGTCACTAAATGAACAATTACTATCTATTTTCTTAGATAGTTTGCCTACACAACAATGTTATATCTAACAATTTTTAAGTGGAAATCTGGCTTACTGATTTGTCACTGAAACACAGTTTTATCACAAGCGATTTGTATTAGTTAATTGGGCCTCCTGGCTGTGCCCCAATATTAGGCCTAATTACTTTTAAGTGGAAATCTGGCCTTCTGACTTGTCTTTGAAACACAGTTTTATCACAATCAATTTGGGTTAGCTAATTGGGCCCCCTGGGTGCACCCCAATAGTATCCCTAACTATATTTAAGTGGAAATCTGGCCTTCGGATTTGTCTCTTATACACAGTTTTATCACAAACCGTTTAGATTACCTAATTGGGCCTCCTGCTGCACCCCAGTATTAGGCCTAATGATTTTTAAGTGGAAATCTGGCCTTCTGATTTCTCACTGAAAGGGTATGTTCACACGATCCTGATTTCAATCCTTTTTTTTTCAGGACAAAAACCGCAGCTCTTGGCAGAAAACGCAGGTGCGTTTTTGGTGCGTTTTTGGCGCGTTTTTGATGCGTTTTTGATGCGGTTTTTGATGCGGTTTTTAGTGCGGTTTTTTATGCAGTTTTCTCTGCAGATTGTCTGTGTTTGACACAAATAAAGCTTTAACTGCAGTGGGGAAAAAAAAAAAAAGAAATGATGTCATTTCCTTGTCCAACCCTTTTCTTCTTCCATCCTCCATTTTGGGACTAAACACCAAAATGAGTGGACGTGTTTTGAATGACAGCGCTCCGCAGAGTGCGGAGCGTAGGCCAGATCACAGCCCGCGGATCCAGCTCTATCCAGCTATGCATCATGCGCCCCTATATTTAACATGGGGGCGCATGGACATGCGTCGCACTTGCGTTTTGCGCCGCATGCGTCACTGCAGCGCACGCATCCGGGCGCAGAGGACGCAGCAAGTTGCATTTTTGCTGCGTCCAAAATCAATCAAAAAAAGGACGCATGCGGCGCAAAACGCAGCGTTGTGCATGCGTTTTGCTGCGTTTTTGTTTGCGTTGTGTGTTGCGGCGCCGACGCTGCGGCGCACAACGCAGATGTGAACATAGCCTAAGTGCCACGTATTTAAGTGCCACGTATCACGTATTTCAGTGCCACGTATTTCAGTGCCACGTATCACGTATTTCAGTGCCACGTATTTCAGTGCCACGTATTTCAGTGCCACGTATTTCAGTGCCACGTATTTCAGTGCCACGTGCCACGTATTTAAGTGCCACGTGCCACGTATTTAAGTGCCACGTGCCACGTATTTAAGTGCCATGTATTTAAGTGCCACGTATTTCAGTGCCACGTATCACGTATTTCAGTGCCACGTATTTCAGTGCCACGTATTTCAGTGCCACGTATTTCAGTGCCACGTATTTCAGTGCCACGTGCCACGTATTTAAGTGCCACGTGCCACGTATTTAAGTGCCACGTGCCACGTATTTAAGTGCCATGTATTTAAGTGCCACGTATTTCAGTGCCACGTATCACGTATTTCAGTGCCACGTGTCACGTATTTAAGTGCCACGTGCCACGTATTTAAGTGCCATGTATTTAAGTGCCACGTATTTCAGTGCCACGTATCACGTATTTCAGTGCCACGTGCCACGTATTTCAGTGCCACGTGCCACGTATTTAAGTGCCATGTATTTAAGTGCCACGTATTTCAGTGCCACGTATCACGTATTTAAGTGCCACGTGCCACGTATTTAAGTGCCACGTATTTCAGTGCCACGTATCACGTATTTCAGTGCCACGTGCCACATATTTAAGTGACACGTATCACGTATTTAAGTGACACGTATCACGTATAAGTGCCACGTGTCACGTATTTAATTGCCACGTATTTAAGTGCCACGTATCCCACGAAGATTTTCCATGGAGAACAGACACATCCAGAGACATGTCTGCTCTCCACGGCTGCAGCAACACACTGACAGGAGCCATAGTTCCTGTCGGTGTGTCACTGCGCATGCGCGAGCGAGTTTACCGGCGGTCATTGACCCCGGCACTCTCGCTTAACGGCAGTGCTGCGTGGGAAAGTTCAACGCAGCTGTACTGCTGTTAACCGAGACGCCGGAGTCATTGAACTCCAGAACAGTACGCGATACACTGCTAGGAGCTTCGCTCCTGGCAGTGTATCGCCGGAGAGCAGGGGATCGGCGTGGGACACTCGTTTTATGGATTCTGCGGACAGGGAGTATGAATTTGATTTTTTATTTTGTGATTTTTTCCTGGAGGATCGAGGGCTTCGCCTACAAGTGTGCTGTTGGTGAGTATATACTCTGTGTTATGTGTTGTATGTACTGTACTGTGTGTCATGTATGTGTATTGTGTGTAGGTGTTTGGTGTAACTTTACAACTGTGCTAAGTCGCCGGACACAGGGACAACTCTCCCATCCTAATACCGGATGGGAGTCGTAGTCCCATACGGCGACTTAGCACAATGGTGGCACTAGCGTCGCATGGGGACACACACACACACACAGACACACACACACAGACACACACACAGACATACACACACACACACATACCAATTCAATCAAACGGCCGACACGACCCCCATGCGACGGTATGCCTCCATGTCGCTCCGCCCACGCACTTCCGGCCGCTTCCCCGCACTTCCGGCTGCAGCGGTTCTGCACCACAAACCGCAATAAAACCCGCAGATATATTTTTGATCTGCGGGTTTTACTGCGGGTTTGACCTCACAATGGAGGTCTATGGGTGCAGAACCGCTGCAGTTTCGGGGAAAGAAGTGACATGCTCCTTCTTTTTTCCCGCACCGATTCATCGCGGCTTTTTAAGGGAAATTCAGGACCGTGTGCACAGTGGTTCCTGTTTTCCATAGGGGTACATTGTAATGTACCCTGCATGGAAAACAGCTGCGGAACCGCAGCGGCAGAACCGCTGCGGTTCTGCAGTAAAAAACGCACTGTGTGAACATGGCCAAAAACAGTTTTAGCACAAACGATTTGGATTAGCAAACGGTGACTTACGAGACTGCCACACAGTTTTTGTACAATATAATTAGATGCTGCATAGGATGCTGGACAGGATCCTATTTAGCTAGCTGACCAGTTCCCTTGCAGCACTATCAGGAGCGGCTTCTCTGCACTGTGACACTGAGAAAATGGTGTTAGCAAAACAAGATATCTGCTTTTTATATGGACAAGGACATGTGACTTCAGCAGCCAATCACCGAAGACTTTGTGTCATGATGTTGTGGATGGTTTCTGCGCCCTGATTAGCTGCCAGAATCAAAACCCATAAAGTTAAGGGGAAAAAAAATGCGCCACTCCTCTAACCTCTCCACACCCCCCTACCCTCATCAAACAAGTCCCCCTGCTCATCATACAGCACCGCTATCCTGGCCAAAGTAATAACAAAAGCATTAGTAGAAACGCGATGATTTACTGAACTGTGACTGAGTTTTGCCGACTTTGTGTAAAAACGCTCGAGAAACTGAACACAAATCCGAATGTGCTACGTCCGTGCTGAATTTGAGATTGGTGAAAGTTTTCCAAATAAGTTTGATCATCTCTACTCATGACAGGGATGGTGATCCAATTCAGAGAACATAAAGGCAAGTATTTAGCAGGGGGTCACAATATGATTACATGACCCGACTAAAGTAAAAGAATCCATACATTTTCGGACAGAAGCAACTAAATAAGGGAAAACTAGCTGAATGCAAGTTTAAGTTTCAATAAATGCATTATTGAAAAAATGCAGTGAACAGCAAATTCTTCTAGCAAGACCAGATGTTTATGGAAAGTCTTGAAAACAGGTTCCTCTCATAACAAAGGGTTTATTCAGTTTTTTTGTGAAGAAATTACCCCTTACAGCAGATAAGAATGTTTCTATTCACTGACAGCAAGCATGCAATAACAAAATAGTGAGATGCTGAAACAATAAATTTCATAACTTATGAGTATTTCATGATTAAGGTTTTTGTAGGTAAAACTGGCATCAAAATTTATGATTATATGGTGCAATTTCACATTCATTTTTATACATTTTACAGAATCTCAACACATTATTTGTCATTGCATAGGGTTTACCAGTTGCCTCCATTTCCCTCCATATCACATTTTTAATCCTTAATCCTGTGGATGCCTAATATGAATACACAAGTAGAGAGATCACTGCCTCCTGCAAGGTCAATATACTCCGCTCATGCTGTCGTGTATTATTTTTATCCATGCTGTCCCTTGTGTTTGTCCTCAATTAGCCTGGTTTAGGTAAGGACCATAAATGATGGACAGTGGCCAATATAAATTACCCAGTGTTGTCAGACTACAACTGCACTGTGACTTTGAAATTATAATAAAATCATGGGTTTTCGAAATGTTTGCGTAATTTCAATATTTTAACCTGAGAGAGCTTGACAAAAAAAGAATGACATGGATTCACATGTAAAGCGCCATGGAAAAAATGGCGCTATAATAATAAATAATAATAATAATAATAATGGAGCCGAAGTCAACAGAAGATGGGGAATTAATTTGGAATATAAATGACAATGGCAAACATTCTTTTGAAATGCCACTTTCATACAAGTCTTTAACAATCCATAACTGTTCCTCCCTGCTTCAACATTTCAACAATATCCTCAACACTGCACATCCGCCTTAACAATATAGGGTTAAATATATTTTATAGACCTAATTCTGCTTCTGAGCTAAAAACCGTCAGCGTTCTGCATGAATCTCAGTTGGCTATTTCTCACTATCTCCAAAGCTTCAGTGAGTTAAAAGCGATGATTTGCCTGCCATATGTAGAGAAGTAAGCCTGAGGAAATGAAAGCTTTGCACGGCATGAGAGCTTGGGCCAAAACATAATTATGTTCTCATATCTGTATGGATCCGCTGCTCTTGACGCTAAGGGGATTTGTTGGAGCCAAGAGTTTAGAAGTCATGCACACTAGTTCTTGTTTTATCATTGTGTTCAATGGAAAGCAGGTGACATCTAAGATTCCGTCCTTGAAAACGGCTTTTAGGTAATGGTGTGTATGTGACTTGTGGCTACAATCAGAGGCATACTGGTGAAAAATTAGCTTCGGAGAACTGTCAGATGGGCTAGCTATGGACGCAGCTGTTTCAGACGTGTGCAGAAGACCTTTCTAATTTACTGCAGGGTTTCCGTCTCTCTCATTTTAGATAACATTTGCTTCCATTAACAATGAACATGAAAAGGACACACAAAAGACAATTCTGTATACATCATGGCTACAGCAGATCCAAGAACAGCAGGAGGTCTGAATGATGCTGTTTCTTCATTGTCCTCACAAGGTCAATTTCATTTATTTCAAATTACTGTGGTGGTTATGTATTTAGAAAAAAACATCTACAAGCATAAAAGCACACACAGGTATACACACAAGTATTGACACACATATACTATTTATTTTGTTTAGCTTTTAAACAAAATAAAGCTATTTGCGGGGAATATCAAATTAAAGGGAACCTGTCACCCCCAAAATCGAAGGTGAGCTAAGCCCACCGGCATCAGGGGCTTATCTACAGCATTCTGGAATTCTGTAGATAAGCCCCCGATGTATCCTGAAAGATGAGAAAAAGAGGTTAGATTATACTCACCCAGGGGCGTTCCCGCTGCGGTCCGGTCCGATGGGTGTAGCGGTCCCTCCAGCGCCTCCCATCTTCTTACGATGACGTCCTCTTCTTGTCTTCATGCTGCGGCTCTGGCGCAGGCGTACTTTGTCTGCCCTGTTGAGGGCAGAGCAAAGTACTGCAGTGCGCAGGCGCCGGGAAAGGTCAGAGAGGCCCAGCGCCTGCGCACTGCAGTACTTTGCTCTGCCCTCAACAGGGCAAACAAAGCACGCCTGCGCCGGAGCCGCAGCATGAAGACAAAAAGAGGACATCATTGTAAGAAGATGGGAGGCCCCGGACCGTACCGCGACGCCCAGGTGAGTATAATCTAACCTCTTTTTCTCTTCTTTCAGGATACATCGGGGGCTTATCTACAGCATTCCAGAATGCTGTAGATAAGCCCCTGATGCCGGTGGGTTTAGCTCACCTTCGATTTTTGGGGGTGACAGGTTCCCTTTAATATTGGCTAAAATCCGAGGTTTCACTTGAAAGAAAAATAACATCTTTCATATTTTCTATATGCACATAATTATTGAAATTAATTAAAATCTCACTCTAAAGAAAACCTGTTGTCACATCTCCACATATGATCTACGCCTACGACATCTGTTTCTGACAATAAGGGCTCCTTTTCACTTGCGAGAAATACGTGCGAGTCTCACATGTTAAAACCAAGCTCTGGCGCCGACACTTGGGAGCGGAGCATGCAGCTCCATGTATTGCTATGCGGCCACACACTCCGCTCTGGAGTGCCAGTGCCAGAGATTGGTTTTAACCTGCGAGACTCGCACGTATTTCTCGCAAGTGAAAAGGAGCCCTAAAAGAGACATGGGAACCAGAAGCTGTCGACAGGACCGGCTCTGTCCAGCCATTTACTGTAGATTAGGGTGCGGTCCAGTCTGGCAGTATGGGTGTGTGTGCTGTCCAGCTGGAGTTATCAACTTCCTGCTCCAGCTAATTGGCGAGCACCAAACCCTACTGAAGCTACCTGCTTACTGCAGGAAGCTGCACGATAGTGTTGTGTGCTCCTGTGGTTTAGTCCCACTTGTTTAACTTGTTCTTGTATTATTGTTCCTTGATTTGACCTCGGCTTGTGTTTCTATTTTTAAGTATTCTGATTTTGTACTTTTCCTACCATTTTGGTTCTAACCAAGCTTCCTGACCATTCCTGCTTGCCTGCACCACCGAGAAGCAGCGTACTCCATGGCCCCAGCCCAGGGACCCCTGTTGAGGTTTTGATCCCTAAACAGGGGTTAAAGGGTGAAGGCCAGGACAACCCTTGATATCTGGTTATCGGAGTGGCTTGTGCTAAACCTGTTCATTTTAGAGCTGCTGAGCGACCACTGACAGAAGTTCACACAATTAAAAGAAGTATATTTTTGCTCTTATTTTACTGCTGCTTCTACTGAATATTTTTTTTTTCCAAATCCATTTTTTCAAAATCCAGCATATGGTTCTAGAGGTATGCGATGTATTATTTTACGCTTATATGAATAGTTTTTACTAAGGGGGTGTGTCTCGACTGGATTCTCAGGGAACGTGCCTTTAGGCTGCTCTGCATTATTACCCTGTGAGCACTGGCCTCTGGCTAAAGGCCATAAAATTAGAGCAACATAAAAATCTCTGGAATCATAGTAAAAAGGCATATTACTTAGAGAAGCACCGGAAATAAAACAAGAGCAAAAACTGACCACTTTTGACCTGGTGAGAAGTCCTCTCTAAATAGTACCTACATATTTACCATATATACTCATGTATAAGCCGAGTTTTTCAGCACATTTTTTTGTGCAGAAAACGCCCCCCTCGGCTTATACACGAGTCATCGTCCCAGAAAGTCAGAGGAGGAAAAGAGCGGCGGAGCAGTGGGTCACAGAGGCAGGAGCCAGCAGCTGTGGCTAAAGCCTGTGCCGCTGCTAAAGAGAAATGAATATTCATTTCTCTTATAGCGCATAGTGACAGTGGCAGCCACAGCCACCGGCTTCCAGAAGACATCCTACTCACCCTCCAGTGTGCCCTCGCAGCATCTCGTTGGTGCCAGCTTTCAATTGGTCTTCCTGTACTGAGAAATCATGTGGTACCGCTCATTAAGCTAATGAATGTGCACGCATCTCCACTCCCATAGATGTGGAGGGAATATTCATTACCTTAATGAGTGGTGGCGTGATCGCTCAGCACAGAAAGAGCATCTGGAAGCCGGCACCAACGAGATGCTGCGAGGGCAAGGATGGAGGATGAGTAGGATGTTTTGCTTGTTTTTTCTTGTAATAGGAAGCATGCATACAAGGATGTGAGGGAGGAGCCACGCATACCAGGATGGGGGGGAGCCATACATACCAGGACAGCGATAGGGGGAGCCACTTATACCAGGACAGCTACGGGGGGAGCCACGCATACCAGGACAGCGATACTGGGAGCCACACATACCAGGACAGGATGTTTCTGCTTTCCTGGGGGCTGCATACCCAGGCCTGAATCCTTCATCCTGAACTTGTTCCAGTGTCTGTCCTTGTCTGAACTCCACCCTATACCTGTACCTGTTTGTATCCTTGTCTGTTGCCTTTCCTAGTCAGCTGTGTGTATCCTTGTGTCCACTCCTTCTGCTCTGCTCTACTCACCACAATCTGCTGCTCTGCTCGCCGCAACTTACAGTGCTGCTCTGCTTGCCGCAACCTGTGGCTCTGCTCTGCTTGCCTTGCCGCATCCTGCGGCTCTGCTTTACTCACTGCAACCTGTGACTCTGCTCTGCTCACCACATCCTGCAGCTCTGCTCTGCACCCATCCCGCCTCTTGCGACTCTGCTCTCCGCATTCTGTGGCTTTTCTCTGCTACCGCTCCGCACTCTGTGTGTCTTTGTCCTTCTAGTCTGAACTGGTTCCTTACAGTTCCTGTCCCTCCATTCTGTACTGGTTCCTACCTGCTCCCTTATCCTACTCGTACCTGCCTCTGTTCCTGTTCTACCCGTTACGGTCCCGATTCCTCCAGTCTGTTCCGTGCCTGCCTGTCAGAGTACCAGTCATGCCCGTCTGTATTTGCCCACACCTGTCATTAGTGTTCAGTCCCCCAGTGGGACCAGCTGCTGCAGCCAGACACCGCCCTAGAGTGGTACCTGGCAGCTACCTGCCGCACAAGCCTGACCTCACCACTAGAGGCTCCAGTGAACACCAAGGTAAGTGCTTAGTCATGCCCCTCCAGGGTAGTCTGGTTTGTGGCACAGTGGGGCTACAATCCTTGCTCACGCCACCCAGTCAGGGCGTGAGCGTTACACTGCTACAGGGCAAGTGGGAAGAAACGGGCAAAGCTCCAGAATTGGCGCATATAATATGCGCCTTTTCTGGACAGCTGCGGGCTGTTTTTTTTAGGCTGGGGGGGCCAATATCCATGGCCCCTTACCAGCCTGAGAATAGCAGCCCGCACCTGTGAGTTTTGCTGGGTTGGTTGTAAAATATAGGTGGGACCTCACGTCGGGTTTTTCTTTCATTCATTCTCCCCTGCTCACGCTACTCGCCGGCACAGCAGGGGACAATGGATTAAAACCAGGTTCAGCACCACACGCAGGAGAACAGCGGCTCACAGTAGCGCTGCTTCCTCGCGGCCAGCGGTGCACACGAAGGACAGTGTACACTGTTCTCCATGTGCATGTGTGCGGGACGTTTGGCGGGCCGTGTGTCCGGGTAAAAATGGACATGTCTGCGTGTTTTGCATATGGACACACAGTCAGTCAAAACACGCTGACATCTGCATAGACCCATTCATTTGAATGGGTCTACGTGTGTCAGTGTCTCCGGTATGCGAGAGAACTGTCAGGACACGTACCAGAGGCACTGATGTGTGAAACCGGCCTTCCACTGCTTGCTTGTACCGATGAAACATATGATGGTCTCAATAATATCCAGTACAACATTTGAAATCAATTTAATTAAAATCATTTACTATAAAGCAATTATATCGCTTGATAGCCCAATATAGAAAATGAACCTCTAAAGAGCAAAACGAAGCACTAAATACTTTGCATTAAAAATCTGTAGGATTAAAGCTCATAGAGATAAGCGGCACGGCCGTCTTGACAAGTAGCAAGCTCATGTGATGTCTCTTATGGAGGGACTGGCCTTTAGATAAGCCCCTAATTCCCAAATCTGGGAAACGCATAATATTTAGATTATAACAGGGACTAAGCCAAAGCTCAACTATTATCGAGGATCCCAATGCCATGTTGTGTTCTCAGAAGTTGGCTCAGAATGTATTACGGCATGATTGCACAGACAGCCATACTGCATGCACTTAAATATTTAACTCTGCCATTTCCAGATCACCAGTCTAGAGGAAGCAGTGACTTGCTGTAAAGCAGAAAAGGGAGAAGTTACATTACAGAAAAATACTCAGTTCACTGTTGATGCCTTAGAGGTTTGTTCTGTACAATGACCTTTATGGCCGTATTGCAAGTTCACAAGCTGTCAGGCTCTGATGTTCCAGTGAAGACCTTCAGTAACATTGTCACAATAGATGCACGTAATTTGGTAATCAACGTGGCAATCAGCCTGTGCATGACATTTGTATATATTAGTGTATATTTCAACATCTTCTTACGAGATAAGTAATGTAATACTAACCGCGTGAAGAATTTTGATTAAATTGGCCTTGTTTCGAATAGGAACAAGATTGCTCATTTTTCCGCTGCAAATAAAGGGAGCTTAATTAAGAAATTTAGAAGCAAAGTTATTCCATTGGGTACTGATCTACCAGGCAACAGGCTTATTAACAATGCACCACTGCATAGAAGATTTCACTATCTTCAGTCCTGGTAAAACATTTATTTTATGTGTAGGAGACATCTCTTCAAACCCCGGCCCCCCATGTTATAACCAGTCAAACCTCCCAATTGCTACACGCAGAAACCCCTCTAACCTTATTAATATTCCATGCATGCCTTCTGTCTCTTTCAATTGTGCCCTTTGGAATTCTTGCTCTGTGTGTAATAAACTCTCCTTCATTCATGACTTTTTCATTTCTAACTCTCTCAATCTCCTGGCTCTTACTGAAACCTGGATCCAGCAGTCAGACACCACCGCTGCTGCTGCTCTTTCATATGGTGGACTACACTTTTCTCATACCCCAAGATCAGACAACAGAGCAGGTGGAGGCGTTGGTCTGCTCCTTTCACACAAATGTACCTTCCAAGTTATCCCCCAAGTACCCTCACTTGTATTCCCTTCCTTTGAGGTCCATGCTGTCAGACTCTACGTCCCCTTCTCCATGCGAGTAGCGGTGGTGTATCGTCCTCCGGCCCCTCTCATCAGTTCCTGGATCACTTTGCCACCTGGCTTCCACACTTTCTCTCCTGTGACACCCACCCTTATCATGGGTGATTTCAACATCAACATTGCTTCTCCCCTCTCCCCATCTGCTTCTCACCTTTTATCTCTAACCTCCTCTTTAGGCCTCTCGCAGCATACTAACTCTCCAATGCATGAAGATGGAAACTCCCTTGACTTGGTCTTCTCCCGGCTTTGCTCAGTGGACGATTTCACAAACTCCCCTCTCCCCCTCTCTGACCACAACCTTCTTTCATTCTCTATCAAGAACTGCCATCCCGCTCAGGTCACCCCCACTTTCCACACTTATAGAAACATACAGGCCATTAACACCCAGAAACTTATGAAGAACTTGCAGTCCTCATTGGCCCCAATCTCCTCCATCTCATGTCCTGATTCTGCTCTGAAGCATTACAATGAAACCCTGCAAAGTGCCCTGGATGAAGCTGCACCTCCTATACATAGAACAACTCGGCACAAACGGCGACAACCGTGGCACACGCTGCAAACACGTTTCCTGCAGCGGTGCTCCAGGTGCGCCGAACGTCTGTGGAGAAAATCTAATCTACCCAAAGATTTCATCCATTATAAGTTCATTCTTAAAACATACAACTCTGCCCTTCACCTCTCCAAATAAACCTATTTCAACACCCTCATCACCTCACTGTCAAATAACCCTAAACGTCTCTATGACACTTTCCAGTCCCTACTCAACCCAAGAGAGCAGGCCCCAACCACAGATCTCCGCGCTGACGATCTGGCCAATTACTTCAAAGAAAAAATTGACCACATTCGACAGGAAATCATCTCCCAATCTCTTCATACCATGCACTGTCCTCCCTCCCCCACTGCATCTAGTTCACTCTCTGCCTTTGAACCAGTTATAGAAGAAGAAGTAATCAGGCTCCTTGCATCTTCTCGCCCGACCACTTGCACCAGTGACCCCATTCCGTCACACCTCCTCCAGTCCCTTTACCCGGCTGTCACCTCTCACCTAACAATATTATTCAACCTTTCTCTCACTTCCAGTATTTTTCCCTCCTCATTTAAGCATGCCATCATACATCCATTACTTAAAAAACCCTCCCTCGACCAAAACTGTGCCGCTAATTATAGACCTGTCTCTAACCTTCCCTTCATCTCCAAACTCCTGGAACACCTGGTCCACTCCAGTCTTACCCGCTATCTCTCAGATAACTCTCTTCTCGACCCTCTTCAATCTGGCTTCTGCTCTTTACACTCTACTGAAACTGCCCTCACTAAAGTCTCTAATGACCTACTAACAGCTAAATCTAATGGTCACTACTCCATGCTAATTCTCTTGGATCTCTCCGCAGCATTCGATACTGTGGATCATCAGCTCCTCCTCACTATGCTCCGCTCCATTGGCCTCAAGGACACCGTTCTCTCCTGGTTCTCCTCCTATCTCTCTGACTGATCCTTCACTGTATGTTTTGCTGGTTCCTCCTCCTCTCACCTTCCCCTTACTGTTGGGGTTCCTCAAGGATCAGTCCTAGGCCCCCTCCTCTTCTCTTTGTATACTGCCCCTATTGGACAAACAATCAGTAGATTTGGTTTCCAGTACCATCTCTATGCTGACGACACCCAATTATACACCTCTTCTCGTGTTATCACGCCGACCTTTTTAGAAAACACCAGTGATTGTCTTACCGCTGTCTCTAACATCATGTCCTCCCTCTATCTGAAACTGAACCTGTCAAAAACTGAACTCCTCGTGTTCTCTACCTCTACTAACCTACCTTTGCCTGACATTGCCATCTCCGTGTGCAGTTCCACCATTACTCCAAAGCAACATGCCCGCTGCCTTGGAGTCATCCTTGATTCCGAGCTTTCATTCACCCCCCACATCCGATCACTGGCTCGCTCTTCTTATCTGCATCTCAAAAACATTTCTAGAATTTGCCCTTTTCTTACTTTAGACTCTGCAAAAACTCTTACTGTTTCACTTATTCATTCTCGTCTGGACTATTGTAACTCTCTACTAATCGGCTTCCCTCTTACCAAACTCTCCCTGCTCCAATCTGTCCTGAATGCTGCAGCCAGGATCATATTCCTCACCAACCGTTACACTGATGCCTCTACCTTGTGCCAGTCATTACACTGGCTACCCATCCACTCCAAAATCCAGTACAAAACTACTACCCTCATCCACAAATCACTCCATGGCTCAGCACCACCCTACATCTCCTCCCTGGTCTCAGTCTACCACCCTACCCGTGCCCTCCGCTCCGCTAATGACCTCAGGTTAGCATCCTCAATAATCAGAACCTCCCACTCCCGTCTCCAAGACTTTACACGTGCTGCGCTGATTCTTTGGAATGCACTACCCAGGTTAATACGATTAATCCCCACAGTTTTAAGTGTGCCCTAAAAACTCATTTGTTCAGATTGGCCTACCGCTTCAACGCATTAACCTAACTATCCCTGTGTGGCCTATTAAAAAAAACAAACAAACAAAAAAAAAACATAATCAGGTTCCTCGCATCATATTCTCATACACTTTATGCAGTCAATAGCCTCTGTGTCTGTACTGCTACATACTTAGGCAGTTAACTGGTTCATGCAGCTTTACATGAACACCCGAGCCTTACACTATGGCTGGTCCAAATAATTAAAGCAATTGTTACCATCCACCTCTCGTGTCTCCCCTTTTCCTCATAGTTTGTAAGCTTGCGAGCAGGGCCCTCATTCCTCCTGGTATCTATTTTGAACTGTTATTTCTGTTATGCTATAATGTCTATTGTCTGTACAAGTCCCCTCTATAATTTGTAAAGCGCTGCGGAATATGTTGGCGCTATATAAATAATTTTTTTTTTATTATTATTATTATTATTATTATAGGAGAAAGAAGCAGCATCTGCTCAACCAGTCATGAAACAGGCGATTTGTCGACATAAAAATATTCCTAGAAGATGCAGTCATTCCACACACCGCGCTTTGCGGATAACGGTATTGGGACCACTTCTTTCATATGCGAACTCCTGAAGGAGTCACAAGTTCCTCTCGTCGGTCTTTCTCTATTACTGCAGTTAGTGTCTGATGAAGGTCAAATAGACCGAAACATTACAAATTGACTTTTGGGAGCATCAAGTAAATATTATTGCATGAAACTCTGAGTGCCGGATTTTTTCTCATATATTAGTTATAGGGGTTGGCATCCCTTCTCTGAGCACCGGATATATTTTTACATAAGGAGTGCCGTGACAGACTATTTAAATAAAAATATTCCTAAACTTAAAAATGCAGGCAAAGCTTACATTATCTAGGCCTCACACACAGGTGTATTAGGACTCTCTGCATTGTATTTAGATGTAATATGGCTTATTCTGTAGAATTCTCCGTGAATACAACAGACATTAAATTATGGTAGAACCAATTGAATACGCCGCTCCTTAGTAAGTTTCATATATAAGTTCTTTAAGACTCCATATAATGATGGCAGCAGCGCTTCCACCTACATGGTCTTTTTCAAGAGACGAGAGGTGGAGAGTCCTCCTTCAATGGAAGTCTTCGAACAGAGATTAGACAGACATCTGAGATGGTTTAGTGAATCCTGCATTGAGCAGGGGGTTGGACACGATGACCATGGAGGTCCATTCCAACTCTAACATTCTATGATTCTATGAAATGTAGCATGTAATCTACACATGACTTTAATTATAAAGTCTTCTAAAATTTTAATACCAAAAAGTATCAAAAACAAAGCAACTTTATTTAAAATATAACAAATCAAAAAGAGACCGGAGCATTAGAAATGCCATAAAAATGACAAAAAAAGACAAAATGACAAAAATGCAATGAAAAAAAATTCAAGTAACCTAATTTAGTTAATATGTGCAGAAATACTGTACAACATCTGCAACATCAAGAAGTCATCGCAGGAACGTAATCTTAATGTTATAGCTGATATTTGGTATTTTTGATAAAATATTGCTATTTTAATTATTATGAGGTCATTATTGCAGATTATCAACTTACATGTATTTTCTGTACTCCCATTTTTTTCAATCATCCAATTAATTCTTAAACTGAATTCTACAGGATGCTTTCTAATCATACAGAAATATACTGCTGCTATGCTTTTGTGACTTTATTCCTAAAGCTCATTCATAAACAATCTACATACTGTTATCAGCTTCTTCCAGACACCTTCACATCACACTAGAAGACTTTCCATATGCTTAAAAGATTACAGGAATGCAAATAAAGTCCATGCATTGTTTACCTTCCATATTGGTCTATGAAGAAGATTTTATGAGACTTAAAAATAAATTCCTAAAGAATAGGGTTGAGCGAAACGGGTCGTTCATTTTCAAAAGTCGCCGACTTTTGGCAAAGTCGACGTCTCATGAAACCGAGCCGATCCCAGCGTTGCATCGGCCATGCGGTACGCGACTTTCGCGCCAAAGTCGCGTTTCAATGACGCGAAAAGCGCCATTTCTCAGCCAATGAAGGTGAACGCAGAGTGTGGGCAGCGTGATGACATAGGTCCTGGTCCCCACCATCTTAGAGAAGGGCATTGCAGTGATTGGCTTGCTGTCTGCGGCGTCACAGGGGCTATAAAGGGGCGTTCCCGCCGACCGCCATCTCACTGCTGCTGATCTGAGCTTAGGGAGAGGTTGCTGCCGCTTCGTCAGAAGCAGGGATAGCGTTAGGCAGGGTCCACTAACCACCAAACCGCTTGTGCTGTAGCGATTTCCACTGTCCAACACCACCTTCGGTGTGCAGGGACAGTGGAAGCTACATTTTTTTTTTTCTCTCAGCGCTGTAGCTCATTGGGCTGCCCTAGAAGGCTCCCTGATAGCTGTATTGCTGTGTGTACGCCACTGTGGAAACCAACTGCTTTTTTCAAAGCACATATCCTCTTGTTCCTTCCTTTCTGCACAGCTATCTTTTTTGTTTGTCCACACTTTTTATTTAATTTGTGCATCAGTCCACTCCTATTGCTGCCTGCCATACCTGGCTGAGATTAATGCAGGGAGATAGTAATTGTAGGACAGTCCCTGTTTTTTTTTTGTGGGAGATTAAGATTGGCATTTCTGCTAGAGTGCCATCCCTGTGTGTGCCATCTCTCACTGAGTGGGCCATAGAAAGCCTATTTATTTTTTTCCTTGATTTGGGTTTTAAAATCTACCTTAAAAAAAAAAACAACTCCATCAATCAGTGGGAGAAAAATATTGGCCTCAGTCAGGGCTTGTGTGTCACTCCTGTGTGTGCCATCTCTCACTCAGTGGGCCATAGAAAGCCTATTTATTTTTTTGCTTGATTTGGGTTCTAAAATCTACCTTAAAAAAAAAACACTACATCAATCAGTGGGAGAAAAATATTGGCCTCAGTCAGGGCTTGTGTGCCACTCCTGTGTGTGCCATCTCTCACTCAGTGGGCCATAGAAAGCCTATTTATTTTTTTCCTTGATTTGGGTTCGAAAATCTACCTTAACAAAAAAACACTACATCAATCAGTGGGAGAAAAATATTGGCCTCAGTCAGGGCTTGTGTGCCACTCCTGTGTGTGTGCCATCTCTCATTCATTGGGCCATAGAAAGCCTATTTATTTATTTTTATTATTTTATTATTTGGTTTCTAAAGTCTCCCTGAAAAAAAAAAAAACTAAAAAAAAAAACAGTGGGAGATTAATATTGCCCTTTCAGCTTGTGTGCCAGTCTTGACTCCTGGGTTTGCCACCTCTCTCTCTCTCAAATTGTGGGCCATAGAAAGCCTATTTATTTTTTTCCTTGATTTGGGTTCGAAAATTTACCTTAAAAAAAAAACTCCATCAATCAGTGGGAGAAAAATATTGGCCTCAGTCAGGGCTTGTGTGCCACTCCTGTGTGTGCCATCTCTCACTCAGTGGGCCATAGAAAGCCTATTTATTTTTTTGCTTGATTTGGGTTCTAAAATCTACCTTAGAAAAAAACACTACATCAATCAGTGGGAGAAAAATATTGGCCTCAGTCAGGGCTTGTGTGCCACTCCTGTGTGAGCCATCTCTCACTCAGTGGGCCATAGAAAGCCTATTTATTTTTTTCCTTGATTTGGGTTCGAAAATCTACCTTAACAAAAAAACACTACATCAATCAGTGGGAGAAAAATATTGGCCTCAGTCAGGGCTTGTGTGCCACTCCTATGTGTGCCATCTCTCATTCATTGGGCCATAGAAAGCCTATTTATTTATTTTTTTTATTTTATTATTTGGTTTCTAAAGTCTCCCTGAAAAAAAAAAAACTAAAAAAAAAAACAGTGGGAGATTAATATTGCCCTTTCAGCTTGTGTGCCAGTCTTGACTCCTGGGTGTGCCACCTCTCTCTCTCAAATTGTGGGCCATAGAAAGCCTATTTATTTTTTTCCTTGATTTGGGTTCGAAAATCTACCTTAAAAAAAAAAAACTCCATCAATCAGTGGGAGAAAAATATTGGCCTCAGTCAGGGCTTGTGTGCCACTCCTGTGTGTGCCATCTCTCTCTCAGTGGGCCATAGAAAGCCTATTTATTTTTTTGCTTGATTTAGGTTCTAAAATCTACCTTAAAAAAAACAATACATCAATCAGTGGGAGAAAAATATTGGCCTCAGTCAGGGCTTGTGTGCCACTCCTGTGTGTGCCATCTCTCACTCAGTGGGCCATAGAAAGCCTATTTATTTTTTTGCTTGATTTGGGTTCTAAAATCTACCTTAAAAAAAAAACTCCATCAATCAGTGGGAGAAAAATATTGGCTTCAGTCAGGGCTTGTGTGCCACTCCTGTGTGTGCCATCTCTCACTCAGTGGGCCATAGAAAGCCTATTTATTTTTTTGCTTGATTTGGGTTCTAAAATCTACCTTAAAAAAAAAAACACTACATCAATCAGTGGGAGAAAAATATTGGCCTCAGTCAGGGCTTGTGTGCCACTCCTGTGTGTGCCATCTCTCACTCAGTGGGCCATAGAAAGCCTATTTATTTTTTTGCTTGATTTGGGTTCTAAAATCTACCTTAAAAAAAAAAAACTCCATCAATCAGTGGGAGAAAAATATTGGCCTCAGTCAGGGCTTGTGTGCCACTCCTATGTGTGCCATCTCTCATTCATTGGGCCATAGAAAGCCTATTTATTTTTTTGCTTGATTTGGGTTCTAAAATCTACCTTAAAAAAAAAATACTACATCAATCAGTGGGAGAAAAATATTGGCCTCAGTCAGGGCTTGTGTGCCACTCCTGTGTGTGCCATCTCTCACTCAGTGGGCCATAGAAAGCCTATTTATTTTTTTGCTTGATTTGGGTTCTAAAATCTACCTTAAAAAAAAACACTACATCAATCAGTGGGAGAAAAATATTGGCCTCAGTCAGGGCTTGTGTGCCACTCCTGTGTGTGCCATCTCTCACTCAGTGGGCCATAGAAAGCCTATTTATTTTTTTGCTTGATTTGGGTTCTAGAATCTACCTTAAAAAAAAAACTCCATCAATCAGTGGGAGAAAAATATTGGCCTCAGTCAGGGCTTGTGTGCCACTCCTGTGTGTGCCATCTCTCACTCAGTGGGCCATAGAAAGCCTATTTATTTTTTTGCTTGATTTGGGTTCTAAAATCTACCTTAAAAAAAAACACTACATCAATCAGTGGGAGAAAAATATTGGCCTCAGTCAGGGCTTGTGTGCCACTCCTGTGTGTGCCATCTCTCACTCAGTGGGCCATAGAAAGCCTATTTATTTTTTTGCTTGATTTGGGTTCTAAAATCTACCTTAACCCCTTCCCGACCTTTGACGCCACGTAGGCGTCATGAAAACCCGTGCCAATCCGACCCATGACGCCTATGTGGCGTCATGGAATGATCGCGTCCCTGCAGATCGGGTGAAGGGGTTAACTCCTATTTTACCCGATCTGCAGGGAGAGGGGGAGTGGTACTTCAGCCCAGGGGGGGTGGCTTCACCCCCCCGTGGCTACGATCGCTCTGATTGGCTGTTGAAAGTGAAACTGCCAATCAGAGCGATTTGTAATATTTCACCTAAAAAACTGGTGAAATATTACAATCCAGCCATGGCCGATGCTGCAATATCATCGGCCATGGCTGGAAATACTGAAGTGCCCCCCCCCACGCCCACCGATCGCCCCCCCCGTCCTCCGTTATGGGGTCCGGTCCCCTCCGTCCGCCTGCCGGCTCCCCCGTCCTCCTGTCCGCTCCCTCCTTGCTCAGACCCACCCCCCCTGTGCTCCGTTCCCCCCCCCCGTGCTCCGATCCACCCCCCCACCACCCCTTCATACTTACCGATCCTCCCGGTGTCCGGCCGTCTCCTCGCTGGGCGCCGCCATCTTGGAAAATGGCGGGCGCATGCTCAGTGCGCCCGCCGAATCTGCCAGTCGGCAGATTCCTTACAGGTACATTTTGATCGCTGTGGTAGGTTCTATCACAGCGATCAAAATAAAAAAAATAATAAATAACCCCCCCCCCTTTTATCACCCCCATAGGGACAATAATAAAATAAAGAATTTTTTTTTTTTTTCCACTAGGGTTAGGGTTAGAACTAGGGTTAGAACTAGGGGTAGGGTTAGGGGTAGGGTTAGGGTTACGGGTAGGGTTAGGGGTAGGGTTATGGCATGTGCACACAGAGCGGATCGGCCGCGGATCCGCAGCGGATCGGCCGCGGATCCGCAGCGGATCGGCAGCGGATCCGCAGCGGATCGGCCGCGGATCCGCAGCGGATCGGCCGCGGATCCGCAGCGGATCGGCCGCGGATCCGCAGCGGATCGGCCGCGGATCCGCAGCGGATCGGCAGCGGATCCGCAGCGGATCGGCCGCGGATTGGCAGCGGATCCGCAGCGGATTGGCCGCGGATCCGCAGCGGATTGGCCGCGGATCCGCAGCGGATTGGCAGCGGATTGGCCGCGGATCCGCAGCGGATTGACAGCGGATCCGCAGCGGATTGGCCGCGGATCCGCAGCGGATTGGCAGCGGATTGGCCGCGGATCCGCAGCGGATTGGCCGCGGATCCGCAGCGGATTGGCCGCTGCGAATTCGAAGCAGTTTTCCATCAGGTTTACAGTACCATGTACACCTAAGGAAAACCAAATCCGCTGTGCCCATGGTGCGGAAAATTCCGTGCAGAAACGCTGCGTTGTATTTTCCGCAGCATGTCAATTCTTTGTGCGGATTGCGCAGCGTTTTACACCTGTTCCTCAATAGGAATCCGCAGGTGAAATCCGCACAAAAAAACACTGGAAATCTGCTGTAAATCCGCAGGTAAAACGCAGTGCCTTTTACCTGCAGATTTTTCAAAAATCGTGCGGAAAAATCTCACACGAATCTGCAACGTGGGCAGATAGCCTTAGGGTTAGGGTTGGAATTAGGGCTAGGGTTTGAAATAGGGTTAAGATTAGGCTTGTGGTTAGGGTTACGGATAGGGTTAGGGGTGTGTTGGGGTTACAGTTGTGGTTAGGGTTGGGATTAGGGCTACGGTTGGGATTAGGGTTAGGATTAGGGTTGGAATTAAGGTTACGGGTGTGTTGCGGTTAGGGTTGTGGTTAGGGGTGTGTTGGGGTTAGGGTTGTGATTAGGGTTATGGCTACAGTTGGGATTAGGATTAGGGGTGTGTTGGGGTTAGTGTTGAAGTTAGAATTGAGGGGTTTCCACTGTTTAGGCACATCAGGGGTCTCCAAACGCAACATGGCGCCACCATTGATTCCAGCCAATCTTGCATTCAAAAAGTCAAATGGTGCTCCCTCCCTTCCAAGCCCCGACGTGCGCCCAAACAGTGGTTTACCCCCACATTTGGGGTACCAGCGTACTCAGGACAAACTGGGCAACAACTGTTGGGGTCCAATTTCCCCTGTTACCCTTGCAAAAATAAAAAATTACTTGCTAAAACATAATTTTTGAGGAAAGAACAATTATTTTTTATTTTCACGGCTCTGCGTTATAAACTTCTGTGAAGCACTTGGGGGTTGAAAGTGCTCACCACACATCTAGATAAGTTCCTTCGGGGGTCTAGTTTCCAAAATGGGGTCACTTGTGGGGTGTTTCTACTGTTTAGGCACATCAGGGGCTCTGCAAATGCAATGTGACGCCCGCAGACCATTCCATCAAAGTCTGCATTTCAAATGTCACTACTTCCCTTCCGAGCCCTGACGTGCGCCCAAACAGTGGTTTACCCCCACATATGGGGTATCAGCATACTCACAACAAACTGGGCAACAAATATTGGGGTCCAAATTCTCCTGTTACCCTTGTGAAAATAAAAAATTGCTTGCTAAAACATCTTTTTTGAGGAAAGAAAAATGATTTTTTATTTTCACGGCTCTGCGTTGTAAACTTCTGTGAAGCACTTGGGGGTTGAACGTGCTCACCACACATCTAGATAAGTTCCTTGGGGGGTCTAGTTTCCAAAATGGGGTCACTTGTGGGGGGTTTCTACTGTTTAGGCATATCAGGGGCTCTGCAAACGTAACATGATGCCCGCAGACCATTCCATCAAAGTCTGCATTCCAAAACGTCACTACTTCCCTTCCGAGCCCCGGCATGTGCCCAAACAGTGGTTTACCCCCACATATGGGGTATCAGCGTACTCAGGAGAAACTGGACAACAACTTTTGGGGTCCAATTTCTCCTGTTACTCTTGCAAAAATAAAAAATTCTGGGCTAAAAAAATATTTTTGAGGAAAGGAAACACATTTATTATTTTCACGGCTCTGCGTTATAAACTTCTGTGAAGCATTTGGGGGTTCAAAGTGCTCACCACACATCTAGATAAGTTCCCTTGGGGGTCTAGTTTCCAAAATGGAGTCACTTGTGGGGAGTTCCTACTGTTTAGGCACATCAGGGGCTCTGCAAACGCAACCTGATGCCCGCAGAGCATTCCATCAAAGTCTGCATTTCAAAACGTCACTACTTCCCTTCCGAACCCCGACGTGTGCCAAAACAGTGGTTTACCCCCACATATGGGGTATCAGCGTACTCAGGACAAACTGGACAACAAAATTTGGGGTCCAATTTCTCCTATTACCCTTGGGAAAATAAAAAATTCCGGGCCAAAAATCATTTTTGAGGAAAGAAAAATTATTTTTTATTTTCACGGCTCTGCGTTGTAAACTTCTGTGAAGCACCTGGGGGTTTTAAGTGCTCACAATGCATCTAGATAAGTTCCTTGGGGGGTCTAGTTTCCAAAATGGGGTCACTTGTAGGGGAGCTCCAATGTTTAGGCACACAGGGGCTCTCCAAACGCGACATGGTGTCCGCTAACGATTGGAGCTAATTTTCCATTCAAAAAGTCAAATGGCACGCCTCCCCTTCCGAGCCTTGCCGTGCACCCAAACAGTGGTTTACCCCCACATATGAGGTATCGGCATACTCAGGAGAAATTTCCCAACAAATTTTAGGATCCATTTTATCCTGTTGCCCATGTGAAAATGAAAGAATTGAGGCTAAAAGAAATTTTGTGTGAAAAAAAAGTACTTTTTCATTTTTGCGGATCAATTTGTGAAGCACCTGGGGGTTTAAAGTGCTCACTATGCCTCTAGATGAGTTCCTTGGGGGGTCTAGTTTCCAAAATGGGGTCACTTGTGGAGGAGCTCCAATGTTTAGGCACACAGGGGCTTTCCAAACGCGACATGGTGTCCGCTAACGATGGAGATAATTTTTCATTCAAAAAGTCAAATGGCGCTCCTTCCCTTCCGAGCCTTACCATGTGCCCAAACAGTGGTTTACCCCCACATGTGAGGTATTGGTGTACTCAGGAGAAATTGCCCAACAAAATTTAGGATCCATTTTATCCTGTTGCCCATGTGAAAATGAAAAAATTGAGGCTAAAATAATTTTTTTGTGAAAAAAAAGTACTTTTTCATTTTTACGGATCAATTTGTGAAGCACCTGGGGGTTTAAAGTGCTCACTATGCTTCTAGATAAGTTCCTTGGGGGGTCTAGTTTCCAAAATGGGGTCACTTGTGGGGGAGCTCCAATGTTTAGGCACACGGGGGCTCTCCAAACGTGACATGGTGTCCGCTAAAGATTGGAGCCAATTTTTCATTCAAAAAGTCAAATGGCGCTCCTTCCCTTCCGAGCCCTGCCGTGCGCCCAAACAGTGGTTTACCCCCACATATGAGGTATCAGCGTACTCAGGACAAATTGGACAACAACGTCCATGGTCCAGTTTCTCCTTTTACCGCTGGGAAAATAAAAAAATTGTTGCTAAAAGATCATTTTTGTGACTAAAAAGTTAAATGTTCATTTTTTACTTCCATGTTGCTTCTGCTGCTGTGAAACACCTGAAGGGTTAATAAACTTCTTGAATGTGGTTTTGAGCACCTTGAGGGGTGCAGTTTTTAGAATGGTGTCACTTTTGGGTATTTTCAGCCATATAGAACCCTCAAAATGACTTCAAATGTGAGGTGGTCCCTAAAAAAAATGGTTTTGTAAATTTTGTTGTAAAAATGAGAAATCACTGGTCAAATTTTAACCCTTATAACTTCCTAGCAAAAAAAAAAATTGTTTCCAAAATTGTGCTGATGTAAAGTAGACATGTGGGAAACGTTATTTATTAACTATTTTGTGTCACATAACTCTCTGGTTTAACAGAATAAAAATTCAAAATGTGAAAATTGAGAAATTTTCAAATTTTTTGCCAAATTTCCGTTTTTTTCACAAATAAACTCAGAAATTATCGACCTAAATTTACCACTAACATGAAGCCCAATATGTCACGAAAAAACAATCTCAGAATCGCTAGGATCCGTTGAAGCGTTCCTGAGTTATTACCTCATAAAGGGACACTGGTCAGAATTTCAAAAAACGGCAAGGTCATTAAGGCCAAAATAGGCTGGGTCATGAAGGGGTTAAAAAAAAAACTCCATCAATCAGTGGGAGAAAAATATTGGCCTCAGTCAGGGCTTGTGTGCCACTCCTGTGTGTGCCATCTCTCACTCAGTGGGCCATAGAAAGCCTATTTATTTTTTTGCTTGATTTGGGTTCTAAAATCTACCTTAAAAAAAACACTACATCAATCAGTGGGAGAAAAATATTGGCCTCAGTCAGGGCTTGTGTGCCACTCCTGTGTGTGCCATCTCTCACTCAGTGGGCCGTAGAAAGCCTATTTATTTTTTTGCTTGATTTGGGTTCTAAAATCTACCTTAAAAAAAAAAAACTCCATCAATCAGTGGGAGAAAAATATTGGCCTCAGTCAGGGCTTGTGTGCCACTCCTGTGTGTGCCATCTCTCACTCAGTGGGCCATAGAAAGCCTATTTATTTTTTTGCTTGATTTGGGTTCTAAACTCTACCTTAAAAAAAAACACTACATCAATCAGTGGGAGAAAAATATTGGCCTCAGTCAGGGCTTGTGTGCCACTCCTGTGTGTGCCATCTCTCACTCAGTGGGCCATAGAAAGCCTATTTATTTTTTTCCTTGATTTGGGTTCGAAAATCTACCTTAACAAAAAAACACTACATCAATCAGTGGGAGAAAAATATTGGCCTCAGTCAGGGCTTGTGTGCCACTCCTGTGTGTGCCATCTCTCACTCAGTGGGCCATAGAAAGCCTATTTATTTTTTTGCTTGATTTGGGTTCTAAAATCTACCTTAAAAAAAACACTACATCAATCAGTGGGAGAAAAATATTGGCCTCAGTCAGGGCTTGTGTGCCACTCCTGTGTGTGCCATCTCTCACTCAGTGGGCCATAGAAAGCCTATTTATTTTTTTGCTTGATTTGGGTTCTAAAATCTACCTTAAAAAAAACACTACATCAATCAGTGGGAGAAAAATATTGGCCTCAGTCAGGGCTTGTGTGCCACTCCTGTGTGTGCCATCTCTCACTCAGTGGGCCATAGAAAGCCTATTTATTTTTTTCCTTGATTTGGGTTCGAAAATCTACCTTAACAAAAAAACACTACATCAATCAGTGGGAGAAAAATATTGGCCTCAGTCAGGGCTTGTGTGCCACTCCTGTGTGTGCCATCTCTCACTCAGTGGGCCATAGAAAGCCTATTTATTTTTTTGCTTGATTTGGGTTCTAAAATCTACCTTAAAAAAAAACACTACATCAATCAGTGGGAGAAAAATATTGGCCTCAGTCAGGGCTTGTGTGCCACTCCTGTGTGTGCCATCTCTCACTCAGTGGGCCATAGAAAGCCTATTTATTTTTTTGCTTGATTTGGGTTCTAAAATCTACCTTAAAAAAAAACACTACATCAATCAGTGGGAGAAAAATATTGGCCTCAGTCAGGGCTTGTGTGCCACTCCTGTGTGTGCCATCTCTCACTCAGTGGGCCATAGAAAGCCTATTTATTTTTTTCCTTGATTTGGGTTCGAAAATCCACCTTAACAAAAAAACACTACATCAATCAGTGGGAGAAAAATATTGGCCTCAGTCAGGGCTTGTGTGCCACTCCTGTGTGTGCCATCTCTCACTCAGTGGGCCATAGAAAGCCTTTTTATTTTTTTGCTTGATTTGGGTTCTAAAATCTACCTTAAAAAAAAAACTCCATCAATCAGTGGGAGAAAAATATTGGCCTCAGTCAGGGCTTGTGTGCCACTCCTGTGTGTGCCATCTCTCACTCAGTGGGCCATAGAAAGCCTATTTATTTTTTTGCTTGATTTGGGTTCTAAAATCTACCTTAAAAAAAAAAACTCCATCAATCAGTGGGAGAAAAATATTGGCCTCAGTCAGGGCTTGTGTGCCACTCCTGTGTGTGCCATCTCTCACTCAGTGGGCCATAGAAAGCCTATTTATTTTTTTGCTTGATTTGGGTTCTAAAATCTACCTTAAAAAAAAACACTACATCAATCAGTGGGAGAAAAATATTGGCCTCAGTCAGGGCTTGTGTGCCACTCCTGTGTGTGCCATCTCCTACTCAGTGGGCCATAGAAAGCCTATTTATTTTTTTCCTTGATTTGGGTTCGAAAATCTACCTTAACAAAAAAACACTACATCAATCAGTGGGAGAAAAATATTGGCCTCAGTCAGGGCTTGTGTGCCACTCCTGTGTGTGCCATCTCTCATTCAGTGGGCCATAGAAAGCCTTTTTTTTTTATTTATTTTTTTTAATTATTTGGTTTCTAAATTGTCCCTGAAAAAAACATTTTATCTTATTTGGTTTCTAAAGTCTCCCTGAGAAAAAAAAAAAAAAAGTAGGTGGGAGATTAATATTGACATTTGTGCTTGAGTGACAGTCCTGCGTGTGTGTCATCTCTGTGATTTGGTGCCACAGAAAACAGAGTGTGTAACATTGTGCCTGATTTTCCTTGTGGTCTCACCAACCTGTTAAGGGATATTGAAATCATACTGAAGTTATAGCTCACCGTGTAAGTTGTTTGACAGCAACAAATAAAGTTAATTTGGTTAAGTTTTTCAAACAATGAGGAAGTCTGGTGCAAGAGGTCGTGGCCGTAGGCGTTCATTGTCAGCTGGTAATGATGGTAGTGGTAGTGGAGCATCAGGTGGTCGTGGGGATAAAAATATTCCACCTAAGTCTGGAGCTGTGGAGCCTGTTTCGTCGTCTGGCTACACAAGGCCTCGAAAGCTTTCTTTTCTGGGAGTAGGAAAACTGCTTTTAAAGCCGGAGCAGCAACAGCAAGTTTTGGCTTACATTGCAGACTCAGCCTCTAGCTCTTTTGCCTCCTCTTCTGAAACTGGTAAATGTAAAAGCAGCGCGTCGCTTGTGGATGTTCACGGTCAGGGACAAGTCGCTTCCTTGTCCTCCTCAGCAAAAACAACAACAAGAGAGAAGGATGCAGCAGGCGACACAACGGGTTACTCCATGGAGCTCTTTACACATACCGTCCCTGGCTTAGAAAGTGAAACACTTAACAGGCCATGCCCATTACAAGTAGATTCTGACATGGAGTGCACTGATGCACAGCCACAGCCAGAGTACTATGCTGCTCCTTTGACTGAGACCACAACATTGCCCTCTCAGGGTACTGATCCGCAATCAGACCCTGATGAGACTATGTTGCCCCGCCACGAACGCTATACCACCGACCGACACAGTGACACAGACGAAGTTGCACACGAGCTCGAAGAGGAGGTAATAGATGACCCAGTTGTTGACCCCGATTGGCAGCCATTGGGGGAACAGGGTGCAGGCGGCAGTAGTTCAGAAGCGGAGGTGGAGGAGGGGCCGCAGCAGGCATCAACATCGCAACAGGTTCCATCTACCGGGCCCTTATCTGGCCCAAAACGCGTGTCAAAGCCAAAACCTGTTGGAGGACAGCGTGGCCATCCGGTTAAAGCTCAGTCTGCAATCCCTGAAAAGGGATCCGATGCTAGGAAGAGTGCAGTCTGGCATTTTTTTAAACAACATCCAATTGATCAGCGCAAAGTCATCTGTCAAAAATGTTTAACTAGCTTAAGCAGAGGTCAGAATCTGAAAAGTCTCAATACTAGTTGCATGCATAGACACTTAACCACCATGCATTTTCAAGCCTGGACTAACTACCAAACATCCCTTAAGGTTGTAGCACCCTCGGCCAATGAAGCTAGTCAGCAACGCAACATCCCTTCCGTCACTGTAAGGCCACCATTTTCCGCACCACCGGCAGTATCTGTGCAGGTTTCTTTGACAGCCAAAAGCAGTCAGGGTCAGGGAATCACCAGTTTTGTAGGAGGAAATATTGCATCTAGGATACCGTCTCCAACCGTCTCTCAGTCTGCCATGTCCACCGGCACACCCGCAAGTTCCACGATCTCCATCTCTCCAGTTCAGCTCACACTACATGAGACTCTGGTTAGAAAAAGGAAGACTTATCCTCGCATCCGCGTACACAGGGTTTTAACGCCCACATAGCTAGACTAATCTCGTTAGAGATGATGCCCTACCGGTTAGTTGAAAGCAAAGCTTTCAAAGCCCTGATGGAGTACGCTGAACCACGATACGAGCTACCCAGTCGACATTTTTTTTCAAGAAAAGCCATCCCAGCCCTGCACCAGCATGTTAAACAGCGCATCGTCCATGCACTCAGGCAATCTGTGAGTACAAAGGTGCACCTGACTACAGATGCATGGACCAGTAGGCATGGCCAGGGACGTTATGTGTCCATCACGGCACACTGGGTGAATGAGGTGGATGCAGGGTCCACAGGGGACATCAATTTCGGGACAGTTGTGCCTAGCTCACGGTCTAGGAAACAGTTGGCTGTAGGCGTTCGCACCCCCTCCTCCTCCTCGTCCTCCTGCAGAAGCTACAGCTCTTCCACAGACCGCAGTCGGCCAACCACTCCATCGGCAGATGACACTGTTGCACACCAGTTGTCCCATTATGGGCCAGCTACTGGCAAGCGTCAGCAGGCTGTATTGGCTATGAAGTGTTTGGGCGACAACAGACACACCGCGGAAGTTCTGTCCGAGTTCTTGCAACAAGAAACGCAGTCGTGGCTGGGCACAGTAGATCTTGAGGCAGGCAAGGTAGTGAGTGATAACGGAAGGAATTTCATGGCTGCCATCTCCCTTTCCCAACTGAAACACATTCCTTGCCTGGCTCACACCTTAAACGTGGTGGTGCAGTGCTTATTGAAAACTTATCCTGGGTTCTCCGACCTGCTCCTCAAAGTGCGTGGACTTTGCTCACATATCCGACGTTCGCCTGTACACGCCAGCCGTATGCAGACCTATCAGCGGTCTTTGAACCTTCCCCAGCATCGCCTAATCATAGACGTTGCAACAAGGTGGAACTCAACACTGCACATGCTTCAGAGACTGTGCCAACAGAGGCGGGCTGTTATGTTTTTGTGGGAGGATACACATACACGGGCAGGCAGTAGGATGGCAGACATGGAGTTGTCAGGTGTGCAGTGGTCCAAGATACAAGACATGTGTCAAGTCCTTCAGTGTTTTGAGGAATGCACACGGCTGGTTAGTGCAGACAACGCCGTAATAAGCATGAGCATCCCCCTAATGCGTCTGCTGATGCAAAGTTTGACGCACATAAAGGAGCAGGCGTCTGCACCAGAGGAAGAAGAAAGCCTTGATGACAGTCAGCCATTGTCTGGTCAGGGCAGTGTACAGGACAAGGTAGCGGGCGAAGAGGAGGTGGAGGACGAGGAGGATGATGGGGATGAGTATATTTTTAATGCGGAAGCACTGGAAATTGGTTGCGTGGCAAGGGCGGGTTCTGGTTTTTTGAGGGACACAAGTGACGTAGATTTGCCTGAAACTGCCCCTCAACCAATCACAACCGGAGATTTGACAACTGGAACTTTGGCCCACATGGCGGATTATGCCTTACGTATCCTAAAAAGGGACACACGCATTACGAAAATGATGAACGATGACGATTACTGGTTGGCCTGCCTCCTTGATCCACGCTATAAAGGCAAATTGCAAAATATTATGCCACATGAGAACTTGGAACTAATATTAGCAACCAAACAATCAACTCTTGTTGACCGTTTGCTTCAGGCATTCCCAGCACACAGCGCACGTGATCGTTCTCACACGAGCTCCAGGGGGCAGCAGACTAGGAGTGTTAGGGGTGCACACATCAGAAGTGGCGTTGGACAGAGGGGTTTTCTGACCAGGTTGTGGAGTGATTTAGCTATGACCGCAGACAGGACAGGTACTGCTGCATCAATTGAAAGTGACAGGAGACAACATTTGTCCAGTATGGTTACTAACTATTTTTCATCCCTTATCGATGTTCTCCCTCAAACGTCATTCCCATTTGATTACTGGGCATCAAAATTAGACACCTGGCCAGAATTGGCAGAATATGCATTGCAGGAGCTTGCTTGCCCGGCAGCAAGTGTCCTATCAGAAAGAGTATTCAGTGCTGCAGGTTCAATATTAACCGAAAAAAGGACTCGTCTGGCTACCCAAAATGTTGACGATCTAACATTCATTAAAATGAACCACAACTGGATTTCGAAATCTTTTGCCCCACCTTGCCCGGCCGACACCTAGCTTTCCTATGAAAAGCTCTTGCCTGTGGACTACTGTGAATTACTTTTCTAATGTATAATTTGCTGCAGCTGATTGTCCAGCATACGACATGTTTACACCTCCCTAAATGGCCAAACTCCCCACACGGGGCCGTGGTATCGCGACTTGGCGCAAGCACCCGTGAGACTGCTGTTTGTCTGAAGAGGTGGGTGTGGCCGCTTTTGGTCGACGGCACTGCCACTGGGTCCCTCATAGTACAATGTAGTGTCTCTGGCGGTGGTGGTGCGCACCCAACGTCAGACACACCGTTGTAACATGAGGGGCCCTGGGGCGGTCCCGCCGGCCTCAAGAGAGTTCCCCCCTCCCCCAGCTCAAACTGTGCTCTACCACGTGCAAAATTATGTCGCACAGCTCCACCAATCTTTAGTCTATTCGCTGACATCATTCAATGTCTGGCACTGACAATACAAATTTGTAGACATCTATGATGCAACTTAAAGTAGTCTGTGTCTGTGTCCTATATTGGCCCCATTAAATAGTTACTGCCAAATTACTATGTCAGAAACTCAGCAGATGAGCCCACCCCTGTACCTAAGTATGCCACCTTTTTTTTTTTTTTTTTTGGTTGTTTTGCGAGACATTAACATCTATTTATATTTTGGGAGTACTGGGACAGACACTCCTTGCAATTCTCTTCCACTGACCACCAAGCTGCCTGTGTATCCATGTAACCGATGTAAAACTGCCATGAGCCTATTGTTTGTTATTTTAGGCCTTTGATAGCCTGTCTGCGGTCCCTCCTTCCACTAGTCCTCCACTGACCAGACCACTGCTGCCCGTGTACCCCTGGAACCAATTATAAAGTGCCTACAGCCAGCCCATTTTCTTATGTTAGGCCTTTGAAGCCTGTCTGCGGTCCCTACTTTAAATACTCCTCCACTGACCACCAAGCTGCCTGCCCGTGTATCCATGTAACCGCTGTAAAACTGCCATAAGCCTATTGTTTGTTATTTTAGGCCTTTGATAGCCTGTCTGCGGTCCCTACTTTAAATACTCCTCCACTGACCACCAAGCTGCCTGCCTGTGTATCCATGTAACCGATGTAAAACTGCCATGAGCCTATTGTTTGTTATTTTAGGCCTTTGATAGCCTGTCTGCGGTCCCTACTTGCAATACTCCTCCACTGACCACAATGCTGCCTGGAGTGCCTGCCTGTGTATCCATGTAACCAATTTAAAACTGCCATGAGCCTATTGTTTGCTATTTTAGGCCTTTGTTAGCCTGTCTGCGGTCCCTACTTGCAATACTCCTCCACTGACCACAATGCTGCCTGGAGTGCCTGCCTGTGTATCCATGTAACCGATTTAAAACTGCCATGAGCCTATTGTTTGTTATTTTAGGCCTTTGATAGCCTGTCTGCGGTCCCTACTTTAAATACTCCTCCACTGACCACCAAGCTGCCTGCCTGTGTATCCATGTAACCGATGTAAAACTGCCATGAGCCTATTGTTTGTTATTTTAGGCCTTTGATAGCCTGTCTGCGGTCCCTACTTTAAATACTCCTCCACTGACCACCAAGCTGCCTGTGTATCCATGTAACCGATGTAAAACTGCCATGAGCCTATTGTTTGTTATTTTAGGCCTTTGATAGCCTGTCTGCGGTCCCTACTTTAAATACTCCTCCACTGACCACCAAGCTGCCTGCCTGTGTATCCATGTAACCGATGTAAAACTGCCATGAGCCTATTGTTTGTTATTTTAGGCCTTTGATAGCCTGTCTGCGGTCCCTACTTTAAATACTCCTCCACTGACCACCAAGCTGCCTGTGTATCCATGTAACCGATGTAAAACTGCCATGAGCCTATTGTTTGTTATTTTAGGCCTTTGATAGCCTGTCTGCGGTCCCTACTTTAAATACTCCCCCACTGACCACCAAGCTGCCTGTGTATCCATGTAACCGATGTAAAACTGCCATGAGCCTATTGTTTGTTATTTTAGGCCTTTGATAGCCTGTCTGCGGTCCCTACTTTAAATACTCCCCCGCTGACAACAATGCTGCCTGTGTATCCATGTAACCGATGTAAAACTGCAGTATTTTGCTTATAAAAAAGAAAATACTGGAGAGATATCAAATGCAGACATTTTAACATTAAAAACAAAAACACATACAACAAAAAACTGGTACAGTACAAAAATTGGCCACCAGCTACAAAAACTTTCTCCTGCAAGTAGTTAACTGAAAGGTTTTTTTCCATTGAAAACACAGATATGGCATCCACCGAGTGTTGTCCTGTCGCGTCTTCTTTATATTATTGCCAAGAAGCTGCAACTGAATAAAGCTGAGCTTCTACCTTCTGCCTCTTATTAACTGCTTTTTTTAAAAAAAATTGGCCACCAGCTACAAAAACTTTCTCCTGCAAGTAGTTAACTGAAAGGTTTTTTTCCATTGAAAACACAGATATGGCATCCACCGAGTGTTGTCCTGTCGCGTCTTCTTTATATTATTGCCAAGAAGCTGCAACTGAATAAAGCTGAGCTTCTACCTTCTGCCTCTTATTAACTGCTTTGTTAAAAAAAAATTGGCTGTTCCGGCCTACTAAAGGTGTCTGCCCCTGCCTGGTGTTGTCCTCAACTGAATAAAGCTGAGCTTCTACCTTCTGCCTCTTATTAACTGCTGTTTTTTTAAAAAATTGGCTGTTCCGGCCTACTAACGGTGTCTGCCCCTCCCTGGTGTTGTCCTCAACTGAACAAAGCTGAGCTTCCACATTCTGGCTTTCGGCCTATACTATCAGATATTAAACTGCATTTGGCCTACTAGTGTGGTTAGGCCCTTGAAACAGTGTCTGCTGCTCTTGGGTTTGCTACTCCACTGAACAAAGCAATGCCGCCTGTTTAGTCCTGTTACCAATTTTGATCTGCATTTAGCCTACTTTATTCTTTGGCCCTATATCTGTTTCCTCCTCATCCTGCCCATTGCCCAGCCACTGCTAGATGAGTCTGCTGGTACATTGACCTAGACCACTACATTCCCCTTGTACTCTACACAGCCAGAATCTGACCCTGCTGAAAGTAAGGTTCCCCTTCCCGCATGTTATACCACCTTACACAGGGACAAAGAGGAAGGTGCAGATGAAAGTGCAGGTTCCTTCATCAGGTGCGGGGGGCATACTCGTTGGCGACGTCACTGGCACAGGGCCACTCAGAGTACGCAAAAGTGTCGCTGCTGGTGGGAGGCGCCCCCGCCATGCAAACACACCGCCGTACTTTGAGGGGCCCTGTGCCAGTGCCAATGCGAACGAGTGGGCCCACCCTGCTTGCTCAGGATCACAGCACTTGCAACGTTGAAATACTTACCTCTCCCTGCAACACCGCCGTGACGTAGTCCGCATTTCCTGGGCCCACGAAAAACTTGAGCCAGCCGTACTCCCCCCACAACTTTTGCCAAATGACCCCCAATTTCCTATGCCCAACTATTATTATAAAGTTAATTAAGATTGACAAGCTTCAGAAACAAGAATGGATGTTTTTGGCATTAAAATGGGCACTGTAGGTGTTTTCCTGGCCTCCACTCACTGCCGACTATGCTTCCCCATTGACTTGCATTGGGTTTCGTGTTTCGGTCGATCCCCGACTTTTAGCGACAATCGGCCGACTGCACTCGACTCGACTCTGGACAAAGTCGGGTTTCCCAAAACCCTACTCGATCTTAAAAAAATGAAAGTCGCTCAACTCTACTAAAGAACTGTTGTACCCTGCAATAAACTTTTTCTTCTTTGTTCTACTGTAAAATTATCATGGACAACCTCTAATATCATCATAGAAGTATACAATATTGTTTTCAGAAAATTGTAATATAAATCATTAATGTTATTCCATGAGTCTGGTTTTAGAACATTCTGGGGATGTGAGGTAGAGTAATTGCACTATTAGGGCTTGTGCACCTGACCAATTACAGGTCCTTCTCAAAAAATTAGCATATAGTGTTAAATTTCATTATTTACCATAATGTAATGATTACAATTAAACTTTCATATACTATAGATTCATTATCCACCAACTGAAATTTGTCAGGTCTTTTATTGTTTTAATACTGATGATTTTGGCATACAACTCCTGATAACCCAAAAAACCTGTCTCAATAAATTAGCATATTTCACCCGACCAATCAAATAAAAGTGTTTTTTAATAACAAACAAAAAAACCATCAAATAATAATGTTCAGTTATGCACTCAATACTTGGTCGGGAATCCTTTGGCAGAAATGACTGCTTCAATGCGGTGTGGCATGGAGGCAATCAGCCTGTGACACTGCTGAGATGTTATGGAGGCCCAGGATGCTTCAATAGCGGCCTTAAGCTCATCCAGAGTGTTGGGTCTTGCGTCTCTCAACTTTCTCTTCACAATATCCCACAGATTCTCTATGGGGTTCAGGTCAGGAGAGTTGGCAGGCCAATTGAGCACAGTAATACCATGGTCAGTAAACCATTTACCAGTGGTTTTGGCACTGTGAGCAGGTGCCAGGTCGTGCTGAAAAATGAAATCTTCATCTCCATAAAGCATTTCAGCCGATGGAAGCATGAAGTGCTCCAAAATCTCCTGATAGCTAGCTGCATTGACCCTGCCCTTGATGAAACACAGTGGACCAACACCAGCAGCTGACATGGCACCCCACACCATCACTGACTGTGGGTACTTGACACTGGACTTCAGGCATTTTGGCATTTCCTTCTCCCCAGTCTTCCTCCAGACTCTGGCACCTTTATTTCCGAATGACATGCAAAATTTGCTTTCATCAGAAAAAAGTACTTGAGACCACTTAGCAACAGTCCAGTGCTGCTTCTCTGTAGCCCAGGTCAGGCGCTTCTGCCGCTGTTTATGGTTCAAAAGTGGCTTTACCTGGGGAATGCGGCACCTGTAGCCCATTTCCTGCACACGCCTTTCCACACCAGACTCAGTCCACTGCTTCCTCAGGTTCCCCAAGGTCTGGAATCGGTCCTTCTCCACAATCTTCCTCAGGGTCCGGTCACCTCTTCTCGTTGTACAGCGTTTTCTGCCACATTGTTTCCTTCCAACAGACTTACCATTGAGGTGCCTTGATACAGCACTCTGGGAACAGCCTATTTGTTGAGAAATTTCTTTCTGGGTCTTAACCTCTTGCTTGAGGGTGTCAATGATGGCCTTCTTGACATCTGTCAGGTCGCTAGTCTTACCCATGATGGGGGTTTTGAGTAATGAACCAGGCAGGGAGTTTTTAAAAGCCTCAGGTATCTTTTGCATGTGTTTAGAGTTAATTAGTTGATTCAGAAGATTAGGGTAATAGGTCATTTAGAGAACCTTTTCTTGATATGCTAATTTATTGAGACAGGTTTTTTGGGTTATCAGGAGTTGTATGCCAAAATCATCAGTATTAAAACAATAAAAGACCTGACAAATTTCAGTTGGTGGATAATGAATCTATAGTATATGAAAGTTTAATTGTAATCATTACATTATGGTAAATAATGAAATTTAACACTATATGCTAATTTTTTTGAGAAGGACCTGTATATCGGACAAGTATTCTCCGTGGTTTTCACAGATAGCACTCAAACCCATGATTTTCTATGGGGCTATGCACATCTAATGCATTCCCTAGACCGAGCTCGGAGCTGCTGAGCTCACTGACTGGCTGCCATGTTTTTTACTTGACATCAGTTCTGAAGTTAATAACTGACACTGGGAACAGCGGAGGCGGGTGAGTAAAGCCTGGTTTGTTTGTTTTTAAATAAATTGCACCAGGGGACTGCAATCTTTTTTAACCCCTTAATGACCGCCGATTCACATTAAAATGGCAGTCTTTAAGGGTACTTATTGCCTCATCGCCATTTTGGAATAACGAGTGTCAGCTGTATATGACCGCTGATACCTTGCAGTATTGGCCCCGGACAGTTTTGCAACTGATTGGGGATGACTAGCCCCTTAAATACCCCTGTCAACTGCGACAGCGGTATTTAAGTTATTGCAAGGGGTCACAAGACCCCATTAGTAATCATCGAAAAATTGTGAGTCCCGATGGTTACCATGGTACCCTGAGGTCATGTTATTACCCCAGGGTACCTGTGAGAGCTAGCAATAAGCTGGCTCTCACAGGCACAGTCAGTGAGTCACTGACTGCTCTCATGCACTGCTGCACATGAGTACAGTAGTGTATGAGACAAGTGATCAAAGTAACAATTATATATGTCCCACAGTAGGATTAAGTGAAAAAGTGGGAAAAAAGTAAAATAAAATGTAAAAAAGTAAAAAAAAAAACACACAAAAAATGCTTACAAATCACTAAGATACATTTCTCCATTCAAAACGCAGCATTTGTGATAAAACAAAAATAGACAAAAAAAGTACACATAATTAGGCCGGCGTCACACTGACGTGTTTTACGGACGTATTAGAGGCGCAGAAAATACGGATTGCATACGGTACAATGATTCTCTATGGCCCAGCTCATATCTGCCGTATTTTACTGATCCGTATTATACGGTCTTGTACGGCCGTAGAAAAACGTAGCCTGCTGCGTTTGTCAGCGTATTGCGCAAAAAATCCGCCAATGAAAGTCTATGGGGGCGAGAAAATTACGGATTACACACGGACCATCAGTGCGACTTGCGAGAAATACGCAGCGGTGTTCTCTAGAAAAGCCGGCAATTCAGTGCGGTGTACAGTAAAATCACACTGACAGAATAGAATAGAATAGATAAAATAAATGTGTACACATGGTATAGGGAGATATATATATATATATATATATATATATATATGTCAGTGAGACACATGTATATATATATATAAATATATTTATATTTAATTCAGCGCTAGATAGCATAAAAGCCGGTAATTCAATTGCCGGCTTTTGCTCTCTCCTTCACAAACCTGACAGGATATGAGACATGGTTTACATACAGTAAACCATCTCATATCCCTTTTTTTAATTACATATTCCTCTTTACTAATGTAACAAGTGTCTGTGTGTAAAATTTGGAAGCTCTAGCTATTAAATTAAAGGGTTAAATCCCGTAAAAAATTGGTGTGGGCTCCGCCACAATTTTCTCCGCCAGAGTGGGAAAGCCAGTGACTGAGGGCAGATATTAATAGCCTAGGGAGGTACCATGGTTATAGGACCTCCCCTGGCTAAAAACATCTGCCCCCAGCCCCTGGAAGATGCGCCTATTCTGGCACTTAGCCTCTCTCTTCCCACTCCCGTGTAGTGGTTGGATATGGGGTAATGAAGAGTTAATGTCACATTGCTATTGTAAGGTGACATTAAGCCAGGTTAATAATGGAGAGGCGTGAATTATGACACCTATCCATTATTAATCCAATAGTATGAAATGGTTAATAAAACACACACACACATTATTAAAAAGTATTTTAATGAAATAAAGACACAGGGTGTTTTAATATTTTATTATACTCTCAATCCACCTGAAGACCCTTGTCACCTGAAATAAAGTTAAACAAAATAAACAATATTCCATACCTTCCGTCGATCAGTCTTGTCCCACGCTGTAAATCCATCTGAAGGGGTTAAATCATTTTACACCCAGGAGCTCTGCTAATGCAGCTGTGCTCCTGGCTGTAAAATTTGGTGAATGAATGGAATGCAGGGGAATGTCCTATAGTTACCTGGAGTCGCGGTGATGCGCCCTCTGCTGGATGAACTCATATGAACTCGACCATGGGAACTTTTCTGAAATCTGACTAAAAAGTGATCAAAAAATATTATGTGCCCCAAAATGATACCACAAAATCTGCAACTTGTCCCAGAAAAAATAAGCCCTGGTACAGCTCAGTTTGCCAAAAAATAAAAAAGTTACAGCTCTCAGAATATGGCGACAAAAAAACTTTTTATAAACAAACATTTTTACTGTGTGATAGCAGCAAAATCTAAAAAGAAATCGACATAAATCTGTTATCGCTGTAATTGCAATGACCCAAAGAATAAATCTGCCTTATCATTTATAACAAACAAAAAGAAAAATAAGAACTATTCTTGTACCACTGCTGTCTATTTGTTCATTCTACCTCCCAAAAATTGGGAGAAAAGCTCGGCTCACATTTATCCTGCAATCTCCGCTGAGCACTTACAGCGGGGTAAATTTCCCAAAACCGTGATTCAGACAAAACCCCAGACAGAACCACTCACTTATGAGTAGTGTTGAGCGATACGTCCGATACTTGAAAGTATCGGTATTGGAAAGTATCGTCCGATACCGGCAAAGTATCGGATCTAATCCGATACCGATACCCGATACCAATACAAGTCAATGGGACTCAAGTATCGGACGGTATCCCTGATGGTTCCCAGGGTCTGAAGGAGAGGAAACTCTCCTTCAGGCCCTGGGATCCATATTAATGTGTAAAATAAAGAATTAAAATAAAAAATATTGCTATACTCACCTCTCCGACGCAGCCTGGACCTCACCGAGGGAACCGGCAGCGTTCTTTGCTTAAAATGCGCGCGTTTACTTCCTTCCGTGACGTCACGGCTTGTGATTGGTCGCGTGCCGCCCATGTGGCCGCGACGCGACCAATCACAGCAAGCCGTGACGTAATTTTCAGGTCCTGAATGCCTAATTCTAGGCATTCAGGATTTTAAAATTACGTTCCGGCTTGTGATTGGTCGCGTCGCGGTCACATGGGCGACGCGACCAATCACAAGCCGTGACGTCACGGGAGGCAGGAAACGCGTGCATTTTAAAATTACATCACGGCTTGTGATTGGTTGCGTGCCGCCCATGTGACCGCGACGCGACCAATTACAGCAAGCCGTGACGTAATTTCAGGTCCTGTATGCCTAATTCTGCATTCAGGACCTGAAATTACGTCACGGCTTGCTGTGATTGGTCACGTCGCGGTCACATGGGCGGCACGCAACCAATCACAAGCCGTGACGTAATTTTAAAATGCGCGCGTTTCCTGCCTCCCGTGACGTCACGGCTTGTGATTGGTCGCGTCGCCCATGTGACCGCGACGCGACCAATCACAAGCCGGAACGTAATTTTAAAATCCTGAATGCCTAGAATTAGGCATTCAGGACCTGAAAATTACGTCACGGCTTGCTGTGATTGGTCGCGTCGCGGCCACATGGGCGGCACGCGACCAATCACAAGCCGTGACGTCACGGAAGGAAGTAAACGCGCGCATTTTAAGCAAAGAACGCTGCCGGTTCCCTCGGTGAGGTCCAGGCTGCGTCGGAGAGGTGAGTATAGCAATATTTTTTATTTTAATTCTTTATTTTACACATTAATGTTGTTTTGATACCGATACCCGATACCACAAAAGTATCGGATCTCGGTATCGGAATTCCGATACCCGCAAGTATCGGCTGATACCCGATACTTGCGGTATCGGAATGCTCAACACTACTTATGAGTAGTGTTGAGCGATACCGTCCGATACTTGAAAGTATCGGTATCGGAAAGTATCGGCCGATACCGTCACAGTATCGGAATCCAATCCGATACCGATACCCGATACCAATACAAGTCAATGGGACTCATGTATCGGACGGTATCCCTGATGGTTCCCAGGGTCTGAAGGAGAGGAAACTCTCCTTCAGGCCCTGGGAACCATATAAATGTGTAAAAGAAAGAATTAAAATAAAAAATATCGCTATACTCACCTGTCCGACGCAGCCGGGACTTCAGCGAGGGAACCGGCAGCGTTGTTTGTTTAAAAATCGCGCTATTACTTGGTTACGTGAATTCCCGGCTTGTGATTGGTCAGGTCGGCCATGTTGCCGGGACGCGGACCAATCACAGCAAGCCGTGACGAAATTACGTCACGGCTTGCTGTGATTGGTCCGCGTCCCGGCAATATGGCCGCCCTGACCAATCACAAGCCGGGACGTCACGGGAGGCTGGACACGCGCTCATTTTAAAATGGGCGCGTGTCCAGCCTGCCGTGACGTCACGGCTTGTGATTGGTTGCGCCGCGATCAACCAATCACAAGCCGGGAGGCTGGACGCGCTCATTTTGAAATGGGCGCGTGTCCAGCCTCCCGTGACGTCACGGCTTGTGATTGGTTGCGCCGCGATCAACCAATCACAAGCCGGGAGGCTGGACGCGCTCATTTTGAAATGGGCGCGTGTCCAGCCTCCCGGCTTGTGATTGGTTGACCGCGACGCAACCAATCACAAGCCGTGACGTCACGGGAGGCTGGACACGCGCCCTTTTTAAAATGAGCGCGTTTCCAGCCTCCCGTGACGTCACGGCTTGTGATTGGTTAATGGCGGCCATGTTGCCGGGACGCGGACCAATCACAGCAAGCCGTGACGTATTTTCGTCACGGCTTGCTGTGATTGGTCCGCGGCCCGGCAACATGGCCGCCCTGACCAATCACAAGCCGGGACTTCGCGTAACCATGTAAAAGCGGGAATTTTAAACAAACAACGCTGCCGGTTCCTGCGCTGAGGTCCCGGCTGCGTCGGACAGGTGAGTATAGCGATATTTTTTATTTTAATTCTCTATTTTACACATTTTAACATTAATGTTGTTCCGATACCCGATACCACAAGAGTATCGGAATCCCGGTATCGGAATTCCGATACAGCAAGTATCGGCCGATACCCGATACTTGCAGCATCGGAATGCTCAACACTACTTATGAGGCATATGGAGTCACTTTGGTCTGGTCTCTGTTATGGCAGTGTCCCATCATTTTAGTCATTATTTTAGTGCACAAGTGTGGATGACCACAGATCTGTGCATGCCTAAAAAACACTGCAAAAGCTTCCAAAGCATTTGAAAAAGTCCCTTAGTCTGTTTCAGTAGGCTCCACAAACATGGGGAAGACTGCTGACTTGACAGATGTCCAGAAGGCAGTCATTGACTCACTCCACAAGGAGGATTGCTGCTGATGTCATTGCTTCAAGAGCCATGACACATATACATATCCAGGAAAGGGGCTAAAAGTGTTGCATTCCTTATGTCAAGCCACTCATGACCAATAGACGCCAGAAGCGTTTTACCTGGGCCAAGGAGAAAAAGAACTGGACTGTTGCTCAGTGGCCCAAGGTGTTGTTTTCAGATGAAAGTAAATTTTGCATTTCATTTGGAAATCAAGGTCCTATCATGAAAACCACTATATCAAAAAAATGATCCTTCGTAGCTTAACCTTTTCCTTTCACCACAGGTAAGAGGTTTCTTTTTCAATGTGAGTAAACAGTCCTTTAACAGGAGGAATCCTAGCAATTTTAAACATTCAGGGCCACTGTTACCATCCTTCACTATTGATTTAGTGCCTGATTCAAACTCTCCTACCGCCTCACCACCCTGTAAGATATCTACTACTGTGGACACGGACTCAGGCTCTGTGGAAATACAAAAAGAGACAGAGGGGAAAATGATTACTTTGAATACCGTAACTGAAAATAAGGGTGGTGACTATAATTTTGAAAGTCAGCCTACTTTTACTGATCGGAATCCCCTCTCAGTTCAATCAATCAAGGAGGTTTCAAAAGACTCAATCCTGCCAAAGACACTAAACCAATTATCTGTTTCAGATACTATGAGACACTTAGAACAGATTAAACTACAGATTGAAAAAAAATCAATTCTGAACGGCTGAAAATACATCCCTCTTTAGTGGATTTTAGGAATGTCCCGCCTGCACCAAACCCCACATTAGTCCTTGGTTCTTCTAAACAAAATTTTTCCCTATCTCTAATTGACTTCAATGACCTACCCCCACCATGTCCTATCAATCTAGAGACAGGTGACACACATTCCAGTGTGTCTCATGAATCCTCACAGACACTGAGAATGCTCTCCCGCGGTTCAAAATGACACAACAATAAGATCATCACAGTAGACCATACCATTGCGGGTAAATCTGTGTCAGTTCCATTTTTACCCCTTGCCCGCTCTCCAAGGCAGAATCGTATAAACCAGTTTTTTTCTCCAAAACCAAAAAAAGAAAAAATCATATAGAGACAAATGGAATAAATGGCGCTGTAACAATAAATAATAATAATAATAATAATAATAATAATAATAGGTGAGTTTAACTGTGTTTGTTATTTTTAAATAAAAAGTAAAAGTGTGTTTTGTTTTATTTCTAATAAAAGACTTTATTCAGGCTGTGTCTTTATTTACCATATAACTATAGGATTAGTAATGGTTAGGTGTCTTATGTTACTATGTATGTTACAATGGGCTTGATAAATAGTAAGAGACCTAGCACTCAACTTAAGGTAGGATGCAGCAGGAAAAATTTCTTGTAGTAAATATAGGAAAACGTTTCGGTCAATTGTGACCTTCATCAGTTACAGGAGGTTATTAAATAAAAGCCGGTAACGGGAATTATACTCGCTGCACGATCATATATCAAAATTAGTTCAGCGTGGTTGTTGTAGGCAAACCTGCTGGAGCTGCAGTGCTCTCTGACGTGGGCTTACCGCCAGAGCCCGCATTAAAGCAGGGGATCTGACCTCAGATGTACTATCCCATCCGAGGTCAGAAAGGGGTTAAAGCAGGAATGGGTAAAGTTTTACAGACAGGTATAAATTTAATCAATTTATGCTATTCATATGTTACCTCCACTGTTAAATTCGCCCAGCGGCTTCTAGAAATTTGAAATGTGTACAGGCGTTAATGTGTATTAATGGAATACTCTCACTGCTAAAAGGAGCGAATCTCACCTCACACTCTTAATAAATTGCTTTTATGGCAGCATATATTATAGAAGCACTCCTATCAAAGTTTTTATCTTCTTAATATATTGCAGTCATAATATTATATAGCACTGTGTACTTACAATTGCTCATTTTGCCTTTCTACCATGCTAATTCTTCTCTTTTCTCTGATCTTCTTCTACTTCTAACCCAGCTGCTTTCTCCTCCCCCCTGCCAGGGACTTTTGCAGTGACTTATGACTCATACAGGGAAAATTGACCTCCTGTTTCTACATAGAGCTAGCCTTAAAAACATTCTGCTAGTCAGTTTTTAATCACGTGATGTCATAGACCTAATGGAAAAGAGAATAATTAACTGGGCAAAAGGTAAAATGAGCAATTGTAAGTACTATAATATGATGATTGCAATGTATTAAGCAGATACAAATTTTCCAATTGAAATCTTCCACTTCTAGTGTTGTATTTTTTGTTAAATAGACGTCTGGGCCTTTGAGGGTTGCATTGCAACCTGTTGTGCATATGCTGTACAGATGTTAGCTGCTTAAAATTACACCTAACACCAGCTGTCCAAAAATAAAAAGAACTCAGTAAACAGCCTTGTCTCAGCACAGTGTCTTAAGTAGAGAGATTACTTTCTTCCTCAGAGGCTTTCCTTAGTTTCAGATACTTCAGAATCAATACTTTTGGCAAGAAAATTTACTATTCGTTCTAATAATTCGGGGAGTCCCAAGGGTTGACCACCTGACTATTATACAAATACTGCATAGGATATATTTGACTCATTATTTTCCTTCATCCCATTTTCTGTACAGTATTAGGAGAGCAGACAGCATTTTTCCTGAGAGATATTCTTTACAGCTGCTATGTAAGAGTGGTGGACTGTGCTGCAGGTTCCTACCCATGAAGATATCAATTGCGCCAATATTGTGTAATGTGAACAGTGATATCTGTTAGTATAAGTACAGTAAATATATCAATTTAAAGTATAATATGCAAAGTGTGCATACAGTATGTAGATAAGGACAAGAGGCTGTAGTTAGCTGAAGGTACACGATAAGATAGTTTAAGGGAAGGTGCCATAAAAAAAAATATTTTTCAACATTTGAAAAAAATGTAAAGCATTAATATTTTTTTTTTTACAAAAACTATTCTCATTTGATTTTAGTTAAGTAAAATATGAAAAATAATATAAAAAGGCTTGGTATTTCCACTTTTAAATACTTGGATTTCATGGTAAATTTCAGCTGCTCCCACTAGTGTACAGCTGTCTCACATTACGACTGCAGTAAAAGTGGGCGGGGTCTGCTCGCATGTGTGTGATGTCATTCCTCTCCTCCCCTTCTGGGTGTTTGCAAAAGGTTAAGGGAGGATGAAGCTTAGGATCACAATGCGAAGGCAATTTGTTGGTGACTGCAAAGTGATACTGTCAAGTAGACAGTTACCAAGGATGGCAGCACCGATTCTATTAGTTGGTGCTGCTCGCTGTATCAAAAGCTGGGGTTAAACGCGTGAAGTGAATCATGTGCACAATTAGATCCTCTTAGAGTAATAATAAGTGTAGTTTATCACATGATGGGATTGGATATTGAGTTGAGTGGAGTGTATCACACAGGATGGGATTAGATATGTAATATAAAATGTATGTCAGATTTGACCCCACTCCGTCCACTTATATGGGAGCTGTGGAGTAATATGTGACCTCCACTTCGTCCACTTCTATGGGAGCAGTGGTGTAATTTGTGACCCCACTCCATCCACTGTATTAATACTCCCATAAAATTGGACGTAGCAGTGTCACACATTACACCACTGCTCCCATGAAAGATGAAGGAGGGGGGTCACACACTACACCACTGATCCCATAAGAGTGGATAGAGCAAAGTCACACATTACACCACTGCTTCCATAGAAGGGGATTGAGTGGGGTCACACATTTCAAAAGAAGTGGTGTAATACGTGACTCTGCTTCGTCCACATCTATGGGAACAGTGGGGTAAAGTGTGACAATGCTTTGTCCACTTCTATGGGAGCAATGGTGTAATGTGTGATCCTGCTCCATCCACTATATTACTATTCCCATAGAAGTAGATAGAGCGGGGTTATACATTAAAAGTGGACGGAGTAGGGTCACACATTTATAAGGGAGCTGTGGTGTTGGTGTAATACAGTACATGACTCTGTTCTGTCCACTTCTATTAGAGCAGTGATGTAATGTGGGACCCTGTCCTGTCCATTTCTATAGGAGCAATAGCATAATGTGTGACCCAGGTTCGTCCACTTCTATGCAAGCAGTGGTGTAATGTGTGATCGAACTTCGTTCACTTCTATGGGAGCACTGGTCTAAGGTGCGACCCTGCTCCGTCTATAGAAGCAGTGGTGTAATGTATGACCCCACTCTGTTCACTATATTACTACTCACATATAAGTAGACAGAACGGAGTCACAGATTACACCACTACTCCCATAGAAGTGGACGGAGCAGTGTCACACATTATACAATTGATCCCTTAAAAATGTGTAACCCTGCTCTGCCCACTTCTATGGGAGCAGTGGTGTAATAAGATAGATAGAATAGATAAATAGAATAGATAGATGTCATGTAGATATATGTCACAAGCCCTCTACATATAATAAACTTGCACCCATTAGTGCCTTTCATGTGGTACCAAAGGGTGTTTAGCCTTCTTTACCCTAAGAAATGAAGAAAATGATGTGTTTCCCCCTATTATTGGCAACAAGTCAAGGTAAAGCAGAAAGCTTGGGGCTTATATTATCAGGCTGGGAAGGTCCCTGGTTATTGGACCCTTCTCAGCCCAAAAATATCAGCCCGCAGCCGCCATAGAATTAGCGAATCACATTAGATGACCCAATTCTGGCGCTTTACTTTCGCTCTTTCCAGCTGCCCTGGTGTAGTGGTAATCGGCGTAATGGTAGTTGAGGTTGATGACAGCTGTGATTTGTTGAAAGTAAGAAAAGATCGAATTCTAGAAATGTTTTTGAGATGCAGATAAGAAGAGCGAGCCAGTGATCGGATGTGGGGGGTGAAGGAAAGCTCGGAATCAAGTATGACCCCAAGGCAGCGGGCATGTTGCTTTGGAGTAATGATGGAACCGCACACAGAGATGGCAATGTCAGGCAAAGGTAGGTTTGTAGAGGGAGAGAACACAAGGAGTTCAGTTTTTGACAGGTTCAATTTCAGATAGAGGGAGGGCATGATGTTAGAGGCAGACAATCAGTGGTGTTTTCTAAAAAGGCAGGCGTGATATCAGAAGCAGACGTGCATAATTGGGTTTAAATCAAGTAAAGGGTGCACTACTATCACAAATAACAAAGAAATCTCAATAACAAAAAATGGGGTGCAATACCTAGTCTGTATGGAAGAACAAAAAAGACTAGACTAATAAGGGTATGCACATCCACAGTATGATAAGAAAATATAACAATCTTTATTACACCTCAAGAAAGACAATATGTTAAAAACATTTAAAAACATACATACATGATTACATTATATTTTGGATGCAATACGGGCTATAATTAACATCTGCTCTCTACACGTGTGTACTTATCCCACTCAGTTATTTGGGTCACAATTCAGTGTTTATATATGCTTGTACCTACAGAGTCCACTATTTGATTCTCTATACTGTTCCATCTTATGATATATTCAGCTTAGAGGGATGTTGATTTATTGGTCATGTATGTATGTTTTTAAATGTTTTTAACATATTGTCTTGCTTGAGGTGTAATAAAGGTTGTTAGATTTTTCTTATCAATCTGTGGATGTGCATACCCTTATTAGGCTAGTCTTTTTTCTTTTTTGTTCTTCCGTGTATAATTGGGTGTCATCAGCATAGAGATAGTAATGGAACCCAAATCTACTGATTGTTTGTCCAATAGGGGCGGTATACAAAGAGAAGAGGAGGGGGCCTAGGACTGATCGTTGAGGAACCCCAACAGTAAGGGGAAGGTGAGAGGAGGAGGAGCCAGCAAAAGATACAGTAAAAGAGCGGTCAGATAGCTGCTGAAAAATGATCTATAGAACAGGAAATACCAATCTATTATGAAGGTAAGTGACCACAGTAAAAATTTGCCATAGTTCATTTTTTAACTCATCTGAAGCCGCTGTCAATAGCAACATTGATCTGCTTACATTGCTCTACTCCGATCAACACAACGCCATTGTGACTTGCATTCCGACGATGGTCTCCATGCTGACCCTGGGCTGAAAGATGGCCACGGTGTCACCCAGGGACATTGGCATGTAAGTTCCTGCTGAGAGCAGGAGAAACTGATCTAATTGCCAGCAATGCAAAAGCATTACAGTGAAATAGATTAGTGATCGGGGGAGGAATGTGGATATTCCATGGAGTAACTAGTTAAAAAAAGTACAAAAAAAAAGTTTTAAAAAATTATGAAAGTATTAAAAAAAACCACAAAGTTAAGAACAAAAATTAAAAAAATATCATAACAATAAATACACATATGAATGTAAAAACAAAAATAAGCAAATAAAGTACACATATTTGTATTGCTGCATCCGGTATGACCTGATTTATAAAACTGTCACACTAGTTACGGTAATCGCTTCAGTGGACACCGTAAAAAACAAAACCTGACAAATAAAGTTGTGCTATCACTTTTACCACAGTGAATGACATAAAAAGCAAACAAAAACAAAACAATTCCTATAATAAAAATTATAGACCTCTCCATTTTTTGTAGGTGGGGAAACTTACAGAATCGTCAGTGTATCAAATACTTTTTTCCAACTGTATATGCCCCCAATCCAGCCTGCAATGAAATAAAAACACCTTTTATTATACTCACCTACGTAGGCACTTTGGCACTTTATTTGTTCTTGCGATCGCTGTCCTCCTTCTGTGCTTGGTGTGGATGACACTTCCTACGTCACCCACACAGTGTTGCCACCATTGTGCTCCTGATCTATAAGACGCCTCTCCCTTAACCCCTTAACGACCGCCGATACGCCTTTTAACGGCGGCCGCTAAGGGTATTTAAACCACAGCGCCGTTAATTAACAGCGCCGTGGAAAAAGTGAATAGCGCCCCCCAGAGTCGGATTTTCTCTGGGGTCTCGGTTGCCGAGGGTAGCCGAGACCCCAGAGAACATGATTCGGGGGGTTTTTACCGACCCCCGAGTTGCGATCGCCAGTAATTAACCGTTTACCGGCGGTCGCAACAAAAAAAAAAAACGCGATTTGCCATTTAATTTCTCTGTCCTCCGATGCGATCGCACATCGGAGGACAGAGAAATAGGGTCCCCGATCGCCCCCGATAACCCCCCAATACTTACCTATCTCCCCCGGTGCTCCTCGTGGCTCCCGATGGGCGCCGCCATCTTTTTCTGGGGAAAAAATGGCGGGCGCATGCGCAGTGCGCCCGCCGCCCGGCACCCGGAAGATCTTTGGGGTCTCGGCTGCCGGGGGTAGCCGAGACCCCAAAGAACATGATCGGGGTCGGTTTTTACCGACCCCTGTTTTGCGATCGCGGGTAATTAACTGTTTACCGGCGACCGCAAAAAAAAAGCGATCTGTAATTCTCTGTCCTCTGATGTGATCGCACATCAGAGGACAGAGAAATAGGGGGATTCGGGGACCCTATCATACTCACTGGTGTCCCTGGGTCTTCCTGCGTCTCCTCCTGCCGGCCGGCTTCTTCCTCAGGAAAGAAAATGGTGGGCGCATGCGCAGTGCGCCCGCCATCTGCTGCCATCTGCCGACCGGCAGGAGAGACGAGTTGGGGCTAAAATTAGGGCCAGGGTTTGGGTTGTTGTTAGGGTTGGGGCTAAATTTAGGGTTAGGGCTAGGGTTAGGTTTAGGCTACTTTCACACTAGCGTTTTTTGGCTTCCGTCGCTTTGATTAGGGTTATGGTTAGGGTTGAGATTAGGGCTGTTTTGGGGTTAGGGTTGTGATTATCATTAGGGTTGTGATTAGGATTTGATCGGGTTGAGATTAGGGTTAAGGGTGTGTTAGGGTTAGGGTTGGAGTTAGAATTGGGGGGTTTCCACTGTTTAGGTACATCAGGGGTTCTCCAAACACGACAGCCAATTTTGCGCTAAAAAAGTCAAATGGTGCTCCCTCCCTTCTGAGCTCTGCCATGCGCCCAAACAGTGGTTTACCCCCACATGTGGGGCATCAGCGTACTCGGGATAAATTGGACAACAACTTATGGGGTCCAATTTCTCCTGTTACCCTTGTGAAAATAAAAACTTGGGGACTAAAAATCTTTTTTGTGGAAAAAAAAATATTTTTTATTTTCACTACTCTGCATTATAAACTTCTGTGAAGCACTTGAGCATTCAAAGTTTTCCCCACATATCTAGATAAGTTCCTTAGGGGGTCTAGTTTCCAAAATTTGGTCACTTGTGGGGGGTTTCTACTGTTTAGGTACATCAGGGGCTCTGCAAACGGAACATAACACCCACAGACAATTCTATCAAAGTCTGCATTCCAAAATGGCGCTCCTTCCCTTCCGAGCTCTGCCGTGCGCCCAAACAGTGGTTTACCCCCACATATGGGGTACCAGCATACTCAGGACAAATTGGACAACAACGTTTGGGGTCCAATTTCTCTTGTTACCCTTGTGAAAATAAAAATTTGGGGGCTAAAAAATCTTTTTTGTGGGAAAAAAATATATTTTTTATTTTCACTACTCTGCATTATAAACATCTGTGAAGCACTTGGGCATTCAAAGTTCTCACCACATATCTAGATAAGTTCCTTGGGGGGTCTATTTTCCAAAATGGGGTCACTTGTGGGGGTTTCTACTGTTTAGGTACATTAGGGGTCTGTAAACGCAACATAACGCCCGCAGACAATTCTATCAAAGTCTGCATTCCAAAATGACGCTCCTTCCCTTCCGAGCTCAGCCATGCGCCCAAACAGTGGTTTACCCCCACATATTGGGTACTAGCATACTCAGGACAAATTGGACAACAACTTTTGGGGTCCAATTTCTCTTGTTACCCTTGTGAAAATAAAAACTTGGGGGCTAAAAAATCTTTTTTTGTGGAAAAAAAAATATTTTTTATTTTCACGACTCTGCATTATAAACTTCTGTGAAGCACTTGGGCATTCAAAGTTCTCACCACACATCTAGATAAGTTCCATGGGGGGTCTAGTTTCCAAAATGGGGTCACTTGTGGGGGGTTTCTACTGTTTAGGCACATCAGGGGCTCTCCAAACGCGACATGGCGTCCGATCTCAATTCCAGTCAATTTTGCATTGAAAAGTCAAATGGCGCTCCTTTGCTTCCGAGCTCAGCCATGCGCCCAAACAGTGGTTTACCCCCACATATGGGGTGTCGGCGTACTCAGAACAAATTGTACAACAACTTCTGGGGTCCATTTTCTCCTGTTACCCTTAGTAAAATAAAAATTTGGAGGCAAAAAATCATTTTTGTAGAAAAAATGCGATTTTTTTATTTTCACAGCTCTACGTTATAAACTTCTGTGAAGTACCTGGGGGGTTAAAGTGCTCACCACACATCTAGATAAGTTCCTTAAGGGGTCTAGTTTCCAAAATGGTGTCACTTGTGGGGGGTTTCCACTGTTTAGGCACATCAGGGGCTCTCCAAACGTGACATGGCGTCCGATCTCAATTCCAGCCAATTCTACATTGAAAAAGTAAAACGACACTCCTTCTCTTCCAAGCTCTGCGGTGCGCCCAAACAGTGGTTTACCCCCACATATGGGGTATCGACATACTCAGGAGAAATTGCACAACAACTTTTGTGGTCTAATTTCTCCTGTTACCCTTGTGAAAATAAAAATTTGGGGGCAAAAAATCATTTTTGTAGAAAAAAATGCGATTTTTTATTTTCACGGCTCTACGTTATAAACTTCTGTGAAGCACTTGGGGGTTCAAAGTGCTCACCACACATCTAGATAAGTTCCTTAAGGGGTCTAGTTTCCAAAATGGTATCACTTGTGGGGGGTTTCCACTGTTTAGGCACATCAGGGGCTCTCCAAACGCGACATGGCGTCCGATCTCAATTCCAGCCAATTCTGCATTGAAAAAGTCAAACGGTGCTCCTTCACTTCCAAGCTCTGCGGTGCGCCCAAACAGTGGTTTACCTCCACATATGGGGTATCCACGTACTCAGGAGAAATTGCACAACAAAATTTGTGGTTAAATTTCTGTTTTTACACTTGTGAAAATTAACAAAAATGGTTCTGAAGTAAAATGTTTGCAAAAAAAAGTTAAATGTTCATTTTTTTCTTCCACATTGTTTCAGTTCCTGTGAAGCACGTAAAGGGTTAATAAACTTCTTGAATGTGATTTTGAGCAGCTTGATGGGTGCATTTTTTAGAATGGTGTCACACTTGGTTATTTTCTATCATATAGACCCCTCAAAATGACTTCAAAGGTGATGTGGTCCCTAAAAAAAACATGGTGTTGTAAAAATGAGAAATTGCTGGTCAACTTTTAACCCTTATAACTCCCTAACAAAAAAAAATTTGTTTCCAAAATTGTGCTGATGTAAAGTAGACATGTGGGAAATGTTATTTATTAACTATTTTTCATGACATATCTCTCTGATTTAGGGGCATAAAAATACAAAGTTTGAAAATTGCAAAATTTTAAACATTTTCGCTATATTTCCATTTTTTTCATAAATAATCGCAAGTAATATCGAAGAAATGTTACCACTATCTTGAAGTACAATATGTCATGAAAAAACAGTCTCAGAATCAGCGGGATCCGATAAAGCGTTCCAGAGTTATAACCTCTTAAAGTGACAGTGGTCAGAATTGTAAAAATTGGCTCGGTCATTAAGTACCAAATTGGCTCTGTCACTAAGGGGTTAATAACCGTCATAATCTAAATAAAAAAAACACCAAGAATAAAGTCCTTTTTTTCACATTAAAATCCACACCGTTATACAAATTTATTTAAAAATAACACACTCACTCACTGAGCTCAGCGCTGCACCATGAGACTTTTTCTCAAGGTGCTAGGGGTGATCTCACTGAGGTCGCCGCTTTTCATCGGCCTGGCTCGCAGCAAAATGAGCTGGGAATGGAGCATTAGTGACCCGCTAGTCATTGATGGAGCTTATTCTCCCTTAGTTTTAAGCCTGGATGCATCTTGGCACCTACCATTGCATCCACATTGCATGCAGCTACATTAATATTTTTTCTATTTTTTTGTACCATTATATATACACACTGGATACAGGCCATCTGGCCCTCTCTTTCTAGCTATACATCTGTGTAGGGTCAGATAGGAGTAAAGGGACAGCCGTCATATGAGCGGGGGCGCCATTTCTCTCCATCTTAGGGTGCCAAACTCCGCATCTAGGTAGGATTGCAGGCAGGTGCAAAGATAGGGTTATACCACTCCTTCCGGCACTTTGGCTGAGTAAGGGTATGTGTCCACATTCAGGATTGCATCAGGATTTGGTCAGAATTTTCCATCAGTATATGTAAGCCAAAACCAGGAGTGGAACAATTAGAGGAAAAGTATAATAGAAACATATGCTCCACTTCTGCATTTATCACCCACTCCTGGTTTTGGCTTACAAATACTGATGTAAAATACTGACCAAATACTGATGTAATCCTGAACGTACCCTTAGGGTATGTGTCCACGTTCAGGATTGCATCAGGATTTGGTCAGGACTTTTCATCAGTATTTGTAAGCCAAAACCAGGAGTGGGTGATAAATGCAAAAGTGGAGTATATGTTTCTGTTATACTTTTCCTCTAATTGTTCCAGTCCTGGTTTTGGCTTACAAATACTGATGAAAAATCCTGACCAAATCCTGATGCAATCCTGAACGTGGACACATACCCTAAGAGTGTTATTTGCTGAGCATCATTAATTCTACACAGTGTGATGAAGTAGTGTTATGTATATATTCCCCAGGTAGTACCCAGGATCATAGGGTTATAGTTTTTTGAGGCTACGTGTTCGCAGGGGCTACACTCTGCATGTTTTTTTGTAGCAGAATGTGGTATATTAGGTTGAATAGTACCCTGAGAGCATTCATCTAATTCCGAGGCTGTCCATCTATCAGTAATATAGCTTCCCTCGGATGATAGGTAGCTCTTAGGCTGGGGTCACACATGGCGTAAGAAAATACGCCACGTATTATACGTCCGTACTACGGCCGTAATACGGAGAAATGTCCCCAAAATATTGATCCGTAGTCAGGGTGTTTCAGCGTATTTTGCGCATGGCATCCTCCGTATGTAATCCATATGGCATCCGTACTGCGAGATTTTCGCGCAGGCTTGCAAAACCGACATCTAATGGATTTATGTGCTCAAATGTTAGGGAAAACATATATACAGTATATATATATATATATGTCATTGAGACACATATATATATATTCTGTATTTAGATTTCATTCAGCGCGATATCTGTGATAAGCCGGTAATTCAATTGCCGGCTTTGCATTTCTCCTTCACAAACCCGACAGGATATGAGACATGGTTTTCATACAGTAAACCATCTCATATCCCCTTTTTTTTTGCATATTCCACATTACTAATGTTAGTAGTGTGTATGTGCAAAATTTCAGCGCTGTAGCTGCTGAAATAAAGGGTTAAATGGCGGAAAAAATTGGCGTGGGCTCCCGCGCAATTTTCTCCGCCAGAGTGGTAAAGCCAGTGACTGAGGGCAGATATTAATAGCCAGGAGAGGGTCCATGGTTATTGGCCCCCCGTGGCTAAAAACATCTGCCCCCAGCCACCCCAGAAAAAGCACATCTGGAAGATGCGCCAATTCTGGCACTTGGCCACTCTCTTCCCACTCCCTGTAGGGGTGGGATATGGGGTAATGAAGGGTTAATGCCACCTTGCTATTGTAAGGTGACATTAAGCCAGATTAATAATGGAGAGGCGTCAATTATGTCACCTATCCATTATTAATCCAATTGTAGGAAAGGGTTAAAAAACACACACACACATGATTACAAAGTAGTTTAATGAAATAAACACAGCGGTTGTTGTAATAATTTATTGTTCTCCCATTCCATTTCCAGGACCTCGCTTGGCAACATAATAAACGCACAAGATACATACCTTCTGCTGTCAGATCTCGTCCCACGAAGTAATCCATCTGAAGGGGTTAACTAATATTACAGGCAGGAGCCCTGCAAATGCAGCTGTGCTCCGTGCTTGTAATCCCCGGCGAATGAATGAAATGTAGGTCATTGACCTACATTTCCTTCAGTCGCGGTGATGCGCCCCCTGGTGGATGTCCTCATATGACCTGGAGCGTGGGAAAAAGTTCCCAGGCTGCAGTTCATGAGAACATCCAGCAGGGGCGCATCACCGCGACTGAAGGAAATGTAGGTCAATGACCTACATTTCATTCATTCGCTGGGGATTACAGGCAGGGAGCACAGCTGCATTTGCAGGGCTCCTGCCTGTAATATTAGTTAACCCCTTCAGATGGATTACTTCGTGGGACGAGATCTGACAGCAGAAGGTATGTATCTTGTGCGTTTATTATGTTGCCAAGCGAGGTCCTGGAAATGGAATGGGAGAACAATAAATTATTACAACAACCGCTGTGTTTATTTCATTAAACTACTTTGTAATCATGTGTGTGTGTGTTTTTTAACCCTTTCCTACAATTGGATTAATAATGGATAGGTGTCATAATTGACGCCTCTCCATTATTAATCTGGCTTAATGTCACCTTACAATAGCAAGGTGGCATTAACCCTTCATTACCCCATATCCCACCGCTACAGGGAGTGGGAAGAGAGTGGCCAAGTGCCAGAATTGGCGCATCTTCCAGATGTGCCTTTTCTGGGGTGGCTGGGGGCAGATGTTTTTAGCCACGGGGGGGCCAATAACCATGGACCCTCTCCTGGCTATTAATATCTGCCCTCAGTCACTGGCTTTACCACTCTGGCGGAGAAAATTGCGCGGGAGCCCACGCCAATTTTTTCCGCCATTTAACCCTTTATTTCAGCAGCTACAGCGCTGAAATTTTGCACATACACACTACTAACATTAGTAGTGTGGAATATGCAACAAAAAAGGGGATATGAGATGGTTTACTGTATGAAAACCATGTCTCATATCCTGTCGGGTTTGTGCAGGAGAAATGAAAAGCCGGCAATTGAATTACCGACTTTTCACTAACAGCGCTGCGTATTTCTCGCAAGTCACACTGCAGGTCCGTGTGGAATCCGTATTTTTCGCGCCCCCATAGACTTTCATTGGCGTATTATTTGCGCAGTACGCTGACAAACGCAGCATGCTGCGATTTTGTACGGCCGTAGAAAGCCGTATAATACTGAACCGTAATATACGGCTAATAGGAGCAGCCCCATTGAGAATAATTGTGCCGTATGTAATGCGAGTTTTACGGACGTAGTTTCTGCGCTCTTACGTCCGTAAAACTCGCATGTGTGACCCCAGCCTTAGTCTTCTGCAAAAATTTTTTTTGTTTATTTACACAATTTTTTTTTTTTCGTGTTTTTGCTGCGCACACTATGTCACCTTCATGTGGTAGTCTACTAGGTATTTTATTAACTTAATAAAGGTTATATTTTAGAGAGGATTTTTCAGTAGTAAGTTTATGGAGAATGCCAAGCATTTTCTAAAATATACATGTCTGAAAAGTTATTTTTGAACATCATTGCAAATCCATTGGCCATGTTTGTAACTACGACCACTCGATGGGAGCCCTGAAAACTGCCTTCCACCTCCCAACTTTGGGGCTCTTTTGATTAGTTGGTCTGGCATGATGTCATTGTTAAGTGTGCGCACATGTGATGTCATGCCAGGTCAACTAATCAAAATAAGGGCTGCAAATACCATCAGGTAGGAAGTAATTTCCATGGTTCCTATCCAGAAGCCACAGATTACTGACATGGTAGAAGGACCGAGTCCTGCAAATTGTTTCTCACCAATTCCAATCACAATATATGTTATGACAATTGATACACTGAAGTAATATAAGTGATAACTAAATAAACAATAAGATCTAAATAAACGCCATAACGTAATCTTAAGTATTATTTTCACTATATAGCCTAGATACAAACTTTCAAATGAAATCTGTCACTTTCCTTATAAAACTAGAACACTCTGAGGTGTCTCCTTACACCAGAGGTGCTAATGGATTTTTCTTCAGCAATTTGTCTTCAGTGTCACAGCCCCAGAGCAAGTGTTCTTTATCTCTACTTATTATGCATATCACTTCTGAATACAAATAAGATTTTGCAGACTCCTGTATTTGTTTCCATTTTAATGTGGCTAGATAAGTTCAGGATGAATTTTTCTATAAGTGTTCCAGAAATTCAGATGAAAGTCATTGTCATGTAAATGTTGTATTAAAATGATTATTGTCTCAGTGGTTTTCAAGTATTGTTCAATTACAGTCATGTATTGCCAGATGTCGATGGTTTTCTTGCCAGCCTTTTTTCTATTGGATTGTCCCTAGTGCAGTGTGATTGTTCTTTATTGTGCTCAGATTGCAGTTATCAAGTCTACTTGCAGTGAATAATTTGGCACATGGTATATATTTATTAATTTTATCATTGTAACTCCACTACAAAGACACCACATACAATGTATGGCACAATAGCTTTTAAATATATTTTTAAAATCTAGGTTTACTCCTCTTTAAGCTTTTCAGGTTTTAGAGGTATTTTATGTTATCTATGATGGCAGATATGCAACAGATACAGACTTATTTGTGTGCAGGAGAAGTTTACACTTTTCTGACAGTAGATGGCTGTTACTGTTTTATGCTTAGTTGAATGTAATGCATATACTTGTTGTACTTTGGTTTCACTTTCTCTCTTGTAAGAAGTCCTTCAGACTTCCTGTTATGCTGTATTAAGAAGCTGATGCATGTACCTCATGTTCTGTGTAGATAAAAGTTAAATACCCCATATAATCTCTTCTCACAAGTTTCTTCTGCAACCAAACTATGCAACAATCTAGATACCACAAGACTACTCTTCATGGTAACTCACCACCTTATCAACAGGTCAACTCCAGATCTCAATGTGAGAAGACTGCATGACAGATTATTCTAAATGCATAGAAAAAATATTTGAAATGATTATGTCTGCTGAGATTGATGTTTTGGGGGTGATGGTCCAGTCACTGCCCTAACTGTGCCTAAATACCATGGTAAAAAGAGTGACTTGTTCGATCCCAAGACCTTGGGAACATTACCAGACAAAGTCCTCTTCCCTAAATGTATCTTTGTGTTATGGTATCATGCACTAAATTATTTTTGTTTCTGTTTAGGAAATTTGACAATTTTAGCTCCACCAACTCCTGACAGGCCCATTGGAGAAACATGGCTGTTTTCTTTAAAAAAAAAATAAATAAAACACATGTCCACGGGTTGTGTGGTATATTGCACCAAAGCACCTATTCATTTCATAGAACAAATTTTGGAAGCGCTTGCTAAATTCGGAGGTCGATATGCTTGTGACCGGTGGGTGCCAAGTTCTGCATGTGGATGACAAGGGAAGTATACAGCCAAACCATCCAGTGAGTAAAATCTTGAATTTTATTAGAAACTTCGTAAGTCATTTAAATAGAGTATGGACATAAATGCAAAAGAACCACTTTAAAAGGAGTACACTGAAAATAATAAAGCAAATGCTACAAGAAAATCACCTTATATAAATAAGATCAAGCTACCCTAAAGTTAGACATATGATTTAAAAGTATCCGTGCATATATAAGGCTGTGACAAATACACAGACTGAAAAGAATAGTACAAGATCCCCTAAGAAGCTAAATGCGAAACGCGCATCGGGGTTCCTCTGCCACTGCATGGTTGTATGTCAGGTCAATCTACCTTATCGGCACTTTTTGTAATATTGTCTTTCTACCAATGTACCTCCCTGCTGCTATCAACCACATGCTTTTTTTTACAGAGATGCACTCTATTTGTTTTTTTGCTGCTACACATATACCTCATATAAGGTAATTCACCTATTATTTATGTATATTTTTCTTGTTGTATTACAGCTGTATATTTAGCTATGTGGCACTAACTAATTGTTAGGGCTGGTGGAATGCACCGAGTAAATATTGAGATAGAATAGGTGCGTTCGCAGCCCGGGGTCCACCGTGCAGGAGTGGAACCTGCTGCTAGTAAATGGCGGCAATATATGGCGGCACTACGCCTGAATAGACAAGGGTTCTGTCACCCGGTCTGTATAGGAGCGAACTCTGTTACTTGACAGAGTCACCGGGATTAAAGATGACGCTGTGCCCTGCTAACCTCACAGGGGATCAAAGCTCACTAACGAAGCAGGTAGCATACAGTGGTCATACAGTCAGCAACAGCACTCAAACAACTCCTCTCCAGAGGTGCCAGAATTCTAGTGGCTATACGCCAGCCCTGAATTCATACACACAAACTCCTCTCCGGAGGTGCCGGAATTCTAACGGCTTACAGCCGACCCTGAGCACATGCTGACACAGACCACAAAGTAGATAAGCTCATAAACACATGAACATAGGTTGATACTAGCGCATGGCTGTGCGGCCATGTGAACCTTTTATAGAGGAAGCTCTCCAGGACCTTCCTAGTGGTCCAATAGGAACTGCTTCAGGACCTGAGCATGTGACCCCCGACCTCCAATGAGAGGAGCATGCTCACTAGAGGAAAAGCAGGACTTAGTCCCAGGAGCATCTGATCACCGCAGAACAGTGCTGGTTACAATGGCTGAGCCAGGAAGATCAGCAGTAACCAAGCACACAGTATCTGCCTGAGCCAGAAGCTGGGACCGACGTCTCCACTGAGCAGGCTCCACTGCGGCTGAAGAAGAATGGGAGACCGCAGTGGAGGTGGCTCGAGATTCCCGCTGTGCAGTGGAGGGAACTCGACACCTAACATTACCCCCCTCTCCTCCTTGGGCCTAGCCACGCTCGAAGGCAGCAATGAGTTGCGGAGCCCGAATGTGCTCAGCAAGCTCCCAGGACCTGTCCTCTGGGCCATAGTCCTTCCAATCCAATGAATAAAATTTTTTGCCACGTACCACCTTACACCCCAAGATAGCATTCACCTCATAATCATCCGTAGATGAACCCGATGTCCCGGCAGATGACTCAGAAAACCGGGATATGTGAATAGGCTTTAGAAGAGACACATGAAAGGTGTCGTTGATACCTAGGCGTGGAGGAAGGGCCAGACGGTAGACCACAGGGTTAACCTGTTCCAGGACCTTGAAGGGGCCCAAGTAGCGAGGTTCAAACTTAGTGGACTTAACTCGCAGCCTGATGTTATGGGCGGAGAGCCACACTAAGTCACCAGAAGCAAAGGTCGGAGCTGGGGCCAATGTGCATCGGCGGAGGACCTCATTCTCTCCTTGGAGGCCCAGATGGCATCTTGAGTGTGGTCCCAAATGTCACGTGCCTCCACAGCCCAGTCTGCCACACTGGAATCGGGCGGAAGACACGGGCATAGGCACACGAACCCACGGATGCTGGCCGTAATTAAGGAGGAATGGGGTCTGTCCAGTGGAGTCGGCTACGGCATTGTCTAGTGCAAACTCCGCCCATGGTAGCAAGGATGCCTAGTCATTCTGCCTAGCAGAAACAAAATGTTGCAGATATGTGACCAAGGTCTGGTTGGCCCTCTCTACCAACCCATTTGTCTCGCGATGGTATGCTGATAAGAGATTCAGCTCGATGCTGAGTAGACGACAGAGCTCTCTCCAGAACTGAGACGCAAACTGGGGACCTGGTCACTGACAATTTTGTACGGCATACCGTGTAGGCGGAAAATGTGTTTTATAAACAACGCTGCCAAGGCCCGTGCAGAAGGTAGCCGTGGAAGAGGCACCAAGTGCACCATTTTAGAAAAATGGTCGGTGATTACCCAAATAATGGTGCAGCCACGGGACTTGGGTAAGCCCACCACAAAGTCCATCCCGACCATCTCCCAGGGCCTGTCTGCCACGGCAGGGGTAAAGTAACCTAGCTGGCTGTTGTCGAGTAGACTTATTCTTGGCGCAGGAGACACAAGCCCGAATATAGTCTTCAACGTCACGGGCCATATGCGACCACCAGTACGTCCTCGCCAGAAGCTCAGATGTCCTTTTGGTCCCAAAGTGTCCACCCACCCTGGACGAGTGAGCCCAAGAGAGAACCTCCGGTCGCAAATTTGATGGCACAAAAGTCTTGCCCGGGGGCACAGACTCTAGCGAAACCGGAGCCACAGTCCTTAGGCTCTCAGAAGGGACAATAAGCCGAGGTTCCTCCTCCGCTGATGACACTACGGAGCGGGAGAGAGAGTCGGCATGAATGTTCTTCTCCCCGGAGAGAAATTAGAGGGTGAAATGAAACCGGGAGAAGAACAGGGACCATCTGGCCTGGCGAGAATTTAGCCGCTGGGCAGTCTGAATATAGACCAAATTCTTGTGGTTGGTGAAAACTTGGAAGGGGAAGCGAGACTTCTCCAGGAGGTGTCTCCTCTCCGAGAAAGCCAACTTCATGGCTAGCAACTCCCTGTCCCCAATGGAATAATTCCTCTCTGCTGGTGTGAAGGTCTTGGAGAAGAAGAAGCAAGGATGCTTCCGACCTTGAGCATCCTTCTGGAGAAGGACTGCTCCAGCACCTACGGAAGAGGCATCCACCTCAATAATAAAAGGTTTATCAACATCTGGGTGATGTAAAATGGGAGCGCTAGCAAAGTGTGACTTAATTGAGAGAAAAGCTCTGGAAACCCTCCGACCACAATTTGGGATTTGCTCCCTTTTTGGTGAGGGCAACCAAGGGAGCTACCAAAGTTGAGAAGTGGGGAATGAACTGGCGATAGTAATTGATGAACCCCATAAAGCGCTGCATTGCTTTGAGAGAATGGGGGTCTTGCCAGTCCATCACAGCCTGTAGCTTGGCAGGATCCATAGCCAATCCCTGGTTGGAGATGATATAGCCAAGGAAAGGCAAGGACTCCTGCTCAAACACACACTTCTCCACCTTGGTGTAGAGGGAGTTTGCCAGTAGGAGGTCAAAGACTTTGCAAACATCTCTCCGGTGGGAGTCTATATCTGGAGAGTAGATGAGAATATCATCCAGATAGACTACAACCAAGGTGGAGAGCATATCCCGGAATATATCATTCACAAAGTCTTGAAAACGGCAGGAGCATTACAGAGCCCGAAGGGCATCACCAGGTATTCATAGTGCCCGTCCCTGGTGTTAAATGCCGTTTTCCATTCGTCCCCCTCATGGATGCGAATCAGGTTATAAGCACCCTGCAGATTTAGTTTAGTAAATACCCTCGCTCTCCACAACCTGTTGAATAGCTCTGATATCAGAGGCAGAGGGTATTTATTCTTAACGGTGATGGCGTTAAGACCCTGTAATCAATGCATGGACGTAGTTCTCCGTTCTCCTTCTGCACAAAGAACCCTGCCCCTGCAGGTGACACTGACTTCCTAATGAATCCTCTTGCTAGATTCTCCAGGATGTATTGGGATATCGCCTCCATCTCTGGGAGAGACAGGGGATAAACTCGACCCTGGGGAGGCTCTGCACCAGGCAAGAGGTCAATAGGACAGTCATAGGGGCGGAAGGGTCTCCACAGCCCTCTTGGAGAATACGTCCGCATAGGGCCAGTAGTGCTTAGGGAGAGAGGAAAGATCTGCGGGTACTTCAGTAGTAGCAACCTGAACGCACTCCCCCAGACATCTGCCCTCACAAGATTCACTCCATCCCAAAATTCTCCCTGAGGACCACTCTATATGAGGGCAGTGATAACATAACCAGGATATCCCTAGCATAATGTCCTATCTGCTGGCAGACATTACAGACCACGGGTATTCGAGCGGCCCGGGACTTAGGTCTTGCTCGAGATACCTCCATGGCCTCATGGGACTCGGACGCCTGAACAGGGGATTCCAGAGGAGTGGCGAAGGTAGGAGCCAACCGGACTCTCTGCCTACACTGGGTTCGCTCCAACCTTCGCTCATTAAAACGAAATAGTTATAAGCTCCACCAGTATGGCGAAATCTCCCTGGTGGCCAAGGCGTCCTTCACATGGTCAGCTAGTCCCTTCCAAAACACCGGGATAAGGATTTTATCCACTCCAGCTCAGATGCCAAAGTCCAGAAGTGGATGGCGAATTGACAGACCATGGACGAGCCCTGTGTCAATGCCAGCAGTTGGAGCACCGTATCAAGGGTAACACAAGGTCCCATAATGACCTGTTTCAGAGAGTCCAAGAAGCGAGGAGCACTCTGCACCACACGATCATCGCGCTCCCACAGTGGCATTGCCCACTCCAACGCCCTGCCCGACAGAAGGGATAAAATAAATCCCACTTTAGCCGGTTCCATGGGAAAACGTGCAGCCAGGAGCTCTAGATGTATAGCACACTGACTCACGAATCCCCGACACAGCTTACTGTCACCAGCAAACTTGTCACTTGTCAGTAACGGGAGACGGCATAAAGTCGGAGCAGGGGTGGCAATGGACAAACTGGCTGCAGCTACGCTAGCAGCCTGGACAGCGACTGCGGTGACATCCACAGCCGAGTTTGTGCATTCAAGAGCCGCCAACCTACCCTCCAGCTGCTGGATGTACCGTTGTCGATGCAGATCGTCCGCCATTACTAGCCAGACCCTGGCGCTAGTATACTGTTAGGGCTGGTGGAACACACCGAGTAAATATTGAGATAGAATAGGTACGTTCACAGCCCGGGGTCCACCGTGCAGGAGTGGAAACTGCTGCTTGTAAATGGCGGCACTATATGGCGGCACTACACCTGAATAGACACGGGTTTCATCGCCCGGTCTGTATAGGAGCGAACTCTGTTACTTCACAGAGCCAACGGGATTAAAGATGATGCTGTGCCGTGTTAACCTCACAGGGGATCAAAGCTCACTAACGGAGCAGGTAGCATACAGTGGTCATACAGTCAGCAACAGCACTCAAACAACTCCTCTCCGGAGGTGCCGGAATTCTAGTGGCTGTATGCCAGCCCTGAATTCATGCACACAAACTCCTCTCCGGAGGTGCCAGAATTCTAATGGCTATACAACCGACCCTGAGCACATGCTGACACAGACCACAAAGTAGCTAAGCTCATAAACACATGAACATAGGTTGATACTAGCGCATGGCCATGCGGCCATGTGAACCTTTTATAGAGGAAGCTCTCCAGGACCTTCCTAGTGGTCCACTAGGAACTGCTTCAGGACCTGAGCATGTGACCCCCGACCTCCAATGAGAGGTCGTCCCTTGGGCATGCTCACTAGAGGAAAAGCAGGACTTAGGCTACTTTCACACTAGTCCGTCGGTACGGGCCGTCGCAAACCGTCGGCCAACGTACCGACGGACAGTGTGTTAATTTAGCACAACGTGGGCAGCGGATGCAGTTTTACAACGCATCCGCTGCCCCATTGTGAGTTGCGGGGAGGAGGGGGCGGAGTTTCGGCCGTGCATGCGCGGTCGAAAATGGCGGACACTACGCACAAAAAAGTTACATGGACCTTTTTTTGTGCCGACGGTCCACCAAAACACGACGCATCCATCGCACGACGGATGCGACGTGTGGCAATACGTCGCAATGCATCGCTAATGAAACTCAATGGACAAAAAACGCATCCAACGCAACTTTGCAGGATGCGTTTTTTCTCCAAAATGATGCATTGCGACGTGTGTCGAACAACGCTAGTGTGAAAGTAGCCTTAGTCCCAGGAGCATCTGCTCACCGCAGAACAGTGCTGGTTACAATGGCTGAGCCAGGAACATCAGCCATAACCAAGCACACAGTATCTGCCTGAGCCAGACGCTGGGACCGATGTCTCCGCTGAGCAGGCTCCACTGCGGCTGAAGAAGAATGGGAGACTGCAGCAGAGGTGGCTTGACACTAATGCACTTTATTATACAAAACAGTTAGGTATAGGACTTCAGTTTGAATATTTTACCCAATACGATTTTTACCTAAGACAATATATCATGCAGTCTACCCATTAACTTTCGGTTTTAGTACCACTTCTGGGTGGAACCTGTCTTAGACCACTTGTACTATTCTTTTCAGTCTGTTTATTTATCACAGCCTTATACAGTATATGCACTGATACTTTTCATCATAGGTCTAACGTTTTATCATAGGTCTAACTTTAGGGTAGCTTGAGCTTATTTATATAAGGTGATTTTCTTGTAGCATTTGCTTTATTATTTTTGGTGTACTCCCTTTTAAAGTGCTTCTTTTGCATTTATGTCCCTACTCTATTTCAATTCTCTAACATTTGCCAATAAACGTTGTCATTTTATGGCATTTGCTTCCTTTATCTTGTTTTAGGTTTATATATTTTTCAAAGTGCCAAAAAACTAGGCTATTTATGATTTTACTTTTCTTACGACCTTGGATCCATTTGGGATAAGTTAAAAGTGACGTGTTTCTCGCAGTTCAATGCCCATTGTATGGATCCAATATTTTAAGAATTTTATAATAAAATTCAAGATTTTATTCACCGGATGGTTGTGCCTTATATTTCCTCATTCATTTGATTGAGCCATGACTGAAACATGAACAGAAACATGAACCATGGACTGGTGTGGTGCACATACAATATAATTTTTTTGAGCAGTACAATTAGTTTAATCCCATCTCAATTGCATCTGCACAAACCTTTCATCATGGGCAACAGTGTCATGTGATTTCCAGTCAGACTTTGACTTTTTCATGTATAGTAGAAAATAATCACAGCATTCAGGAAATTGCAATTGAAACAATTTGCAATTTTATTGAAATGTCAGCATAAAGATTAACATTTTGGTCCATTACTGTCTCTGACGATCTATAAACTACAGGATGACATAATTATCTATCAAATCCCAATTAGCAGCTCTCAGTCACCTCCAGTGACATTCCTACCATCTTTGTTTCTCTGTATATCCTCCCTTGCAGCTGAATATATAATTTTGTGCTGAACTACTTCTAGACTGCCCATAGGCTATAAACATCTGGGCAGTCCGTCCTTTACTCTTCACTGACATTCTAAAACGTCAGTGCAAAGCAAGTACCTTGCATAAGATCAGCTGTGGGCTTGTGGAATAGGCTGTCAGACATAGCTGAACTCCCTACAAAGGAGATAAATATAGTATATTACCATCTTTACATTCTCGATAGCTGTATACAAATGCAAGTGTATAGAGATTGGGAGAGACTGTCAGCCCCTTAGGATGCAGCTATCATGTAAATGCTGAAAGTAGGTATGGAAAAAGAGGTGCTGGATCCTTGGGGATCCAGTCAGCTCTACTATCCAACCAAGAGGCTAAATTCACCCTGTAGCTTAGCCAAATATGCTAGACGTTTACAGGGGAAATCAGCAATTAAAAGAATTAATTAATATGTTACAATGCCCTTGACCCAATGGGGTACACAGTGTGTGAAATAAGTGAAAAATAATTAAATAAAACAGCAAAAACGAAATAGAAAAACAATATACACTGACAAGCAGCAGGGTAATAATGTTTTGAACCTTTGAATTTCAGGCTCCATATCTCACTATCTACTCCTGATTTGAATGTGAGACTACCATCATTTTATAGACATTAATCTTGGGTATCTGTATTGCCAAGTTTTTAACACTAAGGGTCAGATACAGCTTTAAAGAAGGCTACTACTTGCGATATAACATAGTTTTATTTCAAAGTACTAAATTAAAGAAATATTATGATTGCGTACACTTTTCTATATTTTAACATACAAAGGTTAAGTACATATAAAGATTAAGTACATATACTCACATCATCACCAAGGAGCATTTAAACATCATCCATCTGGAATATCAGAGAAGCAGCACCAAGACAGAGAACCCCTATGAAATTCACAACACTGCACGGGTGTCCCCACTTATGCTGATATGGTTACACTGTACACATATAAGTACTGGTACCCAATTTTCTGCTTCTCTCTTAGTCATGTTTCTCTGGCATTATATAGTGATTTATACTATGTAACTCTGGTTCAACCCTTGCCCTCTAGTGGCCAGCATTTGGGATAAGATGAATCAAGGCAAGCATCAGACAATGGGCAATAAACCCACAAAATATAAAAGCCTCCAAGGATTACATGAGTCCACAACAGACAGAGGTTAAATAAACCTCCATGTTTATTGGTCAGCACTGTATATTTGTGTACTATAATAACTTTATACTAAAATCATTATGTCTGAGCTGACTAATTTGCACAGGTCTCCTTGATACGCTATTGCAATTACTCAATTTACTCTATTTATGTGTTGGATGATTGAGCTCTTGCCTTACACGTTGCACCTGTGGTGTTATACCTGATATTTTCTCTTGTTGCACCTGTTTCCCTGTTATTGAAACTCTGTCATTGATATGGATATTATTGTTGTGGAAGTGCCTTTTTTATATTGAACTCATTAAAAATACTTGTCTTTTTATCTCTTTGGTGGATTGGCTACTCCATTTTTGTATGTTTACAATCTGGTGGGTGTTTCCATGGCTATTGCCTTTGGTGGTTCGGTTACAGAGGCCTAGAACCACGGTGAACATAATGTGTTCTGTTCCTAAGATTTTGTATTATTGTCACTACATCTGTAGATAAATTCCAAAAGGGTTATATGGTCACTTGAGGGGGGATTCTGCTTTTCTAGCACTTAGGGGCTCTTTATATGGAATCCGCAAACTAGTCTAGGAAAAGCTGAGTTCCAGGAGGCAAATAGCATTCTATCCCTCCTGAGTCTCTGTCATGCGGGTACTGGGTAGACTACAGCTGATTACCCGGGCCCCTGCGATATCCCTCAGACTAGGGAAAACCATGTCTGTCCCTCTCCCAGAATTTACACTGATGGTGTGCTTGTCTGGGCCGCCAGGCCTGACCCTGACTCCTGTTTCAGTCCTGTGCTGAAACCTCCACCCACCACCCAGTGATTAGACCACACACCAACCCCTACAGAAAGCACAGACAGGGAAAACTAAAAACGCACCACGCCGCAGACTCACAGGAAAACACTATAATGTGCACAGGGCAAAACAAATACAAATATAGGAAGGAGAAATATGACAAAGGATAATACACCACCAGATACAATATTTCTTCTCCTAGACCACCACTCCAGACCAAGATCACCAGGCACAAGACACAAGCTATAATCGGCGACGCCCAAAGTCCAGAAAGACTATTTAAAGGCCACGGGCGTGACCCAGCCTCCAACCCGATTACCAGCTAGATTAATCTCGGACAACCTGGATAAAATCTAGCCGGCGTCACTGAGCGTATAGTGGACGAATGTGGAATTACCGCTGTCTGTCGGACGCCCTAGTGTGAATAGCGTCCGACATGACAGTCTCTCCGTATGGCAAAGTAGTAATGTACAGCCACATATGGGGTATTTCCACGTTCAGTAGAAATTCTGGGACAAATTCTGGTGCTATTTTTACCCATTTCCCAGTGTGAAAATGTAAAACTTGGGACTAACATACAATCTTTATCGGAAAAAGGGAAATTATTTTTTCTTCACTGTCCAGTGGTATAAAAGTCTGTGACACACCTGTGGTGTCAATATAATCACTGCACCCCTAGATAAATTAATTGAGAGGTTTAATTGGTAAAATTGGGTCACTTATGGGGGGTTCTGTTGTTCTGGCACCTCAAGGGCTCTGCCAATGTAACATGGCACCCTTAAACAAGTGCAGCAAAATCTACACTGTAATATGGCGCTACTTCCTTTCTGAGCTTTGCATTATGCCTCAAAAGTAATTTTCAACCACATATGGGGTATCGGTGAACTCAGGAGAAAATGCACAACAAACCTTGGGGTAAATTTTCTCCTTTTGCCGTTGTGAAAATGCAAAACTTGTAACTAAAAAAGAATTTTGTGGGAAAAATGTGATTTTTTTTTTCACGGCTCTATGTTATAAACTTATGTGAAGCACCTGGGGGTTCAAGGTGCTCAATAAACATCTAGATAAGTTCCCTAAGGGGTTTAGTTTCCAAGATGGTGTCACGTGTTGGTGGTTTACACTGTTTAGGCACACCAGGGGCTCTCCAAACGCGACATGGCAACCACTAATTATTCCAGCATAATTTACATTCAAAAAGTCAAATGGCGCCCATTTCCTTCCAAGTCCTGCCGTGCACCCAAACAGTTGTTGTCCTTCACATATTGGGTATCCACGCACTCAGGAGAAATTGCACAACAAATTGTATAGAGCAATTTCTCTTGTTACCCTTGTGAAAATGCAAGATTTGAGCTTAAAAAAGATTTAACTGGGAAAAATATGATTTTTTTTATTTTCACAGCTTAACGTTATAAACTTCTGTGAAGCACCTGTGGGTTCAAAAAGCTCAATACACATCTAGTTAAGATGCCCAAACAGTAGATTTTCCCTACATATGGGGTATCAGTATGCTCAAGAGAAATTGCACAACAAAATGTATAGTCCATTTTCTCCTGTTACCCTTGCGAAAGTAAAAAAATTAGGTCTCAAGGAATTTTTTTGTGAAAGAAAAGTAAATGTTTATTTTTTCCTTCCACATTCCAAAAATTCCTGTGAAGCACCTGAAGGGTTAATAAACTTCTTGAAAGTGGTTTTGAATACCTTGAGGGGTGCTGTTTTTAGAATGATATCATTTTTGGGTATTTTATGTCATATAGGCCCCTCATAGTCACTTCAAATGTGATGTGGTCCCTATAAAAATGGTTTTGCAAATTTTGTTGTAAAAATGAGAAATCGCTGGTCAACTTATAACTTCCTAACAAAAAAGTTTTGGTTCCAAAATTGTGCTGATGTAAAGTAGACATGTGGGAAATGTTATTTATTAACTATTTTGTGCGATATGGATCTCTGATTTAAGGGCATAAAAATAAAAAGTTTGAAAATTTCCGTTTTTTTCACAAAGAGACGCAAGTCATATCAATGAAATTTTACCACCATCGTAAAGTAGAATATGTCACGTGAAAACGGTCTCAGAATCACCAGGATCCGTTAGAAGCATCCCAGAGTTATGACCTCATAAAGTGATAGTGGTCAGAATTGTAAAAATTGGCATGGTCAGGCAGGTGAAAACAGGTTTTGGAGTTAAGGGGTTAAAGGGAACCTGTCAGTGGGATTGTTCTCAGTAACCTACAGCCAGTGTCAGGTTGGCACCGTTATACTGAATAAAATGATACCTTGGTTGATGAAATCCATCTTGTGGTTGTTGTTTAATCTTTATTTTCAGTTATCAGTTAATGATATGCTCGCACTCCGGGGCGGCCTGTGGGGGGGTCTTCATGTGGTACTCTGCTTAGGCATTCATCAGTCTGGCTTCTGACAGGTCACTGATCCCTCAGTGACCTGCCCCCTAGTTTACATAATGAACGACGATCGCCGACAGCTGCTACTGCGCAGTCACGACAGGTGCCATTTTCAAACTCACAATTTTTTTATTAGGAATTTAAGGATTACTTCAAAAAAAGGAGTTGTGTGCACATTAGACATGCGATCAAGCTGCAGAGCAGGTGCCACCGCCGGCGCCTGCCTACAGAAAGGATTTTTTTTTCAAGATATATGTATATACAGTATATATATATATATATATATATATATATATATATATATATATATATATATATATATACATATATATATATATATATAATATTCATTAGGTAAAATAGGGGGCAGGTCACGGAGGGAGGTGTGGCTAGGGTTTTGGTTCGGGGGGGCGAAGCTTCTGAGTGGGCCCCTAGCCAGGTAACCTTGATTACAACTCGGTGACACCCCCTAATAGTGGAGGAGAACCTCAGCAGGTGACAACGCTGTTACTGAAGACAATCTCTATATACAGACCAACATGGATATTACCTCCATATGGTCAGTGGAAGATACTAGGGTTGAGCGACTTTTACTTTTTTGGGGTCGAGTCGGGTTTTGCGAAATCCGACTTTGTCAAAAGTCGAGTCGAGTGAAGTCGGCCGATTATCGCGAAAAGTCGGGGATCGACCGAAACATGGAACCTAATGCAAGTCAATGGGGAAGCATAGTCGGCAGTGAGTGGAGGCCAGGAAAACACCTACAGTGCCCATTTTAATGGCAAAAACATCCATTCTTGTTACGGAAGCTTGTCAATCTTAATTTACTTTATAATAATAGATAGGCATTGGAAATTGGGGGTCATTTGGCTAAAGTTGTGGGAGGTAGGGCTAGTTCAAGTTTTTAGTGGGCCCAGGAAACGTGGACTACGTCACGGTGGTGGAGCAGTGAGAGGGAAGTATGTCAAGTTTGCAAGTGCTGTGATCCCGAGCAAGCAGGGGGGGCCCACTCGGCATTGGCACTGGCACAAGGCCCCTCAAAGTACAGCGGTGTGTTTGCACGGCGGGGGCACCTCCCACTGGCAGCGACACTTTTGCGTACTCTGAGGGGCCCTGTGCCAGTGACATCGCCAACGAGTATGCCCCCCCACCTGATGAAGGAACCTGCACTTTCATCTGCACCTTCCTCTTTGTCCCTGTGTAAGGTGGTATAGCATGCGGGAAGGGAAACCTTACTTTCAGCAGGGTCAGATTATGGCTGTGTAGAGTGCAAGGGGAATGTAGTGGTCTGGGTCAATGTACCAGCAGACACATCTAGCAGTGGCTGGGCAATGGGCAGGATGAGGAGGAAACACAGATATAGGGCCAAAGAATAAAGTAGGCTAAATGCAGTTCAAAATTGGTAACAGGACTAAACAGGCGGCATAGCTTTGTTCAGTGGAGGAGCAAACCCAGGAGCAGCAGACACCGTTTTAAGGGCCCAACCACACTAGTAGGCCAAATGCTGTTTAATATCTGCTACTATAGGCCGAAAGCCTAAAGACTGAAGCTCAGCTTTATACAGTGGAGGACAACACCAGGGAGCGGCAGACACCGTTAGTAGGGCCCAACCAAAGTTGAAGGCCAAATGCAGTTTAATATCTGCTACTATAGGCCGAAAGCCTAAAGACTGAAGCTCAGCTTTATACAGTGGAGGACAACACCAGGGAGCGGCACACACCGTTAGTAGGGCCCAACCCAAGTTGAAGGCCAAATGTAGTTTAATATCTGCTACTATAGGCCGAAAGCCTAAAGACTGAAGCTCAGCTTTATACAGTGGAGGACAACACCAGGGAGCGGCACACACCGTTAGTAGGGCCCAACCAAAGTTGAAGGCCAAATGCAGTTTAATATCTGCTACTATAGGCTGAAAGCCTAAAGACTGAAGCTCAGCTTTATACAGTGGAGGACAACACCAGGGAGCGGCAGACACCGTTAGTAGGGCCCAACCAAAGTTGAAGGCCAAATGCAGTTTAATATCTGCTACTATAGGCCGAAAGCCTAAAGACTGAAGCTCAGCTTCATACAGTGGAGGACAATACCAGGGAGCGGCACACACCGTTAGTAGGGCCCAACCAAAGTTGAAGGCCAAATGCAGTTTAATATCTGCTACTATAGGCCGAAAGCCTAAAGACTGAAGCTCAGCTTTATACAGTGGAGGACAACACCAGGGAGCGGCACACACCGTTAGTAGGGCCCAACCAAAGTTGAAGGCCAAATGCAGTTTAATATCTGCTACTATAGGCAGAAAACCTAAAGACTGAAGCTCAGCTTTATACAGTGGAGGACAACACCAGGGAGCGGCACACACCGTTAGTAGCGCCCAACCAAAGTTGAAGGCCAAATGCAGTTTAATATCTGCTACTATAGGCCGAAAGCCTAAAGACTGAAGCTCAGCTTTATACAGTGGAGGACAACACCAGGGAGCGGCACACACCATTAGTAGGGCCCAACCAAAGTTGAAGGCCAAATGCAGTTTAACCCCTTCACCCCCAAGGGTGGTTTGCACGTTGTGGACCGGGCCAATTTTTACAATTCTGACCACTGTCCTTTTAGGAGGTTATAACTCTGGAACGCTTCAACGGATCCTGGTGATTCTGACATTGTTTTCTTGTGACATATTGTACTTCATGATAGTGGTAAAATTTCTTTGATATTACCTGCGTTTATTTGTGAAAAAAATGGAAATTTGGTGAAAATTTTGAAAATTTCGCAATTTTCCAAATTTGAATTTTTATGCAATTAAATCACAGAGATATGTCACACAAAATACTTAATAAGTAACATTTCCCACATGTCTCCTTTACATTAGCATCATTTTGGAACCAAAATTTTTTTTTGTTAGGGAGTTATAAGGGTTAAAAGTTGACCAACAATTTCTCATTTTTACAACACCATTTTTTTTTAGGGACCACATCTCATTTGAAGTCATTTTGAGGGGTCTATATGATAGAAAATACCCAAGTGTGACACCATTCTAAAAACTGCACCCCTCAAGGTGCTTAAAACCACATTCAAAAAGTTTATTAACCCTTCAGGTGTTTCACAGGAATTTTTGGAATGTTTAAATAAAAATGAACATTTAACTTTTTTTCACACAAAATTTAATTCAGCTCCAATTTGTTTTATTTTACCAAGGGTAACAGGAGAAAATGGACCCCAAAAGATGTTATACAATTTGTCCTGAGTACGCCGATACCCCATATGTGGGGTAAACCACTGTTTGGGCGCATGACAGAGCTCGGAAGCGAAGGAGCGCCATTTGACTTTTCAATGCAAAATTGACTGGAATTGAGATGGGACGCCATGTTGCGTTTGGAGAGCCACTGATGTGCCTAAACATTGAAACCCTCCACAAGTGACACCATTTTGGAAAGTAGACCCCCTAAGGAACTTATCTAGAGGTGTGGTGAGCACTTTGACCCACCAAGTGCTTCACAGAAGTTTATAATGCAGAACCGTAAAAATAAAAAATCATATTTTTTCACAAAAATGATCTTTTCGCCCCCAATTTTTTATTTTCCCAAGGGTTAGAGAAGAAATTGGACCCCAAAAGTTGTTGTACATTTTGTCCTGAGTACGCTGATACCCCATATGTGGGGGTAAACCACTGTTTGGGCGCATGGAAGAGCTCGGAAAGGAAGGAGCGCCGTTTGACTTTTCACTGCAAAATTGACAGGAATTGAGATGGGATGCCATGTTGCGTTTGGAGAGCCACTGATGTGTCTAAACATTGAAACCCCCCACAAGTGACACCATTTTGGAAAGTAGACCCCCTAAGGAACTTATCTAGATGTGTGGTGAGCACTTTGACCCACCAAGTGCTTCACAGAAGTTTATAATGCAGGACCGTAAAAATAAAAAATCATATTTTTTCACAAAAATGATCTTTTCGACCCCAATTTTTTATTTTCCCAAGGGTAAGAGAAGAAATTGGACCACAAAAGTTGTTGTGCAATTTGTCCTGAGTACGCTGATACCCCATATGTGGGGGTAAACCACTGTTTGGGCGCATGGGAGAGCTCGGAAGGGAAGGAGCGCCGTTTGACTTATCACTGCAAAATTGACAGGAATTGAGATGGGACGCCATGTTGCGTTTGGAGAGCCACTGATGTGCCTAAAAATTGAAACCCCCCCACAAGTGACACCATTTTGGAAAGTAGACCCCCTAAGGAACTTATCTAGAGGTGTGGTGAGCACTTTGACCCACCAAGTGCTTCACAGAAGTTTATAATGCAGAGCCGTAAAAATAAAACAAACATTTTTTACCACAAAAATTATATTTTAGCCCCCAGTTTTGTATTTTCCCGAGGGTAACAGGATAAATTGGACCCCAAAAGTTGTTGTCCAATTTGTTCTGAGTACGCTGATACCCCATATGTGGGGGGGAACCACCGTTTGGGTGCATGGGAGGGCTCGGAAGGGATGGAGCGCCATTTGGAATGCAGACTTAGATGAAATGGTCTGCAGGCGTCACATTGCGTTTGCAGAGCACCTAATGTACCTAAACAGTAAAAAAACCCCACAAGTGACACCATTTTGGAAAGTAGACCCCCTAAGGAACTCATCTAGATGTGTTGTGAGAGATTTGAACCCCTAAGTGTTTCACTACAGTTTATAACGCAGAGCCGTGCAAATAAAATTTTTTTTTTTTCCACAAAAATTATCTTTTAGCCCCAGTTTTGTATTTTTCCAAGGGTAACAGGAGAAATTGGACCCCAAAAGTTGTTCTCCAATGTGTTCTGAGTACGCTGATACCCCATATGTTGGGGTAAACCCCTGTTTGGGCGCACGGGAGAGCTTGGAAGGGAAGGAGCACTGTTTTACTTTTTCAACGCAGAATTGGCTGGAATTGAAATGGGACGCCATGTCACGTTTGGAGAGCCCCTGATGTGCCTAAACAGTGGAAACCCCCCAATTATAACTGAAACCCTAATCCACACACATCCCTAACCCTAATCCCAACGGTAACCCTAACCACACCTCTAACCCAGACACACCCCTAACCCTAATCCCAACCCTATTCCCAACCGTAAATGTAATCCAAACCCTAACTTTAGCCCCAACCCTAACCCTAACTTTAGCCCCAACCCTAAATGTAGCCCTAACCCAAGCCCTAGCCCTAACCCTAGCCCTAACCCTAGCCCTAACCCTAACCCTAGCCCTAACCCTAACCCTAGCCCTAACCCTAACCCTAATGGGAAAATGGAAATAAATACATTTTTTATTTTTTTTTAATTTTTCCCTAACTAAGGCTACGTTCACATTAGTGTTCTGCGCCGCAGCGTCGGGCGCCGCAGCGTCGCCGCATGCGTCATGCGCCCCTATATTTAACATGGGGGCGCATGGACATGCGTTGCACTTGCGTTTTGCGACGCATGCGTCACTGCGGCGCACGCGTCACTGCGGCGCACGCGTCATGGCGCAGAGGACGCAGCAAGTTGCATTTTTTGTGCGTACAAAATCAAGCAAAAAAAGGACGCATGCGTCGCAAAACGCAGCATTGTGCATGCGTTGTGCATGCGGTGTTCCTGCGTTGTGCGTTGCGTCGCTGACGCTGCGGCGCACAACGCAAATGTGGACGTAGCCTAAGCGGGTGATGAAGGGGGGTTTGATTTACTTTTATAGCGGGTTATTTAGCGGATTTTTATGATTGGCAGCCGTCACACACTGAAAGACGCTTTTTATTGCAAAAAATATTTTTTACGTTACCACATTTTGAGAGCTATAATTTTTCCATATTTGAGACCACAGAGTCATGTGAGGTCTTGTTTTTTGCGGGACGAGTTGACGTTTTTATTGGTAACATGTTCAGGCACGGGAGATTTTTTGATCGCTTTTTATTCCGATTTTTGTGAGGCAGAATGACCAAAAACCAGCTATTCATTAATTTCTTTTGGGGGAGGCGTTTATACCGTTCCGCGTTTGGTAAAATGGATAAAGCAGTTTTATTCTTCGGGTCAGTACGATTACAGCGATATCTCATTTACATCATTTTTTATGTTTTGGCACTTTTATACGATAAAAGCTATTTTATAGAAAAAATAATTATTTTGGCATCGCTTTATTCTGAGGACTATAACTTTTTTATTTTTTCGCTGATGATGGTGTATGGTGCCTCGTTTTTTGCGGGACAAGATGACGTTTTCAGCAGTACCATGGTTATTTATATCCGTCTTTTTGATCGCGTGTTATTCCACTTTTTGATTGGCGGTATGAGAATAAAGCGTTGTTTTTTGCCTCGTTTTTTTTTTTACGGTGTTCACTGAAGGGGTTAACTAGTTATGTAGTTTTATAGGTGGGGTCGTTACGGACGCGGCGATACTAAATATGTGTACTTTTATTGTTTGATTTTTTTTTATTTAGATAAAGAAATGTATTTATGGGAATAATTTTTTTTTTTTATTTATTTAGGAATTTTTTTTTTTTTTACACATGTGGACATTTTTTTTAAACTTTTTTACTTTGTCCCAGGGGGGGACATCACAGATCGGTGATTTGACAGTGTGCACAGCACTCTGTCAGATCACCGATCTCACTGACAGGGCTGCAGGCTTACCAGCGTCTGCACTGAGCAGACACTTGGTAAGCCACCTCCTTCCCTGCAGGACCCGGATGCCGCGGCCATCTTGGATCCGGGACCTGCAGCGAGGAAGGAGGTAGGAGACCCTCGGAGCAACGAGATCACATCGCGTTGCTCCGGGGGTCTCAGGGAAGCACGCAGGGAGCCCCCTCCCTGCGCAATGCTTCCCTATACCGCCGGTACACCGCGATCATGTTTGATCGCGGTGTGCCGGGGGTTAATGTGCCGGGGGCGGTCCGTGACCGCTCCTGGCACATAGTGCCGGATGTCAGCTGCGATAGTCAGCTGACACCCGGCCGCGATCGGCCGCGCTCCCCCCGTGAGCGCGGCCGATCGTGCTGGACGTACTATTCCGTCCTTGGGAAGTAGGGCCCACCCCACATGGACGGAATAGTACGTCCAATGACAGAAAGGGGTTAATATCTGCTACTATAGGCCGAAAGCCTAAAGACTGAAGCTCAGCTTTATACAGTGGAGGACAACACCAGGGAGCGGCACACACCGTTAGTAGGCCCCAACCAATGTAGTAGGGCAACTGCAGTGTGACATTAAAAAATACTTAATGAGAGCCTGAAGGTTGAAGCTCAGACAAGGAAACCTGGAGGAGAACACCAAGGAGGAGGAGAACACCAAGGAGCGGCAGACACCGTTACTAGGACCCAACCAAAGTAGTAGGCCAACTGCAGTGTGACATTAAAAAATACTTAATGAGAGCCTGAAGGTTGAAGCTCAGCCAAGGAAACCTGGAGGAGAACACCAAGGAGGAGGAGAACACCAAGGAGCGGCAGACACCGTTACTAGGCCCCAACCAAAGTAGTAGGGCAACTGCAGTGTGACATTAAAAAATACTTAATGAGAGCCTGAAGGTTGAAGCTCAGACAAGGAAACCTGGAGGAGAACACCAAGGAGGAGGAGAACACCAAGGAGCGGCAGACACCGTTACCAGGACCCAACCAAAGTAGTAGGCCAACTGCAGTGTGACATTAAAAAATACTTAATGAGAGCCTGAAGGTTGAAGCTCAGACAAGGAAGCCTGGAGGAGAACACCAAGGAGGAGGAGAACACCAAGGAGCGGCAGACACCATTACTAGGACCCAACCAAAGTAGTAGGGCAACTGCTGTCTTATATAAACAACTACTTAATGAGAGCCTGAAGGTTGAAGTTCATCTTTTTCAGTGGAGGACAGCGTGATTGAGTTGCGCCGCAGACAGACAAAGGTAGTATGTGTTAACTTAAAAAGTTGGCTCTATGCATTTTTAAATTAGTTTCAGGGGTACACAGGCAGCATTGGTGTGGTCAGTGGAGGACAATTGGAAGGAGGGACCGCAGACAGACTTCCTAGGCCTAAAATAATAAAATAGGCTCTATGCAGCTTCCATTAGGTGGCAGGGGTACACAGGCAGCATTGGTGTGGTCAGTGGAGGACAATTGGAAGGAGGGACCGCAGACAGAATTCCTAGGCCCAAAATAGTAAAATAGGCTCTATGCAGCTTCCATTAGGTGACAGGGGTACACAGGCAGCATTGGTGTGGTCAGTGGAGGACAATTGGAAGGAGTGACCGCACACAGACTTCCTAGGCCTAAAATAATAAAATAGGCTCTATGCAGCTTCCATTAGGTGGCAGGGGTACACAGGCAGCATTGGTGTGGTCAACGTAGGACAATTGGAAGGAGGGACCGCAGACAGAATTCCTAGGCCTAAAATAATAAAATAGGCTCTATGCAGCTTCCATTAGGTGGCAGGGGTACACAGGCAGCATTGGTGTGGTCAACGTAGGACAATTGGAAGGAGGGACCGCAGACAGAATTCCTAGGCCTAAAATAATAAAATAGGCTCTATGCAGCTTCCATTAGGTGGCAGGGGTACACAGGCAGCATTGGTGTGGTCAGCGGAGGACAATTGGAAGGAGTGTCTGACACAGTAAGTACTCCGAGTCCCAAAACCTAAATTGATGTTAATGTATCCCAAACAAAAACAACCCCCCCCCCCAAAAAAAGGGTGGCATACTTAGGTACAGGGGTGTGCACCTATGCTGACCCGGCCTTGCACCGCCAGCAGTTTCTATTGCCCCCTGAGAAGCTTCCTCATCCAAAAAATAGTCATCCCCATCATCCTCCTCGTCCTCCTCCTCTTTGCCCGCCACCTCGTCCTGTAGACTTCCCTGAGCAGACAATGGCTGACTGTCATCAAGGCTTCCCTCGTCCTCGGCTGCAGATGCCTGTTCCTTTATGTGCGTCAAACTTTGCATCAGCAGATGCATTAGGGGGATGCTCATGCTTATTACGGCGTTGTCTGCACTAACCAGCTGTGTGCATTCCTCAAAACACCGAAGGACTTGACACAGGTCTTGGAGCTTCGACCACTGCACAGCTGACAACTCCATGTCTGCCATCCAACTGCCTGCCCGTGTATGTGTATCCTCCCACAAATACATAACAGCACGCCTCTGTTCGCACAGTCTATGAAGCATGTGCAGTGTGGAGTTCCACCTTGTTGCAACGTCGATGATTAGGCGATGCTGGGGAAGGTTCAAAGACCGCTGATGGTTCTGCATACGGCTGGAGTGTACGGGCGAACGGCGGATGAGAACAAAGTCTGCGCACTTTCAGCAGCAGGTCGGGTAACCCCGGATAACTTTTCAGGAAGCACTGTACCACCAGGTTTAAGGTGTGAGCCAGGCAAGGAATGTGTTTCAGTTGTGAAAGGGCTATGGCAGCCATAAAATTCCTTCCGTTATCACTCACTACCTTGCCTGCCTCAAGATGTACAGTGCTCAGCCATGACCGAGTTTCTTGCTGCAAGAACTCGGACAGAACTTCCGCGGTGTGTCTGTTGTCGCCCAAACACTTCATTGCCAATACAGCCTGCTGACGCTTGCCACTAGCTGTTCCATAATTGGACACCTCGTGTGCAACAGTGGCAGCTGCGGATGGAGTGGTCGTGCGACTGCGGTCTGTGGACGAGCTCTCGCTTCTGCTGGAGGACGAGGAGGAGGAGGGGGGACGAACGCCTACAGCCAACTGTTTCCTAGACCGTGGGCTAGGCAGAACTGTCCCAATATTACTGTCCCCTGTGGACCCTGCATCCACCACATTAACCCAGTGTGCCGTGATGGAGACGTAACGCCCCTGGCCATGCCTACTGGTCCATGCATCTGTTGTCAGGTGCACCTTTCTACTCAAAGATTGCCTGAGCGCATGGACAATGCGGTCTTTTACATGCTGGGATGGCTTTTCTCGAAAAGAAGTGTCGACTGGGTAGCTCGTAGCGTGGTACAGCGTAGTCCATCAGGGCTTTGAAAGCTTTGGTTTCAACTAACTGGTAGGGCATCATCTCTAACGAGATTAGTCTAGCAATGTGGGCGTTCAAACCCTGTGTATGCGGATGCGAGGATGAGTACTTCCTTTTCCTAACGAGAGTCTCATGTAGGGTGAGCTGGACTGGAGAGCTGCATACGGTGGAACTAGCGGGGGTGCCGGTGGACATGGGTGACTGAGAGAGGGTTTGTGATGGTATTCTTGATGGTGCCCTACATACAGTTTTTCCGACCACGAACCTGGTGATTCCCTGAATGCTTTGGCCTTGCGACGAAACCGCAACATTACCTGCAGGTGGTGTGGTAAACGGTGGGCTTACAGTGAGGGAAGGGATGTCGCGTTGCTGACTAGCTTCATTGTGAGAGGGTGCTACAACGTTAAGGGACGTTTGGTAGTTTGTCCAGGCTTGCAAGTGCATGGTGGTTAAATGTCTATGCATGCAACTTGTATTTAAATTTTTAACATTCTGACCTCTGCTGAAGGTCCTTGAGCATTTCTTACAGATGACTTTGCGCTGATCATTGGGATCTTGGTTAAAAAAATTCCAGACTGCACTCTTCCTACCGGATACCTTTTCAGGCATTGCACACTGAGCTACTTTAACCTGATGGCCACGCTGTCCTACAACTGGTTTTGGTTTTGCCACACATTTTTGGCCAGATACGGGCCTTGTTGTGAATTCCGCTCTTGGGCTCCCTCCGGTGGTTGTAAGTGGCACTTTTGTGAGTTCTGCTCTTGGGCTCCCTCCGGTGGTTTTGAGTGGAACTGCGGCTCCTTGGATTTATCAGTCAGCAGCTGCTTCCACTGATCTTCTTTCTGGCTCGGCTATTTATCCTGGCTCTATCCTTCAGCCTGGGCCAGTTGTCAATGGTTCCTGGTTGGATTCACATCTCTGCTTGGATTTCCCTGATATTCTGACCAGTTCAGCAAAGATAAGTCCTTGCTTGTTCTTTTGCTGTCCACATATTGTGGACTTAATCGTTCAGCTCTTTCTATGTTTTTTCTTGTCCAGCTTGTCAATATGGATTTATTCAGTTAAGCTGGAAGCTCTGGGAAGCAGATTTACCCTCCACACCTTTAGTCAGGTGTGGAGATTTTAGTAAACTCTGTGGTGGATTTTTTTAGTTTTTTTTATACTGACCGCACAGTATTCTGTCCTGTTCTATCTATCTAGCTAGACTGGCCTCCTTTGCTACATTCTGATTTCATTCTGCGTATGTCATTTCCCTCTCCACTCACAGTCAATATTTGTGGGGGGCTGCCTTTCCTTTGGGGATTTTCTCTGAGGCAAGATAGCTTTCCTGTTTCCATCTTTAGGGGTAGTTAGTCCTCCGGCTGTGACGAGGTGTCTAGGGAGTGACAGGAACATCCCACGGCTACTTCTAGTGTTGTGATAAGCTCAGGAACTGCGGTTAGTACAGGTACCACCTCCTCCAGAGCTCGTCCCATGTTGCTCCTAAACCACCAGTTCATAACAGTACAACTGGCCGAAAATGAATTAAATGCATCTCAAAAGAAGGAAAAAAAAGTTCTGAGCCATTTTTTTTTTGCAGCCTGTTTTGTCTTTTTTTTCCTCTTAATCTCTGGGTGGTTCAGGATTTTGGCACTGGCATGGATGTTCAGGGTTTGTTTTCTCGTGTGGATCAACTTGCTGCAAGAGTACAGAGTATCCAAGATTATGTTGTCCAGACTCCGGCTTTAGAGCCTAAAATTCCTACTCCTGATTTGTTTTTTGGGGACAGATCTAAGTTTTTGAATTTTAAAAATAACTGCAAATTGTTTTTTGCTTTGAAACCCCGTTCCTCTGGTGATCCCATTCAGCAGGTTAAGATTATCATCTCTTTGCTGCGTGGTGACCCTCAGGACTGGGCATTCTCCCTTGAATCAGGGAATCCGGCATTGCTTAATGTAGACGCATTTTTTCAAGCGCTCGGATTATTGTATGACGAACCTAATTCTGTGGATCATGCAGAAAAAACCTTGTTGGCCCTATGTCAGGGTCAGGAAGCGGCAGAATTATACTGCCATAAATTTAGAAAATGGTCTGTGCTCACTAAATGGAATGAGGATGCTCTGGCAGCAATTTTCAGAAAGGGTCTTTCTGAAGCCCTTAAAGATGTTATGGTGGGGTTCCCCACACCCGCTGGTTTGAGCGAATCTATATCTCTAGCCATTCAGATTGATCGGCGCCTGCGTGAGCGCAGAGTTGTGCGCGCTGTGGCGTTGTCCTCAGAGCAGATACCTGAGCCTATGCAGTGCGATAGGATTCTGTCTGGTGCAGAATGGCAGGGATTCAGACATCAGAATAAGCTGTGTTTTTACTGTGGTGATTCTGCTCATGTTATTTCTGATTGCCCTAAGCGTACTAAGAGGATCGCTAGGTCTGTTACCATCAGTACTGTACAGCCTAAATTTCTCTTATCTGTGACCCTGATTTGCTCATTATCGTCCTTTTCTGTCATGGCATTTGTGATTTCAGGTGCTGCCCTGAACTTAATGGACTTGGAATTTGCCAGGTGCTGTGGTTTTTCCTTGCAGCCTTTGCAGAGCCCTATTCCTTTGAGGGGCATTGATGCTACACCGTTGGCCAAGAATAAACCTCAGTATTGGACTCAGCTGACCATGTGCATGGCTCCAGCACATCAGGAAGATTGCCGTTTTCTGGTGTTGCATAACTTGCATGATGTTGTTGTACTGGGTTTTCCATGGTTACAGGAACATAATCCGGTGCTGCATTGGAAATCTATGTCTGTGACTAGTTGGGGTTGTCAAGGGGTACATTGTGACGTTCCTTTGATGTCAATTTCCTCTTCCCCCTCTTCTGAAGTCCCTGAGTTTTTGTCGGATTTCCAGGATGTATTTGATGAGCCCAAGTCCAGTTCCCTTCCTCCACATAGGGACTGTGCTTGTGCTATTAACTTGATTCCTGGCTGTAAGTTCCCTAAGGGCCGACTTTTCAATCTGTCTGTGCCAGAGCATACCGCCATGCGGAGTTATGTCAAGGAGTCTTTGGAAAAGGGGCATATTTGGCCGTCTTCGTCACCATTGGGAGCGGGATTCTTTTTTGTTGCTAAGAAGGATGGCTCCTTGAGACCCTGTATTGATTATCGCCTTCTTAATAAGATCACGGTCAAATTCCAATACCCTTTACCTTTGCTTTCTGATTTGTTTCCTCGGATTAAGGGGGCTAGTTGGTTTACTAAGATTGACCTTCGAGGGGCATATAATCTTGTTCGTATTAAACAGGGTGACGAATGGAAAACTGCATTTAATACGCCCGAAGGCCATTTTGAATAACTTGTGATGCCTTTCGGGCATTCTAATGCTCCTTCTGTATTTCAGTCCTTCATGCATGATATTTTCCGCAATTATCTTGATAAATTCATGATTGTGTATTTGGATGATATTTTGATTTTTTCCGATGATTGGGAGTCTTATGTGAAGCAGGTCAGGATGGTATTCCAGATCGTTCGTGATAATGCTTTGTTTGTGAAGGGGTCTAAGTGCCTATTTGGAGTTCAGAAGGTCTCTTTTTTGGGTTTTATTTTTTCTCCCTCGTCTATAGAAATGGATCCTGTTAAGGTCCAAGCCATTCATGACTGGATTCAACCCACATCGGTGAAGAGCCTTCAGAAATTTTTGGGCTTTGCTAATTTTTTTTTTTTTTTTTTTTAAATCTGTTTATTAGATTTTAATAAAATCATACAAATCCAAAATCAATAATACAGAATTGTGACAACACCATTAACATTGCATCCCAAAACCCTCCCACCCCAACATAAACCCAAACATGGCTCTCCAAACTCTGCTTACACCTAACCCAAAAGATCCTCATGGAACTGGTGATTCACCACCTATCCGCTGCAGTAAATACCATTGAGTACCTTCAAACTGTGTTCTCAGTTTCTCCCTTGTTTCTAAGGGAAGTGATGGAATAAAGGTAGCCCATGTGGAAAAAAATTTGCCTACTTGTTTTTCTTTATTGGTCAGTGCCTCCAACCACTCCATCCTAAAAATGAACTGTATTTTTGTGCGAATAAAAGGAAGTGAAGGGACTAAGGGATTCAACCACTGGTGTAAAATACTCTTCCTGGTTGCCGAGGCCCATATCACAAGTGTTGCTTTGATGTGTTTGGGTAGTTTTCGAGATGTTTCATCTAGGATATTAAAAATAGCCCATTGTGGAGTAAGTACAAAACCGGCTCCACAAATTTTTTGCAATTCTTTATGTATCTCTCTCCAAAGTCTCTGAATTTGCGGGCAGCTCCATAAGTGATGATATATGTCAGTATTATGGGTTTTACATTTGGAACATGAATAGATGATGGATGGGGACATCTTAGATTGCATGCAAGGTGTAATATAGGCTCTATGTAATATTAGAAGTGCCATATCAGTATAGCTACTATATGGTAGAATTTTCTTTTGTGTCATAGTAGCTTCAAAGAGGTCACCCACCTCCAATTCAGGCAAATCTTTCAGCCACCTTGCCACACCCGTGATTTTCCCCTCCCCCACCCACCTCCGGCGCAAGATTGAATAAATGTTACTTATAGAGGCCGGATTAGACTTAGCATTTCGGATAAACCCATCTAGATTGATCCTCCCCTCAACCGCCTCTTTTAGGGTCTGATATTTCTGCGCCAGGCTACGTGCTTGGAGAAATAAAAACGGTTTATTGTTAAATAATGGGTAGCGTTGTGATGCCGTTTCAAAGGATATTATTGAAAAATTAAGATCCAAGAGATCCATTACTTGCCCACATCCCTGAGAAGCCAAAATCTTATAAAAGGACGATACGGAGCCCTCCATGAACCTCGGGTTTCCCAAGAAGGTCTGAAATGGGGATAGATTGTATTTTAAACCACAAATTTTTCTACATTGTCGCCAAGTTTGCAACGTTTGCCATAAAGACGGGTGGTCATGTATTCCTACTGGGAGTTCCTCCCCACCCAGATGTAATAAAGTTGGTAGTGAAATATGTGGGTAAAATTGTTGCTCTATTTCAACATTTGCAAAGTGAGAAAGACCCCTGATCCAATCAATTGCATATCTGAGATTGGCCGCTAGATTATATCTTCTCAGATCAGGGAAGTTAATACCACCCTCCAACTTGGTCGCTTGTAGTTTTGCAAGACTTATACGTGATCTACCTCTAACCCCCCAGATAAATCTTCTAAAGTTTAGGTTTAACAAATTCTGATCTGACTGGGTTAAGAGAAGGGGCAGAGTCTGAAAGGCGTAAAGTAACTTGGGAAAAACTATCATTTTAATTAAATAGCATCTACCAGAGAATGACAGTGTAAAGTGTTTCCAGGAGTGTAGAAGATTAATTATAGAGGAGATTAATGGTTTGTAGTTAACTCTATATAAGATAGATGGGTCCGCAGGTAACCGTATCCCCAGATATTTAATGGATTCTTGGCACCAATGGAATGGGAATGTGGGGTCATTCATCCTCCCCGATCTAAAAACTGCCAGGGCCTCAGATTTACTATAATTAACTTTGAATCCAGAGCATTTACCAAAACTCTCCAATATATGCATAATGGCTGGGATTGCTCTAACCGGGTTGGTAATAAATAGAAGAATATCATCAGCAAATGCCGAGATTTTTACCGATGTGGTTCCCAACCGCACCCCCTCGAAGGTCACCTCATTCTGTAATTTTCTCAGGAATGGGTCCAATGCTATGTCGAATAATAGTGGAGACAGAGGGCATCCCTGTCGGGTCCCCCTCTGAATCTCAAAAGGTTTGGATAGGACACTGTTCACGGACATCCTAGAAATTGGCTTTTTGTAGATTGATTTGACCGCATCACTGAACCACGGGCCAAACTCTCGGAATGATAACAGATCATATAGATAGTTCCATGCTACTCTATCAAACGCCTTATCCGCATCTAGGCTTACTACTATGGTTTTCATGTGTTTATTTGCTATACTATAAGATATGGCATTCACCGCTGTCCTAATGTTGTATGTAATGGATTTCCCGTGGATAAATCCAGTTTGTTGAGGTGATATCAATTTTGGCATGATTTTCTGTAGTCTGTCTGCCAAAATTTTTGTGAAAATTTTAAAATCCGAATTTAATAATGAAATAGGTCTGTATCCCTCGACTTGAGTATGGTCTTTACCTGGTTTTGGGAGAACAATAACTACCGCTTCGTTAAATCGGTCGGGTATATGGCCAAGTTCCACTAGCTTATTAAATAACTCACTCAAATAAGGAGCTATATATGAACCTAGAATCTTATAGTGTTCGTTGCTGAACCCGTCAGGACCAGGTGCTTTAGATACTTTAAGTTTAGTTATAGTCTGTATAACTTCCGAAGGTGTTATTGGGGAGTTAATGATCACTCTCTCTTCCTCTGTAAGTGTCGGGGCAAGGTTGTCTTTGAGGAATTCCCTGCTTCCTCCCCCAGTTTCTGACCTATACAATTCGCTGAAAAAAGATCGAAACTCATCCACTATCTCCTCATTTTTATTTAGGGTGAGACCATTGCGTTGTTGAATTTTGTGTATTCTTGTCGGTTTCCTATATGGTCTTGTGAGAGATGCCAGCACTTTCCCCGGTTTGTTACCCCATTTAAAATATTTTTGTTTTTGATAGTCTAAGTTAAATAGAGCCGATTCATGGGCCAAAGTGTCAGCCTCTTCCTTAGCCCTCAAAAATTTTTCCCTTGTCAGTGGAGTGTTATTTAATTTGAAATCTTTATAGGCTTGAGTTACTAATTTTTGTGTGTCTCTGGCTCTATTCATAATGTCTTTTTTTTTATGACTGACATATGAAATAATTTGTCCCCTCAACACGGCTTTAGAGGCCATCCAGAACAAGTGTGTGTTATCACAGTGGACCTGATTATCATTTTTATATACCTCCCATGACATTTCTAGGTGTTTTCTAAAATCATCTGATTGGTAGAGGTATGAAGGAAAGCGCCACCTCCACTCCTGTTGGATTGGGTATACTAATTTGGACTGAAACGTCACTGGGGCGTGATCCGATATATGAATGTTTTGTATATTCGATTGCGTTACTAAGGGTAACAAAGATTCATGTAACAACCAGCAGTCAATCCTGGCATTTGAGTCATGTACATGAGAGTAATGAGAGTAGTCCCTCTCTAAAGGGTGTTGTAGTCTCCATATGTCAATTAAATCAAAGTGATCTATTAGTGATTGGATGCCACTATCCTGCGTTGAACGATGAGTGTCCCTAGGGTTAGATCTATCCATAGATATGTCTGCTACCTCGTTAAAGTCACCTCCTATCACCACCTGTGACGTATCCCAGCCCGCCAGTCTCTCTCTTAATTTAACTTGAAATTGAGCCTCAGGCGCATTTGGAGCATAAATGTTGACTAGATTAAAACACATTCCCTCAAGCATGATTTTGACCAGCAGAAATCTGCCCTGAGGATCTTCAAAAGTGTCTAGAATCTCATAATTGAGGCCATTATATATCAGTATGGCTACTCCCCGTTGCTTTTTTGTGTATGAGGCCTCAGCACAAAGTGTATATTTCCTGCTAAACAAAGAGGGGTGTTTACCCTTAACCCAGTGTGTTTCCTGAAGAAAAATAATGTGGAAGTTCTGTTTTTGTAGAAAGTGTATAACCTTTTTCCTCTTAACTGGGGAGTTAAGTCCATTGACATTCCATGAGCACCATTGTAAGGAGCGGATAGTGGTATCTTTGGTGTCTACATGATCGGTCATTAACCTATCCCTTTTCGGGTGACCATCAGACCCACCTGTAAAAGTTGTAAGTGAGATCCCCACCCATCCCAGCGAGTGAGAGCAGGATCTCCCCGGAACCAAGATCTAAGCGTATGTAAGCAGAGCCCATCTCCCTCTCCCAAAATTCCCCCCCATTTTAATTTTATAACAATAACAAATGTATTCAACCTTAAAGTAAACATAACATAGAAAATGAACATGCCGCTTAAAGGCATGAGAATGTTAGCACAAGCATAAGTATGATATCACTTAATAATGACATATTAAAGTAGCCTTCTCATTCAAGATTTAACAGAATTAGAGTGAGCCTGGGGTGTTTCCCGAAGGTATTCCAGAGCTTTTCCTGGATCACTGAAAGACCAATTTTTCCCCTCCATGACAAATCGCAGAATCGAAGGATATTGCAGATTAAAACGAATATTTTTGTCCACCAGTATTTTACAGGCAGGATTGAAGGCTTTGCGTCTAGCCGCCATAGCTGCTGAGTAATCCTGGAACAGTAATAATTTGTGGTTCTCATACAAAAGAGTACGTTGTTTTCTGAATGCAGCCAATATGCGAATTTTATCCTGGAAGTCCAAGATTTTGAAAATGACCGGACGCGGCCTATCTCCTTCTCCTCCTCTCAGGGGTCCTAGTCTATGTGCTCTTTCAATGGCCACGACGCCTGATGTTGGTAATACCCCCAGAGCCTTAGGCAGCCATTCAGATGTGATTTTCACTAGCTCCGAGGGAGGGATTGACTCTGGGAGGCCTATAAGCCTCAGATTGTTACGACGGGACCTATTTTCAAGGTCATCTACTTTGTCTATTAAATCTGAAATAGTCTTTTCTTTCTCATCAAGTTTGTCTGTGAGAGTTGTGGTAGAGTCCTCCAGGTCTGATATTCTTTGTTCCGCATCTGTTATGCGTGTGCCCTGGGTATTAACTTGTGAGACTATTGTGTCCAATGATGTTTGGAAAGCTGCTAAACGGTTGTCTATCTCAGGCATCAGTCGTTCTATGATAGCTGTTGCAATAGACTGTGGATTGTCTATGTTAATGTCAGCGTTATGAGGCACCGGAGAAGTGCCTGCTTGGTGACGTGTAGAACTTCTACCGGCCTTGGCGCCTTTACCCATAAATTTGTCCATGGTGAGATGTAAGCCCGAGATATTTGTTAAGTTATTAGTGATATCCTTATGCTTGGTAGCTACATTTGGAGATGAATCATTATCTGATTATCTTTTATATTAGGTGAATTTTTGCTCAAAACTCTGTGCCAACCAAATATGTTGCAAATAAACACTGTGGCTCTTAAAGAGTTGTAATAGAAATCAGATCAGAGCTCCTGCTATGTAATTTGTGCAGATCGTCCTGCGCCAGGTATTCCTCCTGTATTCCTGCTGAAAAGACTCTCTTTTTCACTGACCCAGGCCAGAGGCGCCGTGTGCACTCTGCTACACCAGCACCGCCGACCACCACAAGATCTCACAGAGCAGTTTCCACAAAATGGAGGGGGGATAGTTTAGCACGCCCTCTTGTAGTATATTCTAGGTCCCGCCGCCGTCACCGGCTCCCCCTGTGCCAAGTTAATGTATATATTATCTGCGCCGCTTACTTTGTCTTGACAACAGCTGTTATCGGTGTGATTCGGCTCCCCTCTCCTCTCTGACGGCGAGTAGCATTCTGCAAGGACTGGTGTGCTATCTAGGAAAATGGCGCCGGCTCACCTTCCTTTCCCGCGCTGATCTTCATTGCCTCTCCGGAGCTATTCGCTGCCTCTGTACTCCTCGAGACCTTTCCAGCAGCTCCTGCTTTCTTCACCGGCCTGGATCGGTGTTCTGTGTGCCGCACGTTCCTTTCTTCTGATCTCTTCTCTGCCTCCGACCTTGCTGGCTGGGATCAGTGCAGGGTGCTGCGGTGTTCTTGGCGCTGATTGCGCCTTTTGACTCCCTGGGGGATCCGGAGAGCTGGGATTACCGCCGGTATCCCTTGTCCGGACCTTATCCTGGATTTCGGGTGTAATAAATCAGCGCTTTAGATGAACTTTGCGCTCTTGATCCAGGAGCTCAGCTAAGAAGCGGCCATTCACTAGCTCCGCCTCCCGGAAGTCCCCGCTTTGCTAATTTTTATCGCCGTTTCATTGCCAACTTTTCCAGTGTGGTTAAGCCCCTGACCGATTTGACGAAGAAAGGCGCTGATGTGACGAATTGGTCCTCTGTGGCGGTTGAGGCCTTTCAGGAGCTTAAACGCCGATTTACTTCTGCCCCTGTGTTGCGTCAGCCAGATGTTTCTCTTCCTTTTCAGTTTGAGGTTGACGCTTCTGAGATTGGGGCAGGGGCCGTTTTGTCTCAGAGGAATTCTGATGGTTCTTTGATGAAACCGTGTGCCTTTTTTTCCAGAAAGTTTTCACCTGCGGAGCGCAATTATGACGTTGGCAATCGGGAGTTGTTGGCTATGAAGTGGGCATTTGAGGAGTGGCGACATTGGCTTGAGGGAGCCAAGCACCGCGTTGTGGTCTTGACCGATCATAAGAATCTGATTTACCTCGAGTTGGCTAAGCGGCTGAACCCTAGACAGGCTCGATGGTCCCTGTTTTTCTCCCGTTTTGATTTTGTGGTCTCGTATCTTCCGGGATCTAAGAATGTTAAGGCTGATGCCCTCTCTAGGAGTTTTTTGCCTGATTCTCCTGGAGTCCTTGAGCCGGTTGGCATTCTTAAGGAAGGGGTGATTCTTTCTGCCATCTCCCCTGATTTGCGGCGGGTGCTTCAGGAATTTCAGGCTGATAAACCTGACCACTGTCCAGTGGGGAAGCTGTTTGTTCCTGATAGATGGACTAGTAAGGTAATTTCTGAGGTTCATTCTTCAGTGTTGGCTGGTCATCCTGGGATTTTTGGTACCAGAGATTTGGTTGCTAGGTCCTTTTGGTGGCATTCCTTGTCCCGGGATGTGCGTTCTTTTGTGCAGTCCTGTGGGACTTGTGCCCGGGCCAAGCCTTGCTGTTCCCGCGCTAGTGGGTTGCTTTTGCCTTTTTGCCGGTCCCTGAAAGGCCCTGGACGCATATTTCCATGGATTTTATTTCGGATCTTCCTGTTTCCCAGAAGATGTCTGTTATCTGGGTGGTTTGTGACCGGTTCTCTAAAATGGTCCATTTGGTACCTTTGCCTAAATTGCCTTCCTCCTCTGATTTGGTTCCATTGTTTTTTCAGCATGTGGTTCATTTGCATGGCATTCCGGAGAATATTGTGTCTGACAGAGGTTCCCAGTTTGTTTCTAGGTTTTGGCGGGCCTTTTGTGCTAGGATGGGCATTGATTTGTCTTTTTCTTCGGCGTTCCATCCTCAGACAAATGGCCAAACTGAGCGAACTAATCAGACCTTGGAAACCTATTTGAGATGCTTTGTGTCTGCTGATCAGGATGATTGGGTGGCTTTCTTGCCGTTGGCCGAGTTTGCCCTTAATAATCGGGCTAGTTCGGCTACTTTGGTTTCGCCTTTCTTTTGTAATTTTGGTTTTCATCCTCGTTTTTCTTCGGGGCAGGTTGAGCCTTCTGATTGTCCTGGTGTGGATTCTGTGGTGGACAGGTTACAGCAGATTTGGACTCATGTGGTAGACAATTTGACGTTGTCTCAGGAAAAGGCTCAACGTTTTGCTAACCGCCGTCGGTGTGTTGGTCCCCGGCTTCGGGTGGGGGATTTAGTCTGGTTATCTTCTCGTCATGTTCCTATGAAGGTTTCTTCCCCTAAGTTCAAGCCTCGGTTTATTGGTCCTTATAAGATTTCTGAGATTATCAATCCGGTGTCTTTTCGTTTGGCCCTTCCAGCCTCTTTTGCCATCCATAATGTTTTCCATAGATCTTTGTTGCGGAGATATGTGGTGCCCGTTGTTCCCTCGGTTGATCCTCCTGCCCCGGTGTTGGTTGAGGGGGAGTTGGAATATGTGGTGGAGAAAATTTTGGATTCTCATTTTTTGAGGCGGAGGCTTCAGTATCTTGTCAAGTGGAAGGGTTATGGCCAGGAGGATAATTCTTGGGTTGTTGCCTCCAATGTCCATGCCGCTGATTTGGTTCGTGCCTTTCACTTGGCTCGCCCTGATCGTCCTGGGGGCTCTGGTGAGGGTTCGGTGACCCCTCCTCAAGGGGGGGGGGGTACTGTTGTGAATTCCGCTCTTGGGCTCCCTCCGGTGGTTGCAAGTGGCACTTTTGTGAGTTCTGCTCTTGGGCTCCCTCCGGTGGTTTTGAGTGGAACTGCTGCTCCTTGGATTTAGCAGTCAGCAGCTGCTTCCACTGATCGTCTTTCTGGCTCGGCTATTTATCCTGGCTCTATCCTTCAGCCTGGGCCAGTTGTCAATGGTTCCTGGTTGGATTCACATCTCTGCTTGGATTTCCCTGATATTCTGACCAGTTCAGCAAAGATAAGTCTTTGCTTGTTCTTTTGCTGTCCACATATTGTGGACTTAATCGTTCAGCTCTTTCTATGTTTTTTCTTGTCCAGCTTGTCAATATGGATTTATTCAGTTAAGCTGGAAGCTCTGGGAAGCAGATTTACCCTCCACGCCTTTAGTCAGGTGTGGAGATTTTTGTAAACTCTGTGGTGGATTTTTCTAGTTTTTTTTATACTGACCGCACAGTATTCTGTCCTGTTCTATCTATCTAGCTAGACTGGCCTCCTTTGCTACATTCTGATTTCATTCTGCGTATGTCATTTCCCTCTCCACTCACAGTCAATATTTGTGGGTGGCTGCCTTTCATTTGGGGATTTTCTCTGAGGCAAGATAGCTTTCCTGTTTCCATCTTTAGGGGTAGTTAGTCCTCCGGCTGTGACGAGGTGTCTAGGGAGTGACAGGAATATCCCACGGCTACTTCTAGTGTTGTGATAAGCTCAGGAACTGCGGTTAGTACAGGTACCACCTCCTCCAGAGCTCGTCCCATGTTGCTCCTAAACCACCAGTTCATAACAGGGCCTGCCAGATGGAACCTGTTGCGATGTTGATGCCTGCTGCGGCTCCACCTCCTCCGCTTCAGAGCTACTGCCGCCTGCACCCTGTTCCCCCAATGGCTGCCAATCGGGGTCAACAACTGGGTCATCTATGACCTCCTCTTCTATGTTCTGTGCACCTTCCTCTGGGTCACCGTGTAAGCCGGTGCTATAGCGTTCGTGACGGGGCTCCATAGTCTCATCGTGGTCAGATTCTGGATCAGTACACTGCGAGGGCAATGTTCTGTTCTGAGTCAAAGGAACAGCATAATAATCTGGCTGTGGCTGTGCATCTGTGCACTCCATGTCCGATTCATCTTGTAATGGGCATGGCCTGTTAACAATTTCCCTTTCTAACCCAGGCACGGTATGTGTAAAGAGCTCCATGGAGTAACCAGTTGTGTCGCCTGACGCATCCTTCACTGTTGTTCTGAATGAAGGACACAAGGAAGCGACTTGTTCCTGACCGGGAGCATCCACTGACGACGCACTGCTCTGACATTTGGCACTTTCCGAGGAGGAGGCGAAAGAGCTAGAGGCAGAGTCAGCAATGAAAGCCAATACTTGTTCCTGCTGCTCCGGCTTCAAAAGTGGTTTTCCTACTCCCAGAAAAGGGAGCCTTCGAGGCCTTGTGTAGCCAGACGAGGATGCTGGCTCAACAACTCGAGACTTAGGGGCTATACGGCTTTTCCCACGACCACATGATGCTCCACAACCACCACCACTACCATCATTACCAGCTGCCAATGACCGCCCACGGCCACGACCTCTTCCACCAGACTTCCTCATTCTTGGAAAAATGTTACCAAACTAACAACCGTTATGTGGTCCTGTAAAACCAGGTACAAGGTGTGCGTGAACTTGTTGGGAATGTAAATCTCCCTTTTTTATGTGTGGAAGAATGCAGTGAAAAATGAGGCCCACTGTATTACACTAGACAGTTTGATTGGCAGAAAGAGGCTGGCAGATATGGCACTAACAGGAGTGACGCAGATAAAAACACTGGCAATAGAAATGTCCCTCTTTGTGTGTGGGAGAATGCAGTGAAAAATCAGGCCCACTATATTACAGTAGACAGTTTGATTGGCAGAAAGAGGCTGCAGATATGGCACTAACAGGAGTGACGCAGATAAAAACACTGGCAATAGAAATGTCCCTCTTTATGTGTGGGAGAATGCAGTGAAAAATCAGGCCCACTGTATTACACAACAACACAGTTTGATTAGCAGAAAGAGGCTGGCAGATATGGCACTAGCCGGACTGACGCAGATGCACACACTGGCAACAGAAATGTCCCTCTTTTTTTTGATATGGGAGACAAGGGATTGAATCAGGCCCACTATATCATGGTATAGTTCCTGTGGCACAAAATGACTGACAGATACCACAGACAGCACTCGCACAGATGCACAGGTTTGGCAAGATTATTCTCCCTTTATTTTAATTTTTTTGGGGGATATGTGAGACAAGTGATTTAATCTGGCCCACTGTTATACAGTAGGTTTTCTGTGGCAGAAAAAAAAAATGCCACACACAGGACTGGCACTAATGCAGATTTGCCAATCTTAATATCCCACTTTTATTTTTTTTTCTGGGAGAATTGTGAATAAATCTGGGCCACTGTATTAGAGTATATTTTCTGTGCCAAAAAGTGGCTTGAAGAGATATATAAAAAAAAAAGGGACTGTATTACAATTACTATCTCCCTACAGTTATATCAGAAAAGTATGTCAGGCAGCAATAAAAAGGACTGCTGCACACAAAAGTCAAAAGTGTGGACAAACAAACAAGATAGCTGTGCAGAAAGGAAGGAGCAACAGGATGTGCTTTGAAAAAAGCAGTTGGTTTGCACAGCGGCGTACACACAGCAACGCAGCTATCAGGGAGCCTTATTACCTACAGAGCTGTTGCACAGAAATCGAGCCTCCACTGTCCCAAAAAGAAAAGGTGGTGTTGGACAGTGGAAATCGCTACAGCACAAGCGGTTTGGGGCTTAATTTACCCTGCCTAACGCTATCCTTGCTTCTGACGAAGCGGCAGCAACCTCTCCCTATGCTCAGTTCAGCAGCAGTAACATGTCGGTCGGCGGGAACGCCCCTTTATAGCCCCTGTGATGCCGCAGAAAGCAAGCCAATCACTGCCATGCCCTTCTCTAAGATGGTGGGGACCAGGACCTATGTCATTACGCTGCCCACACTCTGCGTGCACCTTCATTGGCTGAGAAATGGCGCTTTAAGCGTCATAGGAAACGCGACTTTGGCGCGAAGATCGTGTACCGCATGGCCGATCCCACGCTGGGATCGGGTCGGGTTTCATGAAACCCGACTTTGCCAAAAGTCGGCGACTTATGAAAATGACCGATCCATTTCGCTCAACCCTAGTAGATACCAGTCCTACAGACATGTAAGAGATCACAGCACAGTTACAGATAATGACTTACCGCTGACGTTCTTTCTGATGGAATCATTCATTTTTCCCGTCTTTTCCATCTGACCCAGACCGACATGACAACTTCTTCCAGCCACGAATTAGCTGCAGAGAAAACAACAAAGACATGTTTCACTTCTCACATTCCAGCTATCACCATCTATTCCCAACCTGCACAAACTCCTCATCCTGCTGATATCCCAATGCTGAGCCGCTGCTGCTGCCGTATGTGTCCCTTTTACTGCTCCTGCTGTGTTGTTCTCTGTGCCCTCTAAATTCTAAAACACCCCTCTAGAATATAGTAATGCCGGGTGCAAGTGCCCTAGAAAACAGTGCCCATATTTTGCCCAATAGAAAGTAATAATGCCCTGTGTGCCCCTTTGATAGTCACAGTAACCTGAGTTCCCCCATAGCAATAAGTGTCCACTTTACATTTAATAATGTCCCGAGTCTCCACCCTGTATAGCTCCCCTATACACAGTATGATGCTCTCTTATACACAGTATAATGTCCCCTCACTGTATAGTACCACCCACACAGTATACTGACCCCTTAGTAGCCTCCAAACTGTTTAATAGCTCCAAACCTGTATGATGGCCCCTTCACTGTAAACCCCACACTGTATGATGGCCCCGTAGATAACCTCCATATAGTACAATGTGCCAGATAGTCCTCAATATAGCACAAGGCAGCACCCTATAGGCAGCCCCTGGAGTATAAGACAGTATCACTATAGGCAGACCCTGTAGTATAAGGCAGCACCCCATAGGCAGACCCTGTAGTATAAGACAGTAGCCCATAGGCGGACCCTGTAGTATAAGGCAGCACCCCCATAGGCAGACCCTGTGGTATAAGGCAGTACCCCCATAGGAAGACCCTGAAGTATAAGACAGTACCCCCATAGGCAGACCCTGTAGTATAAGACAGTACCAGTACCCCCATAGGCAGACCCTATAGTATAAGGCAGCCCCCATAAAAAAACACAATAAATACTCACCTCTCTTCCTCCTTCTTCCAGCGGTGCTCCAAGCTCACGCTCATTTCCGGACAGCGAGTGCCAGGCAGTGACGTCATCGCGCCCGCTGTCAGTGTCGTGTCGGTGACGCCAGACGCTGACAGGGGGATGATGGGAGAAGGAGTGTAATGCTCCTTTCCTCATCAATGCTGTGAGCTGTATCGGCTAGATGCTGGTACAGCTGACCTTGCGATGAGAGGCGTGGGGCCCACTGCTGGCACCGGGCCCCCCCCCCACTTGCTCAGGGGCCCCATAGCGGCAGAGCAGGGAGATCGATTCTCCCTGCTGTGCCGCAGAATGTAACTGTATCGGCGCGCTGCTATAGTAGCGTAGCTCTGGGTGGGCCCCCTCAGAGCTCCGGGCCCAGGGCGCTCGCACCCTCTGCCCCCCAATAGCTACACTACTGGCCATACTGGTGAATGCCTAATCAGAGCACCACATGAAGACCCCCCACAGGCCACCCCAGATCATGAGCATATCATTAACTCAAAAAGTGGAGTAAAAAGTGTGACACCGTTGTTCTCAGCACCGATCTTGGAGTCAGAGATGCTTCTATGGGTTTTAGCCATGCTGTTTTCTTTCCTTTCAGCATTTTTTCCATCCATTTTAGCATTTTCACTGCCCCAGTCCTCCTTGTAGGGTCTTGCGCAAAAATGCTGAGATATCTGATTAACTACCATTATAGTCATTAATCAAAACGAGAATCTGATCATTAGGAATTGCTTGGTTCGAGTAACCAGCATCTGAGCATTGTAGTGCTCACTCATCCCTAGTGCCAACTCAAAGTCTGAGGGACTGATGCTTCTGACATAATGTGGTCTGTTAAAATAAAGCCAAGGAATTCAATTTATTGTCTCAGGGTTTACAAAACAAACATTCATCTAGAACAAAACATAGAATACAGTCTCTGGGCAATTTATCAAGATTTCATTTTAGCATATGATATGGATGATCAAAGCTGGTTTGCAATGGTCTGGCATTGAAATGTATTGCTGGATAGAAAGCACACAATCCCACAGTAAACAAAGAATAAATATACATAATTTGTGCGTGCTCATCTTGTAAATATTGAAATTCATTTTCCAAAACTCTTGCTTTTTATGGTTCCACAATGCAAAATAGATTTTCAATTTAATAAATTTAGCCACTCAATATTTAAAAAGCACCGAACAACTCTGCAAAAACTTCATAAAGTGACTTTCATGAAATTTCAGTTTACGTCATAGCTTAACCCATTAGCGACATGGTTTACTATGGCCTTCTGGAAGACATATATTTTCCCCTTATTTTCCTCACCAGATTCCAAGGCCCATAATATTTTTATCTTTTTTAGTGATGCCTCAATGCGCTGAATATTGGGTATATTCTTCGTTTTTTTTTTTAATTAATAAAAGGGGAACAAGGGGATTTTTTTGATATATAATTCATTCTTATATCTACAGTGGAGAAATAAGTATTTGTTACACTGCCGATTTTGCAAGTTTTCCTACCTACCAATAATGGAGAGGTCTGTTATTTATATAGTGGGCACAGTTCAACAGTGAGAGACAGTATCTAAAAATAAAAACCAGAAAATCACATTGTACGATTTTTAAATAACTAAATTGTATTTTATCACCTACCAATCAGCAAGAATTTTGGCTCTCACAGACCTGTTAGTTTTTATTTAAGAAGCCCTCTTACTCTTCTCTCATTACCTGTATTAATTGCACCTTTTTTAACTCATTAGTTATATAAAAAAAACACCTGTCTACACAATCAATCACATTCCAACTTTTCCACCATGGCCAAGACCAAAGAGCTGCCTTGGGGCACCAGGAACAAAATTGTAGACCTGCACAAGGCTGGGATGGGCAATAGGACAATAGACAAGCAGCTCGTTGAGAAGGCAACAATTGTTGCACAAGTGTTAGAAAATGGAAGGAACACACGATGATTGTCCATCTTCCTCAATCTACGGCTCCATGCATGATCTCAAATCGTGGGGTAGGGATGATTCTGAGAAAAGTCAGAAATCAATCCAGAACTACATGGGAAAACCTGGTCAATGACCTGAAGAGAGCTGGGACCCCAGTCTCAAACATTGCCCTTAGCAACACACTACACCGTTATGGATTAAAATCCTGCAGGGCACGCAAGGTTCTTCTGCTCACACCAACACATGTCCAGACCAGTGTGAAGTTTTCCAATGACCACCTGGATAATCCAGAGGAGGCATGGGAGAAGGTCATGTGGTCAGATGAGACCAAAATAGGAACTTATTTGTATCAACTCCACTCGCCGTGTTGGGAGGAAGAAGAAGGATGAGTACAACTCCAAGAACATCGTCCCAACCGTGAAACATGGTGGGGAAACATCATACTTTGGGTGTGCTTTTATGCAATGGTGAGAGGATGACTGCACCGTATTGAAAAGAGGATGGATGGGGTCATGTATCATGAGATTTTGGCCAACAACCTCCTTCCCTCAGTAAGAGCACTGAAGATGGGTCATGGCTGAATCTTCCAGCATGAAAATGACCTGAAAAACACTGCCAAGACAATTAAGGAGTGACTCTGTGGGAAGCATTTGCCAGCTTTCCCACTTAACCACCAACGTCGGCTTGTACTGCTACCTACCTCTGGATACCGCCAGATCAATATGAATGCATATCATTGACTGCATTGCGGCCTCAGCACTATTCTCACGTAACGTGCCATACAACCACTTATCAATCCTGCAAATCCAGAACATGTTTGATCCAGTGTGGACATACCTATCAAATGTATATTTTCCCAAAGGGGATGTACAAGCACGACTTGTTGAAGCACCAATATAACGCGAAATTGTGATCAAGGCCACAGTGTGGCCGAAACGTCAAATTGCCTGTCGCTTATCACCTATAAATAAAATATTCACTTGAAGCAAATCTCCTGTTATGATTCCAGTGATTATAGACTTTACTTATCTATGGGATTATTGATTTTGTTCACTGGCACCTTACATCCAAACTCTGGGCTGATGTACAGTATATACGGGGGCTGGGGACTGGCTGTGGCTGGGCTGATGTATATACAGGGGTGGGGGATGGCTGTGGCTGGGCTGATGTATATACAGGTGGTGCTGGGCTCAGTGGGCTGGGGCTCGTGATGATATATACAGGTGGTGCTGGGCTCAGTGGGTCGGGGCTGGTGATGATGTATATACAGTTATGGGGCTCATTATACTGTATGGAGTATTATATGGGGTGTCATGATTCCCAATGGCAAGGGAAAGTCAGAGAACATAAATAACAGAACAGCTCTTGGGTGATGGAATCTCGAGCTGACCATGAGCTAAACCTATCACACAACTAACAGTGGCCGGGTGACGTACCTACGTTTTATCCCTAGACGCCCAGCGCCAGCCGGAGGACTAACTAACCCTAATAGAGGAAAAGACAGACCTGGCTTACCTCTAGGGAAATTCCCCCAAAAAGGAGACAGAAGCCCCCCACATATATTGACGGTGAGTTCAGAGGAAAAGACATACGTAGTATGAAGGTAGGTTCAGCAAAGCGAGGTCCGCTTACTAGATAGCAAGAAGATACAATAGGGAACTTCACGGTCAGCTGAAAACCCTATTAAAATACCATCCCGAAATTACTTTAAGACTCATGTGTCAACTCATGACACCGGAGTGGCAATTTCGGCCCACAAGAGCTTCCAGCTACAGAAACATAACATAACTGTGAACTGGAACAAAAATGCAAAACAAACTTAGGACTAAGAGTCCAACTTAGCTGATAGTAGTCTAGAAGCAGGAACATGCAACAGAAAGGCTCTGGTTACATTGATGGCCGGCACTAGAATAACTGAGCAGCAAGGCTAAATAGGATACTCCCATATCCTGATGGAAACAGGTGAACAGAGAAAGTGAAGCACACAAGTCCAGTACCACCAGTGACCACCGGGGGAGCCCAAAAACCAAATTCACAACAGTACCCCCCCTCAAGGAGGGGGCACCGAACCCTCACAAGAACCACCAGGGCGATCAGGATGAGCCCTATGAAAGGCACGGACCAAATCAGAGGCATGAACATCAGAGGCTGTCACCCAAGAATTATCCTCCTGACCGTAGCCCTTCCACTTGACCAGATACTGAAGTTTCCGTCTGGAAACACGGGAGTCCAAGATCTTCTCCACAACGTACTCCAATTCACCCTCAACCAACACCGGAGCGGGAGGCTCAACGGAAGGCACAACCGGTACCTCATACCTGCGCAATAATGACCGATGGAAGACATTATGGATAGAAAAAGATGCTGGGAGGTCCAATCGAAAGGACACGGGGTTAAGAATCTCCAAAATCTTATACGGGCCGATGAACCGAGGCTTAAACTTAGGAGAAGAAACCCTCATAGGGACAAAACGAGAAGACAACCACACCAAGTCCCCAACACGAAGACGAGGACCAACACGACGACGGCGGTTAGCAAAATGCCGAGTCTTTTCCTGGGACAACTCCAAATTGTCCACCACCTGTCCCCAAATCCGATGCAACCTATCCACCACAGTATCCACTCCAGGACAATCCGAAGACTCCACCTGACTGGAAGAAAAACGAGGATGAAACCCCGAATTGCAAAAAAAAGGAGAAACCAAAGTGGCAGAACTAGCCCGATTATTGAGGGCAAACTCCGCCAACGGCAAAAAGGCAACCCAGTCATCCTGATCTGCAGACACAGAACACCTCAAATAAGTCTCCAAGGTCTGATTAGTTCGCTCAGTCTGGCCATTAGTCTGAGGATGGAACGCAGACGAAAAAGACAAATCAATGCCCATCCTAGCACAGAACGCCCGCCAAAATCTAGACACGAACTGGGTCCCCCTGTCAGAAACGATATTCTCCGGAATACCATGCAAGCGAACCACATCTCGAAAAAACAGAGGAACCAACTCGGATGAGGAAGGCAACTTAGGCAAGGGCACCAAATGAACCATCTTTGAAAAACGGTCACACACCACCCAGATGACAGACATTTTCTGAGAAACAGGGAGATCAGAAATAAAATCCATAGAGATATGAGTCCAAGGCCTCTTCGGAATAGGCAAAGATAACAACAATCCGCTAGCCCGAGAACAACAAGGTTTGGCCCGAGCACAAACATCACAAGACTGCACAAAAACTCGTACATCTCGAGACAGGGAAGGCCACCAGAAGGACCTAGCCACCAAATCCCTGGTACCAAAGATCCCGGGATGACCTGCCAACACAGAAGAATGAACCTCCGAGATGACTCTACTGGTCCAATCATCAGGAACAAACAGTCTACCAGGCGGGCAACGATCAGGTCTATCCGCCTGAAACTCCTGCAAAGCCCGTCGCAGGTCTGGGGAAACAGCAGATAATATCACCCCATCCTTAAGGATACCTGTAGGTTCAGAATCACCAGGGGAATCAGGCTCAAAACTCCTAGAAAGGGCATCCGCCTTCACATTTTTAGAACCCGGTAAGTATGAGACCACAAAATTAAACCGAGAGAAAAACAACGACCAGCGCGCCTGTCTAGGATTCAAGCGCCTGGCAGACTCAAGATAAATCAAATTCTTGTGATCGGTCAATACCACCACCTGATGTCTGGCCCCCTCAAGCCAATGACGCCACTCCTCAAAAGCCCACTTCATAGCCAAAAGCTCCCGATTACCAATATCATAATTTCGCTCGGCGGGCGAAAATTTTCGAGAAAAGAACGCACAAGGTCTCATCACGGAGCAGTCGGAACTTTTCTGCGACAAGACCGCCCCAGCTCCGATCTCGGAAGCATCGACCTCAACCTGAAAAGGAAGAGTAACATCAGGCTGACGCAACACAGGGGCGGAAGAAGAGCGGCGCTTAAGCTCCCGAAAGGCCTCCACAGCAGCAGGGGACCAATCAGCAACATCAGCACCCTTTTTGGTCAAATCAGTCAAAGGTTTAGCAACATCAGAAAAACCAGTTATAAATCGACGATAAAAATTAGCAAAGCCCAAAAATTTCTGAAGGCTCTTAAGAGAAGAAGGTTGCGTCCAATCACAAATAGCCCGAACCTTGACAGGATCCATCTCAATGGAAGAGGGGGAAAAAATGTACCCCAAAAAAGAAATCTTTTGAACCCCAAAAATACACTTAGAACCCTTCACACGCAAGGAATTAGCCTGCAAAACCTGAAAAACCCTCCTGACCTGTTGGACATGAGAATCCCAGTCATCCGAAAAAATCAAAATATCATCCAGATACACGATCATAAATTTATCCAAATATTCACGGAAAATGTCATGCATAAAGGACTGAAAGACTGAAGGGGCATTTGAAAGACCAAAAGGCATTACTAAATACTCAAAATGGCCCTCGGGCGTATTAAATGCGGTTTTCCACTCATCCCCCTGCTTAATTCGCACCAAATTATACGCCCCACGGAGATCAATCTTAGAGAACCACTTAGCCCCTTTTATTCGAGCAAACAAATCAGTAAGCAGTGGCAGAGGATACTGATATTTGACTATAATTTTATTCAAGAGTCGATAATCAATACACGGCCTCAAAGAGCCATCTTTTTTAGATACAAAGAAAAAACCGGCTCCTAAGGGAGATGAAGAAGGACGAATATGTCCCTTTTCCAGGGACTCCTTAATATATTCTCGCATAGCAGCATGTTCAGGTACAGATAGATTAAATAAACGACCCTTAGGAAATTTACTGCCCGGAATCAGATCTATGGCACAATCACAATCTCTGTGAGGAGGTAGTGAACCAAGCTTAGGCTCCTCAAAAACATCACGATAATCAGATAAAAATTCCGGAACCTCAGAGGGAATAGATGACGAAATGGAAACCAAAGGTACGTCCCCATGAGCCCCCTGACATCCCCAGCTTAACACAGACATTGCTTTCCAGTCAAGGACTGGGTTATGAGATTGTAACCATGGTAATCCGAGCACCAAAACGTCATGTAGATTGTACAACACAAGGAAGCGAATCATCTCCTGATGGTCTGGATTCATACGCATAGTCACTTGTGTCCAGGATTGTGGTTTATTACTAGCCAATGGTGTAGAGTCAATACCCTTCAGAGGTATAGGAACTTCCAGAGGCTCTAGATCAAACCCACAGCGCCTGGCAAAGGACCAATCCATTAGACTCAAAGCGGCGCCAGAGTCGACATAGGCATCCGCGGTAATTGACGATAATGAACAAATCAAGGTCACAGACAGAATAAACTTAGACTGTAAAGTGCCAATTGAAATAGACTTATCAACCTTTTTTGTACGTTTAGAGCATGCTGATATAACATGAGTTGAATCACCACAATAGAAGCACAACCCATTTTTTCGCCTAAAATTCTGCCGTTCGCTTCTGGACAGAATTCTATCACATTGCATATTTTCTGGAGCCTTCTCAGAAGACACCGCCAAATGGTGCACAGGTTTGCGCTCCCGCAAACGCCGATCAATCTGAATAGCCATTGTCATGGACTCATTCAGACCTGTAGGTGCAGGGAACCCCACCATAACATCTTTAATGGCATCAGAGAGACCCTCTCTGAAATTCGCCGCCAGGGCGCACTCATTCCACTGAGTAAGCACAGACCATTTACGAAGTTTTTGGCAGTATATTTCAGCTTCATCTTGCCCTTGAGATAGGGCCATCAAGGCTTTTTCAGCCTGAATCTCTAAGTTAGGTTCCTCATAAAGCAACCCCAAAGCCAGAAAAAACGCATCCACATTGAGCAACGCAGGATCCCCGGGTGCCAATGCAAATGCCCAGTTTTGAGGGTCACCCCGCAGCAAGGAAATTACTATCTTAACCTGCTGTGCGGGATCTCCAGCGGAGCGAGATCTCAGGGAAAGAAATAATTTACAATTATTTTTGAAATTCAGGAAACGAGATCTATCCCCGGAGAAAAAATCTGGTATAGGAATTCTAGGTTCAGATATAGGAGCATGAATAACAAAATCCTGTAAATTTTGAACCTTCATAGCAAGATTATTCAAACCTGTAGCCACACTCTGAGGATCCATTTTAATCAGTTGAGATCAGAGCCATTCAAGGATTAGAAGGAGAGAGAGAGACAAAGGCTGCAATTAGAGCAGAAATGCAACTGAGTCAACTAAAAAGCAAGCTCAGAGGAAAAAAAAATCAAAAAAATCTGCAGACTTCTTTTTCTCTCCTTTCTTCTGCCAACGGTTTTAACCCTTGGCCGGCCATACTGTCATGATTCCCAATGGCAAGGGAAAGTCAGAGAACATAAATAACAGAACAGCTCTTGGGTGATGGAATCTCGAGCTGACCATGAGCTAAACCTATCACACAACTAACAGTGGCCGGGTGACGTACCTACGTTTTATCCCTAGACGCCCAGCGCCAGCCGGAGGACTAACTAACCCTAATAGAGGAAAAGACAGACCTGGCTTACCTCTAGGGAAATTCCCCCAAAAAGGAGACAGAAGCCCCCCACATATATTGACGGTGAGTTCAGAGGAAAAGACATACGTAGTATGAAGGTAGGTTCAGCAAAGCGAGGTCCGCTTACTAGATAGCAAGAAGATACAATAGGGAACTTCACGGTCAGCTGAAAACCCTATTAAAATACCATCCCGAAATTACTTTAAGACTCATGTGTCAACTCATGACACCGGAGTGGCAATTTCGGCCCACAAGAGCTTCCAGCTACAGAAACATAACATAACTGTGAACTGGAACAAAAATGCAAAACAAACTTAGGACTAAGAGTCCAACTTAGCTGATAGTAGTCTAGAAGCAGGAACATGCAACAGAAAGGCTCTGGTTACATTGATGGCCGGCACTAGAATAACTGAGCAGCAAGGCTAAATAGGATACTCCCATATCCTGATGGAAACAGGTGAACAGAGAAAGTGAAGCACACAAGTCCAGTACCACCAGTGACCACCGGGGGAGCCCAAAAACCAAATTCACAACAATGGGGCACATTATACTGCATGGAGCAATATATGGGAATCATTATTCTATATGGAGCAATATATGGGGCATGTTATTCTGTATGGAGCATTATGTGGTGCCTATAATACTGTATGGAGCAATATATGTGGCTTATTATTCTGTATGGAGCAATATATGGGGCTCATTATTCTGTATGGAGTAATATATAGGGCTCATTAATCTGTATGGAGCACTATGTGGTGCCCAGAATACTTTATGGAGGACTATACTCTCTGATTTATGACCTATTGTAGAACGTACAATAGTTATCACTCATGTAATGTATGGGGGGACTGTATATGAGATGGGAGCCTTATGGGGGGCTGTATATGTGTTTGTGGGGGGAGCGCCATTTTGAAGTTTGCCTCAGGCAGCAGTGTGGCTAGGTTCACCCCTGCCTATAAGCAAAAAAAAAAATATTATTATTCTTCCTGCTCCTTATACTTACCTCGTAGCGCTCCCCTGGTGACCACCGGTGTCTTCTGATCCTCCACCTGGGCCACAGTGAGCACAGGCTGTAGGACCCAGAAGCACCATGTGACCGATGACATCGCCCTGCCACATGGTTCTGTTTAAGGTCCTGTGCCAGGTCCTATGGTGCCGGGATGAGGAGTGATCACCGTGGGAACCCGGCGAGCGATATGAATAAAAAGGACGACCATGGCTTGCTCCCCCCTAGTTTTGATCCTGGGTACGGCCATGTGTTTATACTAGTTTTTATATATCTAATAACTTCAATATATACCACATACAGTCTATTCCAAACTTGTTTCTAGAAATACAGTATGATAGTGTGATACTGTGGTAGAAAGAACTGAAAATAAAGTAAATATGAACTAGGAATTAATTTTTCATGTTAAATCCTCTGGAGTTCAAGGGAAGCTTATAGTATAATAGTAGGAGATTGAGTCTAATGAATAAGCTTATGTCCTGGAAATTCACATGGCTTCAGGAACAAAACAAAATCAATAATAAAAAAATGAATACATCATACTGATTAAAATCCCCTCATTCAGTATAGCAGGAAAGGTCGTTCATTGACTTTGACAGAGTTTACTTTTTTTTGTAACCTGGCTTTATAATTACCGATAGTACATTACAAAGAAGAAAGAAAAACAAAACAACATATGCAAAAGTGTAAAAAGTAAAAAAAATAAACCCAAAGCACTATAAAAAAATTTAAAATTTTACCCCAAAATACATTTCATATTTTTTGTTAATGAAGCCTGTAACCAACTTGGTGTTAAGCTACTCAGAGAAGGAATTAACTGGGTCACACTTTTCGCTCATAGAACTTACTTATAGTAGCTTTTAACTTTATGTCTAATGCCCTTTTTGAGGAGCAATTGTAGAATCTGAAATCTGGTAGTTAGAAAGAGTCCAAGAAGTAGGAGGTATAGGGATTTTATACAAAAAGCCAGTATGTCAGCAATAAACCAAAAAAGATGTGTAACAATAGATTCTACCCATTTGGTTTTATGTGGAATTAATCTTGAGAAAGGAATACAGATAAAACATAATAATTTTTAATAATGAGGTACAGGAGCCATTTTAATTGACAATTGCTGATATAAGTAGACTAGTACTTTGCGGTGTCTTTATTGAACTGTCTGGTCTATTAGGTGGTTTTTATTATGGCTGCTGTCAGATCGAACTTGTTTAGCATAATTAAATATCATAAAATACTTAGAAGCAGGGTCAACCTTCACCCCAAATAAAGGCCTATCCAATTGTCATGGTATTTCAGTTATCTAATATTTTGTCACACTGCAGCTCTGCAGGTAAATGCAAACTCCACTAGATGACAGCAGAGTGTAGAGGGCTGAAATCCTGCTCAGAGCAGACCAGCAGAACGGCAGCGAGGCTACCACCAGGTGGCAGCAGAATAGTTAAGCAAGCCGGATCAATACCATAGAGTAGTGTAGTACAAAGGGGATTACCGAACACAGAGTCAGAGGAGCGCCAAAAGGTTAGTACCGGTCCGAAGCAGAAGTACCAGAAGAAGGAGACAGAATCAGGTTGGAGCCAAAGCAGAGTCGAGTACCGGGGAATGAACAGACACGGCAAAGAGAGCTAAACACAGCAGGACAAATCAGGGTATCACCAGAGTCAGCTACACACGCCGTAGGTAGGAAATATAGGTAACATTGCCTGCAGGATGCAGGACAGAGAAATAGCAGACCTGACACCGGAATGAGGCAGAGGAAGTTAACCCCTGACATGACCAGTTCGGGGAAAGGAGAGACAAGACCCAAAACCCGGTCTGGATCATGACATGTTTATCTTTTTTACTTGCTTATATAACATCATTGGGGCTCACAATCTAAATTACCCATCAGCATGTCACTTGTTTCTAAGCAATTGCTACTTGTAGCTTCAGAGTGAAAGAGGACTACAACTCTAGTGCCATCTATTTGAAGCAGCAATCCTAAAAGTCAATATCGACTCTTTAACAAGCCTTGAATCTCAATTTGCAAACATTATGATTGGAGGGGCTGACCCTCATCAGTGCAAAGTATGAGATTGCTGTAATGATTAGTCAGTGTGGATAAAATAGCACATCGACAATATTTTTTTGGGTTTGCCATAAAAAAACAATTATTGGTGGCATGAGTGTAAATGCCACTTATAAGGACATCTATACAAAACATATTGAGCCCGGAATTTTCCGAGGAGACTGTGCTTCCGAGGAAACTATTGAGCTCTTTTAGTAAATAAAGCATGTATTAGGGTGTGTGCTGTAGAATTATCTGTGCAGATTCTGCATCTCTTGGCAGAAAATGCAGGTAAAAATCCGCGTGGATTTGATGCGTTTTTTATGCGGATTTTCATGTGTTTTTTTATGCGGATTTGTATATGTTTTTGTAAGATAAATAAAGATCTATTATTTAACAAAAAAAAAGAATTGTGATGTCATTTCTTGTCCAACCTCTTCATTTACATACTCCATTGAATAATAATGTTTACACACACAGATAGACAGATAGATAATAGATAGATAGACAAATAGATGTATAGATAGATGTATAGATAGATAGCTAGATGATAGATCTACAGTATTGATAGATAAGATCTTTAGATAGATAGATAGATAGATAGATAGATAGATAGATAGAAAGATAATAGACAGATAGATAATAATAGATAGATAGATCTATCGATAGATGATAGATAATAGATAGTGTCTAGTGTTGAGCATTCCGATACCGCAAGTATCGGGTATCGGCCGATACTTGCGGGTATCGGAATTCCGATACCGAGATCCGATACTTTTGTGGTATCGGGTATCGGTATCGAAACAACATTAATGTGTAAAAGAAAGAATTAAAATAAAAAATATTGCTATACTCACCTCTCCGACGCAGCCTGGACCTTACCGAGGGAACCGGCAGCGTTCTTTGCTTAAAATGCGCGCGTTTACTGCCTTCCGTGACGTCACAGCTTGTGATTGGTCGCGTGCCGCCCATGTGGCCGCGACGCGACCAATCACAGCAAGCCGTGACGTAATTTTCAGGTCCTGAATGCAGAATTAGGCATTCAGGACCTGAAATTACGTCACGGCTTGCTGTGATTGGTCGCGTCGCGGCCACATGGGCGGCACGCAACCAATCACAAGCCGTGACGTAATTTTAAAATGCGCGCGTTTCCTGCCTCCCGTGACGTCACGGCTTGTGATTGGTCGCGTCGCCCATGTGACCGCGACGCGACCAATCACAAGCCGTAACGTAATTTTCAAATCCTGAATGCCTAGAATTAGGCATTCAGGACCTGAAAATTACGTCACGGCTTGCTGTGATTGGTCGCGTCGCGGCCATATGGGCGGCACGCGACCAATCACAAGCCGTGACGTCACGGAGGGCAGTAAACGCGCGCATTTTAAGCAAAGAACGCTGCCGGTTCCCTCGGTAAGGTCCAGGCTGCGTCGGAGAGGTGAGTATAGCAATATTTTTTATTTTAATTCTTTCTTTTACACATTAATATGGATCCCAGGGCCTGAAGGAGAGTTTCCTCTCCTTCAGACCCTGGGAACCATCAGGGATACCGTCCGATACTTGAGTCCCATTGACTTGTATTGGTATCAGGTATCGGTATCGGATTAGATCCGATACTTTGCCGGTATCGGCCGATACTTTCCGATACCGATACTTTCAAGTATCGGACGGTATCGCTCAACACTAATAGTGTCACTTCGCCTACTACGTATCTTGGGGGACACTCGCTTGGTACGGATTCTATCACTCAGGCATGGTTTCCTCATATAAATCAGTCTCTGAGGTTTATTAACCTTCATAAACCACATACCGTAAAGTTAATTTCAATACGTCCACGAACATGCCATGACCCCCAGTCTGTTCATGTACAGTCATGGCCAAAAGTATTGACACCCCTGCAATTCTGTCAGATAATACTCAGTTTCTTCCTGAAAATGATTGCAATCACAAATTCTTTGGTATTATTATCTTCATTTAATTTGTCTTAAATGAAAAAACACAAAAGAGAATGAAGCAAAAAGCAAAACATTGATCATTTCACACAAAACTCCAAAAATGGGCCAGACAAAAGTATTGGAACCCTCAGCCTAATACTTGGTTGCATAACCTTTAGCCAAAATAACTGCGATTAACCGCTTCCGGTAACCATCAATGAGTTTCTTACAATGCTCTGCTGGAATTTTAGACCATTCTTCTTTGCCAAACTGCTCCAGGTCCCTGATATTTGAAGGGTGCCTTCTCCAAACTGCCAGTTTTAGATCTCTCCACAGGTGTTCTATGGGATTCAGGTCTGGACTCATTGCTGGCCACCTTAGAAGTCTCCCGTGCTTTCTCTCAAACCATTTTCTAGTGTTTTTTGAAGTGTGTTTTGGGTCATTGTCCTGCTGGAAGACCCATGACCTCTGAGGGAGACCCAGCTTTCCCACACTGGGCCCTACATTATGCTGCAAAATTTGTTGGTAGTCTTCAGACTTCATAATGCCATGCACACGGTCAAGTAGTCCAGTGCCAGAGGCAGCAAAGCAACTCCAAAACATCAGGGAACTTCTGCCATGTTTGACTGTAGGGACCGTGTTCTTTTCTTTGAATGCCTCTTTTTTTCTCCTGTAAACTCTATGTTGATGCTTTTGCCCAAAAAGCTCTACTTTTGTCTCATCTGACCAGAGAACATTCTTCCAAAACGTTTTAGGCTTTTTCAGGTAAGTTTTGGCCAACTCCAGCCTGGCTTTTTTATGTCTCAGGGTAAAAAGTGGGGTCTTCCTGGGTCTCCTACCATACAGTCCCTTTTCATTCAGATGCCGACGGATAGTACGGGTTGACACTGTTGTACCCTCGGACTGCAGGGCAGCTTGAACTTGTTTGGATGTTAGTCAAGGTTCTTTATCCAACTTCCGCACAATCTTGCCTTGAAATCTCTTGTCAATTTTTCTTTTCCGTCCACATCTAGGGAGGTTAGCCACAGTGCCATGGGCTTTAAACTTCTTGATGGCACTACGCAGGGTAGACACAGGAACATTCAGGTCTTTGGAGATGGACTTGTAGCCTTGAGATTGCTCATGCTTCCTCACAATTTGGTTTCTCAAGTCCTCAGACAGTTCTTTGGTCTTCTTTCTTTTCTCCATGCTCAATGTGGTACACACAAGGACACAGGACAGAGGTTGAGTCAACTTTAATCCATGTCAACTGGCTGCAAGTGTGATTTAGTTATTGCCAACACCTGTTAGGTGCCACAGGTAAGTTACAGGTGCTGTTAATTACACAAATTAGAGAAGTATCACATGATTTTTCGAACGGTGCCAATACTTTTGTCCACCCCCTTTTTTATGTTTGGTGTGGAATTATATCCAATTTGGCTTTAGGACAATTCTTTTTGCGTTTTTTCATTTAAGACAAATTAAATGAAGATAATAATACCAAAGAATTTGTGTTTGCAATCATTTTCAGGAAGAAACTGAGTATTATCTGACTGAATTGCAGGGGTGTGAATACTTTTGGCCATGACTGAAGCAGATAAAATTCTCTTAGGCATATTACAATCCCCTTGTCCAGGGTTACCTTCCAGGAGCTCAAGCTCCACAGGCTGACTCCTTGTCAGTCCAAGGTCCTCAACAGGATGGTGTATTTCTCAGCGTAGGGCCATCCCATGCTCTACACACACATGTGGCCGGTCCAGGTGATATTCAGGACGCTCGTCCAACACCCAGGCCCCCAGGTCCAAAGCCCCACCATGTGCTTTTCAGGGAGACGGCACTCCCAACACATAGGCCTTGCTAGGACCTACAGCACAGACAATTCAGGTCCAAACACTCTCAACCATGTGACCCACACCCTGGTCACATTACATACTTGTAACCACTCCCATAGGTGGTAGGTGTGTGTGTGGCTAGTTTGACCCACCCATCTCTCAGAACTAGCCCTGCCAGCCACCCTTGTTAAACAACACAATTTACTTATAGGACTACAGGTCCCAGAACATCCTTACTTCAGGCTGACAGTGCAGAGTGTCTTCCTCTGTGACACACATACCGAACATTTACAATAACGCCAGACTTTGTCTCATCACCACAGTTATGCCTGCGATTGCCATGCATTCCTATGGCCTCAATATGCCTCCATGCTTATTCCGGGAAGACCATGCAGCGCCCCTTACCTGTAACAGGGGTCACTGCACCACAATAGATAGATAGATCTATAGATAGATCGATGTATCTATACATCTATCTATCGATAGATCTATCTATCTATAGATATATCTATCTATAGATAGATAGATATATCGATAGATAGATATATATATATATCTATAGACAGATAAATACCAAGCCCGATGTTTAGCAATAAACATAATAAAATGGTACATAGAGAGTTAAAAAAAGACACACACACACAAAATCTGCATTAAGCCGGGGTCACACTTGCGAGAAACTTGCACGAGTCGCGGACCTCAATACCCGGCACTGCCGCTGGCACTCCACCGGCACTCGGACTAGAGTGTTCAGCTGCATAGAAATGCATGCAGCCGTGCACTCCGGTCCTGAGTGTCGGCGGTAGTGCTGGGTATTTAGATGTGAGACTCGTGCGAGTTTCTCGCAATATGTTTTATTAAAAAAAAATGCCTTGGGCTCCCTTGCAATTTTCTGCGCCAGAGAGGGAAAGCCAGCCACTGGGGATGATGTTTATAGCCTAAGTAGGAGTTAATACCCATGGATCTTCCCAGGTTATGAATATCAGCCCACAGCTGTATATTTTGCCTTTACTGGCTATTAAAATAGGGGACCCCCCAAAAAAATTACGTGGGGTCCCCCTATAATTAATAGCCAGAAAAGGCTATGCAGACAGCTGTGGGCTGATATTCATAGCCTAGAAAGGGCCCATGAATTTTGGCACCCCCTGGCTACAAACACCAACACACAGCCACCCCAGAAATGGTGCATCTGTAAGATGCGCCAATTCTGGTATGTAGCCTCTCTCTTCCCACTGCCCTGTAGTGGTGACATATGGGGTAATATTTGTGGGGTTGATGTCACCTTTGAATTGTAAGGTGAGATCAAGCTTGCTTAGTAATGGAGAGGTGTCAATAAGACACCTATCCATTACTAAGCCTATAGTTGTGATAGGGTTAAATAAATACACAGCCAGAATAAAGTATTTTAATTAAATAAAACACTACACATTTCTCCCATCTTTATTGTATGCCTAATTCCTGCGATGCCCTCGATCTCTGGCAAAAAAAATAAAATAATAAACCAACACAAATACTCCGTGTTCAGATGTAGTCCATTTAATAATGACTGTCCAATGACGATCTCCCATATAGAGCAGTCACATCAGGAGATGTGACCGCTCTACAGGGCCTCCAATGACACTGACAGGAGACAATGGCTCCTGCAGTGTTATCACTGAGGGTTCAACGAAGTTCAGGCTCTCACTTTATGGCACTACTGCGTGAGAATTTTCTCACACAGTGGTGCCGCAAGTGACAGTGACCTCTAGTGGCGGAGTGATACAGTGTGGGAGGATTATCTCCTTTCATTGTATCACCGGAACCCCTGGAGAGCGGTCACATGGACAGATCTCCATGGGAGATCATCGTGGGACACTCATTATTAACGAGATTATATCGGAACAGGGAGTATACTGTTGGTTTATTCAGCAATAGATTTGGTGTGTAGCAGCGCTATTGTAGATGCATATAATCAGCTGCAAGTATATCCCTAAACCACATAGGGAAATACTGAAACTACAAGAAAGGAACACCGTACCTGCGCTATATAAAATGCATAGATTAGACACCAATGTGATGTTATTACCTGTTAGATGGGAGTCAGCTTTATGAGGTTTGATACTAAATAAATTCAGATCAAGATGTGTCGGTTTGAGCTAGAGTAAAAAAAAAAAGGGGGGGGGGGGTAATTAGTAAAACTGCAACCTTGGGTAGGTTAGAAACTGCTAATAATTGTATTTATATATATACTAGCTGTACTACCCGGCTTCGCCCGGGTTAATGACTGCTGTTAGCAAAATAGAATGTGTTAACAAAAATTTATTCTGCACACAAAAACCACAAAACAAATAGATAGAAATGTAATTATTAAAAGGCAAAAACTAAGCAAATAGAAGCATTTCACAACATATATTAGCTTTGTTATACTGAGAATGTCTTTGTTGCCTATATTAACCAATCAGAGCTCAGGTTAATTAACTGTAGCAAAATAGAAGCTGAGCTGTGATTGGTTGCTATTGGCAGCCTGATAAATCCCCAGCCAACAGGAAGCCCTCCCCCCTGGCAGTATATATTAGCTCACACATACACATAATAGACAGGTCATGTGACTGACAGCTGCCGTATTTCCTATATGGTACATTTGTTGCTCTTGTAGTTTGCTTATTAATCAGATTTTTATTTTTGAAGGACAATACCAGACTTGTGTGTGTTTTAGGGCGAGTTTTATGTGTCAAGTTGTGTGTGTTGAGTTGCGTGTGGCGACATGCATGTAGCGACTTTTGTGAGATGAGTTTTGTGTGCCGACATGCGTGTAGCAACATTTTGTGTGTTGAGTTGCATGTGACAGGTTAGTGTAGCAAGTTGTGTGCAGCAAGATTTGTGCATGGCGAGTTTTGCGCGTGGCGAGTTTTATGTGTGGTGCATTTTGAGTATGTGCAAGTTTTGTGTGAGGCAACTTTTGCATGTGGTGCAACTTTTGTACATGTGGCAATTTTTCTGTGTGTGCAAGTTTTGCATGAGGTGAGTTTTCCATGAGGTGAGTTTTGCACGTGTGGCGAGTTTTGCGTGAGCCTAGTTTTGCATATGGCGAGTTTTGCATGTAGCGAGTTTTGAGTGGTGACTTTTGTGTTTCGACTTTTATGTGGCGAGGTTGGTGTGTGTGTGTGGTGAAATGTGTGCTGAGGGTGGTATATGTGTTCAAGCACGTGGTAGTGTGTGGCGCATTTTGTGTTTGTGTTCATATCCCCGTGTGTGGTGAGTATCCCATGTCGGGGCCCCACCTTAGCAACTGTACGGTATATACTCTTTGTCGCCATCGCTCTCATTCTTTAAGTCCTCATTGTTCACATCTGGCAGCTGTCAATTTTCCTCCAACACTTTTCCCTTCACTTTTTCCCCATTATGTAGATAGGAGCAAAATTGTTTGGTGAATTGGAACGCGCGGGGTTAAAATTTCACCTCACAACATAGCCTATGACGCTCTCGGGGTCCAGACGTGTGACTGTGCAAAATTTTGTGGCTGTAGCTGCGACGGTACAGATGCCAATCCCGGACATACACACATACATACATACACACATTCAGCTTTATATATTAGATATACCTGTATGTAATCTCCTGTATATAGTATATACCTGTGTGTCATCTCACCTATATATAGTATATATCTGTGTGTCATCTCCTGTATATAGTATATACCTGTATGTCATCTCCTCCTATACATAGCATATACCTGTGTCATCTCCTCCTGTATATACTATATACCTGTAGGTAATCTGCTCCTGTATATAGTATATACCTGTGTGTCATCTCCTCCTGTATATAGTATATACCTGTATGTCATCTCCTCCTGTATGTAGTATGTACCTGTATGTCATCTCCTCCTCTATATAGTATATACCTGTGTGTCATCTCTCCTGTATATAGTATATATCTGTGTGTCATCTCCTCCTGTATATAGTATATACCTGTGTGTCATCTCCCCTGTAAATAGTATATATCTGTATGTCATCTCCTCCTGTATTTGACCTCGTTCACACGTTATTTGGTCAGTATTTTTACCTCAGTATTTGTAAGCTAAAATGGCAGCCTGATAAATCCCCAGCCAACAGTAAGCCCACCCCCTGGCAGTATATATTAGCTCACACATACACATAATAGACTGGTCATGTGACTGACAGCTGCCGGATTCCTATATGGTACATTTGTTGCTCTTGTAGTTTGTCTGCTTATTAATCAGATTTTTATTTTTGAAGGATACCAGACTTGTGTGTGTTTTAGGGCGAGTTTCGTGTGTCAAGTTGTGTGTGTTGAGTTGCGTGTGGCGACATGCATGTAGGGACTTTTGTGAGATGAGTTTTGTGTGGCGACATGCGTGTAGCAACTTTTTGTGTGTCGAGTTGCATGTGACAGGTTAGTGTAGCAAGTTGTGTGCAGCAAGTTTTGCGCATGGCGAGTTTTGCGCGTGGCGAGTTTTATGTGTGGTGCCTTTTGAGTATGTGCAAGTTTTGTGTGAGGCAACTTTTGCATGTGTTGCAACTTTTGTGCATGTGGCAATTTTTCTGCGTGTGGCAATTTTTCTGCGTGTGCAAGTTTTGCGTGTGGCGAGTTTTGCACGTGTGGCGAGTTTTGCATGTGGAGAGTTTTGCGCGTGGCGAGTTTTGAGCGGCGACTTTTGTGTTTCTACTTTTATGTGGCGAGGTTGGTGTATGTGTGGTGAAATGTGCACTGAGGGTGGTATATGTGTTCGAGCACGTGGTAGTGTGTGGCGCATTTTGTGTGTGTGTTCATATCCCCGTGGTGGTGTGATTATCCCATGTTGGGGCCCCACCTTAGCAACTGTACAGTATATACTCTTTGGTGCCATCGCTGTCATTCTTTAAGTCCCCCTTGTTCACATCTGGCAGCTGTTAATTTGCCTCCAACACTTTTCCTTTCATTTTTTCCCCATTATGTAGATAGGGGCAAAATTGTTTGGTGACTTGGAAAGCGCGGGGTTAAAATTTCACCTCACAATATAGCTTTGACGCTCTCAGGGTCCAGACGTGTGACTGTGCAAAATTTTGTGCCTGTAGCTGCGACGCCTCCAACACTTTTCCTTTCACTTTTTCCCCATTATGTAGATAGGGGCAAAATTGTTTGGTGAATTGGAAAGCGCGGGGTTAAAATTTCACCTCACAACATAGCCTATGACGCTCTCGGGGTCCAGACGTGTGACTGTGCAAAATTTTGTGGCTGTAGCTGCTACGGTTCAGATGCCAATCCCGGACATACATACATACATACATACATACACACACACACACATTCAGCTTTATATATTAGATAAATAGACGTGGCAGAAAACCAAGGGGCAGATACTGTAATGGACTAATATGTACTAAAAATAAAGAACGTTTCCCCCGGCTAGGAAGTCTCCACGTGCAATGGAAAAATCTGGTGGCAGGACATATAGACTAAAAGTTCAGTACCTGTGTCAAGGTATGGGTGCAGCTTGATCCGAAAGTGTTAAAAACAACCTTGCTGTTAGTAGTAAAAGGCGTTCTTATACTTATCTTCACTTCCTCAGTGGATGACTTGTGTGTACGTCCTGAGCGCACTGTCCCGGCCGGCGACAGGCGCTCGTGCAGTAGGAAGTAAGGAGATCGTTGCGCGATGCTTTGCTTTGCTGCAGCTGGCAGGACCTGCGTAGCGTTCGGGTCATGCGACTCGTTCATCAGGTGATGCCCCTGTGAGCAGTACGGAACACTGTAGGAGCCAAAAAAACAATGCGTTTCGGAATAACAACAGATTCCTTCATCAGGGATAATACTGTTGGTTTATTGTTTTATTTTTTTACAGGAGATCGAGGGCGTCGGGAACTAGTTGATTGGTGAGTATATACTATATATATTTGTATGTATTTTTTTTTTACACTTGAACACAGTAGCCTGATGATGGGACTACTACTGTCCCATCATCTGGCTAGCTGTCACTGTGGCAGGCATAGCCAGATGGGACTAGTAGTCCCATCGGACAATGCGTGCCTACATACAGACCTGCACACACACAGACACACAGTCCCGCACACACACAGCCCCGAAGACCCCTATAGACACATACAGACACACACCAACACCCGCACACAGACAAGCACATCTTCTCCGCACACACACAGTCTCCGCCCACACACTTAGTCTCCGCCCACACTCCACCCACACACTCTTCCTACTCCCGATCTGCAGCGTTTCTACCACGCAAATCTGCAGCAAAACCGCAGTTCTTTTTAAACCTGCGGTTTTGCTGCGGATTTGCCTGATTCAACGGAAGAAAATGGGTGCAGAAAAGCTGCAGATCCGCAAAAAGAATTGAAATGCTGTGGAAAATAAAATGCTGCTAATCCACGTATTTTTTTTCCGCAGCATGTGCACAACAATTCTCAATTTCCTAATAACTAACATTGCTTGTGCACTACACTGCAAATTTGATGCAATTCCGCACTTCCAAAAACGCTGCGGAAACGCATCAAAATCCGCAACTTAAGCACATAGCCTTATAGTGTCACATTATAAGAATATGGGACATGTGTAAAGAAGTAATACATACAGTGACTATAGGTGCATTTATTCTGCCTATCACAGCCATTAACCCCTTAACAACCTATGACAAACATTTACTTCATGGTTGGTCGCTAGTTTCCACACCACGTCGTACATTTTCGTCACAGCTTCAAACTGTAAACATGTGATGATAAAACAGTACAAACGGCTGTCCTAGACAGCTCAACACCACAGAGCTCAGCCAGCTCAGCCAGTCGTTATGATTGGTCATAGAGCTGTATATTGATTAGTATTAGTTAGGGGGCAAATTGCGATAGAAGTAGCTGGTGTTCATTTTGGTTAGGAGTGGTGTTAGTGAAGTTTTAGGCCGGCGTCACACTGGCGTGTTTTACGGACGTATGAGAGGCGCAGAAAATACGGATTGCATACGGTACAATGATTCTCTATGGCCCAGCTCCTATCTGCCGTATTTTACCGATCCGTATTATACGGTCTTGTACGGCCATAGAAAATCGCAGCATGCTGCGTTTGTCAGCGTATTGCGCAAAAAATACGCCAATGAAAGTCTATGGGGGCGAGAAAATTACGGATTACACACGAACCATGCATGTGACTTGCAAGAAATACGCAGCGGTGTTCTCTAGAAAAGCCGGTAATTCAGTGCAGTGTACAGTAAAATCACACTGACAGAATAGAATAGGTAGAATAAATGTGTACACATAGAATAGGTATATATATATATAAATATAAATATATATATATGTCAGTGAGACACCCACATATATATATATATATATATATATATATATATATATATATATATATATATATATATACAGTGCCTACAAGTAGTATTCAACCCCCTGCAGATTTAGCAGGTTTACACATTTGGAATTAACTTGGCATTGTGACATTTGGACTGTAGATCAGCCTGGAAGTGTGAAATGCACTGCAGCAAAAAAGAATGTTATTTCTTTGTTTATTTTTTTTTTAAATTGTGAAGTCTTTTCAGAGGGTCATTTATTATTCAACCCCTCAACCCACCAGAATTCTGTTTGGTTCCCCTAAGGTATTAAGAAGTAGTTCAGGCACAAAGAACAATGAGCTTCACATGTTTGGATTAATTATCTCTTTTTCCAGCCTTTTCAGACTATTTAAGACCCTCCCCAAACTTGTGAACAGCACTCATACATGGTCAACATGGGAAAGACAAAGGAGCATTCCAAGGCCATCAGAGACAAGATCGTGGAGGGTCACAAGGCTGGCAAAGGGTACAAAACCCTTTCCAAGGAGTTGGGCCTACCTGTCTCCACTGTTGGGAGCATCATCCGGAAGTAGAAGGCTTATGGAACTACTGTTAGCCTTCCATGGCCTGGACAGCCTTTGAAAGTTTCCTCCTGTGCCGAGGCCAGGCTTGTCCGAAGTGTCAAGGCTAACCCAAGGACAACAAGGAAGGAGCTCTGGGAAGATCTCATGGCAGTGGGGACATTGGTTTCAGTCAATACCATAAGTAACGTACTCCACCGCAATGGTCTCCGTTCCAGATGAGCCCGTAAGGTACCTTTACTTTCAAAGCGTCATGTCAAGGCTCGTCTACATTTTGCTCATGATCACTTGGAGGACTCTGAGACTGACTGGTTCAAGGTTCTCTGGTCTGATGAGACCAAGATCGAGATCTTTGGTGCCAACCACACACGTGACATTTGGAGTCTGGATGGCACTGCATACGACCCAAAGAATACCATCCCTACAGTCAAGCATGGTGGTGGCGGCATCATGCTGTGGGGCTGTTTCTCCGCCAAGGGGCCTGGCCATCTGGTCCGCATCCATGGGAAGATGGATAGCACGGCCTACCTGGAGATTTTGGCCAAGAACCTCCGCTCCTCCATCAAGGATCTTAAGATGGGTCGTTATTTCATCTTCCAACAAGACAACGACCCAAAGCACACAGCCAAGAAAACCAAGGCCTGGTTCAAGAGGCAAAAAATCAAGGTGTTGCAGTGGCCTAGTCAGTCTCCTGACCTTAACCCAATTGAAAACTTGTGGAAGGAGCTCAAGATTAAAGTCCACATGATACACCCAAAGAACCTAGATAACTTGGAGAAGATCTGCATGGAGGAGTGGGCCAAGATAACTCCAGAGACCTGTGCCGGCCTGATCAGGTCTTATAAAAGACGATTATTAGCTGTAATTGCAAACAAAGGTTATTCCACAAAATATTAAACCTAGGGGTTGAATAATAATTGACCCACACTTTTATGTTTAAAATTTATAAAAATTTAACTGAGCAACAAAACTTTTTGGTTTGTAAGATTTATGCATCTGTTAATAAATCCTGCTCTTGTTTGAAGTTTGAAGGCTCTAACTTATTTGCATCTTATTAAACCTGCTAAATCTGCAGGGGGTTGAATACTACTTTTAGGCACTGTATATATATATTTATATTTAATTCAGCGCTAGATAGCAGAAAAGCCGGTAATTCAATTGCCGGCTTTTCCTCTCTCCTTCACAAACTCGACAGGATATGAGACATGGTTTACATACAGTAAACCATCTCATATCCCTTCTTTTATTACATATTCCTCTTTACTAATGTAACAAGTGTCTCTGTCTAAAATTTGGGGTCTCTAGCTATTATATTAAAGGGTTAAATCCTGGAAAAAATTGGCGTGGGCTCTCTCACAATTTTCTTCGCCAGAGTGGGAACACCAGTGACTGAGAGCAGATATTAATAGCCTAGAGAGGGACCATGGATATAGAGGACCCCCCCTGGCTAAAAACATCTGCTCCCAGCCACCTCAGAAAAGGCACATCTGTAAAGATGCGCCTATTCTGGCACTTAGCCTCTCTCTTCCCACCCCCGTGTAGCAGTGGGATATGGGGTAATAAAGGGTTAATGTCACTAATGTCACCTTGCTATTGTAAGGTGACATTAAGCCAGGTTAATAATGGAGAGGCGTCAATTATGACACCTATCCATTATTAATCCCATAGTACGAAATGGTTAATAAAACACACACACATTATTAAAAAGTATTTTAATGAAATAAAGACACATGTTGTTTTAATATTTTATTATACTCTTAATCCACCTGGAGACCCTTTTCACCTAAATAAAGTTAAACAAAACAAACAACAATATTCCATACCTTCCGTCGTTCAGTCTTGTGCCACGCTGTAAATCCATCTGAAGGGGTTAAATCATTTTACACCCAGGAGCTCTGCTAATGCTACTGTGCTCCTGTCTGTAAAACTTGGTGAATGAATGGAGTGCAGGGGAATGTACTGTAGTTACCTCGAGTCGCAGTGATGCGCCCTCTGCTGGATGAACTCATATGAACTCGAGCCTGGGAACTTTTCAGAATATTTTCCCACGCAATTGAATTACCGGCTTTTCTGCTATCTAGCGCTGAATTAAATATAAATACAGTATATATATATATGTATATATGTCTCACTGCCTACGGATGACATACGGATCACTATTTTGGGAACATTTCTGCGTATTACGGCTGTAAAAAACGGACCGTATTTTCATACGCCTAGTGTGACGCCGGCCTTAGAGTTAGTGGTGGACATAAATTATGTTAGTGGTAGTAGGCATTAATTTCAGTACACATAGTTCAAGTTCCAGGGCCATATATTGTGTTACATATGAAAACAAATCTAAATGCTCTAAAAAAACAAAAAACAACCGTACACAACCATACAACCAAAACATTTTTTATTATACTTTTACATTATATAGTTAGCTGTTTGTAAGTTACATATTTTATTTGTACATTTCTTTCCTATATATTACATATCAAACCACATAGATAGATAGATAGATTTTCTATCTATCTATCTATCTATCTATCTATCTATCTATCTATCTATCTATCTATCTCAAAAAATGGTAGCACTCCAGGCGTGATATAATAAAACAACTAATAAAACAAACAAATGGATACACATGATGAGAGCATTATACTGCCTCTGTACAAATCCCTAGTTAGACCGCACATGGAGTACTGTGTCCAGTTTTGGGCACCGGTGCTCAAGAAGGATATAATGGAACTAGAGAGAGTACAAAGGAGGGCAACAAAATTAATAAAGGGGATGGGAGAACTACAATACCCAGATAGATTAGCGAAATTAGGATTATTTAGTCTAGAAAAAAGACGACTGAGGGGCGATCTAATAACCATGTATAAGTATATAAGGGGACAATACAAAGATCTCGCTGAGGATCTGTTTATACCAAGGAAGGTGACGGGCACAAGGGGGCATTCTTTGCGTCTGGAGGAGAGAAGGTTTTTCCACCAACATAGAAGAGGATTCTTTACTGTTAGGGCAGTGAGAATCTGGAATTGCTTGCCTGAGGAGGTGGTGATGGCGAACTCAGTTGAGGGGTTCAAGAGAGGCCTGGATGTCTTCCTGGAGCAGAACAATATTGTATCATACAATTATTAGGTTCTGTAGAAGGACGTAGATCTGGGGATTTATTATGATGGAATATAGGATGAACTGGATGGACAAATGTCTTTTTTCGGCCTTACTAACTATGTAACTATGTAACTATGTAACTATGTAACTATGGTCATAATTTACAAATGTTTACATGGGCTGCCATTTTTGCTGCTTGTATGTATAGGTTATTGGGTCGGTACCATGAGGCTTGCACCCATGTGTTATATCAGTTTTGTATAGTGCTGCATATTTATATACAGTGGGGAAAATAAGCATTTGATGCACTGCCTATTTTGCAAGCTTTCCCAACTACAAAGAATAGAGAGGTCTGTAATTTTTCTCCTAGGTGCTCTTCAACTTCAAAAATAAAAAACAGAAAAAATCACATTGTATGATTTTTACATAATTAAATTGCATTTTATTGCATAGTCTAGCTGAAGGATCAGTGACCCTAATTGCCTGCCCACCAAATATACCCCCCGGTTTCTGATTTTACTCCCATGCCAGAAGTTAATATTGATATTGGCAGATTTTGTGTGGTAGATTTTTAAGTTCTTCTTTTCTGAAAAATGATACATTTAATGGTATAACAAACCAATTAAATGCCCATCAATGTATCTCTGGCAAAACTGATTCCTTTTATACCAGGAAACCAAATGGCATCCTCTTGACCAGCAAGAGATCCTTAAATTTTAGGGCTTCTATTGAATATAGGGCTTATCAAAAAGCCGAGAATTAAATTTTACTGGTCAACAGATGTTCTGAGTGACACTCCAATGTATAGGGCCATAATTTGTTCATTCATTACAATTATAATTTGTTATATCCTCCAAAAAGTGACCTCAACCACAGTCAGCTCCAAAAACTATAACCTCTAATTACTCACTTAACATTTTCTCAGGCTCTTAACCTTGAGAAAAATGTGGAAAAATGTGGTCATTGACAAAACCCTTGTATTATTCAAATGAAGATTAAAACTTCATCAGTATCTTCCAAGCAAAGGGGCCAGGTACAGTATGAAAGGTTATAAAATCTATGAAAGCCATACCAGTTATATACTTATCAATTTAGTGTATACGTGGAAATCAAGATTAACCTTCCAGTTTGCCCTCCACCTGCTTAACCCCTTCCCGACCTTTGATGCCACGTAGGCATCATGAAAACCCATGCCAATCCGACCCATGACGCCTATGTGGCGTCATGGAGGGATCGCGTCCCTGCAGATCGGGTGAAAGGGTTAACTCCATTTTCACCCGATCTGCAGAGACAGGGGGAGTGGTGCTTCAGCCCAGGGTGGGTGGCTTCACCCCCCCGTGGCTACGATTGCTCTGATTGGCTGTTGAAAGTGAAACTGCCAATCAGAGCGATTTGTAATATTTCACCTAAAAAACTGGTGAAATATTACAATCCAGCCATGGCCGATGCTGCAATATCATCGGCCATGGCTGGAAATACTAAAGTGACCCCCCCCACACCCACCGATCGCCCCCCCAGTCCTCCGTTATGGGGTCCGGTCCCCTCCGTCCGCCTGCCGGCTCCCCCGTCCTCCTGTCCGCTCCCTCCTTGTTTGGATTCACCCCCCCTGTGGTCCGATTACCCCCCCGTGCTCCGATCCACACCCCCACCACCCCTTCATACTTACCGATCCTCTCAGTGTCCGTACGTCTCCTCGCTGGGCGCCACCATCTTCCAAAATGGCGGGCGCATGCTCAGTGCGCCCGCCGAATCTGCCAGCCGGCAGATTCCTTACAAGTACATTTTGATCGCTGTGGTAGGTTCTATCACAGCGATCAAAATAAAAAAAATAATAAATAACCCCCCCCCTTTATCACCCCCATAGGTAGGGACAATAATAAAATAAAGAAAATATATATATATATATTTTTTTTTCGTTTTCCACTAGGGTTAGGGTTAGAACGAGGGGTAGGGTTAGGGTTAGGGGTAGGGTTAGGGTTACGGGTAGGGTTAGGGTTAGGGGTAGGGTTAGGGTTATGGCATGTGCACACAGTGCGGATTTGGCTGCGGATCCGCAGCAGATTGCCGCGGATCCGCAGCGGATTGGCCGCAGATCCGCAGCGGATTGGCCGCGGATCCGCAGCGGATTGGCCGCGGATCCGCAGCGGATTGGCCGCTGCGAATTCGTAGCAGTTTTCCATCAAGTTTACAGTACCATGTACACCTATGGAAAACCAAATCCACTGTGCCCATGGTGCGGAAAATTCCGTTCAGAAACGCTGCGTTGTATTTTCCGCAGCATGTCAATTCTTTGTGCGGATTCTGCAGCGTTTTATACCTGTTCCTCAATAGGAATCCGCAGGTGAAATCCGCACAAAAAAAACACTGGAAATCTGCTGTAAATCTGCAGGTAAAACGCAGTGCCTTTTACCTGCAGATTTTTCAAAAATCGTGCGGAAAAATCTCACACGAATCCGCAACGTGGGCACATAGCCTTAGGGTTAGGGTTGGAATTAGAGTTAGGGTTGGAAATAGGGCTAGGGTTGGAAATAGGGTTAAGATTAGGCTTGTGGTTAGGGTTACGGATAGGGTTAGGGGTGTGTTGGGGTTACAGTTGTGGTTAGGGTTGGGATTAGGGTTAGGGTTGGGATTAGGGTTAGGATTAGGGTTAGGGTTGGAATTAGGGTTACGGGTGTGTTGCGGTTAGGGTTGTGGTTAGGGGTGTGTTGGGGTTAGGGTTGTGATTAGGGTTATGGCTACAGTTGGGATTAGGATTAGGGGTGTGTTGGGGTTAGTGTTGAAGTTAGAATTGAGGGGTTTCCACTGTTTAGGCACATCAGGGGTCTCCAAACGCAACATGGTGCCACCATTGATTCCAGCCAATCTTGCGTTCAAAAAGTCAAATGGTGCTCCCTCCCTCCCAAGCCCCAACGTGCGCCCAAACAGTGGTTTACCCCCACATTTGGGGTACCAGCGTACTCAGGACAAACTGGGCAACAACTGTTGGGGTCCAATTTCTCCTGTTACCCAAAAATAAAAAATTACTTGCTAAAACATAATTTTTGAGGAAAGAACAATTATTTTTTATTTTCATGGCTCTGCGTTATAAACTTCTGTGAAGCACTTGGGGGATGAAAGTGCTCACCACACATCTAGATAAGTTCCTTGGGGGGTCTAGTTTCCAAAATGGGGTCACTTGTGGGGTGTTTCTACTGTTTAGGCATATCAGGGGCTCTGCAAATGCAACGTGACGCCCGCAGACCATTCCATCAAAGTCTGCATTTCAAATGCCACTACTTCCTTTCCGAGCCCCAGCATATGCCCAAACAGTGGTCTACCCCCACATATGGGGTATCAGCGTACTCACAACAAACTGGGCAACAAATATTGGGGTCCAATTTCTCCTGTTACCCTTGTGAAAATAAAAAATTGCTTGCTAAAACATCTTTTTTGAGGAAAGAAAAATGATTTTTTATTTTCACGGCTCTGCGTTGTAAACTTCTGTGAAGCACTTGTGGGTTGAACGTGCTCACCACACATCTAGATAAGTTCCTTGGGGGGTCTAGTTTCCAAAATGGGGTCAATTGTGGGGGGTTTCTACTGTTTAGGCATATCAGGGGCTCTGCACACGTAACATGATGCCCGCAGACCATTCCATCAAAGTCTGCATTCCAAAACGTCACTACTTCCATTCTGAGCCCCGGCATATGCCCAAACAGTGGTTTACCCCCACATATGGGGTATCAGCGTACTCAGGAGAAACTGGACAACAACTTTTGGGGTCCAGTTTCTCCTGTTACTCTTGCAAAAATAAAAAATTCTGGGCTAAAAAATATTATTGAGGAAAGGAAACACATTTATTATTTTCACGGCTCTGCGTTATAACCTTCTGTGAAGCACTTGGGGGTTCAAAGTGCTCACCACACATCTAGATAAGTTCCCTTGGGGGTCTAGTTTCCAAAGTGGAGTCACTTGTGGGGAGTTCCTACTGTTTAGGCACATCAGGGGCTCTGCAAACGCAACCTGACGCCCGCAGAGCATTCCATCAAAGTCTGCATTTCAAAACGTCACTACTTCCCTTCCGTACCCCGACGTGTGCCAAAACAGTGGTTTACCCCCACATATGGGGTATCAGCATACTCAGGAGAAACTGGACAACAACTTTTGGGGTCCAATTTCTCCTGTTACCCTTGGGAAAATAAAAAATTGTGGGCTAAAAAATCATTTTTGAGAAAAGAAAAATTATTTTTTATTTTCATGGCTCTGCGTTATAAACTTCTGTGAAGCACTTGGGGGTTCAAAGTGCTCACAACACATCTAGATTAGTTCCTTGGGAGGTCTAGTTTCCAAAATGGGGTCACTTGTGCGGGAGCTCCAATGTTTAGGCACACAGGGGCTCTCCAAACGCGACATGGTGTCCGCTAATGATTGGAGCTAATTTTCCATTCAAAAAGCCAAATGGCGTGCCTTCCCTTCCGAGCCCTGCCATGCGCCCAAACAGTGGTTTACCCCCACATATGGGGTATCATCGTACTCAGGACAAACTGGACAACAACATTTGGGGTCCAATTTCTTCCATTACCCTTGGAAAAATAAAAAATTCTGGGCTAAAAATCATTTTTGAGGAAAGAAAAATTATTTTTTATTTTCACGGCTCTGCGTTATAAACTTCTGTGAAGCACCTGGGGGTTATAAGTGCTCACTATGCATCTAGATAAGTTCCTTGGGGGGTCTAGTTTCCAAAATGGGGTCACTTGTAGGGGAGCTCCAATGTTTAGGCACACAGGGGCTCTCCAAACGCGACATGGTGTCCGCTAACGATTGGAGCTAATTTTCCATTCAAAAAGTCAAATGGCACGCCTCCCCTTCCGAGCCTTGCCGTGCACCCAAACAGTGGTTTACCCCCACATATGAGGTATCGGCGTACTCAGGAGAAATTGCCCAACAAATTTTAGGATCCATTTTATCCTGTTGCCCATGTGAAAATGAAAGAATTGAGGCTAAAAGAAATTTTGTGTGAAAAAAAAGTACTTTTTCATTTTTGCGGATCAATTTGTGAAGTACCTGGGGGTTTAAAGTGCTCACTATGCCTCTAGATAAGTTCCTTGGGGGGTCTAGTTTCCAAAATGCGGTCACTTGTGGAGGAGCTCCAATGTTTAGGCACACGGGGGCTTTCCAAACGCGACATGGTGTCCGCTAACGATGGAGATAATTTTTCATTCAAAAAGTCAAATGGCGCTCCTTCCCTTCCGAGCCTTACCATGTGCCCAAACAGTGGTTTACCCCCACATGTGAGGTATTGGTGTACTCAGGAGAAATTGTCCAACAAATTTTAGGATCCATTTTATCCTGTTGCCCATGTGGAAATGAAAAAATTGAGGCTAAAATAATTTTTTTGTGAAAAAAAAGTACTTTTTTATTTTTACGGAACAATTTGTGAAGCACCTGGGGGTTTAAAGTGCTCACTATGCTTCTAGATAAGTTCCTTGGGGGGTCTAGTTTTCAAAATGGGGTCACTTGTGGGGGAGCTCCAATGTTTAGGCACACGGGGGCTCTCCAAACGTGACATGGTGTCCGCTAAAGATTGGAGCCAATTTTTCATTCAAAAAGTCAAATGGCGCTCCTTCCCTTCCGAGCCCTGCCGTGCGCCCAAACAGTGGTTTACCCCCACATATGAGGTATCAGCGTACTCAGGACAAATTGGACAACAACGTCCATGGTCCAGTTTCTCCTTTTACTCTTGGGGAAATAAAAAAATTGTTGCTAAAAGATAATTTTTGTGACTAAAAAGTTAAATGTTCATTTTTTACTTCCATGTTGCTTCTGCTGCTGTGAAACACCTGAAGGGTTAATAAACTTCTTGAATGTGGTTTTGAGCACCTTGAGGGGTGCAGTTTTTAGAATGGTGTCACTTTTGGGTATTTTCAGCCATATAGAACCCTCAAACTGACTTCAAATGTGAGGTGGTCCCTAAAAAAAATGGTTTTGTAAATTTTGTTGTAAAAATGAGAAATCACTGGTCAAATTTTAACCCTTATAACTTCCTAGCAAAAAAAAAATTTGTTTCCAAAATTGTGCTGATGTAAAGTAGACATGTGGGAAATGTTATTTATTAACTATTTTGTGTCACATAACTCTCTGGTTTAACAGAATAAAAATTCAAAATGTGAAAATTGCGAAATTTTCAAAATTTTCGCCAAATTTCCGTTTTTTTCACAAATAAACTCAGAAATTATCGACCTAAATTTACCACTAACATGAAGCCCAATATGTCACGAAAAAACAATCTCAGAATCGCTAGGATCCGTTGAAGCGTTCCGGAGTTATTACCTCATAAAGGGACACTGGTCAGAATTGCAAAAAACGGCAAGGTCATTAAGGCCAAAATAGGCTGGGTCATGAAGGGGTTAAAACTGGTGACCACATAGTATGGGAAGTGAGATCGTACCCAGACTAGCAGGAACTGGTCATTAAAAATATATTTTTGGAGACCAGGGTGCAGACACTAGGGCATCAACTGTTAGTGAAGCCAGCATGATTATTCAAGGACAACATTTTCCCACTCAGGTGCCCTGAACTACTCAAAAAAGCCAGCCCCAAAAGGGATGCAATGTATGTTTTAAAAATGGCATAAAAATGGACCCAGGGTTTAGAGGCTTCAACAAGCAAAGACCGTGAAACAGGAAATATTTTTGATTTTATCATACATACGTAGATTATGAAATTATTTTATTTTTACCACTGTTTTGGCCCTTTCTACAGTACGTTTTCATTCTTATATTTTCTAATTATTTTTTCACTTCAATTTCACCTCATTAATTATAATATTGGTCTCCCACATGTATTTCAGCAAATTGGCTCAAAATTTAAATTCTTGTTATATCCTTAAATTAATATCTTGAGGGTTGAGATAGGACTTGAACTTATTCAATGGTGACGTGAAAACAAATGTTGATCCTTTCAATTTGGGCCCAGCTGTGTGTCCAGTAAGAAGATTAGAGCTGTTCTGACATCCTCACTCCAATGTGGGAGAATGAGTTGATTGACAGCTAAACTCTTTCCTGTAGATGCTTTGAGATAGATGCAGGGGGTCCTTTACAACTGTTATTGTAGGGTCAGTGCAAAACTATAAGAACAATGAAAGCATTCAGTACAAATCACACAGTATATCTGAGGTACATAGCATTACGTATGGTACAGGACACACACAACGTAATTACATAACATGGTGAATGGCGGAGATAACTAGAAAGGTAGAAGAGACTATTCAAAAAAATATCATGAAGAGCAAAGTAGCGACATCTAACAATTCAGTAAGCACTAACTCTACGTTCACATTTGCGGTCTGCGCCGCAGCGTCGGGCGCCGCAGCGTCGCCGCATGCGTCATGCGCCCCTATATTTAACATGGGGCGCATGGACATGCGTCGCACTTGCGTTTTGCGCCGCATGCGTCCCTGCGGCGCCCGCGTCCGGGCGCAGAGGACGCAGCAAGTTGCATTTTTGCTGCGTCCAAAATCAATGAAAAAAAGGACGCATGCGGCGCAAAACGCAGCGTTGTGCATGCGTTTTGCTGCGTTTTTGTTTGCGTTGTGCGTTGCGGCGCCGACGCTGCGGCGCACAACGCAAATGTGAACGTAGCCTAACAAGGGAACATAATGACTTAACGACTGTGCTATGTTGAGTTAAGCAACCAGAAGGGCTGAAAATCTAGAGAAAGATAATCAACATGTCAGCTTCCAAGGGGCCAAGATGGTTGCTGAAGAAACAAGGGGCGAGGCTAGTGCAAATGCTGATGGGAATCTACGGAAGCCTTAAGAAGCAAAATATTGACTGCATAGTAACAAATGAACATGTCAAGAGATGATGCAGTTGGTTATCGCAAGACACTAAATTCAATGCTGTTATGAAGGCATAAGTAACAGTCTTTATATACATTTCTGTAAAGGCATGACGAGAACCACATTGTGAGCATTTCTGAACAGAATAGAAATAAAGCAATAACATTTTTTGTGTGTTACTTTTTTTTCTCATTGTGGAAAGTGCCAATACAGAGTAAGGAGATGTGAAGACCATGTGATGCTTCTCTGGAAATTTAAATATGCAAATAGCCTCATAAGCGAGGAAGAAAACTGGAACTCTACTGCCCGCTACTAGAATTAGACCCTTTCACGAGCCTTGCCACATGACTTAGGATAAGAAGTCAAATTAGAAACTCCATTTGCAGACACGTGTTTTGGGATGTTTGCTTATTATTAAAAAATCCATACAGAATGGTGAGGTCAAAAGGTCAAAATACACACTACACCTTTAGACAAATACCTTTAGGGGTGTAATTTGAAAGATGCATCCATTTCTGTTGTGTTTCTGTTATTCTGACAGATCAACACATTTGCCAGCATGTTATGGTTCCTGAAATCTAGCCAAAATCATCATCTCGGTTTCCAAGCATTGAGACCCCCAGCGGTCCCTTGACTGGATTCTAAAGAGTCCTGTATCGCATGTAGTGAAGGTCAAGAATACCCAATCTCACACTCAATTGGTAGGAAAAGTTTTGAAGTCTTTTTTTTTGGTTAACAAGAAAGTTATTGATGATAAAGACTGACCAAACGCTGATGAAAATTTGCTTCTCCACTCCAAGGTAAAAGGGCTTAAAGATACTTAATTTATCCCCTGTCAGATTGCTCAGATAATTAGTCCAAACAATAATTGCTACTTAATCTTGTGTTTTTGTTATTGAGGTAACAATAGCGATGTGAACAATCATGCAGTCAGGTCACATACACCACAAAAAGAACGGTATTAAAATAATATCCAAAAAATAATGGAAATAGTTATTTTTTTCACCATTTCATCTATATTGGAATTTATTTTCCTGTTTTTCACTACATTACATGGTAAAATGAAAGGTTTTATACAAAAATATAATTCGTCCCACAAAAAAACCAAAAACCTCTCTTACGTGAATGGAAAAAAAAAGTTATGGCTCTTGGAAGCAGCGGAGTAAAGAAAGAAAAGAACAAAAACAAAAAAGTGAAGGACTTACTGTTGTATTTCAGAGTGTAAGTAACCAATGTAGAACTACAATTACTAGTGTAGTCTTTCTGCCTATGACTGCTCCCCATCCCATCTTGGGAGTAGTAGTACTACACTACATTGGCCAGGAGCATATCTAGGATAGTAGGCAGGGCACTTACCCTGAGGGCAGTTGGCAGGGGGCACCACCAAGCCACCTAATGCGGCAGCCTGAGGTGTCTCGCAGGCAGCTGCATTTTGACACCTCCTCCATCCCACCTGAGTGGGATTCGGACATTTTCTAAACCGAATGTCAGGCTGTCAAACTCACAGTCGACTCAGAGAAAGTGTAGCACACCGGCTCCCAGCATTCAATTGTACTTGTGTCTTTCATGTACTATTACAATTGAAACCCTGTCTGCCAGCACTTTGGAATCAGGGCGGCATCAGCAGCATGATCAGGACATCTGATCACATTTTTATATAATTACTAATAATCTAATTTATTAAAGCACAAGACAAAATATATTAAAATATATCAAACCTTTATTGCAAACAATCAATTATTGAATCTCTCTAATGATGAAGTGACAAAACACGCGTCGGGGTACTGGGCGTGTGGTCTGATTCACAATGGCATACAGTATGGTGGGTACAGATCTTGTTTCATTGATTGACATGAGTGCAACTGCACGGGTTTTATTGTTCTCCACTGGTCTAATTATCAATACTGTAATCACAGCACAGTCTTCGGTAAGTAAGAGAGGTCTCAAACTATCCCTGGAACTGGGGGGTACTGTTGATTTTGGAGGCCTGAATCTCCGACCTTACTAATTATGATCCTGTAAAAGCCTGATCTATTTTCTCCCCACCCCATGAGGCCTAGGACAGAAATATGACGTAAACATGACACAAAGACAAAACACAGATAACAGAAAGCAAAAAACATACAAACACCATAGGTAAAGAGGAATATATGGAAGGTTAGGAATGTACCAACCAAATGGGAATAGTACTATGAGGAAAGCAGACAACCAAAAACAGTACACATCAATCTCCAGTAGCAACAACGGTCTCCTAATCAGTACAGCATCCCTAACCCCTTGCCGACCTCCGCCGTACTATTACTGCTGAGGTCGGATCCCCTGCTTTGATGTGGGCTCCGGCGCTGAGCCCACTTCAAAGCCGGGACATGTCAGCTGTTTTGAACAGCTGACATGTGCCTGCAATAGCGGCGGGTGAAATCGTGATTCACCCACCGCTATTAACTAGTTAAATGCCGCTGTCAAATGCTGACAGCGGCATTTAGCCGGCGCTTCCGGCCGCGCAGCCGGAAATGAACGCATCGCCGACCCCGCCACATGATTGGGGGTCAGCGATGCGTCGACATAGCAACCAGAGGTCTCCTTGAGACCTCTATGGTTGCTGATGCCGGATTGCTGTGAGCCCCACCCTGTGGTCGGCGCTCATAGCAAGCCTGCAATTCAGCTACATAGGAGCGATCTGATGATCGCTGCTATGTAGCAAAGCCCATTGAAGCATGGCATGTAGCAGAGCCCATTGAAGCATGGCAAAAGTAAAAAAAAGTTTAAAAAAATATGAAAAAAAAAAATATATAAAAGTTTAAATCACCCCCCTTTCGCCCCATTCAAAATAAAACAATAAAAAAAAGTCAAACCTACACATATTTGTTTGGTCTTTGTTTTGTTTTTTTTTTGTCTCCGCGACATTGCATTAAAATGTAATAATGGGCGATCAAAAGAATGTATCTGCACCAAAATGGTATCATTAAAAACGCCAGCTTGGCACGCAAAAAATAAGCCCTCACCTGACCCCAGATCACGAAAAATGGAGACGCTACGGGTATTGGAAAATTGCGCAATTTATTATTTTTTTTTTAGCAAAGTTTGGAATTTTTTTTACCACTTAGATAATACGTAACCTAGACATGTTTGGTGTCTATGAACTCGTAATGACCTGGAGAATCAAAATAGCAGGTCAGTTTTAGCATTTAGTGAACCTAGCAAAAAAGCCAAACAAAAAACAAGTGTGGCATTGCACTTTTTTTGCAATTTCACCGCACTTGGAATTTTTTTCCCGTTTTCTAGTACACGATATGATAAAACCAATGATGTCGTTGAAAAGTGCAACTTGTCCCGCAAAAAACAAGCCTTCACATGGCCATATTGAAAAATAAAAAAGTTATGTCTCTGGGAAGGAGGGGAGCGAAAAACGAGTACGCAAAAATGGAAAAGGGCAAGGTCGTGAAGGGGCTAAGGAGCTAGGAAGAAAAGCTTTCACTGGGAAGGCAGAGAGGGTCTGGCCAGGTTTTATAGGGAGAGGTAATGACCAGATTAGAAGCAGCGGAACATGGAGTTGCAAGTTTCTGACTAGCATAGAAAGGTTTGTTTACCTCTTCAGCACCAAATGAAACCAAATCCATTTAATATGGGACACGAACACACAGGCTAAATGGAAGATCTGTGATTCATAATATGTAGTGATCTTCTAACCCCAGGTCTCCCAGGAGGACATGACATACTCATGAAAAATACTATTAGTTACTTTCGGCTATAGCACTCTATATGTTAAGAAATTTGCTATATTGATAATGTATATATAGGGTGTATAATACAAAGTCTCTGTGAATTTTTGATTACTATATGTTGTCCTTTGCCTCCATTTTCCTGACATATGAAAATTTAATTATGCTGATTATTATCTCGTCCACATTGACCAATTTTTTCTTTTAAGTGGGTTTTATGGGTTTTTTAAAAATTGTTTTTTCCTCTTGTGTATAATTGATTGCAATAAAGGTTTGATATATTTTTATATATTTTGTCTTGTACTTTATTTATTTATGTTGATGGTAATTATATGATTTTGTACTGGCACTTTTAGTACATCAATAATTTATTTAATAGAATTTTGTTATAGTTTATTATTTGTTTAGTTTTCCATTGTTTTCTTACATCTGATCACACTGCTGACTTCAATCTCCGGCACCGCATAGATCAGTGTTTCTCGACTCCAGTCCTCAAGACCCACCAACAGGTCATGTTTTCAGGATTTCCTTACTACTGCATAGGTGATGGAATTAATGCTTGAGCAGATGATGAAATTATCACCTGTGCAATACTAAGGAAATCCTGCAAACATGACCTGTTGGTGCGTCTTGAGGACTGGAGTTGAGAAACACTGGCATAGATGAACATCAGTATGATAAGTAATCCAATGGAGCTGAAGAAACCTAAGATTTATGCGAGGGAGCACTAGAGGGGAAGGGGGTTGGAGAAGTTTGAGGACACAGTATGGGTAGGGGGAAATGTGTGAGATAACAGTATAGGGAGCACAGGGGGAATGAGTGAGGAAATCATACAAGGAGTCCTTCATATGGGTGAAAAGACAACATAGGAATCCAGGGATGAGTAAGGAAACAATATATGAAGGGGGATGTGTGAGAAGATGGGACTGTATGTGGAGACATTATGGGGAGTGGGGGGATGTGTGAGGAGACAGTATGGAAAGCGGTGAGTCATGTGTGATATGACAGTATGGGGAGGGAGGGGGTGTGTGTAGATGCAGTATGAAGATTAAGGGGGAATGTGTGAGGAAATGGTATAGGGAGTGGGGTGATGTGTGAGATCACAGTATAGGAGTTGGATGGATGTGTGAGGAAGCAGTATAGGGAGCACAGGGGGAATGAGAAAGGAAATCATACAAGGAGTGGGGGGATGGGTGAAAAACAACATAGGAATCAGGGGATGAGTAAGGAAATGATATATGAAGGGGGATGTGTGAGAAGATGGGACTGTATGTGGAGACATTATGGGGAGTGGGGGGATGTGTGTGGAAAGAGTATAAAGAGTAAGAGGGGAATGTGTGAGGAAACGGTATGGAGAGTGGGAGGATGTGTGAGGTCACATTATGGGGAGTTGGGGGGATTTGTGAGGAGACAGTATGGGGGAGAGAAAGGAGAGGACAGTTTTGATGCCATTTACTATAAGAGGGACAGTGTGGGGGTTAACTTAAGTGAAACACAGTGAAGGGCAATCAGTTATTCAAGCGCACAGCATTAGGCAGATATTTTTCTCCAGATGCATTATAATCATGTTTTTTTTAAGGGCACAGCGTAGGTACTTGCTGCAGAAGACCAAAGAAGATGGTAGTCTTCAGAAACAAGCTATGGATATTAGCAATGATAGAGCACTAAAATGCTTGGATGCTTGTTATTCGAACCAAGCAACTCCTAATGTGTTTTGAGTAACGAGTATAATAGGAGTCAATGGGAAATCTGAGCATTTTTCCAGCAGATCCTACATGGAAGTCAAGGGGGGCAGTGAAAATGTTGAAATGCATGGAAAAAATGCTGAATGGAAGGAGAATAGCATGGGGAATAGGTGTAATGAAATTGTCTCAGGCCTGGTACAGTGTACCCATGCATCTGCTGTATCTGGTGTGTCTCCCTCCCCTTTTCTTGGTTTTGCAAGGAAGCTTGCCCACTGGCTGCGCCCATCGTCGGATGGAAATATTTTCAACATATTTTGCACAATGGTATAGCACCATTTTAGTAGACCTCTCCGCCTCATGAAGGAGAGATGCAAACCCTGATAGAAGTAGGGCAAGTAATCCTCAGTGTCGATAACACAGGTGCCATGCCAGGGGGGACTCGGCCCTGGCCTTCGCAATATTAACCCAGTGTGCCATCAGGGAAATGTAGCATCCCTGGAGTCCGTGGCTGGTCCACATGTCGGTCGTTAAATGGAAAATCCCCGTAAGTGCGTTGGTAAGGGCACGGGTGATATTCCTGGATACATGCTGGTGAAAGGTGGGGACGCCACACCGGTACAAATAGTGAAGTCTAGGGATCAAGTACCGAGGGACAGCTGCCGCCATGAGTTGGCAGAAATCCACATTGTCTACTAGTCTAAATGGCAATGAAGCCAGGAAATGTGCCCAATTAGCATTTGTGCCTATGTGTGAGTGGCTGGGCACTTTCTTTTTCATTTCAAGACCTGGGGAAGGGACAGCTGAAGGCTGTGCTGCGACAATGATTTGGAAGTGCTTGATGATGGTGCCTTAGAATGTGTAAGGACAGGTGCAGAGCGGGAGGCATCTTGGCCAGTGTCATGGACAGTGGATTGGCAGACACCTAGCACAGGGGAAGAGGCAGTGGTATCAACCGCTGGCACCAATTTTGGACTCAGGCATTCGCCCCACCGAGTCAGGTACTTAGATGACGTGCCTGATCATGCCAGTGGTGGTTAGGCTATTAGTGGTCAGGGTCCTGCTGATCTTGGCATGGTACAGGTTGCAAATTACCCTTTATTTTGTCCCAGAAATCTATTTTCCCAGACTTGGAAATACCTAACTATTTGACGGCAAAATTTACGAGTGTCGGTGCTCTATAGAACAGTTGACCGCCTTCTCTCTCTGGTCACCCCACTGCCTCTTTCTGCCTGTTTTCTTGTTGCCAATCCCTCCCACTCATCACTGCTGGTTACGCTCTGCATGTCAGCTTTGCAGATTGGGTCAGTGACTTTGTCATCCACCACCTCGTCTTCCACCGCCTCACCCTCATCCTCCTGACTCAGTGACTTAACAACAACATGGTTTATCATCAACTGTTTCTCATCGTCATCTACCTCCTTAGACAAAATTTGCCATTTCCCACATAATCTTGTGACTGTGGCTGCTCTACTTTTGTGCATTATTAAACAGCATATCCTCCTGTCCCTCTTGGAATATGCAGGGTGACAGGCCACAATCAAGAAATTATGATGTAAAGAGCTCCTCTGAGTGTCCTAATCATCTCCTAACTGGTCTCCTAGGACTTGACATGGTGGGAAGAAGGAGGATAAGGGTGAGAATTAAGTGATCCAGACTCTTGGGAGGTGAGACTGGTCCATGTGGAAGACTGGGAGGTTCTATACACATTTGCTTGCAGGGAAATTGTCCTGCTCTTACCCTCATTTAGTTTCCTTTTGCAGCCCCCTAGCCCTTACTAATTGCTCCTTTTACAGCCATTTTTATGCGTTGGGGTTTTTGACCAAGTTTGGACCCGAATCAAACTTTTGACTGTAGCTTCATCAAACCCGCTGAACCCAAACACTGGTCCGCTCATCCCTAACAATGATATCTAAGAAAAAAAAATGAACATTGCCAAAATTTTAAAAAAATGCACGTAAGTGACGTAACACAAAAAATGGATTTAATCAATAGGTCATTTTAGCTTCTTTTTACATTTTCTAAGCAGCCCAAATGATGTTACTGCACTTGGTCCCTCTTTCAGTATCTGTCCATGATCTTAAACCACTCCAGAGATCGTGCTAATGCCTGATTGTAGATATCAACAGTATCCACTATAGAGTCAGTAGAGAGAGGTCGTTTATGTAATTTATAAGGATCTTACTGCCCCCACACTACAGTGCATGAGGTCATAGTAGATAATAAGTGATGCTGTTTTAGCTAAGTTGTTAAAATATTTTACACTTACAGTATAAATATGACTTACATTCAGCGCACAATTTGATACCTCTCACTAAACGGGTAAGTGGTTGATAGAGGTTAGGTTGTTTGAGATGTCAAGAAAAGTCAATTATATTTCACTTATTAAGTAAAGTACAGGTAGTATGCCTTGAAATCCAAGTATATCATATGAAATAAACTACCCAGGAGCAAATTCTGTATATACTTAGACTTTACATTTTCAACAGAACTGACTTTGTTTTTCAGCACTACAAAAATAACAAGATGTTTTCAGTCTGAAGAGGAAGAAGGCATCCTCTAACCACAAGTCATCTAGTAATTAACGTGACGTTGTGCTATTTATAGCTATGTTATTGACGGCAAGTGTACTTCATGCATCCCAAGACATGGATGGATGCCAAAGTATGCTAAATATATTATGCAATCACTGGAAGATAGTACTATAGGGCTCCAATGAAGCAGCATCCAAATGCTAGTAGGTCCTAGTAATAATAAGTATTTAAAGCTTGAATCTGAGCTTGACAAGCTCTGTCCATTTGCCGTATTAGGGCTTATGAGTGTCATTGATAGAGGTCTCTTGCTGAGGACCTTCTCTATGTGCTGGACTGAAGAGCCATGTTGTGAAAGAGGCTTCAGATCCATACACATACATTCTGCACATTTGCTACCACACATACATTACTTGCCAACATTGAGGCAAGCTGTTATGGGAGGTGACAAAAAAAATTCCCCCCATAACGGCATGTGCAATCGAAATTATTTTTGGTCCAAGTGCGATCCAACAAAACTTCAGATCACACTCAGACCAATGTTAGTCTATGTGGCCGTGCAGATGTGTCTGACTCGTATATCACTGCATGCCTGAGTTTGATCCGATATTCAGATCACACTTGGCCAAGCAACTAAATGTGTGCATGGAAGACATTGAACTGCGGTTAGATGACATTTGAGTGCAGTCCAAATTCCAACGGAATGGAGGAGATGGAGAATTTTTTTTTCACCATCTCCTCATCCAGGAAAATCAGATCACACTGTGATCATACTCTGTTCAGAATTTGACCAAAGTGTTAGTTGCATAATTGACCTGATTTTCTCGAATGAGAGAATCTACGGTCGGTCATCTGCACCTAGCCTAACCATGAACTTTCTACAGATCACACCTCCTTCATGTCTCTGATGGATGAAACAGTGAAAGTGCTGATTTCCACGTGGGTTTTGGAAGATTCAGTGGGGCTCAGATTCACCATCTCTTCTGGTGTTCTGGGAACCTGCCACATGTTCCACAAGAGTTGGCATACGTGATTTATACAGTATGTACATCTTGCCAGGCACAGCATTTCCAAAGATTCTCTTTGTAGAGGATATGCACACAATGCCATCTTTTGAGCTTTGCTGCATTTTCATATAGATGTTACACAATTAGCACAATAATGTCATGCTTGTCAATGGTCCAAATCTCAGAATTGCCCCACAAACCACACCTTCTAGGACCGGTGATTAGGTTAGTTTGAAGCATTTCTTTACAATTTGATCATGTTTCAGGGAAACTTTATTTAGGTTTTGAAATATTGGTAAGTGTGAAACATGCAGTTAACTCCCTCGCTGATATTTAAGGCAAACTGAATCTATTTAAGGAAAGAAACAGGTCTTAAATATATAATACATGCCCTCATTCCAATTAACACTTCATTTTTCACGAGTGTTTTATTAAAGTTTCTTGTCGCTATTTGGATGATCAGCTTTCTCAGCACAATTAATGTTAGTACTTTCATAACGTATGCTCTTATTAACAAATTCATCTTCTGAGAAAACAGTGCCCTACCCAGGGTCTCTGACAGGTCGCTTGTAAATGATTCAAGACAACCCGCTTGGAAAGATGTTAATTCACTGGCAGATATTTCAAAATGACATTGCATCTACCGAAGGTGTAATTAGATCTTGTGGCAAATATTGTTTTATGTAAACCTCATCTAGAAAACATAAGGTATCTGCAAACCATTTGGTTAAAGCCCCAAGTATTGGATGAAACTCACCGATTGACAATAAAGCCTTTAGATTAGGGAACCTATGGTATGCTCTGATAAAATAATGCTGGTGCACAGCGGCATATTTATAATGGATAAAGGGGTTGCAATTTCTCCCAGGCCCTGGAGCTTATGAGGGTCCAAAAAGTCACTTGGCCCATGCAGCAAGACCAATATGATTAAAGACCCATAATAGTTGGGGGCTCTGTTGGAAATATTTCATTGGAACCCACAAACTTCAAGTTACGCCACTGCTGATGCAAGCATCTGCTCCCCTTAGTTACTAACTTGAAATGGTAAATTTTTAAGCTGAAATTAAGTAGACATACATTGGGGGCAAATATTTCTCAGAGCACTTTATTTCTCACTTAAGAGTATCAAAAAGGATCCCTGACATATACTTAATGTCCACTGTGTTAGGTGTCAAGTTCCCACCTCTGCACAGGGGTAATCTCGAACCATCTTCGCTGCAGTCTCCCATTCTTCTCTAGCCACAGTGGAGCCTGCTCAGCGGAGACGTCGGTCCCAGCATCTAGCTCAGGCTGATACTGGGCAACTGGTTACTACTGTCCTTCCAGGCTCTGTAGTCAGCACTGATCAGCAGTGAGCAGATCTTTCTGGGATGAAGTCCTGCTTTTCCCATACTGAGCATGCCCACAGGATGACCTCCCATTGGAGGTTGAGGGTCACATGCTCAGGTCCTGTTGCGGGTCCTATTGGACCATCTGGAAGGTCTTGTAGCACTGCCGCAATAAAAGGTTCGCATGGCCGCTCGACCATGCGCTAGTGTACACTTGTAAACGTGTGTGTGTTGACGTGTGAAAGTCGTTCATTAATTACACCCTCCCTTGTGTATGACTGCTCGCATAAGGTGGATGATTGCTATCTAGCGCCCAACTTAGCTATCAGCACGTGAAACACAAAACAGCGTTAAATTGCTGTGATCGCCAGTGCGGTGCCGTGCACTTTCACAGTGCTTTCCTTACCCAAGCATGGGTGGTTAGTGGCGTCCGCCAGAGCGGCACCGCATGCACTCTCGTGCATCTAAATAATTATTATTATTTCTTTCACTCTGACACTCCAGTTGTGGTGTAGAGCGCAAGAGGTCTAGATGGACTCTAATCCAGAGTCTTGGGATAGAGTTCTGTGACTCCTTGCTTGCGCTCTTTTGTGCGGTACCGCGGCCCTGTGACGCAACAGGGTTCACTTTCTTCATACAGGGTGAAGTTAACCCGTGTGTGCATCCATTTTGTACTGCCATATAGTCCGTCATTACTCAGCAGCAGGTTCCATCTCTGCACAGTGGACCCTGGGCTGCGAACGCACCTTATTCTATCTATCTAATTATTTGGTGCGTTCCGCTAGCCCTAACATTACACTAGCGCCAGGGTCTGGCTAGTAATGAAGGACAAACAGCAATCCTTGCGGTACATCCAGCATCTGAAGGGTAGGTTGGCGGCTCTCGAGCACACAACCTCAGCTGTGGATGTTACCGCAGTAGCTGTTCAGGCTGCTAGTGTGGCTGCATCAACCTTGTCCACTGCTACCCCTGTTCTGACCCTATCTCGCCTCCCGCTGCCAGATAAATTTTCTGGTGATAGCAAATCTTGTAGGGGTTTCGTGAGCCAGTGCTCTATACACCTCGAGCTCCTGGCTGTATGTTTCCTGTCATGGATCCCAATGGCTGGGGATCGCACTGGACAAGCAAAATAACAAAAATAACGGACGAGCTCTAGGGTGATGGAACCTGGGCTGACCGCTGCCCTACTCCTGACAAACACAACTAGAAATAGCCAGGGAGCGTGCCTACGTTGATTCTAGACGCCACGTGCCAGCCTAAGAGCTAACTAGCACTGCAGAGGAAATAAAGACCTAGCTTGCCTCCAGAGAAATGAACCCCAAAAGGTATAGTTGCCCCCCACATGTATTGACGGTGAAATGAGAGGAAGGCACGCACATAGAGATGAAAATAGATTTAGCAAAATGAGGCCCGCTATAACTAGAAAGCAGAATGATACAAAAGGGGTCTGAGCGGTCAGCAAAAAACCCTAATCAAAAACCATCCTGAGATTACAAGAACCCATGTGCCAACTCATGGCACATGGGGAGAACCTCAGCCCACTAGAGCTACCAGCTAGCATAGAGTCATAGTTAGCAAGCTGGACAAAAAACCAAACAACTGAAAAACAGAACTTAACTTATCCTGAGAGATCTGGGAGCAGGTAGTCAGGAACCAAACTGAGCACATCTGAGTACATTGATAGCCGGCAAGGGAATGACAGGAAAGCCAGGTTAAATAGGAAACACCCAGCCTCTGATGGACAGGTGGAAACCAGAGACCGCAACCCACCAAAGTCACCCAGTACCAGCCGTAACCACCAGAGGGAGCCCAAAAACAGAATCCACAACAGTACCCCCCCCTTGAGGAGGGGTCACCGAACCCTCACGAGAACCCCCAGGGCGGTCAGGATGAGCTCTATGGAAGGCGCGGACCAAATCAGTCGCATGAACATCAGAGGCAACCACCCAGGAATTATCCTCCTGACCATAACCCTTCCACTTAACCAAATACTGGAGTTTACGTCTGGAAACACGAGAATCCAAGATCTTCTCAACAACATACTCCAATTCTCCCTCCACCAGCACCGGAGCAGGAGGCTCAACCGAAGGAACAACGGGCACCTCATACCTCCGCAATAACGACCGATGGAACACATTATGAATAGCAAACGATGCTGGGAGATCCAAACGAAAAGATACAGGGTTAAGAATCTCCAAGATCTTATAAGGACCGATGAACCGAGGCTTGAACTTAGGAGAAGAGACCTTCATAGGGACAAAACGAGAAGACAACCACACCAAGTCCCCAACAAGAAGTCGGGGACCCACGCGGCGACGGCGATTAGCAAACTGCTGAGTCTTCTCCTGAGACAACTTCAAACTGTCCACCACCTGATTCCAAATCTGATGTAGCCTGTCCACCACCACGTCCACTCCAGGACAATCCGAAGGCTCCACCTGACCAGAGGAAAAACGAGGATGAAACCCCGAATTACAAAAGAAAGGAGAGACCAAAGTAGCAGAACTAGCCCGATTATTAAGGGCAAATTCGGCCAGTGGCAAAAAGGCAACCCAGTCATCTTGATCAGCAGAAACAAAACACCTTAAATAAGTTTCCAAGGTCTGATTAGTTCGCTCCGTCAGGCCATTCGTCTGAGGATGGAATGCAGACGAGAAAGACAAATCAATGCCCATCTTAGCACAAAACGTCCGCCAAAATCTAGACACAAACTGGGATCCCCTGTCAGAAATGATATTCTCCGGAATCCCATGCAAACGAATCACATTCTGAAAAAATAAAGGGACCAACTCAGAGGAGGAAGGCAACTTAGGCAAGGGTACCAAATGAACCATCTTAGAAAAGCGGTCACACACAACCCAGATAACGGACATTTTCTGTGAGACAGGGAGATCTGAAATAAAATCCATGGAAATGTGCGTCCAAGGCCTCTTCGGAATAGGCAAGGATAACAACAACCCACTGGCCCGAGAACAGCAAGGCTTAGCCCGAGCACACACTTCACAAGACTGCACAAAGGTACGCACATCCCTTGACAAGGAAGGCCACCAAAAAGACCTGGCCACCAAGTCTCTAGTACCAAATATTCCAGGATGACCAGCCAACACAGAAGAATGGACCTCAGAGATGACTCTACTGGTCCAATCATCCGGAACAAACAGTCTTTCTGATGGACAACGATCAGGTTTATCCGCCTGAAACTCCTGCAATGCACGTCGCAAGTCTGGGGAGACGGCGGACAATATTACCCCATCCCTAAGGATACCAGTAGGCCCAGAGTCTCCAAGGAGAGTCAGGCACAAAACTCCTGGAAAGAGCATCTGCCTTCACATTCTTTGAACCTGGCAGGTATGAAACCACAAAATTGAAACGAGAAAAAAACAACGACCAACGAGCCTGTCTAGGATTCAGACGCCTGGCAGACTCAAGGTAAATCAGATTTTTGTGATCAGTCAAGACCGCTACACGATGTCTAGCACCCTCAAGCCAATGACGCCACTCCTCAAATGCCCACTTCATGGCCAAAAGCTCCCGATTACCCACATCATAATTGCGCTCGGCGGGCGAGAATTTTCTAGAAAAGAACGCACATGGCTTCATCACCGAGCCATTGGAACTTCTCTGTGACAAAACCGCCCCCGCTCCAATCTCGGAAGCATCAACCTCAACTTGAAAAGGAAGTGAAACATCTGGTTGACATAACACAGGAGCAGAAGAAAACCGGCGCTTAAGTTCCTGAAAGGCCTCCACAGCCGTAGGAGACCAATCAGCAACATCAGCACCTTTTTAGTCAAATCAGTCAAAGGTTTAACAACACTGGAAAAATTAGAAATGAACCGACGATAAAAATTAGCAAAACCCAAGAACCTCTGAAGACTCTTAACAGATGTAGGTTGTGTCCAGTCACAAATCGCCTGAACCTTGACGGGATCCATCTCAATAGTAGAAGGAGAAAAAATGTACCCCAAAAAAGAAATCTTCTGGACTCCGAAGAGACATTTTGAGCCCTTCACAAACAGAGAATTGGCCCGCAGGACTTGAAACACCTTCCTGACCTGTAGAACATGAGACTCCCAGTCATCAGAAAACACCAAAATATCATCCAAATACACAATCATAAACTTATCTAGATATTCACGGAAAATATTGTGCATAAAGGACTGAAAGACTGAAGGAGCATTAGAAAGTCCAAAAGGCATTACCAAATACTCAAAATGGCCCTCAGGCGTATTAACCCCTTCCCGACCCATGACGCCACATAGGCGTCATGAAAACCCGTGCCAATCCGACCCATGACGCCTATGTGGCGTCATGGAATGATCGCGTCCCTGCAGATCGGGTGAAGGGGTTAACTCCTATTTTACCCGATCTGCAGGGAGAGGGGGAGTGGTACTTCAGCCCAGGGGGGGTGGCTTCACCCCCCCGTGGCTACGATCGCTCTGATTGGCTGTTGAAAGTGAAACTGCCAATCAGAGCGATTTGTAATATTTCACCTAAAAAACTGGTGAAATATTACAATCCAGCCATGGCCGATGCTGCAATATCATCGGCCATGGCTGGAAACACTAATGTGACCCCCCCACACCCCACCGATCGCCCCCCCAGTGCTCCGTTATAGGGTCCGGTCCCCTCCGTCCGCCTGCCGGCTCCCCCGTCCTGCTGTCCGCTCCCCCGTCCTCCTGCCCGCTCCCCCCCTGCTCCTATGTCACCCCCCCGTGCTCCGACGCCCCCCCCGTGCCCCGATCTCCCCCCCCTTATACTTACCGAGGCTCCCGGTCCCCGTCCGCCTCCATCATGGGCGCCGCCATCTTCCAAAATGGCGGGCGCATGCTCAGTGCGCCCGCCGGCCGGCAGATTCATTAGAGGTACATTTTGATCGCTGTGGTAGGTTCTATCACAGCGATCAAAATAAAAAAATAATAAATAAACCCCCCCTTTATCACCCCCATAGGTAGGGACAATAATAAAATAAAGAAAATATTTTTTTTTCTTTTTCCACTAGGGTTAGGGTTAGAACTAGGGTTAGAACTAGGGGTAGGGTTAGGGGTAGGGTTAGAACTAGGGGTAGGGTTAGGGGTAGGGTTAGGGTTACGGGTAGGGTTAGGGTTAGGGGTAGGGTTATGGCATGTGCACACAGAGCGGATCGGCCGCGGATCCGCAGCGGATCGGCCGCGGATCCGCAGCGGATCGGCAGCGGATCGGCCGCGGATCGGCCGCGGATCCGCAGCGGATCGGCAGCGGATCCGCAGCGGATCGGCAGCGGATCCGCAGCGGATCGGCAGCGGATCGGCAGCGGATCCGCAGCGGATCGGCCGCGGATTGGCAGCGGATCCGCAGCGGATCGGCAGCGGATCCGCAGCGGATCCGCAGCGGATTGGCAGCGGATCCGCAGCGGATTGGCAGCGGATTGGCCGCGGATCCGCAGCGGATTGGCAGCGGATTGGCCGCGGATCCGCAGCGGATTGGCCGCTGCGAATTCGAAGCAGTTTTCCATCAGGTTTACAGTACCATGTACACCTAAGGAAAACCAAATCCGCTGTGCCCATGGTGCGGAAAATTCCGTGCAGAAACGCTGCGTTGTATTTTCCGCAGCATGTCAATTCTTTGTGCGGATTCCGCAGCGTTTTACACCTGTTCCTCAATAGGAATCCGCAGGTGAAATCTGCACAAAAAAACACTGGAAATCTGCTGTAAATCCGCAGGTAAAACGCAGTGCCTTTTACCTGCAGATTTTTCAAAAATCATGAGGAAAAATCTCACACGAATCCGCAACGTGGGCACATAGCCTTAGGGTTAGGGTTGGAATTAGAGTTAGGGTTGGAATTAGGGCTAGGGTTTGAAATAGGGTTAAGATTAGGCTTGTGGTTAGGGTTACGGATAGGGTTAGGGGTGTGTTGGGGTTACAGTTGTGGTTAGGGTTGGGATTAGGGTTACGGTTGGGGTTAGGATTAGGGTTGGAATTAGGGTTACGGGTGTGTTGCGGTTAGGGTTGTGGTTAGGGGTGTGTTGGGGTTAGGGTTGTGATTAGGGTTATGGCTACAGTTGGGATTAGGATTAGGGGTGTGTTGGGGTTAGTGTTGAAGTTAGAATTGAGGGGTTTCCACTGTTTAGGCACATCAGGGGTCTCCAAACGCAACATGGCGCCACCATTGATTCCAGCCAATCTTGCGTTCAAAAAGTCAAATGGTGCTCCCGCCCTTCCAAGCCCCGACGTGCGCCCAAACAGTGGTTTACCCCCACATTTGGGGTACCAGCGTACTCAGGACAAACTGGGCAACAACTGCTGGGGTCTAATTTCTCCTGTTACCCTTGCAAAAATAAAAAATTACTTGCTAAAACATAATTTTTGAGGAAAGAACAATTATTTTTTATTTTCACGGCTCTGCGTTATAAACTTCTGTGAAGCACTTGGGGGTTGAAAGTGCTCACCACACATCTAGATAAGTTCCTTCGGGGGGTCTAGTTTCCAAAATGGGGTCACTTGTGGGGTGTTTCTACTGTTTAGGTACATCAGGGGCTCTGCAAATGCAATGTGACGCCCGCAGACCATTCCATCAAAGTCTGCATTTCAAATGTCACTACTTCCCTTCCGAGCCCTGACGTGTGCCCAAACAGTGGTTTACCCCCACATATGGGGTATCAGCGTACTCACAACAAACTGGGCAACAAATATTGGGGTCCAAATTCTCCTGTTACCCTTGTGAAAATAAAAAATTGCTTGCTAAAACATCTTTTTTGAGGAAAGAAAAATGATTTTTTATTTTCACGGCTCTGCGTTGTAAACTTCTGTGAAGCACTTGGGGGTTGAACGTGCTCACCACACATCTAGATAAGTTCCTTGGGGGGTCTAGTTTCCAAAATGGGGTCACTTGTGGGGGGTTTCTACTGTTTAGGCATATCAGGGGCTCTGCAAACGCAACCTGACGCCCGCAGAGCATTCCATCAAAGTCTGCATTTCAAAACGTCACTACTTCCCTTCCGAACCCCGACGTGTGCCAAAACAGTGGTTTACCCCCACATATGGGGTATCAGCGTACTCAGGAGAAACTGGACAACAACTTTTGGGGTCCAATTTCTCCTGTTACTCTTGCAAAAATAAAAAAATTCTGGGCTAAAAAAATATTTTTGAGGAAAGGAAACACATTTTTTATTTTCACGGCTCTGCGTTATAAACTTCTGTGAAGCACTTGGGGGTTCAAAGTGCTCACTACACATCTAGATAAGTTCCCTTGGGGGTCTAGTTTCCAAAATGGAGTCAATTGTGGGGAGTTCCTACTGTTTAGGCACATCAGGGGCTCTGCAAACGCAACCTGACGCCCGCAGAGCATTCCATCAAAGTCTGCATTTCAAAACGTCACTACTTCCCTTCCGAACCCTGATGTGTGCCAAAACAGTGGTTTACCCCCACATATGGGGTATCAGCGTACTCAGGAGAAACTGGACAACAACTTTTGGGGTCCAATTTCTCCTGTTACCCTTGGGAAAATAAAAAATTGTGGGCTAAAAAATCATTTTTGAGAAAAGAAAAATTATTTTTTATTTTCATGGCTCTGCGTTATAAACTTCTGTGAAGCACTTGGGGGTTCAAAGTGCTCACCACACATCTAGATTAGTTCCTTGGGAGGTCTAGTTTCCAAAATGGGGTCACTTGTGCGGGAGCTCCAATGTTTAGGCACACAGGGGCTCTCCAAACGCGACATGGTGTCCGCTAATGATTGGAGCTAATTTTCCATTCAAAAAGCCAAATGGCGTGCCTTCCCTTCCGAGCCCTGCCGTGCGCCCAAACAGTGGTTTACCCCCACATATGGGGTATCATCGTACTCAGAACAAACTGGACAAAAACATTTGGGGTCCAATTTCTCCTATTACCCTTGGGAAAATAAAAAATTCTGGGCTAAAAATCATTTTTGAGGAAAGAAAAATTATTTTTTTATTTTCACGGCTCTGCGTTATAAACTTCTGTGAAGCACCTGGGGGTTATAAGTGCTCACTATGCATCTAGATAAGTTTCTTGGGGGGTCTAGTTTCCAAAATGGGGTCACTTGTAGGGGAGCTCCAATGTTTAGGCACACAGGGGCTCTCCAAACGCGACATGGTGTCCGCTAACGATTGGAGCTAATTTTCCATTCAAAAAGTCAAATGGCACGCCTCCCCTTCCGAGCCTTGCCGTGCACCCAAACAGTGGTTTACCCCCACATATGAGGTATCGGCATACTCAGGAGAAATTGCCCAACAAATTTTAGGATCCATTTTATCCTGTTGCCCATGTGAAAATGAAAGAATTGAGGCTAAAAGAAATTTTGTGTGAAAAAAAAGTACTTTTTCATTTTTGCGGATCAATTTGTGAAGCACCTGGGGGTTTAAAGTGCTCACTATGCCTCTGGATGAGTTCCTTGGGGGGTCTAGTTTCCAAAATGGGGTCACTTGTGGAGGAGCTCCAATGTTTAGGCACACAGGAGCTTTCCAAACGCGACATGGTGTCCGCTAACGATGGAGATAATTTTCCATTCAAAAAGTCAAATGGCGCTCCTTCCCTTCTGAGCCTTACCATGTGCCCAAACAGTGGTTTACCCCCACATGTGAGGTATTGGTGTACTCAGGAGAAATTGCCCAACAAAATTTAGGATCCATTTTATCCTGTTGCCCATGTGAAAATGAAAAAATTGAGGCTAAAATAATTTTTTTGTGAAAAAAAAGTACTTTTTCATTTTTACGGATCAATTTGTGAAGCACCTGGGGGTTTAAAGTGCTCACTATGCTTCTAGATAAGTTCCTTGGGGGGTCTAGTTTCCAAAATGTGGTCACTTGTGGGGGAGCTCCAATGTTTAGGCACACGGGGGCTCTCCAAACGCGACATGGTGTCCGCTAAAGATTGGAGCCAATTTTTCATTAAAAAAGTCAAATGGCGCTCCTTCCCTTCCGAGCCCTGCCGTGCGCCCAAACAGTGGTTTACCCCCACATATGAGGTATCAGCGTACTCAGGACAAATTGGACAACAACGTCCCTGGTCCAGTTTCTCCTTTTACCCTTGGGAAAATAAAAAAATTGTTGCTAAAAGATCATTTTTGTGACTAAAAAGTTAAATGTTCATTTTTTACTTCCATGTTGCTTCTGCTGCTGTGAAACACCTGAAGGGTTAATAAACTTCTTGAATGTGGTTTTGAGCACCTTGAGGGGTGCAGTTTTTAGAATGGTGTCACTTTTGGGTATTTTCAGCCATATAGGACCCTCAAAATGACTTCAAATGTGAGGTGGTCCCTAAAAAAAATGGTTTTGTAAATTTTGTTGTAAAAATGAGAAATCACTGGTCAAATTTTAACCCTTATAACTTCCTAGCAAAAAAAAAAATTGTTTCCAAAATTGTGCTGATGTAAAGTAGACATGTGGGAAACGTTATTTATTAACTATTTTGTGTCACATAACTCTCTGGTTTAACAGAATAAAAATTCAAAATGTGAAAATTGCGAAATTTTCAAATTTTTTGCCACATTTCCGTTTTTTTCACAAATAAACTCAAAAATTATCGACCTAAATTTACCACTAACATGAAGCCCAATATGTCACGAAAAAACAATCTCAGAATCGCTAGGATCCGTTGAAGCGTTCCTGAGTTATTACCTCATAAAGGGACACTGGTCAAAATTGCAAAAAACGGCAAGGTCATTAAGGCCAAAATAGGCTGGGTCATGAAGGGGTTAAATGCGGTTTTCCACTCATCACCCTGTTTTATCCGCACAAGATTATACGCACCGCGAAGATCTATCTTAGTGAACCACCTAGCCCCCTTAATGCGAGCAAACAAATCAGTCAATAATGGCAATGGATACTGATATTTGACTGTAATCTTATTCAGAAGGCGATAATCTATACAAGGCCTCAGGGAACCATCTTTTTTTGCCACGAAAAAAAAACCTGCTCCCAGAGGGGACGAAGATGGACGAATATGTCCCTTTTCCAAGGACTCCTTAATATAATTCCGCATAGCAGTATGCTCTGGCACTGACAGATTAAATAAACGACCCTTAGGGAACTTACTGCCAGGAATTAATTCTATAGCACAGTCACAATCCCTATGAGGAGGGAGCGAATTGAGCTTAGGCTCCTCAAAAACATCCCGATAGTCAGACAAAAACGCAGGGACCTCAGAAGGAGTAGATGAAGCGATTGAAATCAGAGGTGCATCATCATGAACCCCCTGACATCCCCAGCTTAACACAGACATTGTTTTCCAATCCAGGACAGGATTATGAGTTTGTAACCATGACAGACCAAGCACTAGTACATCATGTAAATTATACAGTACAAGGAAGCGAATCACCTCCTGATGAACGGGAGTCATGCGCATGGTCACTTGTGTCCAGTACTGCGGTTTATTCATAGCCAATGGTGTAGAGTCAATTCCCTTCAAAGGAATAGGAACTTCCAGAGGCTCCAGACTAAAACCGCAGCGTTTGGCAAATGACCAATCCATAAGACTCAGGGCAGCGCCTGAATCCACATAGGCATCGACGGAAATGGAAGACAGTGAACAAATCAGAGTTACAGACAAAATGAACTTAGACTGCGGAGTACTAATGGCAAACGATTTATCAACCTTTTTTGTGCGTTTAGAGCATGCTGATATAACATGAGCTGAATCACCACAATAAAAACACAATCCATTTTTCCGCCTATAATTTTGCCGTTCACTTCTGGACTGAATTCTATCACATTGCATAGTCTCAGGTGCCTGTTCAGAAGACACCGCCAACTGGTGCACAGGTTTGCGCTCCCGTAAACGCCGATCAATCTGAATGGCCATAGCCATAGACTCATTCAGACCTGTAGGCGCAGGGAACCCCACCATAATATCCTTAATGGCCTCAGAAAGACCATCTCTGAAGTTTGCAGCCAGGGCGCACTCATTCCACTGAGTAAGCACCGACCATTTCCGAAATTTTTGACAATATACTTCCGCTTCATCATGCCCCTGAGAGAGGGCTAATAAAGCCTTTTCAGCCTGAATCTCCAGGTTAGGTTCCTCATAGAGCAATCCCAGTGCCAGAAAAAATGCATCCACACTGAGCAATGCAGGATCCCCTGGTGCCAATGCAAATGCCCAATTCTGAGGGTCGCCCCGCAGGAAAGATATTACAATCTTAACCTGCTGAGCAGGGTCTCCAGAGGAGCGAGATTTCAAAGAAAGAAACAATTTGCAATTGTTCCTGAAATTCAGGAAGGTAGATCTATCTCCAGAAAAAAACTCTGGAATAGGAATTCTAGGTTCAGACATGGGAGTGTGAACAACAAAATCCTGTATGTTTTGAACTTTTGCAGCAAGATTACTCAGGCTGGAAGCCAAACTCTGGACATCCATGTTAAACAGCTAAGGTCAGAGCCATTCAAGGGTTAAGAGGAGGTAAGAAGCAGCTAGATAGCAATTAAGGGCTAGGCAGCAAAACTCTGAGAGGAAAAAAAAAAAAAAATTTCCCTTAAACACTTCTTTTTCTCCTGCTTCAGCCCAAACAATTAACACTTTGTGGGCCGGCTATACTGTCATGGATCCCAATGGCTGGGGATCGCACTGGACAAGCAAAATAACAAAAATAACGGACGAGCTCTAGGGTGATGGAACCTGGGCTGACCGCTGCCCTACTCCTGACAAACACAACTAGAAATAGCCAGGGAGCGTGCCTATGTTGATTCTAGACGCCACGAGCCAGCCTAAGAGCTAACTAGCACTGCAGAGGAAATAAAGACCTAGCTTGCCTCCAGAGAAATGAACCCCAAAAGGTATAGTTGCCCCCCACATGTATTGACGGTGAAATGAGAGGAAGGCACGCACATAGAGATGAAAATAGATTTAGCAAAATGAGGCCCGCTATAACTAGAAAGCAGAATGATACAAAAGGGGTCTGAGCGGTCAGCAAAAAACCCTAATCAAAAACCATCCTGAGATTACAAGAACCCATGTGCCAACTCATGGCACATGGGGAGAACCTCAGCCCACTAGAGCTACCAGCTAGCATAAAGTCATAGTTAGCAAGCTGGACAAAAAACCAAACAACTGAAAAACAGAACTTAACTTATCCTGAGAGATCTGGGAGCAGGTAGTCAGGAACCAAACTGAGCACATCTGAGTACATTGATAGCCGGCAAGGGAATGACAGGAAAGCCAGGTTAAATAGGAAACACCCAGCCTCTGATGGACAGGTGGAAACCAGAGACTGCAACCCACCAAAGTCACCCAGTACCAGCCGTAACCACCAGAGGGAGCCCAAAAACAGAATCCACAACAGTTTCCCCACCGAGCGGGCAAAGGTGGGATTAATTTTGTCTCTTCTGTCGGACAGGGCGTTGGAATGGGCTACGCCACTGTGGGAGCGTGGCGATCATGTGGTGCAGAGTGCTCCGCTGTTCCTGAGCACTCTGAAACAGGTCTTTCTAGGACCTTGAGTCACCCATGACATGGCGCTCCAACTGTCGGCATTGACTCAGGGCTCGTCCTTGGTCAGCCATTTTGCAGTCCACTTCCGCACCTTAGTATCTGAGCTGGAGTGGTCGGATAAAGCCCTTATCCCTGTATTTTGGAGGGGGCTGGCTGACTATGTCAAGGACGCTTTGGCCACTAGGGAGATTCCCGCCACACTGGAGGAGCTAATAGCTATATCCACTCATATTGACCTCTGTTTTAACGAGCGGAGGTTAGAGCGAGCCCAGTGTAGGCAGAGGTTTCGGCTGGCTCCCACCTTCGCCAAACCTTTGGAATCTCCGGTCCAGGCGCCTGAGTCACATGAGGCCATGGAAGTGTCACGAGCGGGATCTAAGTCCCGGACCGCTCGTGCACTCAAGGTCTGTCATGTCTGCCGGCAGTCAGGACATCTTGCCACCAGATGTTCCCAGCGGTTGTGGAAATGTCAGCGACTAGTGATAGTAGCTGGAGGTACACTAGACACGGCGACGTTTACCTCCAAATTGTCCTTTAAGGGGACAAGTACTATTGGCTCATACACTCATTTGGTAGAGCTTTGCGCGGATTCCGGGGCGGAGGACAATTTTTATCTTCTGCCTTCGCCCAATGACACGCAATGCCCCTGGTGATGCTTGCTCAACCTGTAACCGTACGAGTGGTGAATGGGTTGACACTGCCCTCACAAACAACACACCAGACTATCCCTTTTACTCTAACTATGTCGCCATCTCATCAGGAGATTATATCTCTGCTCGTCTTTCCTGAGGGAATTGATGATGTCCTGTTGGGGATACCTTGGCTACGGTAACACTCTCCACATATTGAGTGGTCCACAGGCAGAATTTTGGGATGGAGTGAATCTTGTGGGGGTAGATGTCAGAGGGAATGCGTTCAGGTTGCTACTACTGAGGTACCCGCAGACCTTTCCTCTCTCCCCAAGCAATATTGGCCCTATGCGGACGTGTTCTCCAAAAGGGCTGCGGAGACCCTTCTGCCTCACCGCCCCTATAACTGTCCTATTGACCTCTTGCCTGGTGCTGAGCCTCCCCGGGGTCGAGTCTATCCGTTATCTCTCCCGGAGATGGAGGCAATGTCACAGTACATCCAGGAGAATCTGGCAAGAGGATTCATTAGGAAGTCAGGGTCACCTGCAGGGGCTGGGTTCTTCTTCGTGCAGAAGAAGAACGAGGAACTACGTCCATGCATAGACTACAGGGGTCTTAATGCCATCACCATTAAATAATTATTTTTATTTCTTTCACTCTGACACTCCAGTTGCAGTGTCGAGCGCAAGAGGCCTAGATGGACTCTAATCCAGAGTCTTGGGATAGAGTTCTGTGACTCCTTGCTTGCGCTCTTTTGTGCGGTACCGCGGCCCTGTGATGCAACAGGGTTCACTTTCTTCATACAGGGTGAAGTTAACCCATGTGTGAATCCATTTTGTACCGCCATATAGTCTGTCATTACTCAGCAGCAGGTTCCATCTCTGCACGGTGGACCCCGGGCTGCAAACGCACTTTATTCTATCTATCTAATTATTTGGTGCATTCCGCTAGCCCTAACACACTGTATATAAAGGTACCCCATGACCGGCCACATAGGTGCATTATGGGTCCATAAAACTGACCTGTAGATACTATGTGCAGCAGAATAAAGGTTACCTGATGCCCTATGTCAGCCAGTGTTTAGACACTAGTAAGTGGAGAGGTGGTAGCGCTTGTGCAGCTTCTCTCCATTTAACGTATTCTAAGTTACTAATACAGCCAAGAGTATTTTTTCAGCTATACTCAGGTAATCCTGTAAAAATGGATGGAAAGACGCAGTGCATTTGCTGGTACATCAACAATCACTGATGGTAGGGTGCAGACTGGAACAGTGGATAGGAGCAACCTCTAAGGATAGGCCCTAAAAATCTTTTGTAAGACAACTCTTTTAAGTAAAGTATATTCATGGTGATGCTAGATGGCACTACTAAATAGGCAATTTGTAGCGGGAGAGGAGAACCGGGGTTAGTTTTTGAGATGTAGCCATGGTTATAGGGGTAAGATTTCATTTTAAAAAATATGGCTCTAGACAGTTCCAGAATTAAAGAATTCCAGAAGCTCCAGAATTGAAGCTACTTATTGATGTGACTCTGAAATTGTTTCAGGTCATGACTCATGACATGAGAGAGTCTGTCCAACTTTATAGTTTACTGTGTATAACTGCAATAATAATTGTGCTAATAATTGTGGTTATGGTAAGATGAATGTAGAACCCATCGCCTGTCTGTGTGTAGAGTTGCGGTCGTGTTACAGCTGTGTGAGATTTCTTAATTAAACATTCTTATTCCTTGGGGTTATTCATTAAGCATGACAAATCTTCAATACTTCTAGTTCTCTACCTGATGAATTAATTCACAGAAGACATTTTACTTAGCCACATAAAGTGCAGTTTTATTACCCACATCCTCTATTGTTCATATTTGTATAGGTTTGTCTTTCTTAATCTTGACCTTTCCAGTGCCTTCTGTCAATATGTTATTACGGTAAATTTATGAGGCAGCTCTACAGGATATTGTGAGACATTCATGTGTCTAAAGCCATAATTACAAGGTTTACATCATGCTGTTTTTACTTTAGGATGAAATCACACATAGCATTTTACAGTGTTTTCCACATCATTGAAAAGTCTGCAGTATAAGGCTTTAAAGACACGAAAAAGTGTAAGTTTAATCCCTTAACCCCTTTACCCCCAAGGGTGGTTTGCATGTTAATGACCAGGCCAATTTTACCACTGTCCCTTTATGAGGCTATAATGAGGTTATAACTCTGGAACGCTTCAATGGATCCCTGTGATTCTGACATTGTTTTCTTGTGACATATTGTACTTTATGTTAGTGGTAAAACTTCTTTGATATGACTTGCTTTTACTTGTGAAAAAAATGGAAATTTGGCGAAAATTTTGAAAATTTGTCAATTTTTCAACTTTGAATTTTCATGCCCTTAAATCACACAGATATGTCACACAAAATACTTAAAAGAAACATTTCCCACATGTCTACTTTACATCAGCACAATTTTGTAACCAAAAATTTTTTTGTTAGGGATTTATAAGGGTTAAAAGTTGACCAGCGATTTCTCATTTTTACAACACCATTTTTTTTAGGGACCACATCATATTCGAAGTCAGTTTGAGTGGTCTATATCATAGAAAATACCCAAACGTGACACCATTCTAAAAACTGAACCCCTCTGCTAGGACTGGCGGCATGCACCAAATAATAGTAATAGGGAATATGAGGTGCGTTCGCAGTCCGGGGTCCACCGTGCAGAGATGACAACTGCTGCTGAGTAATGGCGGATGGACGCTTACTCACACGTGGGTTTAGACCTGACCCAGTGTGAATGGAAGTAAACTCTGTTGCTTCTCAGAGTCGCCAAATATGCGCTGCGCCCTGTTAGCACTCACAGGGTGCAGCTGAAAGACGCTTATGGGATCCCTATGAATCACCCCCACTAAACTGGTGATTGGACTCGCTCTGACCCTCGGTGGCTTTTGAGCCCGCGCTTGAGGACGCCCTGAGTCAGATGCTGAGTCCAAGCGGGAATTCCCACCCTACACTGACTGGTTGTCAGGAAAGCGCACTGATTGCACACGGCGCCGAACTGGCGGTCACTGCGAAGAGATGCTGTAACGTGTGCTGAGTGTGCAGGTTATCACTGTCAGACGCTAGGTAGCTTCCACCATTCACAAGCAGTCATCAACACTAGGGAAGGGAATGATTAAGGAGCTTTCATCCATCGACAGATATTCATCTACACACACACGTTAGCAAGTTTAAATTAGCGCATGGCCGAGCGGCCATGCGAAGCCTCTATAGCAGTAGGACACCGGAACCTTCCTGATGGTCCAATAGGAGCCGCAACAGGACCTGAACATGTGACCCCTGACCTCCAATGGGAGGTAGTCCCGTGGGCATGCTCAGTATGAGAAAAGCGGCACTTAGTCCCAGAAAGGCCTGCTCACTGCTGATCAGTACTGGCTGCAAAGGCAGAGCCTGGAAAGGCAGCAGTAACCAGTCGCACAGTATCAGCTTGAGCCAGATGCTTGGACCGATGTCTCCACTGAGCAGGCTCCACTGCAGCTGGAGAAGAATGGGAGACCGCATTGGACATGGTTCGAGATTCCCCCTGTGCAGCGGTGGGTGCTCAACACCTAACATGGCCCCCCTCCCTGGGCCTCGCTATGTTCAAAGGCTGCAATGAGCAGCGGAGCCCGAATGTGCTCCACAGGCTCCCAGGTTCTGTCCTCTGGCCAGTGACCCTTCCAGTCCAGCAGATAGAACTTTTTGCCACGTACCACCTTGCACCCCAAAATAGCGTTCACCTCATAATCGTCCGTGGATGAACCCGATGTCCCGGCAGATGACTCAGAAAACCGGGACTTTTGTACGGGTTTAAGAGGGACACATGAAAGGTATCGGTGATACCTAGGTGTGGAGGAAGAGCCAGACGATAGACCACAGGGTTAACCTGTTCCAGAACCTTGAAAGGCCCTAAGTAGAAAGGCGCAAACTTAGTGGACTCAACTCACAGCCTGATATTGCGGGAAGAGAGCCACACTAAGTCGCTAGGAGCAAAGGTCGGAGCGGGGCGCCGATGTGCATCGGCAGAGGCCCTCATTCTCTTCTTGGAAGCCCAGATAGCATCCTGTGTATGGTCCCAGATGTCCTGTGCTTCCACTGCCCAGTCTGCCACCCTAGAGTCGGCAGAAGACATGGGCATGGGCATAGGAACCCACGGATGCTGGCTGTAATTAAGGAGGAATGGAGTCTGCCCAGTGGAGTCGGCTATGGCGTTGTTCAAGGCAAACTCTGCCCAAGGTAGCAGGGATGCCCAGTCATCCTGTCTGGCTGAGACAAAATGTCATACATATGTGACCAGGGTCTGGTTGGCCCTCTCTACCAACCCATTTGTCTCGGGATGGTACGATGAAGAGAGATTCAGCTCAATACTAAGGAGGCAACAAAGCTCTCTCCAGAACCGAGACGCAAACTGGGGACCCCGGTCACTGACAATCTTGTCAGGCATACCGTGTAAACGGAAGACATGTTTGACAAACAACGCCGCCAAGGCTCGTGCAGAAGGTAACCGTGGGAGAGGCACCAAATGCACCATTTTAGAGAAATGGTCGGTAACCACCCAAATAACGGTACAGCCACGGGACTTGGGTAAGCCTACCACAAAGTCCATCCTGACCATCTCCCAGGGCCTGTCAGCCACCGGTAGGGGGTAGAGTAACCCAGCAGGCTGTTGTCAAGGAGACCTATTCTTGGTGCAGGAGACGCACACCTGAATAAAGTTTCGAACGTCACGGGCCATATGCGGCCACCAGTACGTCCTCGCCAGAAGCTCAGAAGTCCTTTTGATCCCAAAATGTCCACCCACCCTGGACGAGTGAGCCCAAGAGAGAACCTCCGGTCACAAATTGGATGGCGCGAAATTCTTCCCTGGGGGCACAGACTCTAGCGACACTGGAGCCACAGTTCTCAAACTCTCAGAGGGAACAATTAGCCAAGGCTCCTCCACTGATGACACCATGGAGCGGGAGAGAGCATCGGCGCGAATATTCTTCTCCCCAGATAGGAAATGAAGGGTGAAGTGGAACCGGGAGTAGAACAGGGACCATCTGGCCTGGCAAGAATTCAGCCGCTGGGCTGTCTGCAAATATACCAAATTCTTGTGGTCAGTGTAGACTTGGAAGGGAAAGCGAGCCTCTTCCAGGAGGTGTCTCCATTCTGAAAAAGCCAACTTCATTGCTAGCAACTCCCTGTCCCCGATGGAATAATTCCTCTCCGCCGGAGTGAAGGTCTTGGAGAAAAAGAAGCAAGGATGCTTTCAACCTTGAGCGTCCTTTTGGAAGAGGACCGCTCCAACTCCGACAGATGAGACATCCACCTCAATAATAAAAGGCTTATCTACATAGGGACGATGTAGAATGGGAGCGCTAGAAAAGTGGAACTTAACAGATAGGAAGGCTTTGGAGACCTCCTGTGACCACAATTTGGGATTTGCTCCCTTCTTGGTGAGGGCTACCAAGGGAGCTACCAAGGTTGAGAAGTGGGGAATGAACTGGCGATATAATAATAATAATTTTTATTTATATAGCACCAACATATTCCGCAGCACTTTACAATTAAGGCGATAATAATTAATGAACCCCATGAAGTGCTGTACAGCTTTGAGAGAATGCTGTTCCTGCCAGTCCATCATTGCTTGTAGCTTGGCAGGATCCATAGCTAATCCCTGGGCTGAGATGATATAGCCCATTGGAAAGGCAAGGACTCCTGCTGAAAGACACACTTCTCCAACTTGGCGTAGAGGGAGTTTGCCCGTAGGAGGTCGAAGACTCTGCAAATATCTCTCTGGTGGGAATCAATATCTGGAGAGAAGATGAGAATATCATCCAGATAGACTTTCACCGAGGTGGAGAGCATATCCCGGAAGATATCATTCACAAAGTCTTGGAAGACAGCTGGGGCATTACAGAGCCCAAAGGGCATCACCAGATATTCATAGTGCCCATCTCTGGTATTAAAAACCGTCTTCCACTCGTCCCCCTCACGGATGCGAATCAGGTTGTAAGCTCCCCGCAGATCTAGCTTAGTAAATACCCTTGCTCCCCGGAGCCTATCGAAGGGCTCAGATATCGGGGGAGAGGGTACTTGTTCTTAACGGTAATGGCGTTAAGACTCCTGTAGTCTATGCATGGACTTATTTCTCCGTTCTTCTTCTGCACAAAGAAGAACTCCACCTCCGCAGGTGACACTGACTTCCTAATTAATCCTCTTGCCAGATCCTCCTGGATGTACTGTGACATTGCCTCCATCTCTGGGAGAGACAGGGGGTAGACACATCCCTGAGGAGGTTCTGCCCCAGCAAGAGGTCAATAGGACAGTCATAGAAGCGGTGAGGTGGAAGAGTCTCCTCAGCTCTCTTGGAGAAAACGTCCGCATAAGACCAGTAGTGTTTGGGTAGAGGGCTAAGATCTGCTGGTATCTCCGAAGTGGCAACCTGAACGCACTCCTCTGACATCTACCTTCACAAGATTTACTCCATCCCAGAATTCTCCCAGAGGACCACTCAATATGTGGGGAGTGGTAACGCAACCAAGGTATCCCTAGAAGAATCTCATCTATTCCCTCAGGAATGACGAGAAGGGAAATGATCTCCTGATGGGATGGAGACATAGATAGTGTAAATGGAATAGTCTGATGTGTAGTCTGTGAAGGCTGTGCCGACCCATTCACCACTCTACAGTCACTGGTTTAGATAGCATAACCAGGGGTATAGCGTGCCGTTGGGCGAAGGAAGAAGACATGAAATTTCCCTCTGCCCCGGAATCCACACAAAGCTCAACCGGAAAAGTGGAAGGGCCAAAACTAATTGTCCCCTTGATATTAACTCCTCCAGTGTAGCGGGAGTCTCCCTAGTGGCCAAGGCATCCTTTACATGGTCAGCCAGTCCTCACCAAAACACTGGAATCAGAACTTTGTCCGGCCACTCCAGCTCAGATGCTAAAGTCCAGAAGTGGACGGCAAAATTGCTGACCAAGGACGAGCCCTGTGTCAATGCCAACAGTTGAAGCACCGAATCATGGGTGATGTGAGGTCCCATAAAGACGTGTTTCAGAGTGTCCAGGAACCTTGGAGCACTCTGCACCACTTGATCATCACGCTCCCACAGCGGCGTTGCCCACTTCGAAGCCCTGCCCGACAGAAGGGATATAATAAATCCCACTCTAGCCCATTCCATGGGAAAACGTGCAGCCAGGAGCTCAAGATGTATAGTGCACTGGCTCACAAATCCCCAACACAGCTTACTGTCTCCAGCAAACGTTTTCTGTAACGGGAGACGAGATAATGTCGGAGTAGGGGTGGCAGTGGACAAGCTGGCTGCAGGCACGCTAGCAGCCTGAACAGCAACTGCGATAACATCCACAGCCGAGGTTGTGCGCTCAAGAGCCACCAACCTACCCTCCAGGTGCTGGTTGTACCGTTGTAATCACTGATTGTCCGCCATTACTAGCCAGACCCTGGAGCTAGTGTAATGTTAGGACTGGCAGAACGCACCAAATAATAATAATAGAGAATATAAGGTGCGTTCGCAGTCCACCGTGCAGAGATGACACCTGCTGCTGTGTAATGGCGGATGGACGCTTGCTCACACGTGGGTTTAGACCTCACCCAGTGTGAATGGAAGCAAACTCTGTTGCTTCAGAGTCGCCAAATATACACTGCGTCCTGTTAGCAGGCACAGGGTGCAGCTGAAAGACGCTAGTGGGATCCCTATGAATCACCCCCACAAAACTGGTGATTGGACTCGCTCTGACCCTCGGTGGCTTTTGAGTCCGCGCCTGAGGACACCCTGAGTCAGATGCTGAGTCCAAGCGGGAATTCCCACCCTACACTGACCGGTTGTCAGGAAAGCGCATTGATTGCGCACGGCGCCGCACTGGCGGGCACTGCGAAGAGACGCTGTAACGTGTGCTGAGTGTGCAGATTAGCACTGTTGGGCGCTAGGTAGCTTCCACCATTCGCGAGCAGTCATCAACACTAGGGGAGGGAATGATTAAGGAGCTTTCATCCATCGACAGACATTCATCTACACACACACGTTAGCAAGTTTACACTAGCGCATGGCCGAGCGGCCATGCGAAGCTTTTATAGCAGTAGGACACCGGGACCTTCCAGATCGTCCAATAGGAGCCGCAACAGGACCTGAATATGTGACCCCCGACCTCCAATGGGAGATCGTCCCGTGGGCATGCTCAGTATGAGAAAAGCGGCACTTAGTCCCAGAAAGTGGCTGCAAAGGCAGAGCCAGGAAAGCAGGGCCGGCGTCAGCACCCGGCGTACCCGGGCAAGTGCCGGGGCCCTGGCAAGACAGAGGGGCCCATTCAGGGCCGGCGTTAGGGGCAGGCAGCTGCCTAGGGCCCTCGCTCCCCCAGGGACCCTCAGCTAGCGGCACATCATGCAGCCGCTATGGGGCCTCTGTGAGGCAGGGGGGGTTGCCTGTCACCAGCGCCATCTCCCCTGCCGCCGCATTGAACTATACCGGCATCTGCCAGTAAAGTTCAAAGCAAATGATGGAGGAGAGAGCGTCACCAAACGCTCCCTCTCCCATCATTCCCCACTCTGCCTCTGACACTGCCGCTGCGGGTGCGCGATGACACCATCGCGCACTCGCTGTGTCAGGCAGTGCAGCGGCAGCCGCCAAGACTGGAGCAGGGAGCAGCGCGGGCACATTGAGAGGTGAGGAGTGTTTTTTTTTGTAACTATAACAGTGAGTACTGGACTATGGGGCCATTCTTGGGGGGAGGGGGCTGTGCTGTATACTACATGTCTGTGCTATATACTACATGGCTGTGTTATATACTAGGTGGGCTGTGCTATATACTACATGGCTGTTCTATATACTACGTGGGCTGTGTTATATACTATGTGGCTGTGCTATCTATATATATAATTGTCTAAGGGTTTTTCCGTCTGTCTGTCTGTCCGTCTTTCTGTCTGTCTGTCTGTCTTTCTGTCTGTCTGTCTGTCTGTCCTGGAAATCCCGCGTCTCTGATTGGTCGAGGCCGCCAGGCCTCGACCAATCAGCGACAGGCACAGCATGGCGACGATGATGTCATAAAGGTTGCCTCGACCAATCAGCGACGGGCACAGTCTGCCGCGAATTCGCCTTGACCAATCAGCGACGGGCACAGTCTCGACGTAGATGTCATAATGGTTGCCATGGCGACGATGATGTCATAAAGGTTGCCTCGACCAATCAGCGACGGGCACAGTCTGCCGCGAATTCTGGAATCATCATTGTCCATATACTACGGGGACATGCATATTCTAGAATACCCGATGTGTTAGAATTTGTTGTGCGTTGTTGTGCAATTTGTCCTGAGCAGACTGATACCCCATATGTGGGGTAAACCACTGTTTGGGTGCGTGGCAGAGCTCGGAAGGGAAGGAGCGCCATTTGACTTTTCAATGCAAAATTGGCTGAAATTGAGATCGGACGCCATGTCGCGTTTGGAGAGCTCCTGACATGCCTAAACAGTGGAAACCCCCCACAAATTACACCATTTTGGAAAGTAGACCCCCTAAGGAAATTATCTAGATGTGTGGTGAGCACTTTGAACCCCTAATTGTTTCACTAAAGTTTATAATGTAGAGCCATGAAAATAAAAAAATCATTTTATTTTCCACAAAAATGATTTTTAGCCTGCAATTTTTTATTTTCCCAAGGGTATCCGGAGAAATTGGACCCCAAAAGTTGTTGTGCAAATTGTCCTGAGTATGCTGATACCCCATATGTATGGGGAACCACCCTTTGGGTGCATGGCAGAGCTTGGAAGGGATGGAGCATCGTTTTGGAATGCAGACTTTGATGGAATGGTCTGCGGGTGTCACGTTGCATTTGCAGAGCCCCTGATGTACCTAAACAGTAAAAACTCCCATAAGTGACCCCATATTGGAAACTAGACCCCCAAAGGAACTTATCTAGATGTGTTGTGAGAACTTTGAACCCCCAGGTGTTTCACTAAAGTTTATAATGCAGAGTCATGAAAATGAAAAATCATTTTTTTCCTCAAAAATGATTTTTAGCCCCAATTTTGTATTTTCACAAAGGTTACAGGAGAAACTGGACCCCAAAAGTTGTTGTCTGATTTTTCCTGAGTACGCTGATACCCCATACATAGGAGAAAACTAATGTTTGGGCACACATCAGGGCTCGGAAAGGAAGTAGTGACATTTTAGAATACAGACTTTGATAGAATGGTCTGCGTGCGTCATGTTGCGTTTGCAGAGTCACTGATGTGCCTAAACAGTAGAAATCCCCCACAAGTGACATCATTTTGGAAACTAGACCCCAAAAGGAACTTATCTAGATGTGTTGTGAGAACTTTAAACCCCTAGGTGTTTCACTACAGTTTATAACGCAGAGCCGTGAAAATAAAAAATCTTTTTTTTCCACAAAAATGAATTTTAGCCCCCAAATTTTTATTTTCACATTTTCACTAGGGTAGGAGGAGAAATTGGACTGCAAAAGTTGTTGTCCAATTTGTCCTGAGTATGTTGATACCCGATATGTGGGGGTAAACCTCTGTTTGGATGCATGGCAGATCTCAGAAGGGAAGGAGCAACGTTTGACTTTTCAAAGCAGAATTGGCTGGAATTGAGATCGGACACCATGTCGCGTTTGGAGAGCCGCTGATGGACAGTGGAAACCCCCAATTCTAACTCCAACCCTAACCCTAACAGACCCTTAACCCTAACCCTAACCCTAACCCTAACCCAAACACACCCCTAACCCTAATCCCAACCCTAAACCCAACACACCCCTAACTCAAACACACCCCTAACCCTAATCCCAATCCTAAACATAACCCTAACCACACCTCTAACCTTGACACACCCATAACCCTAATCCCAACCCTAACCTTAATCCCAACCATAAATCCTAATCCAAACCCTAATTTTAGCCCCAACCCTAACCCTAACTTTAGCCCCAACCCTAACCCTAACTTTAGCCCTAACCCTAACCCTAATTTTAGCCCCAACCCTAACCCTAACTTTAGCCCTAACCGTAACCCTAACGGGAAAATGGAAATAAATACATTTTTTTATTTTACCTAACTAAGGGGGTGATAAAGGGGGGTTTGATTTACTATTTATAGCGGGTTTTTATGTTTGGCTGCTGTCACACACTAAAGGACGCATTTTATTGCAAAAAATTGTTTTTGCATCACCACATTTTGAGAGCTAAAATGCATCCATATTTTGGCACACAGAGTCTTGTGAAGTCTTGTTTTTTGCGGGATGAGTTGAGATTTTTATTGGTACCTTTTGCGGGCACATGACATTTTTGATCGCTTTTTATTACGATTTTTGGGAGGCAGAATGAACAAAAACCAGCAATTCATGAAGTTCTTTTGGGGAGGCGTTTATACCGTTCCGCGTGTGGTAAAATTGATAAAGCAGTTTTATTCTTCGGGTTAGTATGATTACAGCGATACCTCAATAATATAATTTTTTTATGTTTTGGCACTTTTATACAATAAAAACTATTTTATATAAAAAATAGTTTGTAATAATTATAGGGGATAACTCAGGAGACTCTTTGCGTGGAACAAGACAACTACAGGACACAGTTTTATAAGTGGTAAAGTCTATATTATCACACGGTGATTCAAACAGGTGCAGAGAGAAACTCAAGTCCACAACACTTGGTGTAAATATTAAACGCAGCTTAGAAGTCTATAGGAAACTTCAGAGGAAAATGCAATCAAGCAGAAAGTCTATGAAGCACAGTTATTCTTGAGGATACTTGACACGAATAAATCCTTGTCTTAGTCCAAACACAGATAGATAAGCATATAAGGCAGTTCAAATCATATCTTAGCTCAACCAGGGAGGCCTGGTTAATAGTCTCCGGTTTTTGCAGAGCAGAAACAGCTTACATGTCCAGCAAATGCAGATGGAAGTAAACACGAGCAGCAGATGAAGGAGGATTACTGGAAACTGGTGTATGCAGCAGGAACTCAGGGCAGAGTAGCAGGATCACCACACGGGTTCACAGGAGCAGGTATATAGCCAGGGAGTAATCAGAGGTCAGGAGCTGGATGCAAGGCAGAATACTCTAGCACAGACTGAAGGCTGGGGTGGAGTTTTATAGCAGGAAGACGCAGTGCACATGAGACCAAAGACGTCATCTTGGAAGAGGGCAGTAATGCACAAAAGGTAAAATATGTTCAGAGTCCTGACATAGTTATTTTTGCATTTCTTTTTTCTGAGAGCTACAACCTTTTTAGTTTTTTTGCTGATGACACTGTATGGTGGCTCGTTTTTTGCGGGACAAGATGACATTTTCAGCGGTACCATGTTTATTTATATCCGTCTTTTTGATCGCGTGTTATTCCACTTTTTTTTCGGTGGTATGATGATAAAGCATTTTTTTTGCCTTGTTTTTTATGGGGTTCACTAAAGGGGTTAACTAGTGGGATAGTTTTATAGGTCGGGTCGTTACGGATGCAGCGATACTAAATATGTGTACTTTTATTGTGTTTTTTTTATTTACATAAAGAAATGTTTTCATTGGAAAAATATTTATTTTTTTTCCTTTATTTAGAAATATTTTAAAAAATATTTTTACACATGCTATTTTTTTAAACTTTTTTACATTGTCCCAGGATGGGACATTACTATATAAAGTCAGATCGCTGATCTGACACTTTGCACTGCACTGTATCAGATCAGAGAGCTGACAGGCAGTGAAGGAGGCTTTCTGGTGCACTCACAAGCCACCTCCCTGCCGGACCCAGAAGGACCCTGCGGCCATCTTGGTGCCAGGGGTCTCCATGGAGACCCTCAGGACAACGCGATCGCATTGCGCTGTTCTGAGGAAATCACGCGCATGGAGCCCTCTCCCTGCGCGATGCTTCTCTATGCCTCTGTCGGCACCGGAACGCTGCGCTCTTGTTTGATTCCAGTGTTCCAGTGTGACCGCTCCTGGCACTCAGTGCCGGGTGTCAGCTGTGAGAATCAGCTGATACCTGGCCCCGATCGGCCGCACACCACCCGTGTGCGTGGCCGATCGGCTTCGACATACTATCCCGGCCATGGTCAGACGGGCCCAGCCCACATGGATGGGATAGTACGTCGGATGTCAGAAATGGATTAATGACCCAGGAATTTTTCATTTTTGTTCTTTCTATTTTTCTTCCCCTTCTTTCAAGATCCATAACTTTTTGCAATACGGTCAGCATACAGTAGCTTGCTTTTTTGCTGGACGAGCTGTAGTTTTGAATGACAGTATTATAGCACAGGAAATAAATAACCCAAATAATATACGGTATATCCGTTAGAGCAGAATGGGAATATTAAAACTTAACCTTGATTAGGTATGTAAAATATAGCTATAGAATAGAAAAATTACAAAATGTGTATATACACAATGCATTAAACCGATTGCCGGTGAGAAAAAAAAAGACCTTACAAAGTATTCCTAGCTTCCTTTTTGGAAGTGCATTGAACAGCAAGGTGGATTGCTGCAGAGGGGAAAAAGAAAAAAAAAATCTTTAAATCTTCAGCTTAACGAGTGTGAACGAGCTGAGTGTGACCTGAGCGTAAGTGTGAACGGCGGTAAGTGTGTGACTTGTGATTCAGTGACTTTGGATTAAGGGAGTTTCCAAGGGAGGAATTACTGAATTGCTGTCTGTGTTTTATTAATACTTTGTATTTATTTTTATTTAATGCTTTTGTCTGGTGCAATCCCCATTAGGAAATGTGCTCCACTATTGTTAATGCCATCCAGTGCACATCTTGCCACATGTATGCAGTCCTTGATCAGCCGGTCGAGGGTGCATACTGCTGTGCGAGATGTGAGCACATTGTGCATTTGGAAGCCCAGATTCTGGATCTAAATGTGCAGCTGGCAACACTGAGATCCATAGACAATATGGAGAGGAGTCTTCTGCTCACTGAGCAGACGCTCAATGGGATAGATGAGGGGGGATGGTAGGATGGAGCTGCAGGACAGTGAAGTAGCAAGCTGGGTGACAGTTAGAAGGCCGGGTAGAGGGAAGAGTGCCAGGGAGGCTAGTCCTGATCTGGTACACCGCAATAAGTTTGCTAAGTTGGCAGATGAGGGGGGTGCCAGTACAGGGGTAGCACTGCTGCAGCCAGGCATGTCCTCTGAAAGCCGGAGCAGTGACTGCTCCAGTAAGGAGGGAAATAGGAGAGCAGGGCAGGCCAGACAGGTGCTGGTAGTGGGGGACTCAATTATTAGGGGAACAGATAGGGAAATCTGTCACAAAGACAGGGATCGTCGAACGGTGTGCTGCCTACCTGGCGCTCGAGTCTGACACATCGCTGATCGGGTGGACAGATTACTGGGAGGGGCTGGTGAGGACCCAGCGGTCATGCATGGTGCACATTGGCACAAATGACAAAGTTAGAGGTAGGTGGAAGGTCCTTAAAGATGATTTCAGGGAATTAGGCTGCAAGCTGAAAGCAAGGACCTCCAACGTGGTATTTTCCAAAATACTGCCTGTACCACGTGCCACGCAAGAGAGGCAATGGGAGATTAGGGAGGTTAATAAGTGGCTCAAAAATTGGTGTAGGAAGGAGGGGTTTGGGTTCCTGCAGAACTGGGCCGACTTCTCAGTTGGCTACAGGCTCTACGCTAGGGACGGGCTGCACCTCAATGGAGAAGGTGCAGCTGTGCTGGGGGAGAAAATGGCTAGAAGGTTGGAGGAGTGTTTAAACTAGGAATTGGGGTGGAGGGTATTCAATTTATAGGAGGGGAAGATAGTGCAGATAGAGACCTGGGCACAAATAAGGAAGTTGGGGGTGGCGGTGGCATGGGGGTGGGGTTAGAACAGTTAATAATTTAAGAAAGAATAGAAGTACAGAGAGGAACATCAAGTGCATGTATACTAATGCCAGAAGCCTCGCCAACAAAATGGACGAATTAGAATTAATGTTGTTGGAGCATAATTATGACATGGTGGGGATATCTGAAACATGGCTGGATGAGAGCCATGACTGGGCTGTTAACTGGCAGGGCTATAGCCTTTTCAGAAATGACCGTACAGATAAGCGAGGGGGTGGGGTGTGTCTGTATGTAAAATCGTCCTTAAAACCCATCCGGCGTGATAATATAGGTGAATTTAATGAAAATGTAGAGTCCCTGTGGGTGGAGATAAGGGGAGGGGGAAAATAATAAATTACTGATAGGGGTTTGTTGTAAATCTCCAAACATAATGAAATCAATGGAGAATATCCTCGCAAAGCAAATAGATGAAACTGCGACTCAAGGAGAAGTCATTATTATGGGGGACTTCAACTACCCTGAAATAGATTGAGGAACAGAAACCTGCAGTTCCAGCAAAGGTAATCAGTTTTTGACAACTATGAGAGACAATTACCTTTCACAACTGGTTCAGGACCCAACAAGAAGGGGGGCACTGCTAGACCTAATATTAACCAACAGGCCAGACCGCATATCAAATATAAGGGTTGGGGGTCACTTGGGGAATAGTGATCACAAAATAATAAGTTTTCATGTATCCTTTAATAAGATGTGTAGTAGAGGGGTTACACGGACACTACACTTCAGGAGGGCAAATTTCCAACGGATGAGAGATGATCTTGGTGCAATTAACTGGGACGATATCCTGAGACATAAAAATACACAAAGAAAATGGGAGACGTACATTAGCATCCTGGATAGGACCTGTGCACAGTATATACCGTATGGGAATAAACATACTAGAAATAGGAGGAAACCAATATGGCTAAATAGAGCTGTAAGGGGCGCAATAAGTGACAAAAAGAAAGCATTTAGAGAATTAAAGGAAGTAGGTAGTGAGGAGGGATTAAATAAATACAGAAAATTAAATAAATTCTGTAAAAAGCAAATCAAGGCAGCAAAAATTGAGACAGAGAGACTCATTGCCAGAGAGAGTAAAAATAATCTCACAAAATTCTTTAACTACATAAATAGTAAGAAACTAAAAAATGATAGTGTTGGCCCACTTAAAAATGGTCTGGGTGAAATGGTGGATGAGGATGAGGAAAAAGCCAATATGCTAAATGACTTTTTTCATCAGTATTTACAAAAGAAAATCCCATGGCAGACAATATGATCAGTGATAACAAAAATTCCCCATTAAGTGTCACCTGCTTAACCCAGCAGGAAGTACGGCGGCGTCTAAAAATCACTAAAATTGACAAATCTCCGGGCCCGGATGGGATACACCCCCGAGTACTGCAGGAATTAAGTACAGTCATTGATAGACCATTATTTTTAATCTTTAAAGAGTCCATAATAACAGGGTCTGTACCACAGGACTGGCGTATAGCAAATGTGGTGCCAATATTCAAAAAGGGGACAAAAACTGAACTCGGTAATTATAGGCCAGTAAGCTTAACCTCTACTGTGGGTAAAATCCTGGAGGGCATTCTAAGGGATGCTATACTGGAGTATCTGAAGAGGAATAACCTCATGACCCAGTATCAACATGGGTTTATTAGGGACCGTTCATGTCAGACTAATTTGATCAGCTTCTATGAAGAGGTAAGTTCCGGACTGGACCAAGGGAGCCCAGTGGATGTAGTGTATATGGACTTTTCAAAAGCTTTTGAAATGGTGCCACACAAAAGGTTGATACATAAAATGAGATTATTGGGGATAGGGGAAAATATGTGTAAGTGGGTTGAGAGCTGGCTCAGGGATAGGAAACAAAGGGTGGTTATTAATAGAGGGCACTCGGACTGGGTCGTGGTTAGCAGTCGGGTACCACAGGGGTCAGTATTGGGCCCTCTTTTTAACATATTTATTAATGATCTTGTAGAGGGCATTCAGAGTAGAATTTCAATATTTGCAGATGACACTAAACTCTGCAGGGTAATCAATACAGGGGAGGACAATTTTATATTACAGGATGATTTATGTAAACTAGAAGCTTGGGCTGATAAATGGCAAATGAGCTTTAATGGGGATAAATGTAAGGTCATGCACTTGGGTAGAAGTAATAAGAAGTATAACTATGTGCTTAATTCTAAAACTCTGGGCAAAACCGTCAATGAAAAAGACCTGGGTGTATGGGTGGATGACAAACTCATATTTAGTGGCCAGTGTCAGGCAGCTGCTACAAAGGCAAATAAAATAATGGGATGCATTAAAAGAGGCATAGATGCTCATGAGGAGAACATAATTTTACCTCTATACAAGTCACTAGTTCGACCACACTTAGAATACTGTGCACAGTTCTGGTCTCCGGTGTATAAGAGTGTATAAGAAAGACATAGCTGAACTAGAGCGGGTGCAGAGAAGAGCGACCCAGGTTATTAGAGGACTGGGGGTCTGCAATACCAAGATAGATTATTACACTTTGGGCTATTTAGTTTGGAAAAACAAAGACTAAGGGGTGATCTTATTTTAATGTATAAATATATGAGGGGACAGTACAAAGACCTTTCTGATGATCTTTTTAATCATAGACCTGAGACAGGGACAAGGGGGCATCCTCTACGTCTGGAGGAAAGAAGGTTTAAGCATAATAACAGACTCAGATTCTTTACTGTAAGAGCAGTGAGACTATGGAACTCTCTGCCGTATGATGTTGTAATGAGTGATTCGTTAGTTAAATTTAAGAGGGGACTGGATACCTTTCTGGAAAAGTATAATGTTACAGGGTATATACACTAGATTCCTTGATAGGGCGTTGATCCAGGGAATTAGTCTGATTGCCGTATGTGGAGTCAGGAAGGAATTTTTTTCCCCAATGTGGAGCTTACTCTTTGCCACATGGGTTTTTTTTGCCTTCCTCTGGATCAACATGTTAGGGCATGTTAGGTTAGGCTATGGGTTGAACTAGATGGACTTAAAGTCTTCCTTCAACCTTAATAACTATGTATCTATGTATGCGGTATACCAAGAATAATGACGCTTTAGTCCAAATTGTTTAAGGATTATTTAGCTCATATCTTTCTCTAGTTTTTTAATAGATAGGGCCTAAACCATGCCACTCTGAGATAAAGACGTAAATCCACCCTTTTATGGAAACTGGTGGTAAATCTGACCACTAGTGATGAATACTAGTACATGTGGGGGTTGCCTGGTTGCTAGGGAATCCCCACATGTACTTATGCTGGCTATCAGATGCAAATCTTTCAGCTGCGGCAAGAAAAACTAAATCTCCAAGCATTAAAAAATACTCGGAGGACCCCCAAGCATGCTCGAGAAATCTCGAGTAACAAGTATATTCGCTCATCACTACTGACCACCTAATTCCAAAATACAAGGCGCTCTTAGTGCTCTAAATTTGGTGTATGACGAACACGCAGTGGATAAGGAAATATCAAAGTCACATATGTGACCATTAGTACACTTCATAAACGATGATTTACTGTGGGGTTCATAATGCAAACTACCGGGTAAATGATCAACCCGATGATCATAATGCAGCAAAAATCCATAAAATACTTATAAAAAGGACTGCCTAATTTAAATCACTATAGCCAGAAAGTAAGTATGATTGAGCATTAATAATGTCTATACATGTCATAACCACCATAACCAATCTTCACTATATTGTTGTAGAGGACAGGTCTATCATATCATTTGGATCCTCATATTGAGATGGTAAATGTGTTAAGACATCATTCATAAATGCGTATGTCAACGGTAAAAAAGGCTTGCTCTCACCCAATTGGTCAGGTATGTATGCTCCGCCAGAGAATTAGCGGTGCAGTCAAGCCTCAGACTGACCTCCCATCTCCCGACGCATTTCGTCCGTGTGTACTCATCAGTGGAGTTGTTGCACCAGATCTCCTGGTTGCTTCCAAAAGGCTATGTTCCCATGATGAGCTTTTGGTAAAAAGTTGTTGACCATTTCTGCACCTATTATTTAAATTAGGTTACTTGTGTTTTTTATTGCACTTTTGAGTGCGTTTTTTTAACCTGCATTTTTGAAGTTGTGCTTTTTTGTGTCTTTTTGAGTTGTAATGCTAGAAATAAAGCCGTTGAGTTTTTGATGCTTCCTGTTTTATTGCCTTGTCAAAACTTTATTGACATACTTAGGTGGGGATACCATGTACTTTAAGAGCTACTTCATACATCCTGGCGATTTGTGTAGAGGAAAATCCAGTACTGGTGAGATCCGTGGTCCATGTCCGTGTGCCATCCGTATGTACGTATGAGTCATCCATGTGACATCCATGTATCCGTTTTCTGTCCTTGTGTCCGTATTTCACATCCGTGTGTCCGTGTGACACGTGGCTGAGAAAAGCAGTACAGTTTGAGCTGATTCCAGGCAGCGGCAGTTGAAGGCAGCGCTCATCATGGTCGCTTGGTCTCCCTGTGATCAGTGCGACCAGGCGACAATGATGGGAGTTGTATTCAGCAGCAGCTGTGTCCCTCCTGTGTAAAAAAAATATTTAAATAAAAAAAATGGTGCGGACTTCCGTGTAATTTTCATAACCAGCAGAGGGAAAGTCCACGGCTAGGGGCTCATGTTAATAATCTGGGAAAACGGACAATATCCCAAAAGGTTCCAAGGCTATTAATAACAGCTCACAGCTATTTGCTAAGCTTTTCCTGGTGAATTTATGAGGGACCCCAGAAAAAAAATGATATGATACAGAGTCACTCTATAAGTTCAAACCAGCAAAGGCTAAACAAACAGCTGTGGGTTGATATTAATAGCCTAGGAAGGGGCCAGAGACATTTTTCCTATTCTCAGGCTACTAACATGATCCCCCAATCACACCAAAAATCATGCATCCATAAGGTGCGCTAAATTTAGTGCTTTGCCTTGCTCTTCCCATTTGGCCTGTGGCTTTAGCAAGTGAAGTAATAGGGTTGGGGTTGATGTCACCTTTGTATTGTCAGATGACATCAAACCCAGGGCATAAAAATGCAGAGGCATCTATAAGAAAACCAGGACACAATGAGCTGCTGCAAGCGCACTCCAGTGACGAGCGGTGACCTCATAGAGGTTACCGCTGGTTACTGAAACTGCGATCCTACGGGCAGTTCACTCTGATCAGCCCAATGAACTGAGGTCACCGCAGGTCATTGGGCTGCTCACAGTGAACTGCCCATGAGAACCCAGCTTCAATGATAACATTGATGAGAGGTTCTTTCAGCCGACGGCCAGCACCTGGGAACAATGCGAACTGGACTGTTTCTTCCCAGGAGCCAGTACATATCACGCTGATGTCTTCTATGTGTCTTCAGTGTGCACATGTGTGGCACTCATTTTGTCAGTGCTGCTGAAAAAATGATAAAAACTGATATATCTGCAGGTTTTTCACAAGGAACGTACATGTGCGCACCATCATTGAATACAATGGGTGTAAGTGTATCCGTATTTGTCACCCTTAAAAAAACAGACTGCATATGGACAAAAGTAACGGACGTGTGAAGATGCCTTAATGCGTTTCCGTCACAGAAATGCACTAAAAATGCATGTGCTTTTTTTTTTACCTATTATTACTATTTGACTGGCACCCTATACAAGCCTTATCTGTATGCATTTGTAATACTAGGCGAGTGGTGGCAGCGTGTATGAGCGGATGTGTGGCCTGGGTCGGTGTGCGATTTATGCTCCTATTACAGCATAGGACAGAGGTTGGATGCTGGACTGACAGTCGGGATATAGATTAACCCTTGCAGGCACAATCCCAAGTCACATGCTGAGAGCGGGTATGTGACGAATTAGTGACACCACGGAGTGGGTATCCGTGACACCGCCCCCTCCAAAAAATGCCTCCATTCTTCAAAAGCCAATTTTATGGCCAATAACTCCCAGCTACCAACATCATCGTACCTCTCTGCAGAGGAAAACTTCCTGGAGAAAAAGGCACATGATCTTAAATTGGTCAAAGTAACAGGTCCCTGAGACAACACCGCCCTTACTCCCACCTCTGATGCATCCACCTCTACAATGAACGATTCAGATGGATAGGGCTGAACTAATACAGGAGCAGACATAAAACACTTTTTTAATGTAACAAATGCTTCAACTGCCAAGGGTGACCAAACTTTCAGATCAGCCCCCTTGCGAGTGAGATTGGTGAGTGGCTTGACCACCTGAGAAAACCCCTTGATGAATTTTCAATAATAATTGGCGAAACCCAGAAAACGCTGCAACCCCTTGAGGTCTCTGGGTTGCACCCAATCAACAATGGCCTGTACCTTTCAGGGATCCATCCGAAACCCATTGGCAAAAAGGATGTTCCCCAGAAAAGAAATCTCCTGGACACAAAACAAATATTTCTCGGGTTTAGCGCACAGAGAATTTCCCCGTAACCTGTGAAGAACAGCACGTAAATGACCAATGTGGGATTCCTTGTTAGGCGAGAACACAAGGATATCATCTAGGTATACAACCATAAAGCGCCCGATAAAATCAGAAAAATATAATTCATGAAGTTCTGAAACACTGCGGGCTCGTTCGTGAGACCGAAGGGCATGACCAATTTTTCAAGCAGACCCTCGGAGGTGAGAAATGCCATTTTCCACTCATCCCCTTCCTGAATGCGGATATGGTTATATGCTCCCCTGAGATCAAGTTTGGAAAACCACTTAGCCCCAGACAATTGGTTATAGAGATCAGGAATGAGTGGGAGATGTTAGGTATTTCTCACCGTAATTTTATTTAATTCCCGGAAATCGAGGCATGGGCGTAAACCACCATCTTTTTTCTTGACAAAAAAAAATCCCGCAGCCACAGGTGAGACAGAGGGACGGATGTGACCTTTGCGTAGACTATCAGAGATATAGATTTTCATAGCAGTACGTTCTGGGCCAGAAATATTGTACAAACAGGCTTTGGGCAATTTAGAACCTGGAATAAGATTGATTGTACAATCATAAGGACGATGGGGTGGTAAGACCTCAGCCTCTTTTTAGGAGAACACGTAACCAAAGTCCTTTAGGTACTCCGAAATACCCTCCGGACTAATGGCAGACACAAAAACTGCAGAAAGACAACCATTGGAACAATTAGGACCCCATTTAACAATATCACAAGATCCCCAGTCTGTAACAGGATTATGCCTCTGCAACCACGGGAATCCCAACACCAGTCCCGCAGGAAGATTATTCATAGCAAAACATGAAATTCGTTCCTGGTGCAAGGAACCCACCTTGAGGAGGAACTCCTCAGAGACAAATTTAAGGACATTTTGAGCCAACGGTGTCTTATCAATGGCAATGATATGGATGGGAGTCTCTAGCCTAACTGTCCCTAACTTTAACTTGGACACCAGACTAGAGTCAATGAAGTTCACGGAAGATCCACAGTCCACAAACGCTGTAGTGGATGCAAAACCACCTCCATAACACAGTTCCACCTCTAACAAAACTTTTTGAAATGATGAAAATGGTAGCTGAGAGTCTGGATGATCTCCTAGACCATCACCCAGACTCGGCAGCTTGTTACTCGATGGACAAGAGGGGCAGTCCTTCTTCCAATGTCCTGGATCTCCACAATAAAACATAATTTGCCATCACGTAGTCATTTCATCTCTTTCTCCTTGAAGTTGGTGGCACCAACTTCCATAGTCTCCTTGAATGACATCACCTCAGACTTGGCAGGCAATACAGGAATCTCATGCTGGATAATTCCTCTCTCCCGTAACCTCCGGTGCATACGAATGGCCTGGGTCATGGCCTCCTCTAGGGAACTGGATGGCGTATGAAGGGCCAGTGCATCCTTGAGATGATCAGAAAGTCCTCTTTCAAACAGGCATCTCAGAGCAGAGTCACCCCAAGACACCTCAACGGACCACCGCCTAAACTCAGAACAATACTGTTCAGCAGTGAGTTCATTCTGGGAGAGACTAATGATCATGTCCTCTGCTACCCTGACCCGGTCTGGTTCATCATAAATCAGTCCCAAAGCCTCAAAGAATCTGTCCACAGACACAAGTTCAGGGGAAGAAGCAGGTAAAGAGAAAGCCCACGACTGAGGTCCCTCCTGCAGTAAGGAAATGATTATCCCCACCCGCTGACTCTCATCTCCAGAAGATCTCGGGGTCTAAGAGAGAAAAAAAGCTTGCAACTCTCCTTAAAGGTATGGGATCTCTCCTTCTCCCCAGAGCAGGTATCTGGGAGCTTGACTGTAGGTTCAGGAGAGTGCAATGAGACATCAACAGTGTTAGAGTGCTTACAGTCAGTCTGCAATGATTTAACTGTGTCAGAAAGCTCCCTTTGCAGGTGGTTATGAGACGAGAACAAGGCCCTCTGTTCCACAAACAGGTCTTGTATCATCACTGTCAAACTGTCCATTTGATCTGCCAAAGTATGGAGCAGATCCATAGCAAACAGAGCAGAGAAAAAAAATGCAGAAATCCCTTTAAATGTATATTTTCAGCTATAATGTCATGCTGCTGCAGTGCAGTATAATGCAACCTCCACCAGAGGGAGCTTGAGAGGGAAGTGAGACTGCGTACACAGAGAAGCACCACAGAGCAGCAGCATAGGTGGCACCAAGTGGCAAGAGAGTGGTCAAACAAGCTGAGTAAAAAAACAACAATAGGCAGAAGTACTAAAGGGATCAGCAATACACGTGGTCAGGAACAAGCCAGCAGGTTCAGCAACGGTCAGAAGCAGATAAGACAAAGTCAGAAGGCAGAAGCGAGTCCGAATACGAGCCAAGTCAGGAACCAGACAATCAAACAGACAAACAGGGAAACGCTGGGAAAAGGGCAGACAGAGGTAGTCAACAGACACGGGGCAAGTCAGGGATCACAGCATGACAAATCAAGAGCTACCAGAGTGAGGTTCACATGCCAAAGGCAGAACTATAGCTGACACCGCCAGCAGGATGTATGGGAGCTAAATAGCAAACCTGAACCCAGAATGAGGCAGATTAAAGTTAACCCTTGACATGATCCGCCCGGAAAAAGGGCAGACAGGATTAAATCCTGGAACAGATCATGACAGCTCCTTTCCAGAATATTAACATCAGCCCTCAGCCATCAGCTTTCCCTTTGCTAGTTATTAAAATTACGCGGGAACCCACGCAATTTTTTTCTTTAAAATTAACAGGTGCTGTTTGGTTACAGCCTATGTAGGCTCGTTCTGTTAATTCTCCTACATAGGCTGGTGACAATGTGTGTGTGTTTGTGTGTGTTTGTATTTACTTATCGGCTTAGTAATGAGAGTGTTGGGCTGATACCTTTTTATTACTGAGCCTAGGGCTTGCTGTCAATGACTGCTGCTGACATCAAGCACTAATCCCATTACCCTGATGCCACTGCATCAGCATGAAAAAGGTGGTGTTGAACCAAGAAATTACATCACAAAACTTTATTTTTAAATATCATTATTTAGCTCAAAAAAGCAGTCATTGCTGTACAAAAACACAAGCAAAAAAACGCATACAAAAACGCAAAAATGCACCAAAAACATGGCAAAAATGCATGGTTTTGCCGCAGCATTTTTCCTGCCAAGAGATGCAGAAACCTTTCAGAAATTTCTGCAAGCAAATATTCAACGTGCTCACATAGCCTAAGTTATAGGCCTGCTTCATCTACTTCTATGCCATGTATGATGCTGGATCAGTCTCATATTAGCATTAGGTACATCTAAATTACTGTTTATAAAAGCACCTGTAATTACCATGAACAATGGCAGCTCATTCTGTAAATGTGTGGACATTTATAAGGATGGCAATGTGGATTCACACTATGTAGTTTTTATTAAAAATATCAGAAGTAGAGGTAGGATGCAAACAACCCTGCACAGAGATTCAGCATCACTAACATAGACAAATAACTGCTGCCACATCCCAGCCCTATGAAACTAAAACTTATTACCCGAAAACTTCACATTTACATTTTGCAAAGCTGATTTCTTTACTAAAGATATCGATTTAATCTGTGTAGCAGTGCCATTATGGCAATGCCTTACATCATTGCTAAATCCCGTTGACAGGTTCTCTTTAAGGCTAGGTTCAGATTGCGTTAGTGCAATCCGTTTAGCGCGAGCGCTAGCGGATTGCGCTAACGCAATGTCTTTTTCGGGGCCGCGTTCAGGGGTCGCGTTAACGTCCCCGCTCTCGCAGATCCCCGATCTGCGAGAGCGGGGAACGGACCTCTGGCGCGCCGCGGACGCTGCAAGCAGCGTCCGAGGCGCGCTACAAAAGACCGGCACATCGCTAGCGCGTGCCGAAAATGACACGCGCTAGCAATGCGCTCTATCATTGCCGGCAATGGGAGCGCTAACGGACGCGGTGCACGGCGTTAATTGCGACATTTTCGCCGTGCAACGCTGTCCGTTAGCGCTATCCCATTAACGCAATGGGAACCTAGCCTAAGGCCGACATGAACATAAAATCAAACTGCACATAATATTCTTATTTTTAATTTTTTTTTGTTCATAAATAAATAGTAAATGTGAACATACGAAACTTTATAATATATCTTATTAGAGAAATCTTCTTTCTCCTGAATTGATCATTCATAACCAATATGCTTCATTAATTGGAATAATCAGTTTTCAGTGAATACAAAATTTCCCATTATTGAGATAAGACATGACAGCTGGTGCTCATAAAGTTCTATGGAGAGCTATAACCTTTGTTTCAGGAAAACATGCAGCAAAATATCGGAGTCTGCCGCTAGTTCTTCCCTCATACTGCCCCATTTATAGAACTTTACAAGCACCAACTGTCATCTTCAAGCTCAGTAAAATGGGAAAGTCTGTCTCTACGGAATTCATATTTCACCCAAGAAGTAGTGGTAGAAAGAAGCAGATTTCTCTGATAAGATAAATTAGAAACTAAACTAGAAAAACATATTTATTGTTACTTACATTTATGGACAATTCTTATCCTTGTCATACTAGGTAAATGTAAAGAATAGCATAGCTAATATTTGCTGTAAGGCACTAGAGTCATTTCATCTAATTTTTCCTCGCAGCATGGAACGTATTTCCCTGAAGCACTAGCTTTCATAAACCCATACTGAAGGTTGGTCAAGCTGGCAAACTTAGATTGCAATATTAAATCATGTAGTTCGTGTCCTCAGGACACGATTCATTATTATATATGGGATTCATGATAAAAGAAAACTCTCACGTTGTATTTACAGCAGTGAGTTTTGTTCTTCCCATTTCATCCTTTCTGGTAGGATAAAAAGAATATTATTCTGTAGGTGAAGAATAAGAAAAATAATTGTTGAAAACAATCCAACATCCCAAAAATCTGACAATAAGTTCATAGCAAATAACCTTGGATACCGTACTTAACCCCTGATATCCTGGAGCTTTTTTCTGTTTTGCGTTTTCGTTTTTCGCTCCCCTCCTTCCCAGAGCCATAACTTTTTTTTGTTTTTCCGTCAATATGGCCATGTGATGGCTTATTTTTTGCAGGACGAGTTGTACTTTTGCACGACATCATTGATTTTACCATGTGCAGTAAAATTGCAAAAAAAGTGCAATCCCACACTTGTTTTTTGTTTGGCTTTTTTGCTAGGTTCACTAAATGCTAAAACTGACCAGCCATTATGATTATCCAGGTCATTTCGAGTTCATAGACTCCAAACATGTCTAGGTTCTTTTTTATTTAAGTGGTGAAAAAAATTCCAAACTTTGCTAAAAAAAATTGCGCAATTTTACGATACCTGCAGCGTCTCCATTTTTCGGTATCTTGGGTCGGGTCAGGGCTTATTTTTTGCGTGCCGAGCTGACATTTTTAATGATACAATTTTGGTGCAGATACGTTCTCTTGATCGCCCGTTATTGCATTTTCATGCAATGTCGCGGCAACCAAAACAATGTAATTCTGGCGTTTTGACTTTTTTCTCGCTATGCCGTTTAGCGATCAGGTTAATCTTTTTTTTTATAGATCGGGCGATTCTGAACACGGCGATACCAAATATGTGTAGGCTTGATTTTTTTATTGTTTTATTTTTATTTTTTTATTTTTTTCATATTTTTAAAAACATTTTTTTTTAACTTTTGCCATGCTTCAATAGCCTCCATGGGAGGCTAGAAGCTGGCACAACTTGATCGGCTCAGCTACATAGAGGCGATGTTCAGATAGCCTCTATGTAGCTGAATTGCTGAGTTGCTATGAGCGCCGACCACAGGGTGGCGCTCAGACTAATCTGGCATCAATAACCATAGAGGTCTCAAGCAGACCTCTGGTTGTCATACCGATGTGCCGATGACCCCCGATCATGTGACGGGGTCACCGATGCGCGCATTTTCGGCTGCATGGTCGTAAGCGCATATTAAATGCCGCTGTCAGAGTTTGACAGCAGCATTTAACTAGTTAATAGGTGCCAGTGGATCGTAATTCCACCCGCGCCTATTGCGGGCACATGTCAGCTGTTCACTGCCAGAGCCCACATCAAAGGGGGTTACTGCCATCGGATGTACTATTCCGTACGATGGCAGAAAGGGGTTAAAGGAAACGTTTACCATGTTTTTGCCACCTTATCCCAGAGCAGCATAGTGAAAAGACAGAGATCCAGATTCCAGTGATGGGCTGCTTGCTGTAGTTTTGATAAAATCACTGTGTTATCAGCAGGAGATCATCATTAGCGGACTAGTAACTATACTGCCAGGTAGTCCTCCAAATTCATGAGCTTATAACCCCACCCCGAACACTGATTGGCAGATTCTGCCTATGCACAGTGTACACAGAAAAGTACCAATCAGTGTTGTGGACAGGGTAATACAGAGCTCAGCATTCAGAGAACTGGTAGATCTGCAGCAGATGAAACATAAATTTTACCAAAACTTCAGTCATATATCACTGAAATCATTGTCTCTGCCTCAACATCATGCTGCTCTCAGATGGGGTAGCAAAAACCTGGTGCCAGATTCCCTTTGACATATCCTACTGTGAATTCAGAGTTATAAGAGCCTAAACTGTATATTAAGAATATAGTAACGTGCACATTTCTTTTACAAGGCCTTTTTTAAAATTATGAGTTGTAGATTTTTTAATCCTTAATCTTTGGGTTGCAGTTTTATGTTATCTACAGTTTATTTTATAGATATTGTTTAACCAGTTCACAACTGGGCCATATACCCCCCTTCTTGACCAGGGAAATTTTTGTATTTAAAGAGGTTGTCAACTACTAGGACAACCCCTTCTCAATCTGAATGTTTGCCACCGTTAAAAGTTGCTGAATATTGGCACGAACTTGAACATGCTGTCGTACATGCTGATCATAAACATCCCAAACATGTTCAATGGGAGACATATCCAGTGAGTATGATGGCCATTAGGGATAAGGATGGGCAAACCCGTACTGGAAAGTTCGGAGTTCGTACGGATCACCTAGTGTCCAGTACTGAACCCCGAACACAGACTTTATACTGTATGTGGAGCGCCCCCAGACGCAGGGCAGCGGGGTACTCGGTACCGGGTCTCTCTGTCTCGGTTCTGGGGATGTCACGGTGGCCCGACCCGGTCCGTGGCCCTGCTAAGTGACGTCCAATTAAAGGTGTAGGTGAAAGTTTGTCAAGTGTTCGTGACGTCACCTGTGGTGTTCGGTCAGGGTGACCGACGCTGCTAGGGGTCCGCTGGGGTGTTGGAATGGCAGCTAGATGGTATACCTTCCCACAGGTGAAGTATGTCCCCAGGGCTTCCCTTGATGAGTAGATGGTGATGGTGTAGGTCGCAGTAAATAATGAAGACACAGGGTTGCAGTCTCTTTACCTTTTACTGTAGACTTCGGCATCCACAATCCAGAGCACTGCTAACAGGGCTGGCTGAGACCGGCCGGTCCGAAGGCACATCCAGAGTTCCCTTTACAAGGTGGAAATCAGTAGCCTTCCTACTTTCGCCTATGTGTTGTAGTACCTCCCTGCTGAGCACCACGGGATAGTCCTCACAACTCTTGTATCTGTTTCTGATGTTCCCTCTCTCCGTCCCCCAGTTTGGATAGGACGCACCCTTATGACGGGGTAGGCCTGGAGTTATTTTATAGGGACCCTAGAGACGCCCCTCTCCCACAATTGCCTCTGTTGTCTGCTTAGGTGAAAAGGTGAGACAGCCAACCTAAAGTTAACTGCCCTGCCGTGGTCTGGAGTAATGCGTAGAGCCAATACTCCCTCGGTGTTCCGGCAACCGGATACGCGCCTCAGAAGGATATTGCCTCAATCTTAGGGCACGACTCCTCCCGGTATTATCTCCTTAGTGCTGTGATCTCGTTTTCTCACTTCTCCACAATACACTTCGCTTCTTGTCCTTTCTTAAGATGCCGCCGCAAGGTAGTGCAGGCATGGCTCCATAATGATCTGTCTCTTGCTAGGCCACTGTCATGATCCCACCCCTGACAGGGACCCCCCTGAATCTTCCCAGCAACTCCCTCTCTCACAGGATGTTGCCTGGGCAAAACCCAGTCAGCTTCTCTCTAACTTCCTATCCAACCCCCAGTTTTACCAGAGTGTGGGGAGTGGCCTAATAAATAGAACCCTTTGCTCCCCCTGGTGACCGGAGTGTGAAGTGTAGTGTGTGACTGTGATATCTGGTCAGGTGAACTCTTTTAGTACAATCAGACGTACCATCACTCCCCTTAGTGGCAGAGTGACGATACTGCACGACCAGGACTCTGGGGAGCTGCATATGTCCGGTTTCATGTTTGGGTTTCCCAGTCTAATAAAACTTGTTGAAAGGCTGCACTGCAGCCTACCAACATACTTTTAGACTGTGGGCACTTCCGGAGCCATCACAGCTATGTAAAGTATTGTCATGGCTGTGACTGGCCCGACACAGCACGTGACCTAGTCTATATAGGACACAGCTGGAGTTAGGGACAGATAGTGACTGCTGTGTGTACTCTGCACCCATATCAGTGGGAGTACTGCCCTTTTAGTCGCTGTGTGCCCTCTGCACCCCCACCTGTGTGAGTACTGTCCTTTAAGCAACTGTGTCTACCCTGCACCCTTTGCCTGTGATTGCACTGTTCTTAAAGCCTCTGTGTATACTCTCCACCCCCCCTCCGCCTGTGGGAGTACTGTCCTTTAAGCTGATGTGTGTGTGTTTTGCACTCCTTTGCCTGTGGAAGTACTGTCCTTTAACCCCTTCCAGATATGCTTTACTGATACTGCTCTGCGGGAACTGCGTTCCCACAAACAGCAGTACTAGTATGGCGGCACGATCAAGCGGCGATGGCATGCGGGTGTTAGCTGTATGTGACAGTTGATACCCCGCAGCAATGCCCACGATCGGTGCTAGTGTAACACCCCAGGTAACCGGTTGTTACAGTGGTATTGCCTTCCTCACGGGGAGGGTGATGCCATGCTTGTAAACGAGGAAGGATTCCTTTAGCAGGTAGCATCCACATATCATGGCCTCCTGATGATCCGTGAAAGTGAAACACGTTGAGGCATGTTTCTACATCAGAGAATGATGAGTATTCCTCCTCAATTGCTGTTATGATTTATCTATATTTGTTAACATTAGCACACAATTTGGTCTGGGCCTGAAATTGTATATCTACTTTATAGTGAAGGATATGGCTATTGATGTAAACCTTATCAGTGTATATATTTCCTGCCTATACAGCTACTCATAGGGTATCCAAGGGTCAGCCGCCGTGGAGTGGGGCGCCATATCCGCTGAACAGTAGGGTGCCAACCCCCACAGATAGGCAGGAATTATGAGAGCAGGGAGCAGTATAGTGAGGTGATTTATGTACACATGAGCACTTTTGCACTTTTTGCACTTTTTTGTCTGTGTCTCTCACCCTGTCACAGTCTAGATTTTGGCAAGCAATAGCCAATATCGGTTTTGTTAACCTCTATCTCCTGTTTATCTATCCTTTCTGTTGTGTATTGATAGCCCAGTTGAAACACCAGTCTAGGGCAACTATAGGAGACTTAGGGGCAGCCGCAATGGAGCGGGGGCACCAATCTCGTCTGTGTATTAGGGAGCCAACCTCCGCTGACAGGTAGTGTGATATAGGTACTGTGACACGGGTATATTTAGAGAGCACGGTTGTCTGTTGTGTTTGACTGTGGTTGTCTTTCATGGTTTTAAAGGCATTGAATAAAGTAATGTTTTATCTTGAATATCAAAAAGGATTAAGGTCATTTGAATTGGTTTCTTGATATCCCTTTTAGCAGGTAACCAGTACATGCAACACTGTTCTGACTCCAGGCCAGAAGGGGCAGCTCGAGTCCCGGATTCAGGGGAACTTCCCTATATATTCTGGCTGGAGGGGGAGTTAGTTGGTCAGTCTGTCAGAGAGAGAAGAGCAAGGAGTGAGACAGAGAGAGTCTAAGAGAGGAAAGTTGGGGCCATGTAGACGAGTGGATCTGCAGCTCCTGGACGGAGAGAAGAGAAACAGAGCAGTCTGTAGGAGACTGATAGGGGAGGAGAAGCACAGGAGAAGGGAGAAGCTAGAGGGGAGCTGTGACTGAGCTCCCTCCATGCTGAAAAGCAGAATACCAGAGGCCGGAATTCCGAGGTTGTGGGGGTAACTGTATGCCCCACAGCAGAAACCGACGAACAGGAGATTGCAGGTCGCCTGCCCACCATTAACACCTGAAGGCACAGCAGCACATAGAGCCCGGAGTCATACTTAGAGACACCTGTAAAAAGGCTCGAGGTGCCTGCCATGCGGGTAGTGTCCTACTAAAAGGGACAGAGAGAAAGTGAAGACCTTGTGTGAGGCCTAAGGCAGCAAGGGACCACAACACAGCGCAGAGAGGAAGGCTTCCAACCCCACCTGGCTAGGGGCATCCCGAATCGCTTCCAAGCTGGATACTACAGTAAAAGGTAAAGAGACTGCAACTATGTGTCCTCTGATTCTTTCCCGCACCACACCATCTTTGCCTATCACACTGGGAGCCCTGGGGACCCACCTTCACCTGTCGGAAGCCATACCATCTCTGCTGCCATAACATCATCCCCAGTGGACCTGGAGCACCCCCAGACGCAGGGCCGCGGGGTACTCAGTACCAGGCCTCTCAGTCTCGGTCCTGGGGTTGTCACGGTGGCTAGACCCGGTCCGTGACCCTGCTAAGGGGCGTCCAATGAAAGGTGTGATGATGGTGCGTGGTGCAGGTCGCGATGAATAACGAGGACACAGGGTTGCAGTCTCTTTACCTCTTTACTGAAGGCTTCAGGATCCTCAATACAGAGTACTGCTAACAGGGCTGGCTGAAACCGGCCGGTCCGAAGGCACATCCAGAGTTCCCTTTGCAGGTGGAAATCAGTCCCTACCTTCTAGCGCCTGTGTGTTGTATTACCTCCCTGCTGAGCACCACGGGATAGTCCTCACAACTGTTGTGTCTGTTTCTGATGTTCTTTCTCACAACTCGTATCTGTTCTGATGTTCTTTCTCCGTCCACCAGATGATATGGATAGGACGCACCCGTATGACGGGTAGGCCTGGAGTTCTTCCGGGACCCTAGCGTCGCCCCTCTCCCACAATTGCTCCCTATGTCTGCTTAGGTGATTTAGGTGAGACAGCCAACCTAAAATTAACTGTCCTGCCGTTTGAAGTAATGCTTGGAGCCAAATACTTCCTTGGCGTTCCGGCCACCGGCTACGCACCTCAGTAGGATGTTGCCACGATCTTAAGGCACGACTCCTACTGGCTTTATCTCCTTTTTGCTGCGATCTCGTTTCTCACTTCTCCACAATAAACTTCTCTTTGTTTCCTTTCTTAGGATGCCACCGCAACGGGTGCAGGCGAGGCTCCGTAACGTTCTGTTCGCTAGGTCACTGTCAGGATCCCACCCCTGACAGAGACCCCCTGAATCTTCCCCTGCAACACCCTCTGCCACAGGATGTTGCCTGGATCCAACCCAGTCAGCTTCTGACTAACTTCCTATCCAGCCCCCAGTTTTACCAGATTGTGAGGAGTGGCCTAATACATAGAACCCTTTGCTCCCCCTGGTGGCCAGAGTGTGAAGTGTAATGTGTGACTGTGATACCTGGTCAGGTGAACTCCTTAAGTGCCATCAGACGTAATATCACTCCCCTTAGTGGCAGAGCAACATTACTGCAACGACCAGGACTCTGGGGCGCTGCAGACCCCTTTAAGCAGCGTCGGTCATGCCTAATAACAGTGAGCGCAGGAGCGTTAGATGGGAGTATTCATCAGCCGCTCCTGCTCTGGAAATAAATAATTTAAAGAAAAAAAAGGCGCTGGTTCCCCTGTATTTTTGATAACCAGACAGGCAAAACTCACTGCAATCCTCAGCTGTCAGCTTCAGCAAGGCTGCTTATCAAGAATAGAGGGGTCCCCATGCCTTATTTTTATTTATTTACTACATAATTTAAAAAATCGGTGTGGGGCCCTCCATTTTTGACAACCAGCCTTGCTAAAGCAGACACCTGGGGGATGGTATTCTCAGGCTGGTAAGGGGTCATGGATATAGGTCCCCCTAGCCTGAAAATAGCAGCCCGCTGCTGCCCAGAAAGGCTCATCAATTCCATGCGCCAATTTTGGAGATTTGCCCTGCTCTTCCAATTTGCCCTGTAGCGGTGTCAAGTGGTTTCATATTTGTGGGGTCGATGTCCCCGTTGTATTGTCAGGTGACATCAAATCCACGGATTAGTAATGCCGTGAGAAAATTTCCCACCGCGCTTGCACTGACATCACATAGGTGAAGTGAGTTCACTGGCTGTGAACTCGCAGGGCCTGTCTGACGGCACCACGAGCAGGAGAACTTTCTCACACTCGCAGTGCCCTCAGACAGCGAATAGCAGTTCACAGGCAGTCATTGAGAACATGGTGCTCAGAGTCTACGGGATGACAGGCTGCATGGGCGCATCATGCAACCATTCAGCCTACAATCTAGATGTAGCAGAGCTAGACCCGTCGTGGGACAAATAGATTAAAAGAATCTCTGCTGAAAGTTGAGGAGTATTGTTGTTGGTTTTTTACCTTTATCGATGCCCTTTTTTACTAGGGCATCGGGGGAATGGGCAAGGTCATAGCTATGGTTTAATTAAGATTGTTAAAGGAGTCTGTGTCTTTCTTTCAATTAAATGACTTTTTTCTGGGTGTCTGTGTCGTCATACAATGTGACTATGGGGTTAGCAATGGGGGCATATTATTGATGTCTCTCCGTTACTAACCTAGGGGCATCATGTCACCTGACAATACAAAGGTGGCATCAACCCCCCCAACTATCGCCCCACTTGCCACTGCTACAGGGCAAGTTGGAAGAACGAGGCTAAGTGCCAGAACTGGCACATCTTAGAGATGCGCCTTTTCTGGGGCAGCTGAGAGATGTTTTTAGCCTGGGTGGCCAGTATCCATGACCTCTTCATAGGCTATTAATATCACCCCGCAGCTGTCTGCATCGCCTTTGCAAGTTATTAATTATAGGGGACCTTACGTCATTTTTTTTTAGTGTCACCCATTTTAATAGCCAGTAAAGGCTAAGTATACAGCTGTGAGCTGATATTAATAGCCTGGGAAGCTTCATGGGTATTACCCCCTTCCAAGGCTATAAACACAGGCCTCCAGCTGTCGGCTTTCCCTCTGCTAGTTACAAAAATTTTGCAGGAGCCCACGCCATTTTTTTCAGAAAAAAAACTTTTATTAATTAAATACATGTACAGTAAGCTGCACACACACTGTATTAATTGTATTTGTCACTGACATCTATATATCTATGTATTTCATGTGTATTTCCTGTATGTAATCCATCTCTTCTATCCTGTTGGCTCCTGCAGTGATTTTACAGTACACGGCAGATGAATTGACAGCTTTTCTTCTATCTATCTATGTAATATATATACATATATATGTGTGTGTTTCACTGACATCTATATATGTATATGTATTTTATGTGTATATATCTATTCTATCTATTCTATTCTAAATCACACTGTGATTATACTATATGGGGCACATGCATTGCGTGCTATCAATCTATCTATATATCATCTACTTTACAATACTTTAGTGGGAACGCAATTATTTTCCTTCACTTTTACCGAATGTTAACGACTTTTTCCAATTTTAAGAAAAATACTCACAAATCCGAATGTACCATATTCGTGCAGAATTTGTTTGGCGATTTGTTTTCCAAACATATTTGCTCATCTATAATTATGAGGGACTTGTTATGAATATTGTAAAATTGGGTCCTGTCTGACAGTAAGACCAGATGGAAACCTAGTACATCCATGTACTCAAACCTAGCAGTTTTGCTTCCCTAACCACCAACCGGACTTATGGCATTAAAAATTTTATAAACTGCAACATCTCATGAGTTATATAGACTGCACACTGTGCCACGTCCAATATGTTGGATCCACAATAGGACTGCTGAAAAAGCGGATCAGAAGGCACTTGTCAGACGCTGTGAGTACCACGACCATAAACATTTCAGTGGTATTTGCGTCATGTTGCATAAGTACATAAAGAATAATAAACAGATAAACGCACACAATGGGAGGAATGCCACATGGTACCATAAGATAGCTACCAGTGTAGTAAATGGAAGGCATTCACACCCAAATCATGGGACAAATCCGGACCCACCCAAAAACCACTAATGGAACCACAAACAAATTGGTGGAAAGAAGTCCATAAATAGCACAAACTAATGAAAATGTCTTTATTAATTAAAACTACATATACCAAAGTACAAAACAGGGGCATGACAGAAGTAGGTGGTGAAAAAACACATCGCAGATGAGGAACCACATATGCTGCGAACACATCACAAGCGCAAGTGCGCCATATAGCTAACGTATGATAACCATATATGCTAAAACCATATCACAAGTGCAAATGCGCAATATAGCTAGATTGTAGTGACCGCATGTCAGCGTTGTGACATGCGGTCACTACAATCTAGCTATATTGCGCATTTGCGCTTGTGATATGGTTTTAGCATATATGGTTATCATACTTTAGCTATATGGCGCACTTGCGCTTGTGATGTGTTCGCAGCATATGTGGTTCCTCATCTGCGATGTGTTTTTTCACCACCTACTTCTGTCATGCCCCTGTTTTGTACTTTGGTATATGTAGTTTTAATTAATAAAGACATTTTCATTAGTTTGTGCTATTTATGGACTTCTTTCCACCAATTTGTTTGTGGTTCCATAAGTACATAAAGGTGGTTTATCCTCCTGAATTTTCCAAAGGCATTGAAAAAGTGCAGAAACCCATCGGGTGGCAATTATAAAAGAACGATTCACAACAGAAAATCTTTCTGGATATTTATGCTGAATACTAGGTTTCCATCTGGTCTTAATGTCAGACAGGACCTACTACATGGCTCCCAGATACTCTCTACTATTGATTGTGCCTTTACTACTCTACATTAGACTTGCAAATCCTTTTTTGAACTTATTATGGATATAGAATCTGAAAGTAAAAGACAATCATTCTTTACAGCCAAGTTTGATAATCCTAACAAAGACAAGGCAAGTTCTACCTCCAGCAGCATGGAAGTCATGCAGCGCCCCAGAGTCCTGGTCGTTGCAGTACTGATGCTCCGCCGCTAAGGGGGGCTATGGTACGTCTGATGGCACTGAAGGAGTTCACCTGACCAGGTATCACAGACACCAATACACTTCAGTCTGGCCTCCAGGGGGAGCTAAGGGTGCTATGTATTAGGCCACTCCTCACAATCTGGTAAAACTGGGGGTTAGATAGGAAGTTAGTCAGAAGCTGACTGGGTTGGAACCAGGCAACATCCTGTGGCAGAGGGTGTTGCAGGGGAAGATTCAGGGGGGTCCCTGTCAGGGGTGGGATCCTGACAGAGGCCTTGCGAACAGAAAGAACGTTACGGGACCGCGCCTGCACTTCATCGCGGCGGTACCCCAAGAAAGGACAAGAAGCGAGGTTTATTGTGCTGAGTGAGAAACGAGATCACGCAACAAGGAGAGTCACCAGTAGGAGTCGTGCTGTAAGACGAGGCAACATCCTACTGAGGCGCGTAGCCGGTGGCCGGAACGCCGAGGAAGTATTGAACTCCAGGCCTTACTTCAAACCTATGGCAGGACAGTCAGTTATAGGCGGGCTGTCTCACCCAAAATCACCTAAGCAGACACAGGGGGCAACATCTGGAGAGGGGCGACTCTAGGGTCCCAGAAGACATCCGAGCCTACCCGTCATACGGGTGCGTCCTAGCCATATCATCTGGGGGACTAAACAGAACATCATAATCGAGTTGTGAGGGAACTTCAGAAACAGACACAACAGTTGTGAGGACTATCCCGTAAGCACAGCAGGGAAGGACTACAACACACAAGCACTAGAAGGTAGGCACAGATTTCCACCTGCAAAGGGAACTCTGGAGGTGCCATCGGACCGGCCGGACTCACGCAGCCCGGTTAACCGTGCTTCGGACTGAGGATCCTGAAGCCTTCAGTAAAGAGGTAAAGAGACTGCAACCTGGTGTCCTTGTTATTTACTGCGACCGGCACCACACCACAACCGCATCACTCTCCACCTTCATTGGACGCCCCTCAGCAGGGTCACAGGCCGGGTCTAGCCACCGTGACAACCCCAGAACTGAGACAGAGAGGCCCGGTACCGGGTACCCCTCGGCCCTGCGGCAGTGGGAGCGCTCCAGTCACCATGACTAATGATTTTAAAACTCTCATGAAACAGAACAGAAAATGTTGAAGGAAACAAAAATATGATGGGACCCTACCACCTTCAAATTTTTCATCTCCAAATAGACGATACCTAGGGATGCGCGAGCATATTCGTTAGGATTCGGTACTCGGCGAGTAATGCGGTACTCCTGGTACTCGAATCCTAGCGAGTATTTCACTACTCACCTCGCAATATTCGTATCTCCCGCCCAGCACTAGCCAATCACAGTAATGCCACAGCCTTCTTGGTTGTGGGTGGCATTACTGTGATTGGCTCAGTATCTCTGTTTAAACCAAAAAAGAGCAAAAAAATACCCCTAAAATATAACTTTTAATATTCCTGAGTAAAATTACCCATATTGAAGGGTCAGGAGACAATAACAGCCTAAATAGTATATCTTAACAATATAAACAATACTAAAAAAGGATAGAGGCTAATATGGTGAGGGGGTGATCTCTCCCTTACTCACCCTACCTCACAGCGGAGGTTGGCACCCCCACTTACCAACGGCTCTCCCTTGAGACCCTGAAGGGAACTTAACAAAGAAACCACAACCAACACCAAATCTTACCTAAAGTGCAAATGTGCTTATAAAGTGCTAAGTCAAAGAACTGCAAGATTCTTTTGGGACAAATTCCCAGTTTTTAGGGTTTTATGGTTTTTAACCCTGATACCTTATATGCTAGGGGTGCACTGTGTCATATCAGAGACAAAGATGAGTCTTAAATTTGCAATAGCTATTATAATTAAAATAATGCTCCTCCTTTTTTTCATCCTTTTGTTAACCTTATTATCTATTCATATACATTCATATATACATATGAATACACATATACACACATATACATATACGAATATACACATACTGTATACACATATACAACTTTCTCGACCCACGGTACATGGACAAATTTCCTTCACTACTATTGCAGTCCCCAAGCGGTTTCACAATTGAATCCATCAAGAGGGCTGTTGTCGATCATTTGATGACAACATCAGACTCAGACACCACTGGTAGCAGAGGTACCAGCTCTTTGCAACAGCATGCATTAATGGGGAAAGACAAGCCCAGCAGGTCCAAAAGAGGTGGGGGGAAAACTGGGCCATCTTCAATAAACCGGCTCATCAGCAAGGGCTATGTAGATCAATAACAATGTCAAGGAGGAAGTTGAACAACATGATCAACGAGTATCTAAGTGACCATACCTGCGTGCTTCCTGATGCTTCGGTTCCACTTAATTACTGGGTATCAAAGCTGCATAGTTGGCCAGACCTCTCCTTATATGCCTTGGAGGTGCTGGCCTGCCCTGCTGCTAGTGTGGTGTCAGAGCGTGTTTTCAGTGCCGCTGGGGCGATCATCACAGATACACGCACACGGCTGATTACAGAGAATGCAGACAGGCTGACTCTGATAAAATTTTACCTAAAGTCACCCAAACCTTTTTTTATGCTACTGGTGATCACGTTCATCCCTTCCCAATCCTAACCTTTTCCTCCATCTAATTACATGTGTATCCTACTCCTGCTTCTGCCACATGTACCTCATGGTCAGCAAGCTAGAAACAATGTTACATTCATTAATATTTCCCTTCGGAGGCAATTGTGATGAAACCTCCTTCCTGCATCAACCATGGTGTCATGCCCCTTGGGCTAATTTTTGGAAACACTATGTCTATGCCTGTACATAGTAGTCTAGTTTCATAATTGTCTAGCTCTTGAGGCCTCCTTCCTGCTTAACCATGATACAGCCCCTGGGGCTAATTTTTAGAAACACTATGTCTATGCCTGCACATACTAGTCTAGTGTCAATTGTCTGGCTCTTGAGGCCTCCTTCCTGTGTCAACCATGATACAGTCCCTTGGGCTAATTCTTAGAAACACTATGTTGATGCCTGCACATAGTAGTCTAGTGTCATAATTGTCTGGCTCTTGAGGCATCCTTCCTGCGTCAACCATGATACAGCCCCCCTAGGGCTAATTTTTTTAAGACACTATGTATATGCCTGCACATTGGGCACTGGAACTACAGTGCTAGTAGTCTAGTGTCATAATTGTCTGGCTCTTGAGGCCTCCTTCCTTTATAAACCATGGTATCATGCACCTTAGGCAAATTTTTGGAAACACTTGAGGCATCCTTCCTGCGTCAACCATGATACAGCCCCTTGGGCAATTTTTTGAAAATACTATGTGTATGCCTGCACATTGGGCACTGGAACTACCGTGTTAGTAGTCTAGTGTCATAATTGTCTGGCTCTTGAGGCATCCTTCCTGCGTCAACCATAATACAGCCCCTAGGGCAAATTGTTTGAAGACACTATGCCTGCACACTGTGCAGTGGCAGTGGAACAACAAGGGCAGTCCAACCTTTAGAATTGTGAACCCTTGTGATGATGATGGGTGGCTTCTTCCTGCTTTAACCAACACACAGCTTTTTAACACCTGCTTTTATACAATCATTCACCCATTTCAGCCTTTTCCTCAGGCCCCCAGACCGCTTTGTAGGGTCCAGCATAAAATTACTCGCATTTTCCATTGACTTCATTGGACTCGCTACTCGTTATGAATACCCGAGTATTAAGACCTACACATTACGAGTATAGTGAGTCCGAATATTTCACTACTCGCTCATCCCTAATGATACCCTGAGGTCTCAGATTGAAAAAGAAATGCATGTACATACAGTATATTCAGAGACTTTTCAAACGGAATGGGCCCAAATTCTATCTACATGTTCCATTAAGCTTATGACATTAATTGTCAGATGCGAGGAAGCTGAATTGAATAAACTCAAAACTGACATCAAAAGCATACATGCTTCCTTGAACTCCTATGAGAGTTTGTCGGATTATAAAATCCTCAAGGATAAAATGCTCCAAAATGTAGATCAACTACAAGAGAAATTTGCAGTCATTAAAAAGAATAAATTTGTACGGGATCGCACGGACTGTACCAATAATCAAATCTGTACTTGGCACCATAATAGATCCATTTTAAAACACAGAGGAGGTAACCGGCAATATAGCGAGCAAAGGAGAGTCAGCTTTGCCAGTCCAAATACATCAGTGGGCTCATCTGCATCTAATACAGAGGAAGACACCTTGGATATCAGCACAGCCACTGAAGACCTCAACACGAACAAAACCAGACCTAGAACCTTTTATAAAATGCAGTCAAAAAACGGTGTAGAAAGGCAGGGAGGAAGCACAAGAAGCAAGAGACACTCGCCCCGCTTGAGGAACCTGCCCGGTTTGGAATCTTTCTGTAATCCTGCTGCAGTGCAGGATAGTGCAGTCTCTACCAGAGGATGCTGGTGAGGAAAGAGAGGTTGCCCACACAGCGCAACACTACTGGGCAGCAGTACAGGGCGCCACCAGGTGACAAAAGAGTAGTCAGATGAGCTGAGTAAGCAGCATTCGGGAACAGAAGTACCAGAGGTCACAGCAATACACGTGGTCAAACACAAGCCAGGTGTCAGAGCCAGACGGGAGAAGAGATAACCGAGAAGTGAGACAATAAAACAGGTCAGAAGACAAGCTGGGTCACATACCAAGAGGTCCAAGTATAGGGAGCAAACACCAAGACAAGCGGGGTGGCAGGAAAGGGAAGAACAGAGCAAACGGGCAGAGGAAAAAAGACGGTATCAAGGTGTCAGCCGCTGTAGCCTGGGAGCATGAACTATCACTGACATTGGTCTGCAGGCCACAGCAGACTGAAATAGACACACCGAACCCAGAACAAGGCAGAGAAGTTTAATCCCCGCATGACCAGACCGGGGAGAGAATACTGTAGTAAGAAAAAAACCCTGACCTGGATCATGACACTTTCCAGTTACATTATTTCTGACTCCCAATTGTCATTATTGTTTGAAGGAGGTTTAACCTTTTCTCCCACAAATAAATTTGATGTTTTTCGCACAATACTTGACGTAAACAGATTCTCGAGAAATCTAACACTTAAATGCCATTTTTTGGACCAACCTCAGGAACCTATTCAGGATCTTCGGCCCACATATAGGAATATTCCATCTCACACCAATAATTCTTTCCAAGAATTAATTCATTTGTCTAATTTGAGATCGCTACAATCGGAACCTCTTAATTCAGAGGACTCCCTTAATGATTCCTTTGCCACGTCAAATCCGTAATTTTACCCCGTTCAGTCTAGACCAACAACACTGGACCAGTTGCAGAAAAATATTGAAAAATATCTTGTTATACTGGATAAAAGACTCATTTCTAAAACAGGAACCTAAGGACAGAAAAATTCATGGACATAGAAAGATTGAAACACAGTCGTGACTTGATCATCAGTCCAAGGGAGGAGCTCTGATATTGCTAAATGCAGAATTGGATCATTCTGTAAACATGATTTTGCTGAACAATTTAACCATGTACTCTAAACTTCCCTCTAATCCAACTAATAACTTCCAAGCTGAGCTCTGGTCTCTTTTGACAGAAGGGGTACATATAGGCGTTATAGACAATAAATAAAAAAATACCTATATGTTGACAATCCTGTAATACCAATTTACCATTGTCTACCGAAAATTCACAAGAACAATTTCCCCCCTCCATTTAGACCCATTATATCAGGCATAGGATCCATGAGTGAAAAATTAGGAGCCTGGGTGGATCACTACTTGCAGCCCTTAGTGATCAACATCCCAGGATACATCAGGGACACAAAAGCCATAGTATCCACTTTTGACAATTTCACCTGTCAGCCCCATTATCAGCTGTGATGTGGTTGGTCTATACCCTTTCATACCCCCCACATTGCCATTGACTGTCTTTTGCTTTGTCTAAGCAAGTATATCATATACCATACATCTGTACAGAATATCCTCCTCATGTCTGTCTCCTTTCTGCTGAAGCACAACTTCTTCACATTTGATAACCAATTTTTCTTACTGTGGCAGGGAGTAAGTATGGGGAGAAATTCTCTCCATCTCTTGCAAACATAGTGATGGCTGTTTGGGAGGAAAGATATATTTTCAGTGAAATGAATCTATGTAGAGATAAAATACAATGGTCTGGTCGCTTAATAGACAATCTGCTGTTTTCAGAGAATCCAACCACATTTGCCACAGATTGAGAAACAGGGGCTGCAGAAATTCAGTGTTGAACAATGCCATCCAACAGGTATCAATGATAGATAGACAAGATTTACTTGATCCAGATATTGGGCATTTTCAACACAATAATAAAATCATTCCCAAGGAGGCTAACAATAGGAATATCCCCATTACTTTTTCAACAGAATATAGTCCACAATATTATGAGATTACACGCATTATTAAAAAACATCTACCCATGTTCAATATTGCCCCCAATCTCAATTCCATACTGAAAAATACGAACATCAGATTTGTGGCCAAAAAATCTCCTTCGTTGGGATCCATTCTTTCCCCCAGGAATTTCAAATTAATTTCAAAACATCCAAACACACCTGGCTTTCTCTGAAATGTCTGAATGTTTTTTCAAGTGCGGCAGCACTTAATGTATTTCCCGCAGCCACGTACACAAATCTAGCAGTTTCATTTCCTTAATCACCAACCGGACTTACTGTATGACATTAAAAATTTCATAAACTGCAACATCCCAGGAGTCATATATTTAATAGACTGCACACTGTGCCACATCCAATATGTTGGAAGCACAATAGGACCGCTGAAAAAGCGGATCAGAAGGCACTTGTCAGACACTGTGAGCACCACCGCCATAAACATTTCAGCGGTATCGCTTCATTTTAAAAAAGTACATAAAGGTGATTTATCCTCCTTAATTTTCAAAGGCATTGAAAAGGTGCATAAACCCATCAGGGGTGGCAATTATAAAAGAAAGATTCTCAACAGAAAATCTTTCTGGATATTTATGCTGAATACTAGGTTTCCCTCTGGTCTTAATGTCAGACAGAACCTGATTTTACAATATTCATAACAAGTCCCTCATAATAGGTTTCTTTCATTTACTATGTGTGGTCTTTTTGTTTTTTTTTCTCGTTCACTGTTTCACCTGTAACTTAATGCTGCAATCAACTGCAGGTCTCCCGATTGGCGTATAACTGACATGTGATTGACTTTTTTATTCTGTGTAAGGATGTGTTCCCATATGCATTGTATATCCAAGAGGAAGGCTTTGAAAGCCGAAATGCATAGGTTGTTATGCTACTGGAAGAACTGCCACTGTTTTAAAGTACATAATAAATTGTGGATTTTATTTCTCACATACATGCTGCCTCATTGGAATTCCTTGCTCTCTGCTTTGCATTCAGCCCATCCCATGGCGGCTCCACGCGAGTCTACCAGTTGGTCTTGCTGCAGCTTTCATGGTGAGCTGACTTTCCACCTCCTCCCTCCCTCATTAATGTGGCATACAGTATAATAGCGCACTGCATTGCCTTTGATACAGTATAGTGGCCCCACACAGTGCTCCATACAGTATAATGGCCCCACATAGTGCTCCATACAGTATAATGGCCACAAAAAGTGCTCCATACAGTATAATGGCCCCACATAGTGCTCCATACAGCATAATGTGCTCCACATAGTGCTCTATTCAGTTTAATTGCGCTCCACATAGTGCTCCATAGATTATAATAGGCCCCACATTGAAAAAATAAATAAAATACCTCTGCCTTTTCCCCCACTGCTTCCGTCTCTTCATGGTGTGTTCAAATCCTCTGCACACCTCGGTACAGTGGGTGTACTGTAATTGTGTAATTCATGTCTGCTGCACTGAAACAACACATGCAGAGGGAAAATGATGTGAGAGGGAGTGTCAGCTGCTTCTCCCTCATGCGATGACGGGCGGAGAATCAGCCTTGCGTCGTGGTCCAAATGTGCTCAGGAGACCCACCGGCGTGGCAGGCCAATTATACTCCCCCTGCGGGCCAGATTTGGCAAGCTGACCAAAGTTTGACATATGTAATTTAGAGGGTGCTCTTCAGAGCTCCCGTTACCAGGATCAGCGTGGGTACCAGTGGTCAGACCCCAGAGATCAGGAAGTTGTCCCTTATCTCACAGTAAGGCTGCCATCACACTAGCAGTATTTGGTCAGTGTTTTACATCAGTATTTGTAAGCCAAAACCAGGAGTGGCACAATTAGAGGAATAATAGAAACATATGCACCACTTCTGCATTTATCACCCACTCCTGGTTTTGGCTTACAAATACTGATGTAAAATACTGACCAAATACTGCTAGTGTGACGGCAGCCTTAGGGTGTAATTTGGAAAGTTGAGCATACCCCTTTAAAAAAATTACATACTTAAATAAGAATATAACATAATTTTGGAGACATTTTAAAATTACACTTCAGGATGTGCAGTAGGTACTTGACCAATTGCATTTTGTGTTTGTTTAACTGGCAGAATATATTTGACTGTTACTCCACCAACTCATTTACATTAAAAGGAAATGAGAGCAGAAAGATGGAGACAGGTTAAAATTAAGCATCTCCAAACTAAATAGCAAGCATGATTTATAAGTAGATTTTCCATACTACTGAATCAGAAAATTAATCAGAAAATCATCTTAGTTCACAGAGCAAGTAAATTGATTTTCTCATCTCTGCTAATTCTAAATCACAGGAACAGACAGTCTTGCTTTGTATTATATTAACAACATGTCTGTTAGGTATGAGAGATACAGATAGGAGCAAGGCTCTGTGTAAACTGAAGACGTGGTCATAAAATGGAACTCTACAATCCTGAAGCGACTATGTAAAGCAATTAAAGAAATCTCCAGTGGGAAGAAATGAAATCTAAAATACACACTGGAACATTAAGGGAATCCTGGCTCGTGAAAATGGTGAATTAAACATTACTTTGGGGCACTCTAAAGGTAAATGCAAACCTTTTCAAACTTATTCTGCTACATGACTAGAAATGGGACAATCTGTTAAATATTTACAGAATGCAATATCATTCATTTAGCTTTAGCTTCCGACAAGAATCATGAGAACAGAAGGTAATATTGTAAATCTACTGAATGAGTTTCCGCAGGGAATATTTCTTCCCTAAGAAAAACTATTTGTAATTTGTTCCAAAAACAGTAATCAAAACACTTATTTTTGTGTTTAATTTTCATTGCTTCCTAAATAAAAGCAGTTCACAAAAGGCTGTGTAGAAGGACTCTGAGCATAATGACTGCTATTAAATTCACTCTTCACCCCGGCAGTTAAAATTGGCTTTACATATCTGAGGGGGGGACTAACTAAATAAATAAAGACACAGCCAGAAAAAAGTATTTTAATATTCTTAATTTAACAATACTTGCTATACTTCAGCGCCTGCAAAAAACGTAAAATAATAAACCGTATACTACCTGTCCGCCGCAGTCCAATTAATAATGAGTGTCCCACGACGATCTCCCCTACAGAACAGTGACATCGGGTGATGTCACTGCTCTATAGGACCTTCATTGACACACTGACAGCAGACAATCGCTCCTGCAGTGCATCACTGAGAGGTTACTATAGTTCACTAGTCTCACTTTATGGCAAAAGCTGCGTGGGAACTTTCTCACACAGCAATGCCAAAAGTGAGACTAGGGACTATTTTTTTACAGTGGCGGAGGAATACACTGTGGAAGGATACCTCCCTCCCGTCATTGTGTTCCTGGAGCCCCTAGAGAGCGGGCGCATCAGCTGATGCTGCTGTTCTCCATGGGAGATCGTCGTGGGACACTCATGGATTTCTGCGGATCAGGGAGTATATTGTTTGTTTGTTATTTTAATATTTTTCACAGATGACACTGGCTTTGGGGAACAAAGTGACAAGTGATGGTGAGTATTTACTCTATGTTGTATGTACTGTATGTCTATATGTATGCAATGTATGAATGTATTGTATGTAGTATGTATGTAGTATGTATGTAGTATGTTCTATGTATGTAGTATGTATGTATGTATGTAGTATGTATGTAGTATGTAGTATGTATTTAGTATGTATGTATGTATGTATGTAGTATGTATGTAGTATGTTGTATGTATGTAGTATGTATGTAGTATGTATGTATGTAGTATGCATGTAGTATGTTGTATGCATGTAGTATGTATGTTGCATGTAGTATGTATGTAGTATGTTTGTAGTATGTATGTAGGATGTTGTATGTATGTAGTATGTTGTATGTATGTATGTATGCATGTAGTATGTTGTATGTATGTAGTATGTATGTTGCATGTAGTATGTATGTAGTATGTTTGTAGTATGTATGTAGTATGTATGTAGTATGTTGTATGTATGTAGTATGTTGTATGTATGTTGTATGTATGTATGTAGTATGCATGTAGTATATAGTATGTCGTATGTATGTAGTATTTATGTATGTTGTATGTATGTAGTATGTATGTTGTATGTATGTATGTAGTATGTATGTAGTATGTTGTATGTATGTATGTATGTAGTATGTATGTAGTATATAGTATGTTGTATGTATGTATGTATGATGTATGTATGTACTATGTAGTATGTATGTTTGTGTTTTGTTTTTTTACATTCAACACATTAGCCAGGATGATGGGACTACTACTGTCCCATCATTGGCTAATGTGTCAATCACTGTCATTGTAGCAGGCATAGCCCGATGGGAAGAAAAAAAAAAAAAAAAGTGAGACAAAACCAGCTCACCTACTAGGCATTTGTTGTGGGGAAGCCCGGATGACGTGCAGTCTTCACGTGAGGCAATAGAACAAATAGAGGAGAAAATCCAGCTTCCAAAAATATCAAAATTTATTAAAGATAAAATCCAAAGTCCAAAAACATGGTTCACAGGAGAAGAAATAGCAGCAAGTCCCATCGGACGATGCCTGCACACAGACACAAAGACCCATGAGAGACCCGCACAGACCCCCGAGAGGCCCGCACAGACCCCTGGTAAGCCCGCACAGACCCCCGAGAGGCCCGTACAGACCCCCGAGAGGCCCGTACAGGCCTCGGCAGGCCCGCACAGACCCCCGAGAGGCCCATACAGGCTCCAGCAGGCCCGCACAGACCCCCGAGAGGCCCATACAGACCCCGCCTGCACACACAGACACGCATAGTCTTCACCCACGCACCACCCACACTCTTCCCCCCTCCCGAACTGGATGTGCAAGGAAAGAAAGGGTTAATTTTCATTCCGATATTTGTGTCCCATTGACTTGCATTGGTTTCCGGTATCGGAATCGGCGATATCCGATATTTTTGAGGTATCGGTCCGATCCAATCCGATCCGATATTTCCCGATATCGGAAGGTATCGCTCAACACTATTCCTGAGTTAAAACATTAGTATTGTTGTTTCTAAATGATTATGAACTTGTTTTCTTTGCATTATTTGAGGTCTGAAAGCACTGTTTTTTTTTAATTGTGACCATTTCTCCTTTTCAGAAAAAAAATACAACATGTTGTCAGAAGTTTATAAAATAAATGAATAACTTACATTTTACTCAAAAATATACCTATAAAGAGAAAAATCAGACAAACTGAACATTTTGCAGTGGTCTCTTAATTTTTGCTAGAGCTGTATATACACTGCTCAAAAAAATAAAGGGAACACTTAAACAACAGAATATAACTCCAAGTAAATCAGACTTCTGTGAAATCAAACTGTCCACTTAGGAAGCAACACAGTTTGACCATCAATTTCACATGCTGTTGTGCAAATGGAATAGACAACAGACGGAAATTATTGGCAATTATCAAGACACACTCAATAAAGGAGTGGTTCTGCAGGTGGGGACCACAGACCACATCTCAGTACCAATGCTTTCTGGCTGATGTTTTGGTCACTTTTGATTGTTGGTTGTGCTTTCACACTCGTGGTAGCATGAGACTGACACTACAACCCACACAAGTGGCTCAGGGAGTGCAGCTCATCCAGGGTGGCACATCAATGCGAGCTGTGGCAGAAAGGTTTGCTGTGTCTGTCAGCGTAGTGTCCAAAGGCTGGAGGCGCTACCTGGAGACAGGCCAGTACACCAGGAGACATAAAGGGGGCCATAGGAGGGCAACAACCCAGCAGCAGGAAAACTACTTCAGCCTTTGTGCAAGGAGGAACAGGAGGAGCACTGCCAGAGCCGTGCAAAATGACCTCCAGCAGGTCACAAATGTGCATGTGTCTGCACAAATGGTTAGAAAGCAACTCCATGAGGATGGTCTGAGTGCCAGACATCCACAGATGGGGGTTGTATTCACAGCCCAGTACCGTGCAGGATGCTTGCCATTTGCCACAGAACACCAGGATTGGCAAATTCGCCACTGACGCTCTGTGGTCTTCACAGATAAAAGCAGATTCACACTGAGCACATGTGACAGATGTGACAGAGTCTGGAGACGCCGTGGAGAGCGATCTGCTGCCTGCAACATGCCTCAGCATGACCGGTTTGGCAGTGCGTCAGTAATGGTGTGGGGTGGCATTTCTTTGGAGGGCCGCACAGCCCTCCATGTGATCACCAGAGGTAGCCTGACTGCCATTAGGTACCAACATGAGATCCTCAGACCCCTTGTGAGATCATATGCTGGTGCAGTTGGCCCTGGGTTCCTCATAATGCAGGACAATGCCAAACCTCATGTGGCTGGACTGTGTCAGCAGTTTCTGCAAGATGAAGGCATTGAAGCTATGGACTGGCCCACCCGTTCCCCAGACCTGAATCCGATTGAACACATCTGGGACATCATGTCTCACACCTTCCACCAACGTCACTGTTGTGAATTTACTTTTTGCTCCCTCTAGTGGTTACTAGTTTTTTGACTCTGGTTTTTCTGTCATTCCTTTTATCCGCACCTGGGTCGTTAGTTAAGGGTGTTGCTATTTAAGCTCCCTGGACCTTCAGTTCAATGCCTGGCAACGTAGTTATCAGAGCTAGTCTGCTGTGCTCTTGTCTACTGATCCTGGTTCCAGTTATATCAGCTAAGTCCGCTTTTTGCTTTTTGCTATTTTGTTTTGGTTTTGTATTTTTGTCCAGCTTGTTCCAAATATATATCCTGACCTTTGCTGAAGCTCTAGGGGGCTGGTGTTCTCCCCCCGGACCGTTAGACGGTTCGGGGGTTCTTGAATTTCCAGTGTGGATTTTGATAGGGTTTTTGTTGACCATATAAGTTACCTTTCTTTATTCTGCTATCAGTAGCGGGCCTCTCTGTGCTAAACCTGGTTCATTTCTGTGTTTGTCATTTCCTCTTACCTCACCGTTATTATTTGTGGGGGGCTTCTATCCAGCTTTGGGGTCCCCTTCTCTGGAGGCAAGAAAGGTCTTTTGTTTTCCTCTACTAGGGGTAGCTAGATTCTCCGGCTGGAGCGTGTCATCTAGAATCAACGTAGGAATGATCCCCGGCTACTTCTAGTGTTGGCGTTAGGAGTAGATATATGGTCAACCCAGCTACCACTGCCCTATGAGCTGGATTTTTGTATTCTGCAGACTTCCACGTTCCTCTGAGACCCTCGCCATTGGGGTCATAACAGTTTGCCAGGCCAGTATTAAATGTTTAATGCATTGCAGAAGAGGGATTATAAGAAAGAAGATTCTGAGTTTTTTTTTTTTTTTTTTTTTTTTCTTCTTCCCCTTTACCTCAGAGTGGCTATGCTTGCTGCAGACATGAATGTCCAGACCTTGATTACAAGTGTGGACCAGCTGGCTACTCGTGTGCAGGGCATACAAGACTATGTTATCAGTAATCCTAGGTCAGAACCTAAAATACCGATTCCTGAACTGTTTTCCGGAGACAGGTTTAAGTTTAGGAATTTTGTGAATAATTGTAAATTGTTTTTGTCCCTGAGACCCTGTTCATCTGGAGACTCTGCTCAGCAAGTAAAAATTGTTATTTCGTTCTTACGGGGCGACCCTCAGGATTGGGCTTTTTCGCTGGCGCCAGGAGATCCGGCATTGGCTGATATTAATGCGTTTTTTCTGGCGCTCGGTTTACTTTATGAGGAACCCAATCTTGAGATTCAGGCAGAAAAGGCCTTGCTGGCTATGTCTCAGGGGCAGGACGAGGCTGAAGTGTACTGCCAAAAATTTCGGAAATGGTCCGTGCTGACACATTGGAACGAGTGTGCACTGGCCGCTAATTTTAGAAATGGCCTTTCTGAAGCCATTAAGAATGTTATGGTGGGTTTTCCCATTCCCACAGGTCTGAATGATACTATGGCACTGGCTATTCAAATTGACCGGCGGTTGCGGGAGCGCAAAACCGCAAATTCCCTCATGGTGTTGTCTGAACAGACACCTAATTCGGTGCAATGTGATAGAAAAATCGCAAATTCCCTCATGGTGTTGTCTGAACAGACACCTGATTTAATGCAATGTGATAGAATCCTGACTAGAAATGAGCGGAAAATTCATAGACGCCGGAATGGCTTGTGCTACTACTGTGGTGATTCTACACATATTATCTCAGCATGCTCTAAACGTATAGCTAAGGTTGTTAGTCCTGTCACCGTTGGTAATTTGCAACCTAAATTTATTCTGTCTGTAACTTTGATTTGCTCACTGTCGTCTTTTCCTGTCATGGCGTTTGTAGATTCAGGTGCTGCCCTGAGTCTTATGGATCTGTCATTTGCTAAGCACTGTGGTTTTACTCTTGAACCATTAGAAAATCCTATTCCTCTTAGGGGTATTGATGCTACGCCATTGGCAGCAAATAAACCGCAGTATTGGACACAGGTTACCATGTGCATGACTCCTGAACACCGCGAGGTGATACGTTTCCTGGTTTTACATAAAATGCATGATTTGGTTGTTTTAGGGCTGCCATGGTTACAGACCCATAATCCAGTCCTGGACTGGAAGGCTATGTCAGTCTCAAGTTGGGGCTGTCGTGGTATTCATGGGGATTCCCTGCCTGTGTCTATTGCTTCTTCTACGCCTTCGGAAGTTCCGGAGTATTTGTCTGATTATCAGGATGTCTTCAGTGAGTCTGAGTCCAGTGCACTGCCTCCTCATAGGGACTGTGACTGTGCTATAGATTTGATCCCAGGCAGTAAATTTCCTAAGGGAAGACTGTTTAATCTGTCGGTACCTGAACATACCGCTATGCGTTCATATATCAAGGAGTCTCTAGAGAAAGGACATATTCGTCCGTCTTCTTCCCCTCTTGGTGCGGGATTCTTTTTTGTGGCAAAAAAGGACGGATCTTTGAGACCTTGTATTGATTATCGGCTTTTAAATAAGATCACTGTCAAATTTCAGTATCCTTTACCGCTGTTGTCTGACTTGTTTGCCCGGATTAAAGGTGCCAAGTGGTTCACCAAGATAGATCTTCGTGGTGCGTACAACCTTGTGCGCATTAAGCAAGGTGATGAATGGAAAACCGCATTCAATACGCCCGAAGGTCATTTTGAGTACTTGGTGATGCCTTTTGGGCTCTCCAATGCGCCTTCAGTTTTTCAGTCCTTTATGCATGACATTTTCCGGAAGTATCTGGATAAATTTTTGATTGTTTATCTGGATGATATTTTGGTTTTTTCTGATAATTGGGATTCGCATGTGGAGCAGGTCAGGTTGGTCTTTAAAATTTTGCGTGAAAATTCTTTGTTTGTCAAGGGCTCAAAGTGTCTCTTTGGTGTACAGAAGGTTCCCTTTTTGGGGTTCATTTTTTCCCCTTCTGCTGTGGAGATGGACCCAGTCAAGGTCCGAGCTATTCTTGATTGGACTCAGCCCTCGTCAGTTAAGAGTCTACCGAAGTTCTTGGGTTTCGCTAACTTCTACCGTCGTTTTATCGCTAATTTTTCTAGCATTGTGAAACCTTTGACGGATATGACCAAGAAGGGCTCCGATGTAGCTAACTGGGCTCCTGCTGCCGTGGAGGCTTTCCAGGAGTTGAAACGCCGGTTTACTTCGGCGCCTGTTTTGTGCCAGCCCGATGTCTCACTTCCCTTTCAGGTTGAGGTGGATGCTTCAGAGATTGGAGCAGGGGCCGTTTTGTCGCAGAGAGGCCCTGGTTGCTCTGTTATGAAACCTTGTGCCTTTTTCTCTAGGAAGTTTTCGCCTGCCGAGCGAAATTATGATGTGGGCAATCGGGAGTTGTTGGCCATGAAATGGGCATTTGAGGAGTGGCGTCATTGGCTCGAGGGTGCTAAGCATCGTGTGGTGGTCTTGACTGATCACAAAAATCTGATGTATCTCGAGTCTGCTAAACGCCTTAATCCGAGACAGGCCCGCTGGTCATTGTTTTTCTCCCGCTTTGATTTTGTTGTCTCGTATTTACCAGGTTCAAAGAATGTGAAGGCCGATGCTCTTTCTAGGAGCTTTGTGCCTGATGCTCCTGGAGTCGCTGATCCTGTTGGTATTCTTAAAGATGGAGTTATCTTGTCAGCTATTTCTCCGGATCTGCGACGTGTGTTGCAGAGATTTCAGGCTGATAGGCCTGAGTCTTGTCCACCTGACAGACTGTTTGTCCCGGATAAGTGGACCAGCAGAGTCATTTCCGAGGTTCATTCCTCGGTGTTGGCAGGTCACCCGGGAATTTTTGGCACCAGAGATCTGGTGGCCAGGTCCTTTTGGTGGCCTTCCTTGTCAAGGGATGTGCGGTCATTTGTGCAGTCCTGTGGGACTTGTGCTCGAGCTAAGCCTTGCTGTTCTCGTGCCAGCGGTTTGCTCTTGCCCTTGCCTGTCCCGAAGAGACCTTGGACACATATCTCCATGGATTTCATTTCTGATCTTCCGCTATCCCAGGGCATGTCCGTTATCTGGGTGATATGTGATCGCTTCTCAAAGATGGTCCATTTGGTTCCTTTGCCTAAGCTGCCTTCCTCTTCCGATCTGGTTCCTGTGTTTTTCCAGAACGTGGTTCGTTTGCACGGCATCCCTGAGAATATTGTGTCAGACAGAGGATCCCAGTTCGTTTCCAGATTCTGGCGATCCTTTTGTAGTAGGATGGGCATTGATTTGTCGTTTTCGTCTGCTTTCCATCCTCAGACTAATGGACAGACGGAGCGAACCAATCAGACTTTGGAGGCTTATTTGAGGTGTTTTGTCTCTGCTGATCAGGACGATTGGGTGACATTCTTGCCTTTGGCTGAGTTTGCCCTTAATAATCGGGCTAGTTCCGCCACCTTGGTTTCGCCTTTTTTCTGCAACTCTGGTTTCCATCCTCGCTTTTCTTCGGGTCATGTGGAGCCTTCTGACTGTCCTGGGGTGGATTCTGTGGTGGATAGGTTGCAGCGGATCTGGAATCATGTGGTGGACAACTTGAAGTTGTCACAGGAGAGGGCTCAGCGCTTTGCCAACCGCCGCCGCGGTGTGGGTCCCCGACTACGCGTTGGGGATTTGGTATGGCTTTCTTCCCGCTTTGTTCCTATGAAGGTCTCCTCTCCCAAATTTAAACCTCGTTTTATTGGGCCTTACAAGATATTGGAAATCCTTAATCCTGTATCTTTTCGTCTGGATCTTCCTGTGTCGTTTGCTATTCACAATGTATTTCATAGGTCCTTGTTGCGGCGGTACATTGTGCCTATAGTTCCTTCTGCTGAGCCTCCTGCTCCGGTGTTGGTTGAGGGCGAGTTGGAGTACGTGGTGGAGAAGATCTTGGATTCTCGCCTCTCCAGGCGGAGGCTTCAGTACCTGGTCAAGTGGAAGGGCTATGGTCAGGAGGATAATTCCTGGGTGGTCGCCTCTGATGTTCATGCGGCCGATTTAGTTCGTGCCTTTCATGCCGCTCATCCTGATCGCCCTGGTGGTCGTGGTGAGGGTTCGGTGACCCCTCACTAAGGGGGGGGTACTGTTGTGAATTTACTTTTTGCTCCCTCTAGTGGTTACTAGTTTTTTGACTCTGGTTTTTCTGTCATTCCTTTTATCCGCACCTGGGTCGTTAGTTAAGGGTGTTGCTATTTAAGCTCCCTGGACCTTCAGTTCAATGCCTGGCAACGTAGTTATCAGAGCTAGTCTGCTGTGCTCTTGTCTACTGATCCTGGTTCCAGTTATATCAGCTAAGTCCGCTTTTTGCTTTTTGCTATTTTGTTTTGGTTTTGTATTTTTGTCCAGCTTGTTCCAAATATATATCCTGACCTTTGCTGAAGCTCTAGGGGGCTGGTGTTCTCCCCCCGGACCGTTAGACGGTTCGGGGGTTCTTGAATTTCCAGTGTGGATTTTGATAGGGTTTTTGTTGACCATATAAGTTACCTTTCTTTATTCTGCTATCAGTAGCGGGCCTCTCTGTGCTAAACCTGGTTCATTTCTGTGTTTGTCATTTCCTCTTACCTTACCGTTATTATTTGTGGGGGGCTTCTATCCAGCTTTGGGGTCCCCTTCTCTGGAGGCAAGAAAGGTCTTTTGTTTTCCTCTACTAGGGGTAGCTAGATTCTCCGGCTGGAGCGTGTCATCTAGAATCAACGTAGGAATGATCCCCGGCTACTTCTAGTGTTGGCGTTAGGAGTAGATATATGGTCAACCCAGCTACCACTGCCCTATGAGCTGGATTTTTGTATTCTGCAGACTTCCACGTTCCTCTGAGACCCTCGCCATTGGGGTCATAACACGTCACGTTGCACCACAGACTGTCCAGGCGTTGGCGGATGCTTTTGTCCAGGTCTGAAAGGAGATCCCTCAGGAGACCATCCGCAGCATCATCAGGAGCTTGCCCAGGCATTGTAGGGAGGTCATACAGGCACGTGGAGGCCACACACACTACTGAGCATCATTTCCTTGTCTTGAGGCATTTCCACAGAAGTTGGATCAGCTTGTAACTTCATTTTCCACTTTGATTTTGAGAAGTATTCCAACTCCAGACCTCTGTGGGATATTAGTTGTGATTTACGTTGATAATTTTTATTATTATTATTATTATTTATTTACTAGATGGTGGCCTGATTCTAACGCATCGGGTATTCTAGAATATGTATGTCCACGTAGTATATTGCCCAGCCACGTAGTATATTGCCCAGCCACGTAGTATATTGCCCAGCCACGTAGTATATTGCCCAGCGACGTAGTATATTGCCCAGTTACACTGTATATTGCCCAGTGACGTAGTATACAGCACAGAGCCACATAGTATATTGCGCAGTTACGTAGTATATTGCCCAGTTACGTAGTATATTGCCCAGTGACGTAGTATATTGCCCAGTGACGTAGTATACAGCACAGAGCCACATAGTATATTGCCCAGCCCATGTAGTATATTGCCCAGCCACGTATGACACAGGTTAAAAAAATAAAAAATAAACATATACTCACCTTCCGCAGGCGCGTTGTAGCTCTGTCGCCTGTGTGGGGTGCAGGCGGCAGCTTCCGGTCCCAGGGTGTGATGACGTCGCGGTCACGTGACCGTGTCGTGGTCACATGACCGTGACATCACGGCAGGTCCTTGTCGCGCAGGACCTGTGATGACGTCACGGTAACTGTTGTGAATTTGGTTTTTGGGCTCCCCCGGTGGTCACTGGTGGTACTGGACTTGTGTGCTTCACTTTCTCTGTTCACCTGTTTCCATCAGGATATGGGAGTATCCTATTTAGCCTTGCTGCTCAGTTATTCTAGTGCCGGCCATCAATGTAACCAGATCCTTTCTGTTGCATGTTCCTGCTTCTAGACTACTATCAGCTAAGTTGGACTCTTAGTCCTAAGTTTGTTTGCATTTTTGTTCCAGTTCACAGTTATGTTATGTTTCTGTAGCTGGAAGCTCTTGTGGGCCGAAATTACCACTCCGGTGTCATGAGTTGACACATGAGTCTTAAAGTAATTTCTGGATGGTATTTTAATAGGGTTTTCAGCTGACCGTGAAGTTCCCTATTGTATCTTCTTACTATCTAGTAAGCGGACCTCGCTTTGCTGAACCTACCTTCATACTGCGTATGTCTTTTCCTCTGAACTCACCGTCAATATATGTGGGGGGCTTCTGTCTCCTTTTTGGGGGAATTTCCCTAGAGGTAAGCCAGGTCTGTTTTTTCCTCTATTAGGGTTAGTTAGTTCTCCGGCTGGCGCTGGGCGTCTAGGGATAAAACGTAGGTACGTCACCCGGCCACTGTTAGTTGTGTGGTAGGTTTAGCTCACGGTCAGCTCGAGATTCCATCACCCAAGAGCTGTTCTGTTATTTATGTTCTCTGACGTTCCCTTGCCATTGGGAACAATGACAGTATGGCCGGCCCAGTGTTAAAACCGTTGGCAGAAGAAAGGAGAGAAAAAGAAGTCTGCAGATTTTTTTTTTTTTTTTCCTCTGAGCTTGCTCTATAGTTTACTTAGTTGCATTTCTGCTCTAATTGCAGCCTTTGTCTCTCTCTCTCCTTCTAATCCTTGAATGGCTCTGATCTCACCTGATTAAAATGGATCCTCAGAGTTTGGCTACAGGTTTGAATAATCTTGCTACGAAGGTTCAAAATTTACAGGATTTTGTTATTCATGCTCCTATATCTGAACCTAGAATTCCTATACCAGAATTTTTCTCCGGGGATAGATCTCGTTTCCTGAATTTCAAAAATAATTGTAAATTATTTCTTTCCCTGAGATCTCGCTCCGCTGGAGATCCCGCACAGCAGGTTAGGATAGTAATTTCCTTGCTGCGGAGTGACCCTCAAGACTGGGCATTTGCATTGGCACCCGGGGATCCTGCGTTGCTCAATGTGGATGCGTTTTTTCTGGCTTTGGGGTTGCTTTATGAGGAACCTAACTTAGAGATTCAGGCTGAAAAAGCCTTGATGGCCCTATCTCAAGGGCAAGATGAAGCTGAAATATACTGCCAAAAATTTCGTAAATGGTCTGTGCTTACTCAGTGGAATGAGTGCGCCCTGGCGGCGAATTTCAGAGAGGGTCTCTCTGATGCCATTAAAGATGTTATGGTGGGGTTCCCTGCACCTACAGGTCTGAATGAGTCCATGACAATGGCTATTCAGATTGATCGGCGTTTGCGGGAGCGCAAACCTGTGCACCATTTGGCGGTGTCTTCTGAGAAGGCTCCAGAAAATATGCAATGTGATAGAATTCTGTCCAGAAGCGAACGGCAGAATTTTAGGCGAAAAAATGGGTTGTGCTTCTATTGTGGTGATTCAACTCATGTTATATCAGCATGCTCTAAACGTACAAAAGAGGTTGATAAGTCTATTTCAATTGGCACTTTACAGTCTAAGTTTATTCTGTCTGTGACCTTGATTTGTTCATTATCGTCAATTACCGCGGATGCCTATGTCGACTCCGGCACCGCTTTGAGTCTAATGGATTGGTCCTTTGCCAGGCGCTGTGGGTTTGATCTAGAGCCTCTGGAAGTTCCTATACCTCTGAAGGGTATTGATTCTACACCATTGGCTAGTAATAAACCACAATACTGGACACAAGTGACTATGCGTATGAATCCAGACCATCAGGAGATGATTCGCTTCCTTGTGTTGTACAATCTACATGACGTTTTGGTGCTCGGATTACCATGGTTACAATCTCATAACCCAGTCCTTGACTGGAAAGCAATGTCTGTGTTAAGCTGGGGATGTCAGGGGGCTCATGGGGACGTACCTTTGGTTTCCATTTCGTCATCTATTCCCTCTGAGGTTCCGGAATTTTTATCTGATTATCGTGATGTTTTTGAGGAGCCTAAGCTTGGTTCACTACCTCCTCACAGAGATTGCGATTGTACCATAGATCTGATTCCGGGCAGTAAATTTCCAAAGGGTCGTTTATTTAATCTATCTGTACCTGAACATACTGCTATGCGAGAATATATTAAGGAGTCCCTGGAAAAGGGACATATTCGTCCTTCTTCATCTCCCTTAGGAGCCGGTTTTTTCTTTGTATCTAAAAAAGATGGCTCTTTGAGGCCGTGTATTGATTATCGACTCTTGAATAAAATTACAGTCAAATATCAGTATCCTCTGCCACTGCTGACTGATTTGTTTGCTCAAATAAAAGGGGCTAAGTGGTTCTCTAAGATTGATCTCCGTGGGGCGTATAATTTGGTACGAATTAAGCAGGGGGATGAGTGGAAAACCGCATTTAATACGCCCGAGGGCCATTTTGAGTATTTAGTAATGCCTTTTGGTCTTTCAAATGCCCCTTCAGTCTTTCAGTCCTTTATGCATGACATTTTCCGTGAATATTTGGATAAATTTATGATCGTGTATCTGGATGATATTTTGATTTTTTCGGATGACTGGGATTCTCATGTCCAACAGGTCAGGAGGGTTTTTCAGGTTTTGCTGGCTAATTCCTTGTGTGTGAAGGGTTCTAAGTGTATTTTTGGGGTTCAAAAGATTTCTTTTTTGGGGTACATTTTTTCCCCCTCTTCCATTGAGATGGATCCTGTCAAGGTTCGGGCTATTTGTGATTGGACGCAACCTTCTTCTCTTAAGAGCCTTCAGAAATTTTTGGGCTTTGCTAATTTTTATCGTCGATTTATAACTGGTTTTTCTGATGTTGCTAAACCTTTGACTGATTTGACCAAAAAGGGTGCTGATGTTGCTGATTGGTCCCCTGCTGCTGTGGAGGCCTTTCGGGAGCTTAAGCGCCGCTTTTCTTCCGCCCCTGTGTTGCGTCAGCCTGATGTTACTCTTCCTTTTCAGGTTGAGGTCGATGCTTCCGAGATCGGAGCTGGGGCGGTCTTGTCGCAGAAAAGTTCCGACTGCTCCGTGATGAGACCTTGTGCGTTCTTTTCTCGAAAATTTTCGCCCGCCGAGCGAAATTATGATATTGGTAATCGGGAGCTTTTGGCTATGAAGTGGGCTTTTGAGGAGTGGCGTCATTGGCTTGAGGGGGCTAGACATCAGGTGGTGGTATTGACCGATCACAAGAATTTGATTTATCTTGAGTCTGCCAGGCGCCTGAATCCTAGACAGGCGCGCTGGTCGTTGTTTTTCTCTCGGTTTAATTTTGTGGTCTCATACTTACCAGGTTCTAAAAATGTGAAGGCGGATGCCCTTTCTAGGAGTTTTGAGCCTGATTCCCCTGGTGATTCTGAACCTACAGGTATCCTTAAGGATGGGGTGATATTATCTGCTGTTTCCCCAGACCTGCGACGGGCTTTGCAGGAGTTTCAGGCGGATAGACCTGATCGTTGCCCGCCTGGTAGACTGTTTGTTCCTGATGATTGGACCAGTAGAGTCATCTCGGAGGTTCATTCTTCTGTGTTGGCAGGTCATCCCGGGATCTTTGGTACTAGGGATTTGGTGGCTAGGTCCTTCTGGTGGCCTTCCCTGTCTCGAGATGTACGAGTTTTTGTGCAGTCTTGTGATGTTTGTGCTCGGGCCAAACCTTGTTGTTCTCGGGCTAGCGGATTGTTGTTATCTTTGCCTATTCCGAAGAGGCCTTGGACTCACATCTCTATGGATTTTATTTCTGATCTCCCTGTTTCTCAGAAAATGTCTGTCATCTGGGTGGTGTGTGACCGTTTTTCAAAGATGATTCATTTGGTGCCCTTGCCTAAGTTGCCTTCCTCATCCGAGTTGGTTCCTCTGTTTTTTCAAAATGTGGTTCGCTTGCATGGTATTCCGGAGAATATCGTTTCTGACAGGGGGACCCAGTTCGTGTCTAGATTTTGGCGGGCGTTCTGTGCTAGGATGGGCATTGATTTGTCTTTTTCGTCTGCGTTCCATCCTCAGACTAATGGCCAGACTGAGCGAACTAATCAGACCTTGGAGACTTATTTGAGGTGTTTTGTGTCTGCGGATCAGGATGACTGGGTTGCCTTTTTGCCGTTGGCGGAGTTTGCCCTCAATAATCGGGCTAGTTCTGCCACTTTGGTTTCTCCTTTCTTTTGCAATTCGGGGTTTCATCCTCGCTTTTCTTCTGGTCAGGTGGAGTCTTCGGATTGTCCTGGAGTGGATACTGTGGTGGATAGGTTGCATCGGATTTGGGGACAGGTGGTGGACAATTTGGAGTTGTCCCAGGAGAAGACTCGGCATTTTGCTAACCGCCGTCGTCGTGTTGGTCCTCGTCTTCGTGTTGGGGACTTGGTGTGGTTGTCTTCTCGTTTTGTCCCTATGAGGGTTTCTTCTCCTAAGTTTAAGCCTCGGTTCATCGGCCCGTATAAGATATTGGAGATTCTTAACCCTGTGTCCTTTCGATTGGACCTCCCGGCATCTTTTTCTATCCATAATGTCTTCCATCGGTCATTATTGCGCAGGTATGAGGTACCGGTTGTGCCTTCCGTTGAGCCTCCCGCTCCGGTGTTGGTTGAGGGTGAATTGGAGTACGTTGTGGAGAAGATCTTGGACTCCCGTGTTTCCAGACGGAAACTTCAGTATCTGGTCAAGTGGAAGGGCTACGGTCAGGAGGATAATTCTTGGGTGACAGCCTCTGATGTTCATGCCTCTGATTTGGTCCGTGCCTTTCATAGGGCTCATCCTGATCGCCCTGGTGGTTCTTGTGAGGGTTCGGTGCCCCCTCCTTGAGGGGGGGGTACTGTTGTGAATTTGGTTTTTGGGCTCCCCCGGTGGTCACTGGTGGTACTGGACTTGTGTGCTTCACTTTCTCTGTTCACCTGTTTCCATCAGGATATGGGAGTATCCTATTTAGCCTTGCTGCTCAGTTATTCTAGTGCCGGCCATCAATGTAACCAGAGCCTTTCTGTTGCATGTTCCTGCTTCTAGACTACTATCAGCTAAGTTGGACTCTTAGTCCTAAGTTTGTTTGCATTTTTGTTCCAGTTCACAGTTATGTTATGTTTCTGTAGCTATAAGCTCTTGTGGGCCGAAATTACCACTCCGGTGTCATGAGTTGACACATGAGTCTTAAAGTAATTTCTGGATGGTATTTTAATAGGGTTTTCAGCTGACCGTGAAGTTCCCTATTGTATCTTCTTACTATCTAGTAAGCGGACCTCGCTTTGCTGAACCTACCTTCATACTGCGTATGTCTTTTCCTCTGAACTCACCGTCAATATATGTGGGGGGCTTCTGTCTCCTTTTTGGGGGAATTTCCCTAGAGGTAAGCCAGGTCTGTTTTTTCCTCTATTAGGGTTAGTTAGTTCTCCGGCTGGCGCTGGGCGTCTAGGGATAAAACGTAGGTACGTCACCCGGCCACTGTTAGTTGTGTGGTATGTTTAGCTCACGGTCAGCTCGAGATTCCATCACCCAAGAGCTGTTCTGTTATTTATGTTCTCTGACGTTCCCTTGCCATTGGGAACCATGACAGGTAACATGACCGTGACGTCACGGCAGCTCCTTTCCGCGCAGGCGCGCAGGACTTGTGATGGCGTCGCGGTCACATGACCGTGACGTCATGGCAGGTCCTTCTGCCAGACCATCCTTGCCACCGGAACGTTCCGCTTGCATCGCGAGGAGCGGGAAAGGCGGCGTAGGTGAGTACATAATCATTTTTTATTTTTTTAATTATTTTTGACATTAGATGTTTTTACTATTGACGCTGCATAGGCTGCGTCAATAGTAAAAAACTTGGTCACACAGGGTTAATAGCAGCGGTAACGGAGTGCGTTACCCACGGCATAACGCGGTCCGTTACCACCGGCATTAACCCTGTGTGAGCGGTGACCGGAGGGGTGTATGCGGGCGCCGGGCAGTAAGTGCGGGGAGTAAGGAGCGGCCATTTTCTTCCGGACTGTGCGCGTCGCTGATTGGTCGTGGGCGTTTTGCCACAACCAATCAGCGACTTGGATTCCATGACAGACAGAGGCCGCGACCAATGAATATCCGCGACAGACAGACAGAAAGACGGAAGTGACCCTTAGACAATTATATAGTAGATATAGCACCATTAATTCCATGGTGCTGTACATGAGAAAGGGGTTACGTACAGAGTTATAGATATCGCTTACAGTAAACAAATTTACAATGACAGACTGGTTCAGAGGGGAGAGGACCCTGTCCTTGCGGAAATACATTCTATGGGATAATGGGGAAGAGACAGAAGCTCGGGGGCATGGCAGCTCTAGTGGTGGTGAGGCGGCAGCTCGGGTGGTGGTGAGGCAGCAGGTTATTGCAGGCTGTAGGCTTTCCTGAAGAGATGAGTTTTCGGGTTCCGTCTGAAGGATCCGAGGGAGGTGGATAATCGGACGTGTTGAGGCGTTGAATTCCAGAGGATGGGGGATATTCAGGAGAAATCTTGGAGGCAGTTGTGTGAGGAACAAATAAGTGTGGAGGAGAGTAGGAGGTCTTGGGAGGATCAGAGATTATGTGAGGGAAGATATTGGGAGATTAGTTCAGAGATATAGGGAGGGGACAGGTTGTGGATGGCTTTGTAGATCAGTGTTAGTTGTTTGAACTGGATTCTTGGGGAATTGGGAGCCAGTGGAGGGATTTGCAGAGGGGAGAAGCAGGGAAGTAGCGAGCAGAGAGGTGGATTAGTCGGGCAGCAGAGTTGAGGACAGACTGGAGCGGTGCAAGAGAGTTAGCGGGGAGGCCACAGAGGAGGGTGTTGCAGTAATCGAGGTGGGAGATGATGAGGGCATGCACAAGAGTTTTGGTAGATTGTGGGCTGAGGAAGGGACGGATTCTGGCAATATTTTTGAGTTGGAGGCGACAGGAGGTGGCAAGAGTTTGGACATGAGGTTTGAAGGACAGGGCAGAGTCGACAGTTACCCCGAGGCAGCGGATTTCAGGTGCGGGAGAGAGCGTGATGCCGTTTACCATAATAGATAGATCAGGTAGGGGGGATACGCGAGATGGGGGAAAGAGGATGAGTTCGGTTTTGTCTACATTGAGTTTTAGGAAGCAAGAGGTGAAGAAGGAAGATATGGATGACAGACACTCCTTGGATTCTGGACAGCAGAGAGGTGACATCTGGGCCAGAGAGGTAGATCTGAATGTAGTCCGCATACAGGTGGTACTGGAAGCCATGGGACTTTATGAGTTGTCCTAGGCCAAGGGTATATAATTTTTAGGTTTTATCGTCCTCAACACATTCCACTATATAATGAATAAAGATTTAAAATTGGAATATTTCATTCAGTGATATCTAGGATGTGGGATTTTAGTGTTCCCTTTATTTTTTTGAGCAGTATCTACTATATCATTGTCTAAGGGGTACTTCCGTCTGTCTGTCTGTCCCGGATATTCATTGGTCGCGGCCTCTGTCTGTAATGGAATCCAAGTCGCTGATTTGTCGCCGCAAAACAGCCAAGACCAATCAGCGACGGTCCAGTCCTTTGATCCATCATATAGCCGTCGTAGCTACGCCATTTGCGCAGATCGTCGTTGTGAATAGAGCACTTACGTTTGAAGCTATGTATCTGGCCAGCGCCGCTGCGCAACTTTCGTGACGCCGGTTCTCCTTGGCAGGCCCTGTGTCGGATGGGTTGGAAAGCGGCCACCGGTGGCGCACAATCGGCATGAGGATGACGGCTTCTCCTCACCGAGGAGCTCCCCTGCTGCTTACATGTGCGCCGGACACTTAATATTTACCGAGTACGGAGAGAAATACCAGGGGCCTTGAGAGCAGCCCCGAACCGGTGCCATTTTCTGGCAGAGGAGGCCCGGGGGGTGGGCCTATGTGTGGGTGAGATTACATGGAGAGATGGCGCAGCATGTGCATGGCGGTGTAAATATTGTGTGGACACTGCAGGGAGGAGGCGGTATATACCAGCCATTATCTGTTCTGTATAGGGGGAGGGGTGTATATATATATACATAGTGTGTGTATATAATATATACCCGGTGTAATGTGCGGACACTGCAGGGAGGAGGCGGTGTATACCAGCCATCATCTGTTCTGTATAGGGGGAGGGGTGTATATATATATATATATATATATATATATATATATATATATATATATATATATACATAGTGTGTGTATATAATATATACCCGGTGTAATGTGTGGACACTGCAGGGAGGAGGCGGTGTATTCCGGCCATTATCTGTACTGTATAGGGGAGGGGTGTATATATGTATACATAGTGTGTGTATATAATATATACCCGGTGTAATGTATAGCAGCCACATGGTATATACCACAGGCCACATAGTACTCCTATATACTACGTGGCCTGTGCTATATACTTTTTGGCTGCTATATACATACATACATATTCTAGAATACCCGATGCGTTAGAATCGGGCCACCATCTAGTATATATATACAGTACAGACCAAAAGTTTGGACACACCTTCTCATTTAAAGATTTTTCTGTATTTTCATGACTATGAAAATTGTAAATTCACACTGAAGGCATCAGAACTATGAATTAACACATGTGGAATTATATACTTAACAAAAAAGTGTGAAACAACTGAAATTATGTCTTATATTCTAGGTTCTTCAAAGTAGCCACCTTTTGCTTTGATGACTGCTTTGCATACTCTTGGCATTTTCTTGATGAGCTTCAAGAGGTAGTCACCGGGAATAGTCTTCGAACAATTCTGAAGGAGTTCCCAGAGATGCTTAGCACTTGTTGGCCCTTTTGCCTTCACTCTGCGTCCAGCTCACCCCAAACCATCTCGATTGGGTTCAGGTCTGGTGACTGTGGAGGCCAGGTCATCTGGCGTAGCACCCCATCACTCTCCTTCTTGGTCAAATAGCCCTTACACAGCCTGGAGGTGTGTTTGGGGTCATTGTCCTGTTAAAAAATAAATGATGGTCCAACTAAACGCAAACTGGATGGAATAGCATGCCACTGCAAAATGAGGTGGTAGCCATGCGGGTTCAGTATGCCTTCAATTTTTTAATAAATCCCCAACAGTGTCACCAGCAAAGCACCCCCACACCATCACACCTCATCCTCCATGCTTCACGGTGGGAACCAGGCATGTAGAGTCCATCCGTTCACCTTTTCTGCGTCGCACAAAGACACAGTGGTTGGAACCAAAGATCTCAAATTTGGACTCATCAGACCAAAGCACAGATTTCCACCGATCTAATGTCCATTCCTTGTGTTCTTTAGCCCAAACAAGTCTCTTCTGCTTGTTGCCTGTCCTTAGCAGTGGTTTCCTAGCAGCTATTTTACCATGAAGGCCTGCTGCACAAAGTCTCCTCTTAACAGTTGTTGTAGAGATGTGTCTGCTGCTAGAACTCTGTGTGGCATTGACCTGGTCTCTAATCTGAGCTGCTGTTAACCTGCGATTTCTGAGGCTGGTGACTCGGATACACTTATCCTCAGAAGCAGAGATGACTCTTGGTCTTCCTTTCCTGGGGCGGTCCTCATGTGAGCCAGTTTCTTTGTAGTGCTTGATGGTTTTTGCAACTGCACTTGGGGACACTTTCAAAGTTTTCCCAATTTTTCGGACTGACTGACCTTCATTTCTTAAAGTAGTGATGGCCACTCGTTTTTCTTTACTTAGCTGCTTTTTTCTTGCCATGATACAAATTCTAACAGTCTATTCAGTAGGACTATCAGCTGTGTATCCACCAGACTTCTGCTCAACACAACTGATGGGTCCAACCCCATTTATAAGGCAAGAAGTCCCACTTATTAAACCTGACAGGGCACACCAGTAAAGTGAAAACCATTCCCGGTGACTACCTCTTGAAGCTCAGCAAGAGAATGCCAAGAGTGTGCAAAGCAGTCATCAAAGCAAAAGGTGGCTACTTTGAAGAACCTAGAATATAAGACATATTTTCAGTTGTTTCACACTTTTTTGTTAAGTATATAATTCCACATGTGTTAATTCATAGTTTTGATGCCTTCAGTGTGAATTTACAACTTTCATAGTCATGAAAATACAGAAAAATCTTTAAATGAGAAGGTGTGTTCAAACTTTTGGTCTGTACTATATATATATATATATATATATATATATATATATTGAGGTTATATGCCGTATAGTGGAAATTGGTAATAAACATCTTTATGAGTTGAAACTACTGGCATAAAGATTTAGAAAGAAAATTTGTATAGTCTGCTCCATGTAATGGACATGGAGACGTATATGATATGGGGTAGTAGTGTGAAGGGAAAGAAGGTGAGTATCTCTTATGGCGATGCTATTTGCAGTCATAGGAGAGAGAGCACCAATGTGATTTCTAGCCTTAGTTATATTTTTCTAAAACAGTACTTACTTTTTCCGTACAACTATAGTTATTTTACACAGGGGTTCCCAACATGTTGTAGGCCCACATGTAGCTTGAAGGCTGATGATGTGTGACTCATGACTGTCTGCATGCTTGATGCATTAGCACCAGGTTTGGCCAACATATATGGAGAGCAGGTCTTTAGTTGATGATTTTTCAGAGTAGCCCCACACAGAAGGTCACATCTGAATGCACATATACTCTATATAATAAGGTGGAAATTGAATGATACTGCCAGTTAGAGAGGTGCTTGAAGCCGGTTGTATTAGTGTGTTGGGAATACTTTATGCAAGAATACCAAACAAGGGGAACACCTGGAAGTAAGTTTGCTCCGTATAAGAGAGTGCAATGTGTAGGTGCACAGTCACACTGTGCCCAGTCACACTGTGCCCATTAAAAGACAAAACATGGGATAAATATGCAGCGCCCCAGAGTCCTGGTCGTTGCAGTACTGTGGCTCCGCCACTAAGGGGAGCTATGGTATGTCTGATGGCACTGAAGGAGTTCATCTGACCAGGTATCACAGACACCAATACATTTCACAGCCGGGCCTCCGGGGGGAGCTAAGGGTTCTATTCACTAGGCCACTCCCCACCATAGTGGGTAAACTGGGGGTCAGGCAGGAAGTTAGAGGAGAAGCTGACTGGGTTGGAACCAGGCAACACCTTGTGGCAGAGGGTGTTGTGGGGGAAGATACAGTAGGGTCTCTGTCAGGGGTGGGATCCTGACAGAGGCTTGGCAACTTGAACGAACGTAACGGGACCGTGCCTGCTCAGGATAGCGGCGGTGCCCAAGGAGGGATCAGAAGCGAGATAGATTGTGCTGAGTGAGAAACGAGATCATAGCAATAGGAGAATACCAGTAGGAGTCGTGCTGTAAGACCGAGGCAACATCCTACTGAGGCGCATAACCGGTGGCCGGAACGCCGAGGGAGTATTATAATATCCAGCTTCAAGCAATACTCTAAACAGCGGCAGGACAGTCAGTCTAAGGCGGGCTGTCTAACTCAAATCACCTATGCAGTCTTGGGGGGCAACTTGTGGAGAGGGGCGACTCTAGGGTCCCGGAAGAGCTCCGAGCCTACCCGTCAAACGGGTGCCGTCCCAACCAGAATATCAGGGAGGGACGGAGGATTAGCGGAAGATCATCTAATCGAGTTGTGAGGGAACTTAAGAAACAGACACAACAGTTGTGGGGTACTTTCCGTAAGCACAGCAGGGAAGGACCACAACACATAGCGCAAGTAGGAAGGCACAGATTTCCACCTGTGAGGAGAACTCTGGAGGTGCCATTGGACTGGCCGGACTTGCGCAGCCTGGTGAACCGTATTCCGGACTGAGGACCCAGAGATCTTCAGTAAAGAGGTAAAGAGACTGCAACCTGGTGTCCTCGTTATTTACTGCGACCTGCACCCCACAACTGCACCGTTACCGTCACCACCATCTACATCTACCTACCCATTCACTGTGCGCCCCACGGCAGGGTCACGGACCGGGGCCTAGCCACCGTGACAACCCCAGAGCAGAGACTCAGAGGCCCGGTACCGGGTACCCCTCGGCCCTGCGGCGGTGGGGGCGCTACAAATACAAAGAGAAAATACTCCACAATAGATAAATAAATGGTAATAGTACATATAAAGAACATAGGGTACTTGGTTGATACTATTTTGATCAAAAATACGGAAAAGCAATCCCACTGCGACAAGGTGTACCCAATCAGGATGGTCTCTAACTCTAATATTCCTCCTCGCTATGTGCCAACAAGCCTCAAAACAGATGGGGCAGAGCAGAATCTAGACCTGACCTACAATGTCTCAGTGTGATTCCTGTGGGGAAGCTTTGGCTGTCATTATCTTAGTAATGGGGGTCTCTGGGTGTTACTACTGTGAAGAGGCACTGGATGCTGCTCGCGACTATTTTTAAGAGCTGAATGTGGCTCTTATAGATAGGTTGAAGACAATTATTCTTGTACTTTTGCCTCAAATCATCCCAAGATGACAACTTGGTGGTCCAATAAAAAATATAACCTACAGTATATGGTGCAAAGAGATTACCAAACGATTACGCTGGAGACAGGCATTGGAATTCTGGTAAATAAAGCATAATTAGCCAATTGACATGAACACAGTAGGTTAACGCACCACAATGCCTTCATTTTTTTACAGTGATATCTATTTTTGTACTGACGGGTTGGTGTGTTGATTCACATACAATTCCTGACTGAAGAAAGATGTGGATGGTTTCCTTGTTTTCATGACAATTAACAACAGGAAAGCTTGCTATACCCATGGTGCAAATTACAGGTTATGTTTAGCGATGTAACAGCCATAGAAGAGAATTTTCCTCATATAATGAAATCATTAGTATTCCACTGTACTTTTGCTAGACTTTAAAAAATGAGTAATGGAAAGAGTAGGCGACAAAAGGTTGGTTAATCCTTGTAGACTAAAGCTTCTACATGCTAGCCATTTTATTAATTTAAATATTAAACAACCTTGTAAGAAGCTTATACCAAAAACTCAATTAACTGTTTGGTTCCATGTGTCATGATTTCGAATGACATCCTTGAGACACTTGCACTGAAAAACATTTATTTGAAATGCTGCTAATGGTAGATTTTATTTAGCATCTGCACTTTCACAACTAAGCATACTGTAAAACAATTTTAAGTCATGTGCACATACATACAAATTAATATTTACGATAGTAGTCTGAAATCCTACCAAAAAGCTGCAACAGATTTATCTACAACATGTACAGCATCTTGAAAAAGTATTCATACCTTGGGAACTTTTCCACATTTTTCACATTACACTCATAAACTTAAATGTATTTAATTGGAAGTTTATGTGATACACCAACACAAAGCAACAAGTTTTTGTGAATTGTAAAGAAAATTATGCATGTTTCTCTAAACATGTAAATATATATATATATATATATATATATATATATATATATATATATATATATATATATATACACTCACCGGCCACTTTATTAGGTACACCATGCTAGTAACGGGTTGGACCCCCTTTTGCCTTCAGAACTGCCTCAATTCTTCGTGGCATAGATTCAACAAGGTGCTGGAAGCATTCCTCAGAGATTTTGGTCCATATTGACATGATGGCATCACACAGTTGCCGCAGATTTGTCGGCTGCACATCCCAAAGATGCTCCATACAAGGCAGGATGGATCCATGCTTTCATGTTGTTTACGCCAAATTCTGACCCTACCATCCGAATGTCGCAGCAGAAATCGAGACTCATCAGACCAAGCAACGTTTTTCCAATCTTCTACTGTCCAATTTCGATGAGCTTGTACAAATTGTAGCCTCAGTTTCCTGTTCTTAGCTGAAAGGAGTGGTACCCGGTGTGGTCTTCTGCTGCTGTAGCCCATCTGCCTCAAAGTTCGACGCATTGTGCGTTCAGAGATGCTCTTAGGCCTACCTTGGTTGTAACGGGTGGCGATTTGAGTCACTGTTGCCTTTCTATCAGCTCGAACCAGTCTGCCCATTCTCCTCTGACCTCTGGCATCAACAAGGCATTTCCGCCCACAGAACTGCCGCTCACTGGATTTTTTTTCTTTTTCGGACCATTCTCTGTAAACCCTAGAGATGGTTGTGCGTGAAAATCCCAGTAGATCAGCAGTTTCTGAAATACTCAGACCAGCCCTTCTGGCACCAACAACCATGCCACGTTCAAAGGCACTCAAATCACCTTTCTTCCCCATACTGATGCTCGGTTTGAACTGCAGGAGATTGTCTTGACCATGTCTACATGCCTAAATGCACTGAGTTGCCACCATGTGATTGGCTGATTAGAAATTAAGTGTTAACAAGAAGTTGGACAGGTGTACCTAATAAAGTGGCCGGTGAGTGTATATATATGTCTATATACAGTTGAAGCCAGAAGTTTACATATACTATATAAAAAGACACATATGCATGTTATTCTCAATATCTGACATGAAATCAGAATAAACCTTTCCCGTTTTAAGTAAATTAGGATTACCATAATTATTAATATTTGCCGAATGCCACCTCCCTGCAGGACCCAGAAGGAGCCCAGCGGCCATGTTGGATCTGGGGCCTGCAGGGAGGAGAACGGAGGAGAGGGTCTCAGGGAAGCATGCAGGGAGCCCAGTCCCTGCACGATGCTTCCCTATGCCGCCGTAACGCTGCGATCATGTTTGATCACAGCGTTCCGGGGGTTAATGTGCCAGGAGCAGTCCGTGACCGCTCCTGGCACATAGTGCCGGATGTCAGCTGTGATAGTCAGCTGACACCCGGCCCCGATCTGCCGCGCTTCCCCCGTGAGCGCGACTGATTGGTGATGATGTACTATCCCGTCGGTGGTCATATGGGCCCATACCAACTCGACGGGAAAATACATCATATGTTAGAAAGGGGTTAATACTTGGTGGCAAAACCCTTGTTGGCAAACACCGTAGTCAGATGTTTTTTGTAGTTGATGATGAGGTTTGCGCGCATGTCAGGAGGAATTTTGGTCCACTCCTCTTTACAGATCATGTGTAAATCATTAAGATTTTGAAACTGTCGCTTGGCAACTTGGAGCTTCAACTCTCTCCATAAGTTTTCTATGGGATTAAGGTCTGGAGACTAGCTAAGCCACTCCATGACCTTAATGTGCTTCTTTTTGAAACACTCCTTTGTGGCCTTGGCTGTATGTTTTGAGTAATTGTCTTGCTGGAAGACCCAGCCATGACCCATTTTTAATGTCCTGGCAGAGGGAAAGAGGTAGTCACTCAGGATTTTACGGTACATGGCTCCATCCATTCTCCCATTGATGCAGTGAAGTATGTTGTGATCCGCTTTTTGGGCTCCCCTAGTGGTGGCTGGTGGTACTGGAGAGTTGTGTGTTCTTTTCTGCCTCAGCTCACCTGCTTCCATCAGTTTTGGGAGTTCCCTATTTAGCCTTGCTCTCCAGTCACTTCCTTGCCGGTCATCATTGTAACCTGAGTCTTTCAGTTGCATGTTCCTGCTACCAGTCTGCTGATCAGCTAAGTGGACTCTTGTCCTTTTTGTTTTGTATTTTTTGTCCAGTTTACAGTTTGTCATTTCCTGTTACTGGAAGCTCTTGTGGACTGAAATTGCCACTCCTGTGTCATGAGTTGACACAGGAGTCTTAAAGTAATTTCAGGATGGGTTTTTGAAAGGGTTTTTCAGCTGACCGTGAAGTCCTCTTTTGTATCCTTCCTCTATCTAGTAAGTGGACCTCGCTTTGCTAAATCTACCTTCATACTGTGTATGTCTTTTCCTCTGAACTCACCGTTAATATATGTGGGGGCTACTATCATCTTTGGGGAATTTCACTAGAGGTAAGCCAGGTCTGTTCCTTCCTCTTCCAGGTATAGTTAGTTCTCCGGCTGGCGCATGGCATCTAGGCAGCCGTAGGAATGCTTCCTGGCTACTGTTAGTTGTGTGGTAGATTTAGGTCACGGTCAGCTTGAGTTTCCATCACCCGAGGGCTAGTCTGTTATTTTGTGTTTCTGATGTTCCCATGCCATTGGGGAATCATGACAGTATGACCGGCCGCTGTTAAAGTAATTGGCAGAAGAATGGAGAGTAAAAGAAGTCTGTAGATTTATATTTTTTTTTCCTCACATGTTTGCTACTTAGTTGGCTCAGTTGTATTTCTGCTCTATTTACAGCCTTGCCTTTCTCTCCTTCTAATCCTTGAATGGCTCTGATCTCTCCGGTTTAAGGATGGACTCTCAGAGTTTGGCTGCAGGTTTAAATAATCTTGCTACGAAGGTTCAGAATTTACAAGATTATGTTATACATGCTCCTATTTCTGAACCTAAGATTCCTACACCAGAGGTATTTTCCGGAGATAGATCTCGGTTTCAGAATTTCAAATGTAATTGTAAATTATTCTTTTCTCTCAGACCTCACTCCTCTGGAGATCCTGTTCAGCAGGTTAAGATTGTGATTTCTTTGCTGCGAGGTGACCCTCAAAATTGGGCATTTTCATTGACACCAGGGGATCCTGCGTTGCTCAATGTGGATGCGTTTTTTCTGGCTTTAGGGTTGCTGTATGAGGAACCTAATTTGGAGATTCAAGCTGAAAAAGTTTTAATAGCCCTGTCTCAAGGGCAAGATGAAGCTGAGATATACTGCCAAAAATTTCGTAAATGGTCTGTGCTTACTCAGTGGAATGAGTGTGCCCTAGCGGCAATTTTCAGAGAAGGCCTTTCTGATGCCGTTAAGGATGTCATGGTGGGGTTTCCTACGCCCACAGGTCTGAATGAGTCCATCACAATGGCGATTCAGATTGATCGGCGTTTGCGGGAGCGCAAACCCGTGCACCATTTGGCGGTATCTTCTGAAGGGACGCCAGAGAAAATGCAATGTGACAGAATTCTGTCAAGAAGCGAGCGGCAGAATTATAGGCGCAAAAATGGCTTGTGCTTCTACTGTGGTGATTCCGCGCATGTTATATCAGCATGCTCTAAACGTACTAGGAAGGTTGACAAGTCTGTTTCTATTGGCACTTTACAGTCTAAATTTCTTCTGTCTGTAACTCTGATTTGTTCATTATCAGTTATTACCGTGGATGCCTATGTGGACTCTGGCGCCGCTCTGAGTCTCATGGATTGGTCCTTCGCCAGGCGCTGTGGGTTTGATTTGGAGCCTCTGGAAGTTCCTATACCTCTGAAGGGTATTGATTCTACACCTCTGGCTTGTAATAGACCACAGTTCTGGACGCAAGTGACTATGCGTATGACTCCAGACCATCAGGAGATGATTCGCTTCCTCGTGTTGCATAATTTACATGATGTGTTAGTGCTTGGATTACCATGGTTGCAATCTCATAACCCAGTACTGGACTGGAAAACTATGTCTGTGTTAAGCTGGGGATGTCGGGGGGCTCATGGGGACATACCTTTGGTTTCTATCTCGTCATCTATTCCCTCTGAGGTTCCGGCATTTTTGTCGGATTTTGGGGATATTTTTGAAGAGCCTAAAATTGGTTCTCTCCCTCCCCACAGAGAGTGTGATTGCGCCATAGATCTGATTCCAGGCAGTAAATTTCCAAAGGGTCGTTTGTTTAACCTATCTGTACCTGAGCATGCTGCCATGCGAGAGTATGTTAAGGAGTCCCTGGAAAAGGGACATATTCGTCCTTCTTCATCACCTTTAGGAGCTGGGTTTTTCTTTGTCTCTAAAAAGGATGGCTCGCTGAGGCCTTGTATTGATTATCGACTCCTGAATAAAATTACTGTCAAATATCAGTATCCGTTGCCGCTGCTTACTGATTTGTTTGCTCGCATAAGGGGGGCTAAGTGGTTCTCCAAGATTGATCTCCGTGGGGCGTATAATTTGGTGCGAATTAAGCAAGGGGATGAGTGGAAAACCGCATTTAATACGCCTGAGGGCCACTTTGAGTATTTAGTAATGCCTTTCGGCCTTTCTAATGCACCTTCAGTTTTTCAGTCCTTTATGCATGATATTTTCCGTGAATATCTGGATAAATTTATGATTGTGTATTTGGACGATATTTTGATTTTTTCTGAGGACTGGGAGTCTCATGTTCAGCAGGTCAGGAGGGTTTTTCAGGTCTTGCGGGAGAATTCTCTGTGTGTAAAGGGTTCTAAGTGTGTTTTTGGGGTTCAAAAGATTTCCTTTTTGGGGTACATTTTTTCCCCTTCTGTTGAGATGGACCCTGTCAAGGTTCGGGCTATTTGTGACTGGACGCAGCCTACTTCTCTAAAGGGTCTTCAGAAGTTCTTGGGCTTTGCTAATTTTTATCGTTGATTTATAACTGGTTTTTCTGGTGTTGCTAAGCCTCTTACGGATTTGACTAAGAAGGGTGCTGATGTTGCCAATTGGTCCTCTGCCGCTGTGGAGGCCTTTCGGGAACTTAAGCGCTGCTTTTCGTCTGCCCCTGTGTTGCGCCAGCCTGATGTCTCTCTCCCCTTTCAGGTTGAGGTCGATGCTTCCGAGATCGGAGCAGGGGCGGTTTTGTCGCAGAAAAGTTCCGATTGCTCAGTGATGAGACCTTGTGCGTTCTTTTCTCGAAAATTTTCTGCCGCCGAAAGAAATTATGATGTCGGTAATCGGGAGCTTTTGGCCATGAAGTGGGCATTTGAGGAGTGGCGTCATTGGCTTGAGGGTGCTAGACATCAGGTGGTGGTTTTGACTGATCACAAGAATCTGATTTATCTTGAGTCCGCCAGGCGCCTGAATCCTAGACAGGCGCGCTGGTCGTTGTTTTTCTCTCGGTTTAATTTTGTGGTCTCATATCTACCAGGTTCTAAGAATGTGAAGGCAGATGCCCTTTCTAGGAGTTTTGAGCCTGATTCCCCTGGTGATTCGGAACCTACAGGTATCCTTAAGGATGGGGTGATATTATCCGCTATTTCCCCAGATCTGCGACGTGCTTTGCAAGAGTTTCAGGCGGATAGACCTGATCGCTGTCCACCTGGTAGACTGTTTGTTCCTGATGATTGGACCAGTAGAGTCATCTCGGAGGTTCATTCTTCTACGCTGGCGGGTCATCCTGGAATTTTTGGTACCAGGGATTTGGTGGCTAGATCCTTCTGGTGGCCATCTCTGTCTCGAGATGTGCGTGTTTTTGTGCAGTCTTGTGATGTGTGTGCTCGGGCCAAGCCTTGTTGTTCTAGGGCTAGCGGGTTGTTGTTGCCCTTGCCTATTCCGAAGAGGCCTTGGACGCATATCTCGATGGACTTTATTTCTGATCTTCCTGTCTCTCAGAGGATGTCTGTTATCTGGGTGGTGTGTGACCGTTTTTCTAAGATGGTTCATTTGGTGCCATTGCCGAAGTTGCCTTCCTCGTCTGAGTTGGTTCCTTTGTTTTTTCAAAATGTGGTTCGCTTGCATGGTATTCCTGAAAATATCGTTTCTGATAGGGGTACCCAGTTCGTTTCTAGATTTTGGCGGGCATTCTGTGCCAGGTTGGGCATTGATTTGTCTTTTTCGTCTGCCTTCCATCCTCAGACTAATGGCCAGACGGAGCGAACTAATCAGACTTTGGAGACGTATTTGAGGTGTTTTGTGTCTGCGGATCAGGATGATTGGGTTGCCTTTTTGCCGTTGGCGGAGTTTGCTCTTAATAATCGGGCTTGTTCGGCCACTTTGGTTTCCCCTTTCTTTTGCAATTCGGGGTTTCATCCCCGTTTTTCTTCTGGTCAGGCGGAGTCTTCGGATTGTCCTGGAGTAGATGCTGTGGTGGATCGGTTGTATCGGATTTGGGAACAAGTGGTGGACAATTTGAATTTGTCCCAGGAGAGGACTCAGCGGTTTGCTAACCGCCAGCGTCGGGTTGGTCCTCGCCTTCGTGTTGGGGACTTGGTGTGGTTGTCTTCCCGTTTTGTCCCAATGAGGGTTTCTTCTCCTAAATTTAAGCCTCGGTTCATCGGTCCCTATAGGATTTTGGAGATTATTAACCCTGTTTCCTTTCGTTTGGACCTCCCGGCATCTTTCGCTATCCATAATGTGTTCCATCGGTCGTTGTTGCGGAGATACGAGGTGCCGGTGGTTCCTTCTGCTGAGCCTCCTGCTCCTGTGCTGGTTGAGGGTGAATTGGAGTACGTTATAGAGAAGATCTTGGACTCCCGTATTTCCAGGCGGAGACTCCAGTATCTGGTTAAATGGAAGGGCTATGTTCAGGAAGATAATTCTTGGGTAACTGCCTCTGATGTTCATGCCTCGGATTTGGTTCGTGCCTTTCATAGGGCTCATCCAGGTCGCCCTGGCGGTTCTTGTGAGGGTTCGGTGCCCCCTCCTTAAGGGGGGGGGTACTGTTGTGATCCGCTTTTTGGGCTCCCCTAGTGGTGGCTGGTGGTACTGGAGACTTGTGTGTTCTTTTCTGCCTCAGCTCACCTGCTTCCATCAGTTTTGGGAGTTCCCTATTTAGCCTTGCTCTCCAGTCACTTCCTTGCCGGTCATCATTGTAACCTGAGTCTTTCAGTTGCATGTTCCTGCTACCAGTCTGCTGATCAGCTAAGTGGACTCTTGTCCTTTTTGTTTTGTATTTTTTGTCCAGTTTACAGTTTGTCATTTCCTGTTACTGGAAGCTCTTGTGGACTGAAATTGCCACTCCTGTGTCATGAGTTGACACAGGAGTCTTAAAGTAATTTCAGGATGGGTTTTTGAAAGGGTTTTTCAGCTGACCGTGAAGTCCTCTTTTGTATCCTTCCTCTATCTAGTAAGTGGACCTCGCTTTGCTAAATCTACCTTCATACTGTGTATGTCTTTTCCTCTGAACTCACCGTTAATATATGTGGGGGCTACTATCATCTTTGGGGAATTTCACTAGAGGTAAGCCAGGTCTGTTCCTTCCTCTTCCAGGTATAGTTAGTTCTCCGGCTGGCGCATGGCATCTAGGCAGCCGTAGGAATGCTTCCTGGCTACTGTTAGTTGTGTGGTAGATTTAGGTCACGGTCAGCTTGAGTTTCCATCACCCGAGGGCTAGTCTGTTATTTTGTGTTTCTGATGTTCCCATGCCATTGGGGAATCATGACAGAAGTAGTCCTGTGCCCTTAGCAGAGAAACACCCCCAAAACATAATGTTTCCACCTCCATGTTTGACAGTGGGAACGGTGTTCTTTGGGTCATAGGCAGCATTTCTCTTCCTCCAAACACAGTGACTTGAGTTAATGTCAGACCTTAATTTTTGTCAGACCACAGCACCTTCTCCCATTCACTCACAGAATCATCCAGGTGTTCAATGGCAATCTTCAGATGGGCCTGCTTGTGTGCCTTCTTGAGCAGGGAAATCTTGAGGGCACTGCAGGATTTTAAATCTTTATGGCGTAATGTGTTACCAATTTTTCTTGGTGAACTGTGGTCCCAGCTGCCTTGAGATCATTAGCAAGCTCCCACCTGTGTAGTTTTAGGCTGATCTTCCACCTTCCTTATGATCAAGAATACCCCACATGATGAGATTTTGCATGGTGCCCCAGATCGATGTTGGTCATTTTGTATTTCCTCCATGTTCTTATTATTGCACCAACAGTTGTCTCCTTCTCACCCAGCATCTTTCTAATGGTTTTGTAGCCCATTCCAGCTTTGTGCAGGTCTATGATCTTGTCCCTGACATCCTTATAAAGCTCTTTGGTCTTGCCCATGTTGTAGAGGTTAAAGTCTGACTGATTAATTGAGTCTGTGGACAGGAGTCTTTTATAAAGGTGACTATGTAAGACAGCTGTCTTTAATGCAGGAAACCTGTTGATTAGGAGCTTCTAACTGGTCTGTAAGAGCCTGAACTCTGGTTGGTATGACATCAAATACTTATTTCTCACTGCAAAATGCAAATACATTTATATAATTTATACAATGTGATTTTCTGGAATTTGTTTTTGATATTCTGTCTCTCAATGTTAAAATTAACCTTACCTTAAAATTAGACTGTTATAGACTGTTCATGTCTTTGTCAGTGGGCAAACTTACAAAATCAGCAGAGGATCAAATACTTTTTTTCCCCCACTGTACCTTGAGCTAAACCAGTGTTTCACAAATGCCAATCCTCATGGCCTCCTACAGGTCATGTGTTCAGGATTTCTCATATCATTGTAAAGGTGAAAGAATTCCTGATGCCTTGATACTTCCACCACCGGTACCATACTAAGGAAATTCTGAGAACATGACCTGTTGGGAGCCATGAGGACTGGAGTTTGGGAACACTGATCTAAACCATTCCATAGTAGCTCTTGCAGTATGTTTAGGTCATACTCCTGCTGGAATGTAAACCTTACATTCCAGTCTCAAGTCTCTTGCATCCTCTAACAGGTTTTCCTTCAGAACTGCCTGTCCCTGATGAAGAAAAGCATTCCCAAATTATGATGCTGCCATCACCATGTTTGGCCGATGGGAATGGTGTTTTCAGGGTGATGTGCAGTGGTAGTTTTCCATCACACAGGGTTTTGCATTTAGCACAAAAAGTTCTACTTTGGTCTCATCTGATCAGACCACTTTCTTGAACATGCTATGAAGGGGACACAGCTAGTATGAGGAAGAAGGTACTCTGTTCTAATGAGACCAAAGTAGAACTAAATACAAAAGGCTATGTGTGATGGAAAAATAACCTGACATCACCCTGAAAACACCATCCCCATTGTCAAACATGGTGGAGGCACATTATGCTGTGGGAATGCTATTCTTAAGCATGGACAAGGAATCTGATCAGAGTTGATGGGAAGATGGATAGCATTAATTCCTTGAGGAAATGTTAGAAGCTGAAAAAGACTTGAGAATGGGGCGTAGGTTCACCTTCCAGCAAGACAACAATCCTAAACATACTGCCAGACCTAAAATGGAATGATCAGAGCATAGCAATGTGTTTGAAAGACCCAGTCACAGTCTAGACCTAAATTCCATTGAGAATCTGTGACTTAAAAATTGCTGTTCACAGAAACTCTCCATCCAATCTCACTCAGCTAGAGCTATTTTGCAAAGAAAAATGGGTAAAAATTTCAGCCTTTAGATGTGCAAAGCTTGTGGAGGCAGACCCCAAAACACTTGCAGCAGTAATTTCAGAGAAAGGTGGTCCTTCAAAATATTGACACGGGGGGCTGAATACAAATGCACACATCACAATTTTGAGATTTATATTTTTTAAAGATTTAGAAAACCATGCATCATTTCCGTTACGCCTCACAAATACTTGCTACTTTGTGTTCGTAAATCACATAAAATACATTAAAGTTTATGGGTGTAACATGAAAAAATGAAAAAAAAATTCACAGGGCATAAATACTTTTTCAAGACACTGTATCTGGGGTCTTCTTAAACTCTACACTACACATTCAGTTTTATTCTAAAAACGTACTGAGTGAACTTATGCAAAAACAGGTTTTAAGATTAAAGAAAATGGTCTGTTCTGTTTCTCCGAAACAGCACCACCCCTGGTCATTGGTAATATTTTGCATTGTATCTTCGCCCCATTATATGTTGCCCTGCAGTTAAAACATCTTGCAGATTATCATACCTTGTACAATAGTGGTTAGAACCCGGATCATCACAGATCAGCAGTTCCCAGTGTAGCACAGTTTGTACGGTAGTCATTTTCCATCTCCCAGAGTCATTGGGTAAGTTCTGTTCTTTACTGTAGAGTGTTAGCTCTTATGGTCAGCAGGGTCCTTCATCTTTCTCCTGTAGTGTAAGCTGTTATGATCAGCACGGACCTCTATCTCTCACCTGTCCTGTAGAGTGTAAACTCTTATGGTCATCTGGGTTATAGCTGTCTTTCCTGTAGAGTGTAATTTCTAATGGCGAGCCACGCTCTTTATGTCTCTCTCACCTCTCCCCCTTATGTATTTTCTGATCAGTTACAAGTAGTGTTGAGCATTCCGATACCGCAAGTATCGGGTATCAGACGATATTTGCGGTATCGGAATTCCGATACCGAGTTCCGATATTTTTGTGATATCGGAATCGGAAGTTCCCAGTGTATGGTTCCCAGGGTCTGGAGGAGAGGAGACTCTCCTTCAGGCCCTGGGATCCATATTCATGTAAAAAATAAAGAATAAAAATAAAAAATATGGATATACTCACCCCTCCGACGGAGCCTGGACCTCAGACGTGCAACCGGCAGCCTCCGTTCCTAAGAATGAGCGAGTGAAGGACCTGCGATGACGTCGCGGCTTGTGATTGGTCGCGTGAGCGGTCACATGAGCGGTCACACGACCAATCACGACGTCATCGCAGGTCTTTCACTCGCTCATTCTTAGGAACGGAGGCTGCCGGTTACAGCGGTTACTACTAGGGCGCGTCAGAGGGGTGAGTATATCCCTATTTTTTATTTTTATTCTTTATTTTACACATGAATATGGATCCCAGGGCCTGAAGGAGAGTTTCCTCTCCTTCAGACCCTGGGAACCATCCAGGATACCTTCCGATACTTGTGTCCCATTGACTTGTATTGGTATCAGGTATCGGTATCGGCAATATCCGATATTTTTCGGATATCGGCCGATACCATCCGATACCAATACTTTCAAATATCGGAAGGTATCGCTCAACACTAGTTACAAGCTTTCCAGTATTGAGACACAAATTGAACTTTTTGGGAAAATCTGGTGAACCTGGCAAACACAAATTTTCAAAGATCTGTTCATCTAAAATTTCCCGCATCTCCACCTAACACTAGCTATAGCTCTGACTGCACGTCATTGAATATTAGAAAACAATATTTATCCTTCTGACATAAATGTACATTTTTGTGCAGTAGACATTTGAGTGCCAATAATTCCTATTAAAAAGATTGAACATACACATATTTGTACTATATGAAGATTAAATGAATACCATTGTGTAACTTGCATATGATTCAAATTCTATAATTTTTGTGTTTCATTTCAATAGGTCTCTGGCATAAATATTAAAAAAAAGTATGTAGTTTGGGATGAACATTTTTCTCAAACACTTTTTTTCACCATGGTTGTAGCTACTGTACAGACAAAAATCATCAAAATCACTTGGCATGGTACTCGATCTTGAGCCATGGAGACTCGAAGGATAAACGATCTGTAGGAAGATAGATTTTGTGCAAACCTACATAGATCCACCATGGTCTTCTCCTCTGTTATCTTGATAGTATCAAGCTGGTTGCAGGTCTTCCTCTTGCATGTTCCTTCTATTCTTCAAACCATGATGTCCTGCTCCTGTGATTGCTCTCTTCGTATGATTTGTTCAAATTAAGCAAGTCGAAGCTTGGTGATCCTTGCTACGAATGACATCTGGTTTGATTTTTTCCATTCCAAAATTGACCTGTTAGTTCTTCTTGCCATCCATGGTAATGATTAATAATAATAATAATAATACTACCTTCTCCAGCACCACATTTCAAAGGTGTCTATTCTTCTATCTTGTTTCTTTATTGCCCAGATTTCGCATCTGTATGTTACAACAGAAAACACTAAACAATGTATGAGCCATGCCTTCATCACCAGTGAAATGTTCTTTAATTTGAAGACCTTGCCCAGTGACTTACTTGTTGATTTTTCCATAGCTATTTTCCTATTGACTCCCGGTGTCATCTCTGCATCTTGAGTGATCATTGATCCGAGTAGGTTTAAGACCTTTGCAACTTCCAGTTTGTCACTGTCCATCTCAAATGGGTCTCGGTCGTACCTGGTAGTAGTCAATATCTTTGTCTTATTTGTGTTGAGTAACAGTCCCATGTTCGAGCTTTCCATTTTTACACTCTATAATAAGTCTTTCATTCCATCTACGCTTGTTGCTATCAATGTTGTATCATCTCTGTATTTAAAATTGCTTCGATGATTCATCCAGCAATTTTGATACCTTCTTCTTTTTCAGCAAGTACAGCCTTCTTGAAACTAACTTCTGCATATAAATTGAAGATAAATGGTAACAGGATGCAGCCTTGTCTCACGCCTTGCTCTACTTTGAACCATGCCGTGTCACCATGTTCCTTTTGCACTGTTGCTTCTTGACGAAAGTAAAAGTTCCTAATGAGGCCGTTTCGCACTACAAGTGCTTGGACCCGTCGAAGCACTTGTAGTGCGAAACGGCCGTCATCCGTACTCCACTTACCGCACCCTCCTTATGTACCTGCAGTCCTGATGGATTTTAAAGCTTATCTTCAATAAAAATCACGAAATTACACAGCAATAACTGGGTGAGTGCCCCATTCTTCATCTTTTTGTCCACAGTTGAAGGCTTTGCTGTAGTTGATGAAGCAAAAATAGATCTCCTTGTTGTATTCTTTGGCCTTTTCCGTTATCTCTGTAATATTAGCGATCACAAATTTTGGTCCTCTGTCTTTTCTGATTCCTGCTTACTGATCTGGCAGCTCTTTGTCAAAGTAAGTCTGTCTGTCTTTGTAAGATCTTCAGTAGTATTTTGCTGGCATGAGGTATGAGTGCAATAGTCCGATAGATTCAACAGTCAGCAGCATCTCTCCTTCTTTGGAATAGGAATAAACACGGATCTTGTCAACTCCTTGGGTCATTTACCAGTTGTCCATATCTGTTGACACAGGTGTGTGATGACATCAACTACTGCTTCAGAAGCCTTTATTAGCTCTGTTGGAATATTGTTACATTCAGATGCTTTGTTGTTTGACAGAAACTTTATCACAGCAGAAACTTCTTTTTTCAGGATGCTTGACTATCTATCTTTTCCAGTCTCAGTTTCTTCCTTTATCACTGAGTCTTTCTTGTAGAGATGCTTTGTGAACTCTTTCCATCTTTTATTGACCTGTTCTGGTTCAGTTAGTTTGTTACCATTGAAATCTTTTAACATGCCCACTCTTGGTGGTAACTTTTGTTGTATCTCTTTAATTTTTAGGTATGCCTTCATGGTCTTGCCCAACAGATGATCCCTTTCTATCTCTGTACATATCTTTTGATGATTTGTCTGCTTGAATGGCTCTTTTCAGTCTTTTACTGATGGTGTCTGCTTCCTGCTTGTTACCTTTTGCTTTTGCCATTCATCTGGAGCGCCCCCACGTGTAGGGAAATGGGGTACTCGGTACCGGGTCTATCTCTCTCTCGGTTCTGGGGATGTCACGGTAGCCCGACCCGGTCCGTGGCCCTTCTGAGGGGCGCCCAATCAAAAGTGTAATTGTTTGTACGGTGTTCGTGACGCCACCTGTGGTATTCGGTCAGGGTGACCAACGCTGCTAGGGGTCCGCTGGGGTGATGGAATGGCAGCTAGATGGTGTACCTTCCCACAGGCGAAGTATGTCCCCAGGGCTTCCCAGATGTGTAGGTGGTGATGGTGGACGTTGTAAGGCGCAATGAATAACGAGGACACAAAGGTTGCAGTCTCTTTACCTTTTACTGAAGACTTCAGAGTCAACAGTCCAGAGTACCGTTCACAGGGCACACTAAGTCCGGCCGGTCCGAAGGCACATCCAGAGTTCCCTTATCCAGGTGGAAATCAGTAGCCTTCCTACCAGCGCCTGTGTGTTGTAGTACCTCCCTGATGAGCACCACGGGATAGTCCTCACAACTTTCGTGGATGTTTCTGATGTTCTCTCTCTCTCTGTCCCCCAGATGATATGGATAGGACAACCCGTATGACGGGGTAGGCCTGGACCTATTTTATAGGGACCCTAGAGACGCCCCTCTCCCACAATTTGCCTCCGTGTCTTCATAGGTATTAAGTTCGGGCAGCCAACTTGGAATCAACTGTCCTGCCGGTCTCTGAAGTAATGCGTAGAGCCTATTACTCCCTCGGTGTTCCGGCCACCGGCTACGCGCCTCAGAAGGAGGCTGCCGATCTCGGGGGCAGAACTCCTCCTGGTATTATCTTCTTGTGCTGTGACTTCGTTTCTCACTCTCCACAATATACTTTGCTTCGTGTCCTTTCTTAGGATACTGCCGCAATGAAGTGCAGGCGCAGCTCCGTAACGTTCTATCTCGTGCTTGGCCTCTGTCAGGATCCCACCTGACAGGGACCCTCTGTCTGCAGCTCAGATGTTCCTCCTTCTCCCCCTGTCTGCCTGACAGGTCCTCTCTGGGTCTAACCCAGGCAGCTTCTGACTGACTTCCTATCCAACCCACCAGTTTTACCCGTGTGTGAGGAGTGGCCTAGTAAATAGAACCTTTGCTCCCCCTGGTGGACTGGAGTGTGAAGTGTAGTGTGTGACTGTGATACCTGGTCAGGTGAACTCCTTTAGTACCATCAGACGTAACATCACTCCCCCTTGTGGAAGAGCGACATTACTGCAACGACCAGGACTCTGAGGCGCTGCACATCTTTCTTTGATGATTTTTAGGGTCTCTTCTGTTAACCATGGTTGGGGGGTCTCTTCCGTCTCTTGCTTAATGTAGCACTGGCCTTTTTGGTAATAATAGTTTTATAAGTGTCCATAATTTCTCAGGCTTTCTTTCATCTGTGTCCATTGATGTAAATCGTTTGTGCAGACCATTCTAAAAAATGTCAAATGTGTTGGTGTGATGCTAGTGACTACTCACGGACAGGCTGTGAGGCAGAAGAGTCAGACGTTCCAAGGTCAATACCGAGGGAGTACATAGATAACCAAAGGAGAAGACAAAGGTGTAAGTCAGGTCACAATCCAGGGTCAATAACAAGAGGAAGCGGAGCAAAAGCCGAAGGACAATACAAAGGACGGTCCAATGGGTCAGGCAGAAGATCAGAACTCAGAGCAACAGCTTAGCACTCACCAAGAAGCACAAACTACATCTGGCAGGGATCAGGGGCAGACAGCTCAGTTAAGTAGCTATGCGATTACCAGAACACTGAACACCTGCAGAAGTCCTGCACGCCCCAGTCACAGACTGGACAGCAGAGCTGTCAATCAAGGCACAAACAGCCCAGCAAACCCATCACAGAATTGGACAACCAAGCTGTCAATCAAGACACAGACAGCTCAACAAGACAGTTTCCACAAAATAGCATAGCAATCATTCACTGAGTGGAGGAATTGTGACAGTTGGTCAAAACAAAGTTGGAAGTGGCCTGTTGTCTAGTCTATTTGTTCATCTCGACTCTAATCTTTGATGGCAAAAGTTCATGATCAGTTCCACAATCAGCTCCTGGCCTTTTCACACTAATGATTGATGACCTAAATCTTTAGCATTAACATGTGTAATCCAACTGATTATTATAGGTCCCATTCAGTGAGGTCCATGAGTAGAGTATCTGTTTGTGATTTTGGAAGAAGATCTTCATGATGAACAGTTGATTTGTTGTACAAAAGTCAATGAATCTTCCTCCAGCCTCATTTTGTTCATCAAGTACGTTTCCAACAGCAATTCCATGTTTGCCATGCCACAATTTGGCATTCAAGTCTCCAATGATAACAAATAAGTCTTGTTTTGGAGCCTTGCTGATTTTCTCTTGAACATAATTGTGGAATAGTTCAATGTCCTCCTCCTCGTCATCTGTTTTTGGGAGTAGACTTTTATGACTGTGACATGGATTGGTGCTCCTTGTAGCTGTATTGAGATGATTCTATTATCACTGACTGCATTTTACATCGGGACTCAATGTTAGTTTGACTGGAAAGTTCATCTTAATTCGCTAATTTCAAGTAAGTTGAGTCCTGTTCTGTTCATTTTGGTTTTGCTTTGGTTTATGGTTCGTACATTCCAAGTTTATAACTTTATGATATCTCTGCAGCTTTTCATGTTCCCTTTGAACCAAGCAACATCAGCACCAAGACGACTTTATGGCTTTGATTCTAGCGCATCATAAGCATTGAGCATACTCAGGTTGACCATTGGCTCTTCTCCGGTAGCTTGTTGAGTGTCTTCCGGCTTAGTGGCGAACCTTCCAGCACCATAACAAATTCTTTTAGTTGTACTTTCCATCAAGTTTGATTGATATGATATGAAAGTAGATTGCCATTCCTTTTTTGTGTGAGGTAATGTGGCACCCATGAAGGAGCCACACTGAATCGCGCTTGGCAGTATGCTTAGTCTGACACCTCAGTTGAAACCTGTCCACCTAGGGTGTCACTGATGGGGAAAAAATGTACACATAGAAATGGAAATTTTATTTTCACAAATTGGAGCCTGTTAATATTCTGATGGCCTTTTAGTGATAAATACATTTTATGATGTTACTGTATATTGCTCCTCATCTTGAATAATCACATTTTAGTCTTCATTAGGAAAAAAATCTAAACTATTATCTATATGTTATGTCCTAGATCCTAATCTATATTGTACCCTATGCTGTACACTATTATATCACAGTCTATTCATAGTATACAAGTTATGCTTAAGTACTAACTCTTGTACTATACATTAGAACATCACAACACTGATATACAAAAGATGCATAACACTATATACATGATGCATTTGGTGACTTCAGGGGAAAGGAATGTGTTAGTACAGACCACCACTCTTACAGATGTATCATACACTTTACTGGATGCAGCCCTTGTGATACAATCAAAGATTTTAGATCTAATATGTAGGAGAGCTCGGAAAGCTAACCCCACTCACACCCCTGATTAGCAGCTTCCTGTGTATACTGTATATTGGCAGTAAGCTGCTTATCAGTGCTGGGGGAGTGGTTGGACCAGGAAGTACATGGGCAGCTAGTCTGGCAGTGATAATCTCCTGCTGATAAAACACTAATTGGATTGGAACAACAGCACACAGCCTAATAAGTGACACATCCCTGAAATCAGTGTCTCAGTCTGCCTCATGCTGCCCTCAGATTTTCTAGCAAAAAACTGCTTACACTGAGAGATTAATTTTAAAGTTCTGTTCTTTCTGAGATTTTTTTTCCAGTGACTGACAGCCTTCCTTGTATAAATGTACATACAGGGATAGCTGTCAGTCATTGATAGGACTGCCTTCTGCGAAAAAAATTGGGTTTCATTACAAATTTTGCACTATTTGCTTTCTATAGCCATTATGTTGTACTGTCTATTGTTGGTGTAACGTGGTGCAGGGTGGTAGCCATGGGCGATTTACTCCTCTCTTACACCTGGCAGGTTACATGAAGGTGGGGATCCTGGCTGGGTGTGTGGATTTTGTCTAAAGGGGCACTACGCCCTTGATGTCAGTGACTTTGGCTGGCCTGGACCGGATGTTGAACGCTTCAATGAGGGATACCACCACTCAAAAATAAAGCCTTTTACTTAACAGTAACTTGGTGGGAATTCTGTACAATAGATAGCGGGTGCAAAACTTTACAAATGTTTATTTCACAATATGGAGCATCTTCACAAATCTCTATATCTCTTCAAGTTTACTGGTTCGTGCCTCACATTTCTCTGTCTTCACCACCACACAGCACACTACTACAGTCCAGTTAGTGAAAGTCCTAATCTCAACCAGCGTTTCCACATCCTCTTCCCTCTAAGGAAAAGTAGCTTGCCAATATGGCTGGTACTTAGCTTCTCTGCTTGCTTCTCTGTACCGTTCTGGCCCATTACCTCTCTGAGTTTTATACTCGAGGCCATACTGCTAGGCATCCTGTCCCAGGACTTGTCTCTGGTGCATCATTTCTGTCTTTCTGTCACTTCTCCTTTCGCTACTCTGGATCCACTGCCTCGGTCTCTACACAATTTGGGGGCACCCAACTCATGCGGCTCTGCTGAGTATACAGATCAAAGGTCTGCTCTAGCTGCAAGATAGGCCCTGTCTGACTCACTACCAGGAAGTTCTCTCTGATCTTGCTATATAGCCCATCCCTCTTTGGGCTAGTCCCAACTCTTAACGCTATCCATACCTACTTACTACTTGTTGCTGGGCATATTACAACACCAACACTAATAACGCATACCACAATACACATTGTACACCATAACAGTACTCGTGTCTTTAGAGGGTAATGTGGAGAGTATGTCCAACTCCTTATATTGGCAGCAGAATGACTTAACTGAGATTCCATCAATCAGCCCACTAGGACACTCTGACAGGGAGTGTGTAACTCTTTTATGTGTCTTTTTCTGAGCTTCTCTAAGCTGATTTAGCACCTCACACCACATCAAAGTTGAATGTGCAAAAAAAAACCAAAGAGCCTGAAAAAGCAAAACGGCAAAACAATTTCCAATGAAACCCAAATTGCAAAAAATGATTTTTTGCCCCAAATAAATGTAAATAATGTAAAAAAGAACCTGTCCCCATATGTGGACAACCCCTTAACAAAAATATTTTAAGGTCAGATAGAGAATATGGTGTTGTCAATAGGAAAATAAATTCCATTTCAGCTTGTGAGATTACTATCTCAATATCACTGTAATATTCAGCAAAGAAAAAAGTTACAAAGGCCTCATTCACACGTCCGTGTAATACCGGTACTGGAAAAAATAGTATCAGTGTCAGTCTTTTGGATCAATGAGCCATCAGTGTCTCATCTGTGTGCCATCTGTTTTTTTAGGTATGTCTTAAGTAAAATGAATCCCAAAGCTTCTCCTTGTACTTAGAAATAATAAACACATACAGCACATGGATAACACACGAATGCCATCCGTGATCTGTACATGTTTTACACGGACCCATAGACTTGTATTGGCCCTTAAATTAACAAGAACACGGAGGAAAAACGTCCACTTAAACATATTTAGAAAACAGTATTCAAAAGATTTATTAAATTGTAACAGTCATATACAAATATAGGTATATAAAATACAAAACATGGGTGTATTATCAATACAGCCATATGGCAGAAGACACAGAAAGGAGAAAATGTGGCGATGACCAAGTCAGAGGGGGAGTACACAAATAAACCTTTCGGGTGGCAGCATCAATTCAAAATATAGGAAAAACATATGCGACCATGACCGAATATAATCACTATATCCAACTCACGTGACTAGATTACCCGAAATACATGATCACATATTCATATATACATGCAATCGCTGCTTACCCATTGTCAATCAGGTATGGCCTCCCCACCTCACTCGGTCCCCCCGGACGCGCGTTTCGCGTAGCTTTTTCACCCTGTTGAAAAAGCTACGCGAAACGCGCGTCCGGGGGGACCGAGTGAGGTGGGGAGGCCATACCTGATTGACAATGGGTAAGCAGCGATTGCATGTATATATGAATATGTGATCATGTATTTCGGGTAATCTAGTCACGTGAGTTGGATATAGTGATTATATTCGGTCATGGTCGCATATGTTTTTCCTATATTTTGAATTGATGCTGCCACCCGAAAGGTTTATTTGTGTACTCCCCCTCTGACTTGGTCATCGCCACATTTTCTCCTTTCTGTGTCTTCTGCCATATGGCTGTATTGATAATACACCCATGTTTTGTATTTTATATACCTATATTTGTATATGACTGTTACAATTTAATAAATCTTTTGAATACTGTTTTCTAAATATGTTTAAGTGGACGTTTTTCCTCCGTGTTCTTGTTAATTTATTGATTTGGAGTAGTCCCAGAAGGGCACCTGAGGAGTGCCTAGAGAGAGTCGGTATTTACCGCTCACCTATACAAAGTATATTGGTGCTTCATGACTGTAATACTAAATATTGTATTGGCCCTTGTCATCTGTGCTGCTGGCAGAAAATGGACACTCTATATGGTTTACACTGACACTTGGTCTATGCAAATGTGGCGCCCCAGGGTCCTGGTCGTCACAGTGGCATTGCTTTCCTCTCGGGGAGAGTGATGCTACATTTGGAGGCAAGGAAGGATAACTACATCCAGGTATACAAGCATGCAACATATTCACACTCCAGGCCACCATGGGGAGCTTTTGATCCTATTTACTAGGTGACTCCCCATATATATATAACTGGTAGTCTGTAGGGAAAGTTAGAAAGTTCCAGACGTCCGTCTGAGGAGGACAGAGGACCACGGAGAGGGTCCACGGGGGACAGAGAGAGAAACACCACATCTGTGAGGACCTTATTTGAAGCTTATGCAGTAAGGGACTACACCACTACAGCACAAGGGAAGGCTATTGATTTCTACCTGGACAAGGGGACTCTGGACTTTCCTCCAAACCGGCTGGACTCTACCTGCCCTGTGATCTGGTGCCCTGGACTGTGGCTGCTGAAACCAACAGTAAACAAGGTAAAGAGACTGCAAACCTATGTCCTCTTTCTTCTCTGCGCCTCTCACCATTCTACCATCTACACACTGGGAAGCCCTGGGTATATACTTCACCTGTGGGAAGGTATACCATCTAGCTGCCATAACATCACCCCAGCGGACCCCTTAAAGCAGCATCGGTCACCCTGACCGAATACCACAGGTGGCATCACGAACATAAACTTTATCCCTTTAAAGACCTTTCCCTTTTATACGGACATCCCAGGGCCACGGAACGGGTCAGCCACCGTGACATCCCCCCTGTGAACCGCAGGACCCGGTACCGAGTAACCCCTTGCCCTGACAGGGCGCTCCACAAACACATGGATATGTGTGTAGCACCATAGATTATAATGGGTACATGTGGCATCCGTGAAAAAATGGATACCACGCATACTGGAAACAGGGATATGTGAAGGGGTCCAGCAGAAAGAGCGAGCTTGGCTTGCATAAAGGCTTTCTGTTACTCAATTTTGTGAAGATACATAACAAAACTAGCACATATGAATAGAACCTAAATAAAAATAAATGGATCTGACTGAATATCAAAGTAAATCTACATCTGGAAGTTATGTACAAATATTAATTCTGCGAGTGACTGGTTCTTACACTCGGTACATTATATGCACATTAATGAGATCAGTTTTCTTGCGCATGAAGTCAGGAATTCATTTATATTCAATTATTTGCAAACATGGGGAAATGTAGAAAGTAATTATATTGCTATCAGACTTCGGCAAATTAAAATGCGTTCATTTACCTCATTTACTGACCAACACACCTGACTTCTTTGAGAAAACTAAAATATTTAAAAGCATTTGGCACCTTCAGTGCTTTAGTCTACAATGTAAAGCCCCAACATCTGAAGCCTTTTTGGGTCAAGTGAACTAGAGGAGGTCTAGCTGTAAAGGCATGTGCATTCCCCCTTAATGGGGAAAGGAGAAGGATGTGAAACCTTGCCCAAAGCAATAGATAACACCATACAGATATCATAAAACACATATACTGCGCAGTGTGTCTGCATTCGGCCTTTAAATACGTATGTGGTGGTGTTACAGTATGGATAATATTTCCTTGGTTTCATTAAAATGCCAAATCACAGTTTAGTTGTGGATTGTGGGCATCATGCTTTGTCCACAACCAGCGGCGTAACGACCGCGGTCGCTGTGATTGTCGCTGCGACTGGGCCAGACAAGTCAGAGGCCCGCCAACGGCAGCAGAAACTTCTACTGGATATGCGTCCGAGGAAGCACATTCAGTTGGTGTGTTGCTGGGCAGAGACACATCTGGTCTTTACGCCACAATATTCACTGCCAGCTTATCAGAGGCCAGCAGCTGACGTCGGTGTGCACGAGACGACGTGGATGGCAGTGACATCATATGCTCTCGTCGAATTCTGAAGTCAGCTACCCGCTTCACAAGAGGACGCACGTGATGTGGTAACAAAGGGAAGGTAAGCTTTTATTTGTTTTTCTAAAAAAAAATTGTGGCCATACTAGTACATGGATGACTATGAGGAGCATTATATTTTATGGATAACTATGGGGGTGCATTATACTTTATGGATGACTATGGGGTGCATTATACTTTATGGATGACGATGGGGGCGTATTACAGTTTATAGAAGAGTATGCACCGTGCAGTATATGATATGGAGGACTATAGGATGCATTATACTATATGGAGGACTATGAAGGGTGCATTATACTTCTATTTAGCCCCAAGACTTGTATTTACACCCCTGGTGAGTATAATGGTATATTTTCTTCTATACATTAAAGAACAGCGACAGAACAGGGGACATATACCAAGATAGGGGATATATACCAAGATGGGGCCCAGGATAAGGAACATATAGCAGAATGGGCCATATACAGCGGAGTGAAAACGTGCCCCTTTCCTGATTTCCTTTGCTTTTGCATGTTTGTCATACTTAAATGTTTCTGATCACCAAAAAAAATTTAAATATTAGACAAAGATAACACAAGAAAACATACAATTTGGTTTTTAAATGAAGGTCTTTATTATTAAGGGAAAAAGAAATCCAAACGTACAGGGCCCTGTGTGAAAAAGTGATTGACTCCCCCTTAGAACATCAATTAAATAGTTTATCACATCTTTGGGAAGCTGAATTTATTCCCAAGCCACAACCAGGCCCTATTACTGCCACACCTGTTCTTAATCAAGAAAGGTAGGACCTGCCTGGTAAAGTAAAGTAGACCAAAAGATACCAGGATGGAGCCAGGATGAGGGACGTATATACCAGGATGAGGGACATATATAAACACACCATTAATAAATTATATATATAATTTATTCAGGATGGGGGAGCCCGGTTCAAATCTTGCACAGGGGGCCATCAGACTCTAGTTATGTCACTATCCACAACCAGCAAGATCTTACACATGACTAGGGTTCAAATATAAGAAGGCCCAGTACTTCAAATTGCAGGATACTCAACTAAAAGTGATGTATCATAGTCCTATCTTTAACATTAGTGATGCAGGTGCCTGCGATTGGATGCATTTTGCCGCATTTGACTACGCATGCGTCGTTTCGTTGTCTGTGGCTTGGCGTGGTAAACGCTACATGTTGTAATTTCAGAAGCGTGAATTTGCCGCCTAGAAACATATGCGGTTGTTAGCGGATGGAATGAGGTGAAAAAAATGCATTTCAGTCTATTAGAACGCATGTGTTCGCAAGCACATGCGTTTGCGTTTGTGAACGCATGCATTTTTCAACAGGAAAACCTGTCTAGACACTGATTAGCCACCCCCCACATACAAACTGATAAAAGGAGGGAGTGGGCATCGCAGGTCACTACTCAGCAGACTGGGAACAAGAGAACAAGCTCTGAAGCTATGAGGAATCTTCACTTTGAACAATGTGAGTATCAAAGCCAATGTCTGTATTTTCTTTTTTCTCTCTATATAATGTCCTAATTTCTGTCTCTTTTTTCTTGCTGCAAGCATAGGAATCTCATCCTCTTCTTCTGAGGAGCGTCTTGGGCCTGAACAAGGTGGAAATGATAGTGAAGTGAGTACTTACCTCTTCAGATTGGTAAGTATTCTCTAGTAAAGAAAAGCGAGCAGCATCCAATCCAGGTGAAAACTTGTGAGTACTTATCCAATTGGGTCAATGGATCTTTGAGCGGGCATCCGGATCTTCCGATGTGCTGTCAGTTGCTGTTTCTGGTAATCTACACATGTGACAAATTTTTCTTTTTTTTTCTTTTTCAGAACAGTTCAACTGTGGCAGAGGCCGAGCAGGAGCAGCGTGTTCGTGTGGCAAGGCGGCGTGTAAGTATACCTGACTGATACTGTACTGTACTGATGTACTCTGTTTATTGTATCCTGACTTTACTATTCTTGACTGTTCATTTCTTTACTTTGCTCTTTCTTTACCTTTTTCTTCTTGACTCCTTTTTTTTTCTTGATTTTTTTTTTCTTGACTTTGAATATTCTTGCCTGTTTTCTGTCTCTGTTGTTTTCTTTCTTTTCCTTATGTTAATGTCTCCAACCTTAATGTATTTATTCATTTTCTAGGTTCCAGAACGGAATGAAGACCTCATTGACAATGACATCCTCATCTTCCTGGTCCATGAGCGAGTCCGGTTGTGGAACACCCGAGTTCCGCAGCACTCGGACAACGTGACGATCTGGCGACTATGGAATGAGGTGGCCCAAGCGATGATGGATGGCTGGGAAAACGCCCTGGCTCGGGTCCGCAAGGCATTTCATAAGTATTGAAATTCAGTGTGATGCAGCAGTGACCTTGGCCGGGTTCACACAACTGTGTGTGATGAGAGAAACCCCTGTGTGTTTCTCTCATCACACACAGTTGTGTGATCCCGGCCAAAAGTGCATTGTCTAACCATTTTTTTTTTAAACAGTGCTCAAAATCAGAACACGTTGGCGTTCGATGAAGGATTGCTTCAACAAGGACCTTCGTCAAGAGAGCTGGGTTCCAAGTGATTCTGGAGTAAGGATCCGAAAACATAAGCATCACCACATGCTGGCATTTTTGAGATCGGTCCTTGCCCAGAGAACATAAGTATTTTTGTGGTGCATTGGATTGTGTTGTGTTGCCTAATCTGTATTTTTTGTTTCCACAGAAGTTGGCGTTTTTACTATTATAAATGTTTTGTACTAATGTTTTTTGTTTTTTTTGTTCACAGCACCTGGAGCAGCACTTTTGACCCTGGTTCTGGAGCGGTCCTTCATCAAACAGACCAATCCCAGCCATCCAGCAGCGCAGCAGCAAGTGGGCCTGCAACACAGACTGGAGACCAGGAAGCTGGTCCATCAGGTGTTCCCCTGTCCCAGTCCTCTGCCTCTGCCTCTTTTTTTTGGCCTCTACCCGGCAGCGGCAGAGGGCCTCGGACAGGTCACTCATGCCCGAATTTTTGCACTTGAGCTCGATCTTTCATGATGGACTCAAGGCGATGGGAGAGAGACTGGATAGTGGCTTCAACCTTATGAATACACTTTTCCAGGATGTCACCAGAAGCCTTGACCAAGTGAAAGCTGACCTCCAGAGGCCAGCACATCATTTTTTTTTAATGAAATAGAAAAAGGCATGTCGGAACACCTGATCTCCAGCTCAGTGTCATGCAGGCCTGCAATGCTGCTTACATGCAGTCTATGCAGCAGAGTATTTTCAGCAGCCAGTGGTGGCATTTCCACCTGTGCCAACACTGTCGCGCTTAACCTCAATGCCGAGCTCTGCTTCATACCACTACATGGCCACCACCTTTCCAAGCACTGCTGGACACCACTACAGCGCCACCACCATGCCGAGTGCTGTTGCACAGCCCACTGCCACCACCATGCCAACTGCTGCTCCTGCTTGGACATCCTCCACTGCCACCAGCATGCAGCAGCACCCAGACCAGGACAGGTCGTCAACCATCACCAGGTCCCAGCTGCAGCAGCAGCAGCACCCAGGCCCTGGCATGGCTTTCACCACCACCAGGGTGCAGCAGCAGCAGCACCCGGACCCTGGCATGGCCTTCACCACCACCACCATGCAGCAGCAGCTGCACACGGACCATGACAAGTTGGCAACCATCACCGGGCTGCAAGAAATGACCCCACCGAGGCTCCCCAGACTGCAGCGCCTATCCCAAAAAGAGAAAAAGAAAAAAGCAGCAGACTATCGCTATCACTCCCCCCTCACCTCCCAATGTGTCTGTGATGTCAGGTTTGTCTCACCCTTCCAGTGTGTCTCTGCCGTCCCATGCCTCTAGTACCATCCCTGAACTACCTGACCCCACTAATTTAATTGCCCCTTCTCCTGCAACCCCTGCCTCATCTTCAGCCAGCCAGGCCTCACAGCTACACACCCCCCAGTTCTGTCACTCTACCCCAAGCCAGCACAGTTAAATTTTTTTTTTGTTAATAAATGTCAATGTTTTTTGCCCCCAATACTGTTTGGTTATTTGTGTATTTCGCCGCCGGCAACACACACCGTACGCCAAATAAACACACTGCGACGTACACTTTGTGTTTTTGCCACCTCATAGCTCCAGGAGTTATTAAGTAGAACACTGCAGCTTTGTGTATTTGGTATGGAGCTATGAGTTGTCAAAAACTAACATTACTTGTATTTTCTCCATAATCTCTTCAGACTGCTTAATCTATGTGACGCAGATTGAAGAGACAATGGCGGTAATACAAAGCAGATCTATACTCAACAGGTCATGTGTCATGAATAGTGAGTTCATGATGCACAAAACACTGCATCTTGAAATCATTATTTATGACACCTGACCTAGTGAGTAGAGAACTGCCTTGTATAACCTCCATTTTCTCTTCAGTCTACGTAATCTAGTTCACACAAACTGAAGAGACAATGGAGGTCATACAACGCATATCTATACTCACCTGGACAGGTGTCAGAAATAGTGAATTCATGAGGCTGAGTTTTGTGCATCATGAAGTCATTATTTCTCACACATGAACTGGTGAGTATAGATCTGCTTTGTATTATACCTCCATAGTCTCTTCAGTCTGCGTCCAATAGATACTGCAGAAGAGATTCAGGACGTAATAACGTCAACTACCTAACCACTATTAACATACCGTATATACTCGAGTATAAGCCGAGATTTTCAGCCCAAATTTTTGGGCTGAAAGTGCCCCTCTCGGCTTATACTCGAGTCACGGTCGGCGGCGGGGTCGGCGGGTGAGGGGGAGAGAGGTCTGTCATATACTCACCTCCCCCTGCCTGTCCCATGGCCTTCGGGTGCCGCAGCTCTTCCCCTGTTCAGCGGTCATGTGGGACCGCTCATTAAAGTTATGAATATGGACTCGACTCCCATAGGAGTGGAGCCTCATATTCATTTCTCTAATGGGCGGTAACAGTGACCGCTGACAGAGGAAGAGGCTGCGGCACCCGGAGACCATCTGTCCGGGATAAGAAGCCAGGGAAGCCGGGAGCAGGTGAGTATTACATATTTACCTGTCCACGTTCCACACGCTGGGCGCAGCTCCATCTTCCCGTCCTCTTGCTCTGACTGTTCAGGTCAGAGGGCGCGATGACGTACTAATCTGCGCGCCGCCCTCTGCCTGAACAGTCAGTGCGGAGAGACGCCGAGACGGGACGCTGAGGAGCTGCGGGCAGCAAGAGAGGCGAGTATGTCATTTTTTTTTATTGCAGCAGCATTATATATTGCACAGCTTTATATGGAGCATCTATGGGGCAATAATGAATGCTGCAGAGCATTCTATATGGCATAGTTTTGTATGGAGCATCTATGGGGCCATAATGAACGGTGCAGAGCATTCTATATGGCACAGCTATATATGGATCATCTATGGGGCAATAATCAACAGTATGGAGCATTATATATGGCACAGCTTTATATGGAGCATCTTATGGGGCAATAATGAACAGTATGGAGCATTATATGTGGCACAGTTTTATGTGGAGCATCTATGGGGCAATAATGAAATGTATGGAGCACTCTATATGGCACAGTTTTATATGGAGCATCTATGGGGCCATAATGACATGTATGGAGCATTATATGTGGCACAGCTTTATATGGAGCATCTTATGGGGCAATAATGAATGGTATGGAGCATCTATTTTTATTTTTGAAATTCACCGGTAGCTGCTGAGTTTCCTACCCTAGGCTTATACTCGAGTCAATAAGTTTTCCCAGTATTTTGTGGCAAAATTAGGGGGGTCGGCTTATACTCGGGTCGGCTTATACTCGAGTATATACGGTAAGTGGTTTTTAGAGGAAAGACATATGACTCGGTACAGGTATCAAAACACGTTGTTTATTAAGAACAAATATTAGTAACATTTAAAACATAACTGGTACAGATTCAAATCCAAAAGCACATTTTACACAATATTATCTTGCCAATGCCACACGTCTGATGTCAGAAACAAAGTAGGCAGCAAATTGGTCTCGCATGTGGGCAACTTCAACAGTTGACCGCAGAGGGTGATGCTGGTAATCTGACAATGGGTTTGCAACTGGTTCATCCAGTTCAATGTTGGGTCGCTCCTTAGCCATTAGGTAATTGTGGAGAACCACACAGGCTTTGACAACCTTATTGACTGTCTCCATTTTTAGATTAATGGCTGTCCCAAGAATGCGCCATTTTGATACAAGAATCCCAAAGGTACACTCAACTGTTCTTCGGGCCCTGGTCAGTCTGTAGTTATAAATCCTTTTAGAGTGGTTCAAGTCCCGACTGGAATATGACTTCAGTAGGTTTTCACAGATCTGAAAGGCCTCATCCCCAACCATAACAAATGGCATCGGTGGGCCTTGAGTGTTGGGGACGGGTCGTGGCAGGGGAAATTAAAATTTTTGACATAGAAATGTCGGCCCATATCAGAGATCTTGAAAGTCTGGGAGTCATTGCCACGACCAAATGCTCCAATGTCCATGGCAATAAAGCGATAGTCCACATCTGCTATTGCCATGAGGACTACAGAAAAATATTTATTGTAGTTAAAGTACTCCGATCCAGATCTGGCGGGTTTGATAATCCGTATGTGCTCTCCATCCACTGCTCCCAAACAGTTGGGGAAATTATACACTCTCCAGAATTTGGTCGGCAATTTCCATCCACATGTCCGCGGATGGTAGGGGGATAAATTCATCCAAGAGTACGTTCCACATAGCCTGGCATGTGTCCGCAACTATTCCAGACAAGGTGGAGATTCCAAGCCGGTACTGAAAGTGGAGTGATGGTAAGCGCTCTCCGGTAGCAAGGAATCTGAAAGAAAAAAAAAGAAAAAATTATCAACAATTCTATTTATGGTGGGGTTTTGCTAAACACATAAAGGAAAATACAAATAATACATGGCAGAACAATAATAATTATGACAGGCATTTGTTTAGAATTATTACATACCTTAGTGTGACCAGGAGACGTTCCGCTGATGAATCGCTCTACGGAGCTGGGTGTCCTGTCTCCAGATGGCTCATTGGACACGACCAAGTAAATCCTGAAAAGTCTCTTGAGACAACCTGGTATATTCCGGGAATTTGTCCGGGTCGGAATTAAGCTAGCCATATAGCGTGTGGTAGGCTCTCCCAGAGTTCAATAATGGGGTGTCTCCAAAAACGCAGACGATATTTCCTTCTCTGTCTTTCTCCATTTCTTTGTTGCTCCCAAGCAAATGCATAAGCAAGAAACAGCTTTATACTTAAATCCTGGCTGAAATAAAAGCTCTCCATGCGAAGATCCATCATGACTCAGGATACAGGAGCAAAATCTGAAGATTTCATCAGTCCAAGGGTCTATATAAAGATATCCCATAATATACGCCCACTGTTGTCCCATTGGCGGTGTCTGTTTATCGAGATTTTTCTCCTTTTAAATTTTCCACCATGCGCACAGAAAAAACACTGCGTTTGCATGCGGTTTATCGTTGCGGCATAAACGCTGAGGATTCTACCGCAAATGTGAAACTAGCCTAAGACACATAGTCCCTAGCCGGGTGTCAAAATAGAACATACCTGGCTGCAATCACACTGCCAGTGTCTGATTCATGCTCGCTTTGCTCTGGACAGCATGAATCTGATGTTAAGTTCCCTTTAAAAAAAATTTAATCGCAAATGCCTGATGCTAGGGCTTATTCCTGTTGAAATTCAAGAATGTCTTGTTAAGGTCTATAGGAAAGCATTAAAGAGTACAAAGCTGCAATACCAACTGACCCTTCTTCTCTTGCCACTGAAGCCAAAACAAATGCACAACTATATAATTAAACCAGAAGAAGCCATCGTAATGTATAAGTAACTTATTACTTGTTTAGGGATTGTACAATCAAAGCCAAAAGTTTTGAGACTGACAAATTTTGGTTTCCACAAAGTTTGCTGCTTCTGTGCTTTTAGATCTTTTAGTAAGATGTTTCTATGGTTACTGAAGTACAGTTATAGGCATTTAATAAGTTTTTTTAACTTTTAGTGACAAATACATTGAGTTTATGCAAAGCCTCATACAGTGTCGATCTCTATTTTCCCAAACAGTCTGAAGTGAGCTTCATCAGAGAAAATTATTTGGCAGGAAGTACAGGAATTGGACTGCAGACAACTGGGGTAAAACTATTTTCTCTAATGAAGCCCCCTTTAGACCAAGACTGCCATCAGGGCATTATTGCCCTTACTGGCATATGGGGCCCGGTGAGCAGAGGGGGCCTGAACCGAGCCTCCTCTGCTCACCGGTCCCCAGGTTCAGGAGGACCTGCCGGTGCAGTAACTGAACGTGCATTCTCGGGGATCCTCAGTTAAAATTTATTTGGGCCCGCACGGTGATAGTTAAAAGCTGCCAGCCAATTACCGGCTGGTAGCTGATGGCAGTGCGCATGTCGCCGGCGTATGATGTCACTGTCATACGCCGGCGAGTCTGCACTTCAAATGGATGGAGGACACTATGTCATTGGACTGCGACCAGGTAAGAAGAAAATGTTGTTTTTTTAATATTGAAAGGGGCAAGCCACAATATGTTTGGCCGACAGGATGGAGACACACAGTGCAGAATCATGGGGCAGGATGGAGACAGATGGTGCAGGATCATGGGGCAGGGTGGAGACTATAGAGACACATGGGGCAGGATCATGGGACAGATAAGGCAGAATCATGGGACAGATGAGGCAGAATCATGGAACAGATGGGGCAGGATCATGGGACAGATAGGGCAGAATCATGGGCCAGATGAGGCAGGATCATAAATGAGCTAGATGAGGAAGGATCATGGGACACATGTGGTCGGATGGAGATCAAATGGGACAGGATGGGACATCACATGGGGGCAGAATGGAGACACATGAGGGCAGGATGGGAGAACATATGGCTGGAACCGGGAATGAGAGAAAAGGGGGCAAGAATGGGGATATTATTACTGCAGGGGCTAATAAAGGGATATTAATACTGCAGTGATGTATTTTATTTTTGAGGATACTGTTTTCAATGGGGGTGCTGGTACTGTGTGGAGCGACACTATGTCACCTTTTTTTCTTCATCTGGTGTAGTGTAGAATTTGGGAAAAAATAAGTAATGTGCTCTGCAAGTGGTGCTCTAGATAACTGTTATTTTCAGAGATGAGTCCTGGCTGGAAGAAGTGATGGCGGTCTATGCTTGATGAAGATGAAAAGTGAAGATGAAGGACTTCAACTAGAAATGTCACCAGTGAGTCAGTATGTTACCTGTACACTGACACTATACACTGCATATTATATATAGAGCTCTTATGTATAATGTCACCAATGATTCCTGTATTACCTGAACACTGACTCTATATACAAAGCTCTTGTGTATAATGTCACTGGTGATCACTGTATTATCTGTACACTGATACTGTATACAGAGCTCCTATGTACAATGTCACCAGTGATCACTGTATTACCTGTACACTGACACTGTATACTATGTACAGAGCTCCTGTGTATAATGGCACTTATGGTAATATTAGTATTGTGTTTTTTTATTAAAGGGAACCTGTCACCCCAAAATCGAAGGTGAGCTAAGCCCACCAGCATTAGGGGCTTATCTACAGCATTCTGGAATGCTGTAGATAAGCCCCCGATGTATCCTAAAAGATGAGAAAAAGAGGTTAGATTATACTCACTCAGGGGCGGTCCGATGGGCTTCATGGTCTGGTCCGGGGCCTCCTATCTTCATCAGATGACGTCCTCTTCTTGTCTTCACACTGCGGCTCTGGCGCAGGCATACTTTGTCTGCCCTGTTGAGGGCAGAGCAAAGTACTGCAGTGCGCAGGCGCTGGGCCTCTCTGACCTTTCCCGGCGCCTGCGTACTGCAGTACTTTGCTCTGCCCTCAACAGGGCAGACAAAGTATGCCTGCGCTGGAGCCGCAGTGTAAAGACAAGAGGATGTCATCATAAGAAGATGGGAGGCCCCGGACCGCGACGCCCATCGTACCGGGTGAGAATAATCTAACCTCTTTTTCTCATCTTTTAGGATACATTGGGCTTATCTACAGCATTCCAGAATGCTGTAGCTAAGCCCCTGATGCTGGTGGGCTTAGCTCACCTTCATTTTTGGGGGTGACAGGTTCCCTTTAATGATCAGTATTGTAGTATTGGCCATGCTGTGACGGCATTTGTCCCTTGTATGTGGTATTATTCGATCACTATGTGGTGGTAATATGTGGTCTGGTCATAGTGTATTGCTATTTGTATGTAAGATTATTTGTCATTTTAAAAATTGAAAATTAAATAAAAATATACCTAAAGAGTATTGGATATTTTAACAAATGTTTTATAAGTTACAGTAGAGTAGGGCCCGGTCAAAAGAGTCTACCTTGTCGTGGTGGCGGATTAAAAAATCTTTTGGCCAGAACAAAAGCTGATGGCTATGTATGTGATCTGGTGAAGGAAATTGTTAATGTGTGATTGGTGAGGATGTGGTTTAAAAGTGGAGTTTTTCCAACAATGGGTGGTGGGACTGTGGAAGGTTCGAGGGGTGGAACCTGGCCAGAGTATCAAGGGGTTCCAGAAATGTTGCCAGTATGTGTTACGGCTAGCGGAACGCACCGAATAAATAGAGATGTTTTTATTGATATTGGTGCGTTCGCAGCCCGGGTCCACCGTGCAGGAGTACCTGCTGCTAGCAACGGCGGCACGATATGGTGGTATGGACTAACTCAGTTACTTCACCGAGTAGTCGTGAAAGAAAAGCACTGTGCCCTGTTAGGCTTCACAGAGGCACAGGCTAACTGCCCACACAGAGAGCAGTCAGTGGTCACGCATGCACACAAAACTCCTCGCCGGAGGTGCCAGCATTCTAGGGGCTTATTTCAGCCGGGTCCCTGAACACATTCAAACACAAACTCCTCGCCGGAGGTGCCAGCATTCTAGGGGCTTATTTCAGCCAGGTCCCTGAACACATACTCTCGTGACCACACTGGCGCAAAGCACTTAACAAAGAACAATACTAGCGCATGGCCATGCGGTCATGCGAACCTTAAATAGCTGCAGCACGTACAGGACCTTCCAAGAAGGACCAATGAGAAGCTACACCAGAGCGTGAGCACCTACAGGACCTTCCTGAAGGAGCCAATGACCTTAGCTGCAGTATCAGATCATGTGACCCTCGATCTCCACTGAGAGATCTTACTCTGGGCATGCTCAGAACGAGCAAAGCAGGACTTAGACCCAGAAGCGTCTGCTCGCCGCAGCACAGTACCGACTTCAATGGCAGAAGCAGGAAAGGCAGCAGTAACTCTTAGCACAGAGTCAGACTGAGCGAGACGCTGGGACCGACGTCTCCGCTGAGCAGGCTCCACTGCGGCAGGAGAAGAATGGGAGACCGCAGCGGAGATGAACCGAGATTCCCCCTGTGCAGAGGAGGGAACTCGATCCCTAACATTACCCCCCCTCCTTGGGTCTCCCTACGTTTGAAGGCAGCAATGAGCTGCGGAGCCCGAATGCGCTCAGCAGGCTCCCAGGACCTATCCTCAGGACCATAACCCTTCCAGTCCACCAAATAAAATATTTTGTCACGAACCACCTTGTACCCCAAAATAGCGTTCACCTCGTAATCGTCCGTAGACGAACCCGATGTCCCAGCAGATGACTCAGAAAACCGGGACATGTATAGGAGGGACACATGAAAGGTGTCGGTGATACCTAGGCGTGGCAGAAGAGCTAGACGGTAGACCACAGGATTAACCTGTTCGAGGACCTTGAAGGGACCCAAGTAGCGAGGAGCAAACTTAGTGGACTCAACATGCAGCCTGATGTTACGGGCGGAGAGCCACACTAAATCGCCGGGAGCAAAGGTCGGAGCGGGGCGCCGATGTGCATCGGCGGAAGACCTCATTCTCTCCTTGGAGGCCTGAATGGCATCCTGAGTGCGGTCCCAAATGTCCCGTGCCTCCACAGCCCAGTCTGCCACCCTGGAGTCGGCGGAAGACACGGGCATGGGCACAGGTACCCACGGATGCTGACCATAATTAAGAAGGAATGGCATCTGTCCAGTGGAGTCGGCTACAGCATTGTTCAGTGCAAACTCTGCCCACGATAGCAAGGATGCCCAGTCATCCTGCCTGGCTGAGACAAAATGTCGCAGATATGTGACCAAGGTCTGGTTGGCCCTCTCTACCAACCCATTCGTCTCGGGATGATAAGCAGAAGAGAGATTTAAAGCTCTCTCCAGAATCGAAATGCAAACTGGGGACCCCGGTCACTGACAATTTTGTCTGGCATACCGTGTAGGCGGAAGATGTGTTTAACAAACAACGCTGCCAAGGCCCGTGCAGAAGGTAGCCGTGGAAGCGGCACCAAGTGCACCATTTTAGAAAAATAATCGGTGATAACCCAAATGATGGTACAGCCCCGAGACTTGGGCAAACCCACCACAAAGTCCATCCCGACCATCTCCCAGGGCCTATCTGCCACCGGCAGAGGATATAATAACCCAGCTGGCTGTTGTTGAGGAGACTTATTTTGGCGCAGGAGACACACGCCCGAACATAGTCTGCGACATCACGAGCCATATGTGGCCACCAGTATGTCCTCGCCAGTAACTCAGATGTCCTTTTGGAACCAAAATGTCCACCCACCCTGGACGAGTGTGCCCAAGAGAGAACCTCCGGTCGCAAACCGGATGGTACAAAAGTCTTGCCCGGAGGCACAGACTCTAGCGAAACTGGGGCCACAGTTCTCAGGCTCTCGGTGGGGACAATAAGCCGAGGCTCCTCTTCCTCCTCCACAGATGACACAACGGAGCGAGAGAGAGCGTCGGCACGAATGTTCTTCTCCCCAGAAAGGAAGTGGAGGATGAAATGCAACCGGGAGAAGAACAAGTACCATCTGACCTGGCGAGAATTTAACCGCTGGGCTGTCTGCAGGTACACCAAATTTTTGTTATCTGTGTAGACTTGGAAGGGAAAACGAGCTCCCTCCAAGAGATGTCTCCACTCCGAGAGCGCCAAATTCATGGCTAGCAACTCCCTGTCCCTGATGGAATAATTCCTCTCTGCTGGTGAGAAGGTCTTAGAAAAGAAGAAGGATGCTTCCGACCTTGAGCATCCTTTTGGAAGAGGACTGCTTCAGCACCAACAGATGAGGCATCCACCTCCATGATAAATGGCCTATCTACATCGGGGCGATTTAGGATGGGAGCGCTAGCAAAGTGAGACTTTATGGAGTTAAAGGCCTTGGAGACCTCCACAGACCACAATTTGGGATTTGCTCCCTTCTTGGTGAGGGCAACCAAGGGAGCTACCAAAGTCGAGAAGTGCGGAATAAACTGACGATAATAATTTATGAACCCCATAAAGCGCTGCACCACTTTAAGAGAATGGGGTTCCTGCCAGTCCATCACAGCCTGTAGTTTGGCAGGATCCATGGCCAATCCCTGGGCGGAGAGGATATAGCCCAGGAAAGGTAAGGACTCCTGCTCAAACACAAACTTCTCCAACTTGGCATAGAGGAAGTTTGCCCGTAGGAGGTCGAAAACTTTGCAAACATCTCTCCGGTGGGAGTCAATATCTGTAGAGTAGATGAGAATATCATCCAGATAGACTACGACCGAGGTGGTGAGCATATCCCGGAAGATGTCATTCACAAAGTCTTGGAAAACGGCTGGGGCATTACAGAGCCCGAAGGGCATCGCCAGATATTCATAGTGCCCATCCCTGGTGTTAAAAGCCGTCTTCCATTCGTCCCCCTCACGGATGCGAATCAGGTTGTAAGCACCCCGCAGATCTAGTTTAGTAAACACCCTTGCTCCCCGAAGACTATCGAAGAGCTCAGATATCAAGGGCAAAGGGTACTTATTCTTAACGGTGACGGCGTTAAGACCCCTGTAGTCTATGCATGGACGCAGTTCCCCTTTCTTCTTCTGCACGAAGAAGAACCCAGCCCCAGCAGGTGACACTGACTTCCTAATGAACCCTCTTGCCAGATTCTCTTGAATGTACTGAGACATTGCCTCCGTCTCCGGGAGAGATAATGGATAAACTCGACCCCAAGGAGGCTCAGCACCAGGCAAGAGGTCAATAGGACAGTCATAGGGGCGATGGGGCGGAAGAGTCTCCGCCGCCTTTTTGGAGAACACGTCCGCATAAGACCAATACTGCTTGGGGAGAGAGGATAGATCTGCGGGTACCTCTGTAGTAGCAACCTGAATGCACTCCCTCTGACACCTACCCCCACAAGATTCACCCCATCCCAAAATTCTGCCTGAGGACCACTCGATATGAGGAGAGTGGTAACATAACCAAGGTATCCCCAACAGGACCTCATCAATTCCCTCAGGAATGACGAGCAGAGATATAATCTCCTGATGGGATGGCGACATGGACAGAGTAAAAGGGATTGTCTGGTGTGTTATCAGTGAAGGCAGTGTCGACCTATTCACCACTCGTACCATCACTGGTTGAGCAAGCATAACCAGGGGTATTGCGTGACGTTGGGCGAAGGCAGAAGACATAAAATTGCCCTCTGCCCCAGAATCCACGCAGAGGTCTACCGAGTGGGAGGATGAGCCAATAATAATTGTCCCCTTAAAGGACAATTTGGAGGCAAACGTCGCCGTGTCTAGTGTACCTCCACCTACTACCACTAGACGCTGACGTTTCCTCGACCGCTGAGAACATCTGGTGGCAAGATGTCCTGAGCGCTGGCAAACATGACAAACCCGGAGTGCACGAGCAGTCTGGGACTTAGAACCCGCTCGTGACACTTCCATGGCCTCATGTGACTCAGGTACCATGACCGGAGATTCAAGAGGTTTGGCGAAGGTGGGAGCCAGCCGAAACCTCTGCCTACACTGGGCTCGCTGTAACCTCCGCTCGTTAAAACGGAGGTCAATTCAAGTAGAGACCGATATTAACTCCTCCAGTGTGGCAGGAATCTCCCTAGTGGCCAGAGCATCCTTAACGTGATCAGCCAGGCCCCTCCAAAATATGGGAATAAGGGCTTTATCCGACCACTCCAGCTCAGAAGCCAGAGTCCGAAATCGGATGGCAAAATGGCTGACCATGGACTCACCCTGAGTTAATGCCAGCAGTTGGAGCGCCGTGTCATGGGTGACTTGAGGTCCTAAAAAGACCTGTTTCAGAGTGCTCAGGAACCGCGGAGCACTCTGCACCACATGATCGCCACGCTCCCACAGCGGCGAAGCCCATTCCAACGCCCTGTCCGACAAGAGAGACAGAATAAATCCCACCTTAGCCCGCTCAGTAGGGAAACGTGCAGCCAGGAGCTCGAGATGAATAGAGCACTGACTCATGAAACCCCTACAAGATTTGCTGTCTCCAGAAAATTTTTCTGGCAGCGGGAGGCGAGATAATGTTGGAACAGGGGTGGCAGTGGACAAGGTAGCTGCATCCACGCTAGCAGCCTGTACAGCAACTGCAGTAACATCCACAGCTGGGGTTGAGCTCTCGAGAGCCGCCAACCTACCCTCCAGCTGCTGGATATACCGCAAAGTTTGCTGAATGTCCGCCATTTACTAGCCAGACCCTGGCGCTAGTATTATGTTACGGCTAGCGGAACACACCGAATAAAGAGAGATGTTTTTATTGATATTGGTGCGTTCGCAGCCCGGGGTCCACCGTGCAGGAGTACCTGCTGCTAGCAACGGCGGCACAATATGGCGGTATGGACTAACTCAGTTACTTCACCGAGTAGTCGTGAAAGAAAAGCACTGTGCCCTGTTAGGCTTCACAGAGGCACAGGCTAACTGCCCACACAGAGAGCAGTCAGTGGTCACGCATGCACACAAAACTCCTCGCCGGAGGTGCCAGCATTCTAGGGGCTTATTTCAGCTGGGTCCCTGAACACATTCAAACACAAACTCCTCGCCGGAGGTGCCAGCATTCTAGGAGCTTATTTCAGCCGGGTCCCTGAACACATACTCTCGTGACCACACTGGCGCAAAGCACTTAACAAAGAACAATACTAGCGCATGGCCATGCGGTCATGCGAACCTTAAATAGCTGCAGCACATACAGGACCTTCCTAGAAGAACCAATGAGAAGCTACACCAGAGCGTGAGCACCTACAGGACCTTCCTGAAGGAGCCAATGACCTTAGCTGCAGTATCAGATCATGTGACCCTCGATCTCCACTGAGAGATCTTACTCTGGGCATGCTCAGAACGAGCAAAGCAGGACTTAGACCCAGAAGCATCTGCTCGCTGCTGCCCAGCACCGACTTCAATGGCAGAAGCAGGAAAGGCAGCAGTAACTCTTAGCACAGAGTCAGACTGAGCGAGACACTGGGACCGACGTCTCCGCTGAGCAGGCTCCACTGCGGCAGGAGAAGAATGGGAGACCGCAGCGGAGATGAACCGAGATTCCCCCTGTGCAGAGGAGGGAACTCGATCCCTAACATTACCCCCACTCCTTGGGCCTCGCTACGTTTGAAGGCAGCAATGAGCTGCGGAGCCCGAATGCACTCAGCAGGCTCTCAGGACCGTAACCCTTCCAGTCCACCAAATAAAATATTTTGCCACGAACCACCTTGTACCCCAAAATAGCGTTCACCTCGTAATCGTCCGTAGACGAACCCGATGTCCCAGCAGATGACTCAGAAAACCGAGACATGTATAGGAGGGACACATGAAAGGTGTCGGTGATACCTAGGCGTGGCAGAAGAGCTAGACGGTAGACCACAGGATTAACCTGTTCGAGGACCTTGAAGGGACCCAAGTAGCGAGGAGCAAACTTAGTGGACTCAACATGCAGCCTGATGTTACGGGCGGAGAGCCACACTAAATCGCCGGGAGCAAAGGTCGGAGCGGGGCGCCGATGTGCATCGGTGGAAGACCTCATTCTCTCCTTGGAGGCCTGAATGGCATCCTGAGTGCGGTCCCAAATGTCCCGTGCCTCCACAGCCCAGTCTGCCACCCTGGAGTCGGCGGAAGACACGGGCATGGGCACAGGTACCCACGGATGCTGACCATAATTAAGAAGGAATGGCATCTGTCCAGTGGAGTCGGCTACAGCATTGTTCAGTGCAAACTCTGCCCACGATAGCAAGGATGCCCAGTCATCCTGCCTGGCTGAGACAAAATGTCGCAGATATGTGACCAAGGTCTGGTTGGCCCTCTCTACTAACCCATTCGTCTCGGGATGATAAGCAGAAGAGAGATTTAAAGCTCTCTCCAGAATCGAAATGCAAACTGGGGACCCCAGTCACTGACAATTTTGTCTGGCATACCGTGTAGGCGGAAGATGTGTTTAACAAACAACGCTGCCAAGGCCCGTGCAGAAGGTAGCCATGGAAGCGGCACCAAGTGCACCATTTTAGAAAAATAATCGGTGATAACCCAAATGATGGTACAGCCCCGAGACTTGGGCAAACCCACCACAAAGTCCATCCCGACCATCTCCCAGGGCCTATCTGCCACCGGCAGAGGATATAATAACCCAGCTGGCTGTTGTCGAGGAGACTTATTTTGGCGCAGGAGACACACGCCCGAACATAGTCTGCGACATCACGAGCCATATGTGGCCACCAGTATGTCCTCGCCAGTAACTCAGATGTCCTTTTGGAACCAAAATGTCCACCCACCCTGGACGAGTGTGCCCAAGAGAGAACCTCCGGTCGCAAACCGGATGGTACAAAAGTCTTGCCCGGAGGCACAGACTCTAGCGAAACTGGGGCCACAGTTCTCAGGCTCTCGGTGGGGACAATAAGCCGAGGCTCCTCTTCCTCCTCCACAGATGACACAACGGAGCGAGAGAGAGCGTCGGCACGAATGTTCTTCTCCCCAGAAAGGAAATGGAGGATGAAATGCAACCGGGAGAAGAACAAGGACCATCTGACCTGGCGAGAATTTAACCGCTGGGCTGTCTGCAGGTACACCAAATTTTTGTTATCTGTGTAGACTTGGAAGGGAAAACGAGCTCCCTCCAAGAGATGTCTCCACTCCGAGAGCGCCAACTTCATGGCTAGCAACTCCCTGTCCCTGATGGAATAATTCCTCTCTGCTGGTGAGAAGGTCTTAGAAAAGAAGAAGGATGCTTCCGACCTTGAGCATCCTTTTGGAAGAGGACTGCTCCAGCACCAACAGATGAGGCATCCACCTCCATGATAAATGGCCTATCTACATCGGGGCGATTTAGGATGGGAGCGCTAGCAAAGTGAGACTTTATGGAGTTAAAGGCCTTGGAGACCTCCACAGACCACAATTTGGGATTTGCTCCCTTCTTGGTGAGGGCAACCAAGGGAGCTACCAAAGTCGAGAAGTGCGGAATAAACTGACGATAATAATTTATGAACCCCATAAAGCGCTGCACCGCTTTAAGAGAATGGGGTTCCTGCCAGTCCATCACAGCCTGTAGTTTGGCAGGATCCATGGCCAATCCCTGGGCGGAGAGGATATAGCCCAGGAAAGGTAAGGACTCCTGCTCAAACACAAACTTCTCCAACTTGGCATAGAGGAAGTTTGCCCGTAGGAGGTCGAAGACTTTGCAAACATCTCTCCGGTGGGAGTCAATATCTGGAGAGTAGATGAGAATATCATCCAGATAGACTACGACCGAGGTGGTGAGCATATCCCGGAAGATGTCATTCACAAAGTCTTGGAAAACGGCTGGGGCATTACAGAGCCCGAAGGGCATCGCCAGATATTCATAGTGCCCATCCCTGGTGTTAAAAGCCGTCTTCCATTCGTCCCCCTCACGGATGCGAATCAGGTTGTAAGCACCCCGCAGATCTAGTTTAGTAAACACCCTTGCTCCCCGAAGCCTATCGAAGAGCTCAGATATCAAGGGCAAAGGGTACTTATTCTTAACGGTGACGGCGTTAAGACCCCTGTAGTCTATGCATGGACGCAGTTCCCCTTTCTTCTTCTGCACGAAGAAGAACCCAGCCCCAGCAGGTGACACTGACTTCCTAATGAACCCTCTTGCCAGATTCTCTTGAATGTACTGAGACATTGCCTCCGTCTCCGGGAGAGATAATGGATAAACTTGACCCCAAGGAGGCTCAGCTCCAGGCAAGAGGTCAATAGGACAGTCATAGGGGCGATGGGGCGGAAGAGTCTCCGCCGCCTTTTTGGAGAACACGTCCGCATAAGACCAATACTGCTTGGGGAGAGAGGATAGATCTGCGGGTACCTCTGTAGTAGCAACCTGAACGCACTCCCTCTGACACCTACCCCCACAAGATTCACCCCATCCCAAAATTCTGCCTGAGGACCACTCGATATGAGGAGAGTGGTAACATAACCAAGGTATCCCCAACAGGACCTCATCAATTCCCTCAGGAATGACGAGCAGAGATATAATCTCCTGATGGGATGGCGACATGGACAGAGTAAAAGGGATTGTCTGGTGTGTTATCAGTGAAGGCCGTGTCGACCCATTCACCACTCGTACCATCACTGGTTGAGCAAGCATAACCAGGGGTATTGCGTGACGTTGGGCGAAGGCAGAAGACATAAAATTGCCCTCTGCCCCAGAATCCACGCAGAGGTCTACCGAGTGGGAGGATGAGCCAATAATAATTGTCCCCTTAAAGGACAATTTGGAGGCAAACGTCGCCGTGTCTAGTGTACCTCCACCTACTACCACTAGACGCTGACGTTTCCTCGACCGCTGAGAACATCTGGTGGCAAGATGTCCTGAGCGCTGGCAAACATGACAAACCCGGAGTGCACGAGCAGTCTGGGACTTAGAACCCGCTCGTGACACTTCCATGGCCTCATGTGACTCAGGTACCATGACCGGAGATTCAAGAGGTTTGGCGAAGGTGGGAGCCAGCCGAAACCTCTGCCTACACTGGGCTCGCTGTAACCTCCGCTCGTTAAAACGGAGGTCAATTCAAGTAGAGACCGATATTAACTCCTCCAGTGTGGCAGGAATCTCCCTAGTGGCCAGAGCATCCTTAACGTGATCAGCCAGGCCCCTCCAAAATATGGGAATAAGGGCTTTATCCGACCACTCCAGCTCAGAAGCCAGAGTCCGAAATCGAATGGCAAAATGGCTGACCATGGACTCACCCTGAGTTAATGCCAGCAGTTGGAGCGCCGTGTCATGGGTGACTTGAGGTCCTAAAAAGACCTGTTTCAGAGTGCTCAGGAACCGCGGAGCACTCTGCACCACATGATCGCCACGCTCCCACAGCGGCGAAGCCCATTCCAACGCCCTGTCCGACAAGAGAGACAGAATAAATCCCACCTTAGCCCGCTCAGTAGGGAAACGTGCAGCCAGGAGCTCGAGATGAATAGAGCACTGACTCACGAAACCCCTACAAGATTTGCTGTCTCCAGAAAATTTTTCTGGCAGCGGGAGGCGAGATAATGTTGGAACAGGGGGTGGCAGTGGACAAGGTAGCTGCATCCACGCTAGCAGCCTGTACAGCAACTGCGGTAACATCCACAGCTGGGGTTGAGCTCTCGAGAGCCGCCAACCTACCCTCCAGCTGCTGGATATACCGCAAAGTTTGCTGAATGTCCGCCATTTACTAGCCAGACCCTGGCGCTAGTATTATGTTACGGCTAGCGGAACACACCAAATAAAGAGAGATGTTTTTATTGATATTGGTGCGTTCGCAGCCCGGGGTCCACCGTGCAGGAGTACCTGCTGCTAGCAACGGCGGCACAATATGGCGGTATGGACTAACTCAGTTACTTCACCGAGTAGTCGTGAAAGAAAAGCACTGTGCCCTGTTAGGCTTCACAGAGGCACAGGCTAACTGCCCACACAGAGAGCAGTCAGTGGTCACGCATGCACACAAAACTCCTCGCCGGAGGTGCCAGCATTCTAGGGGCTTATTTCAGCTGGGTCCCTGAACACATTCAAACACAAACTCCTCGCCGGAGGTGCCAGCATTCTAGGAGCTTATTTCAGCCGGGTCCCTGAACACATACTCTCGTGACCACACTGGCGCAAAGCACTTAACAAAGAACAATACTAGCGCATGGCCATGCGGTCATGCGAACCTTAAATAGCTGCAGCACATACAGGACCTTCCTAGAAGAACCAATGAGAAGCTACACCAGAGCGTGAGCACCTACAGGACCTTCCTGAAGGAGCCAATGACCTTAGCTGCAGTATCAGATCATGTGACCCTCGATCTCCACTGAGAGATCTTACTCTGGGCATGCTCAGAACGAGCAAAGCAGGACTTAGACCCAGAAGCATCTGCTCGCTGCTGCCCAGCACCGACTTCAATGGCAGAAGCAGGAAAGGCAGCAGTAACTCTTAGCACAGAGTCAGACTGAGCGAGACACTGGGACCGACGTCTCCGCTGAGCAGGCTCCACTGCGGCAGGAGAAGAATGGGAGACCGCAGCGGAGATGGACCGAGATTCCCCCTGTGCAGAGGAGGGAACTCCATCCCTAACAGTATGGGCCCTGAAATTCCTTGTGGCAGCCCTGCTTTAGACTGTTTGAGACATCTGGAAGAAGATGAAAAGGTGAGCACTACTATGAGACCTGTGTCATGCCAACAGTAATGCATCCTGAGACTGTTCATGTGTAGGGTTGCTTTTCATCCATGGGAGCGGGTTCAGGCACAATTGTGCCTAAGAACACTGTCATGAATAAAGAATGGGATCTAAACATCTTCCAATAGCAACCTCTCTCAACGATCCAGAAGCAATTTGGTGATGATAAGCAATGCTTTTTCGAGCATGATGGAGCACCATATCACAAGGCAAAAGAAATAACTAAGTGGCTTGGTGATCAAAGCGATGACATTTTGAGTACATGTGAAGCAACTTCCCAGATCTCAATCCCATTGTGAACCTGTGGTCATTCCTCAAAAGGTGGGTAGACCAAAAAAATCCAAAAATTGTGATAAACTCCAAGCATTGATTAGGCAATTTGGCCCAGAAGCTGATATCAGCTGTCAGGGAAAATTGCAGACATCCTGAATAGGGTTGAGCGAAACGGATCGGACATTTTCAAAAGTCGCCGACTTTCAGCAAAGTCGGGTTTCATGAAACCCGACCCGATCCCACTGTGGGATCGGCCATGCGGTCGGCGATCTTCGCGCAAAAGTTGCGTTTCATATGACGCTTTCCCTGCCATTTTTTCAGCCAATGAAGGAGTGTGGGCAGTGTGATGACATAGGTTCCGGCTTGCTTTGTGCGGCGTCACAGGGGGTAAAACCGCCATCTTAACGTTTGGGATATATTGATTTGCACAGTGAAAGACAAACTTTGCAGGGACAGAGGAGAGAGAGAGAGAGAGAGAGAGAGAGAGAGAAAAAAAATTAAATAAGTACCCATTGACCTGCATTGGGTTTCGTGTTTCGGTTGGCCCCCGACTTTTCACAATAATCGGACGATTTCACACGATCCGACTTTCGAGACAGTCGGGTTTCACGAGACCCGACTCGATCCTAAAAAAGCAAAAGTCGCTCAACCCTAATCCTGAATAATAGAGGTCTACACTGTAAATATTGAGTCTTTGCATAAACTTGTATTTGTCAAGAAAAGTATAAAAATTTCTGAAATGGTTATAATTGTACCATTGAAAAGCACAGAAGCAGCAAACTCTGTGACAACCAAAATTTGTGTCAGTTTCTAGAGTTTTGGCCACGGCTGTACATTAGATTTTACATGACATATTTGCAAAACACGTTTCTGAATATTTGCTTACATATGACAAGCCTTTACTGTGTTGAGCTATGATTGCATTTGCAATTTCCATCTTTTACATTAGTTTGAATTAACAGTTGTGCTGCTATCTGAAAGCTTCAATAGAAATATTGCCAGAGTGGCCTTGTATAATGAAAAATCAATGAAGCGCATAACAGCCGCCATCATTTGTTGTTTATTTTTACATTATTATGTTGATGATTATCATATGACTAAACAAATTTGAAGGGAATCTGCCTTCTGTTCCTCACACCTGCTTCTCCGGTAATTTTATTCAGTGCTTGCCAGTCATTGCTTTTTATAGAATGTTTTTTTTGCAAGATTGCTAATGCCAAGTAGCTTCCTGCATTTACATATGTAAATTATTACATTTAGTCTGAACACCCTAATTGACTTGTAAAGTCGTTGAAGAAATACATATGTTTAGAATGCAGAACCCAAAAATATACGAGGATACAAGCCTATCCTGCTGGACCTGTTGAAGGTTGGAGGAGCAGATTTTCTAAACCATTTCATATTTTAAACTTTCAGACTTAACAAAAAAAGACATTGAAAGGATTTTCCGGGTCTTATTGTTGTTGGCTCATCATTTTGCCCTCACCACTTTCATTGTAGTCACAGCAGCTTCCATGACTTCCCTAGATGTCACAGAAGGCCAACATCATTTCCCAGTAGTCATCACAGGAGCCCCTTATTTTTTGGAACAGTCACTTACAATGAAGGACTCTCCACTGCTCTCCTTCTAGTTCCTGTAGTAGAGGAATCGCTCAACTCTCCTTCAATTGTGCAAAATAAAGGAGGTTCACCAACAACCACATCACTCCATTTATTTTCAAAAGACCACATACACCATATCAGGGACAGACACAGAAAGAAAAGACTCCTGTGCAAGAACAATATATGGTCCCTTTGTAGTCCAAAAGCTCATCATAATGCACAATTCCACTGTCATGTCAGAGGCCCCTTGCTCAAAAAGCTTACCTTAGACAGATGTCACAAGCTACTCCATCTGACAGTTTCCAGAGGAACACTAGACTTCAATCTTTAACCCCTGTACAGGGATCTAGTCTTACCATGGGGCCCAGTGGATTGCGTTCACGGAAGAGCTGCTATCTAAAAGAGCAAACCAGAGGCAAGAGAATGGTCTGTAAGCTGGATCAGAACCAGCTCTGCTGCATTGCTAAATCTAAAAACTCTGATTGTGGCAGAATGGCTGCACTCAGTAAACTAAGTGGTACTTCTCTACAATCAGGGTCTCTTTTCCTACATTTTGCTGTGCTCAGATGAGGTAGCAAAAACCTGCTGACAGATTTCCTTTAAATAGCTTGCAACCCCACTCCAAAGGGAACAACACTTACAGAAGTTAACCCTACACCCCCAAGCCTGGACAGAAGTACAAATCCCATAGGACACAGAACTAGAACTGTCGCCTCACTTCGCCTGTATTGAGAGAATGGCTTCACCCGGTGACAGAAGCAGAGACCGGAAGGGCAGACACCGATACAGATGTCACATCCATTTGCTTAGGAGTTAGAAGTGGGCCGCCTTACCTCTTGGTTCCTTGTGCAGCCGCACAGGTTGTGCTAATGGAATATCTGCCCCTGCACCACATCAACCCACGCAGAGGTATTTTACTTTGTTTTTATCAATGCATAGAGCATTACGTGGTGGAAGGAACACTGTCCTGCCTTATTGTGCATTTGCCAAAAAACAAAAGTTCAAGTGCTGACTGAAGTTTTTATAAGTTATCCTTCTTCAATCTTGTTACTGTAGGACTGTCCACCTCTTAATACTCTGACCTCAAACACCGCCTATGGACTGTAGACAACATGTCAGCTGCTGAATGACAGCCAATGTTCCTGTTGCAGTCTTCTAAGAGAACCTGATGCCTGAGGTGCATATAGCGCTTTCATAATATTCCTCCCTTTATGTGTTTTCACGTCCTATATGGAATGGAGAGATGCCAGGAGAGAAGATAATGACAACTTCCTGCTACATAAAAGGTTTAAAACCATTAAAAATGTCTCTCTCAAAAGAGCAGACTAGAGTTATTGTACTTATTTGCCTTAAAAAAAAAATATGTCACAGAGGTGCACACTACCATGGCCATGCATGCACTTCTGTGAATTGTGAGCTGCAACACAGTCACAGATACGATGCTGGCATCCTTGCAACGGCATTATCATTTACAGAAATGGAAAAACATATTGGAAACTTGCTTAATACATGGAATGTATCCCCATACTCTTATGGGATGAGAATTTATTTTTTTCTTCTATAAATTAATACTGCCCAAAATTGTCAAAAGAATTATGACTCGTCTTATGACAGCTGAACTGGTTAGGCTACATTGCCACAATTAATTTTTGGTGAGTTTTTTACTCTGCATATTTTTGAAAACACGCAAGTAACCTTTTTTACCAAATGGGTGCAGAAAATCTGAAATACAACCCCTGGCAAAAATTATGTAATCACCAGGGTGATGAAACAATTTTTTTCCCTCATAATTGAGTGACTCCATCATTTTTACCCTATGCTTGGTTAAAAAATGTAACCATTACTGACTACTAGTGTTGAGCGATACCGTCCGATACTTGAAAGTATCGGTATCGGAAAGTATCGGCCGATACCGGCAAAGTATCGGATCCAATCCGATACCGATACCCGATACCAATATAAGTCAATGGGACTCAAGTATCGGACGGTATTCCTGATGGTTCCCAGGGTCTGAAGGAGAGGAAACTCTCCTTCAGGCCCTGGGAACCATATTAATGTGTAAAAGAAAGAATTAAAATAAAAAATATTGCTATACTCACCTCTCCGAGGGAACCGGCAGCGTTGTTTGCTTAAAATTCGCGCTTTTCTTTCCTTACGTGAAGTCCCGGCTTTGTGATTGGTTGCGTCGCAGTCACATGGGCGACGCAACCAATCACAGCAAGCCGTGACGTAATTTCAGGTCCTTAAGGATTTTAAAATTACGTCCCGGCTTTGTGATTGGTTGCGTCGCAGTCACATGGGCGACGCAACCAATCACAGCAAGCCGTGACGTAATTTCAGGCCCTTAAGGATTTTAAAATTACGTCCCGGCTTTGTGATTGGTTGCGTCGCAGTCACATGGGCGACGCAACCAATCACAAGCCGTGACGTCACGGGAGGCTGGACACGCGCGCATTTTAAAATGCGCGCTTGTCCAGCCTCCCGGCTTGTGATTGGTTGACCGCGACGCAACCAATCACAAGCCGGGACGTCACGGGAGGCTGGACAAGCGCGCATTTTAAAACGCGCGCGTGTCCAGCCTCCCGGCTTGTGATTGGTTGACCGCGATGCAACCAATCACAAGCCGGGACGTCACGGGAGGCTGGACAAGCGCGCATTTTAAAATGCGCGCGTGTCCAGCCTCCTGGCTTGTGATTGGTTGACCGCGATGCAACCAATCACAAGCCGGGACGTCACGGGAGGCTGGACAAGCGCGCATTTTAAAATGCGCGCGTGTCCAGCCTCCCGTGACGTCACGGCTTGTGATTGGTTGCGTCGCCCATGTGACTGCGACGCAACCAATCACAAAGCCGGGACGTAATTTTAAAATCCTTAAGGGCCTGAAATTACGTCACGGCTTGCTGTGATTGGTTGCGTCGCCCATGTGACTGCGACGCAACCAATCACAAAGCCGGGACGTAATTTTAAAATCCTTAAGGACCTGAAATTACGTCACGGCTTGCTGTGATTGGTTGCGTCGCCCATGTGACTGCGACGCAACTAATCACAAGCCGGGACTTCACGTAAAGGAAAGAAAAGCGCGAATTTTAAACAAAGAACGCTGCCGCTTCCCTCGGTAAGGTGCAGGCTGCGTCGGAGAGGTGAGTATAGCAATATTTTTTATTTTAATTCTCTCTTTTACACATTTTTACATTAATGTTGTTTCGATACCGATACCCGATACCACAAAAGTATCGGATCTCGGTATCGGAATTCCGATACCCGCAAGTATCGGCCGATACCCGATACTTGCGGTATCGGAATGCTCAACACTACTGACTACCACATTTTTTGTTCTTGATTTCTTTTAGTGTCTCTTAAAGCCAGAATGTTGCCATTTGAAATGACTTTAGTTTTGTGCCATGTCTGTGATATGCTTTTTTCTACAAAATTAAACAACCGAATGAACATCCTCCAAGACCGGTGATTACATAATTTTTGCCAGGGGTTGTATCAAAAACTCACCAGAAGCTCATCATGGGCACATAGCCTCAAAGGCTACCTATGATGGACAGTTGTTTTTTTTATCCAAACATACAGAAAAGAGAAGTATACATCTCCAAAAAACAGCAAGGAAAACTGCACGTGTGAATGCAGCCTAAAAAAGTTAAAAAAAAATAATTATAATACCAATTGCATCAATACCAAATTGTTCTTTCACCATCTATGTAAGAAAACCTTATACAGTAATTCATAGTTTTGATCTGTCTCCTCCAAAAAATAACAAATGTTGCAATATAAAAAGATGACATTAATTGAAGACTTTATTTTAGTGGATTTCATTATCACACTAGCTTCCATTTTTAATAGAGCTATGTTCGTTGTGTCATCCTTTCGCCAATGGAGTACTGGTAAGTCCTGATAGACCCCACTGATTTGGGGACTGCAAGAATTATTCTGAAGACTGTGCTCTTCTTTCAATAAAGAATATTGGAAAATGAGACAAAATAGTTAAATGAGGGGCTGAAAGTGAATGTGAACAAAGCCTTAAAAACTAGCTAGTACTTTCCATTTAAGTTACATTTTAAAACATATACTTTCCAGATTACTTTCTGTAGCGAGAACATTTCTTTAGATCACTGACAGATTAGTCACAATAAGTGTGTTAAAGCTCCTATTTACAAATGTCACTTAAAATAGATTTCTCTAAGAACTAATGTGACACAAATGGAATTTTCCACATAAAATTAAACTTAACATGCAAAATCACTTTGAGTTAAAAAAAAAGTGTAAGGGTAGACACCAAGATAATGCTATAAATGGAGGTGAAAAATACCTACTTTAGTAAGTGTTATTCTGCACACAAGTTTCACAAGGCCCTATATATAGAAATGGATATAAGGACAGTTCTGTTTTTAAAATGAACTGAAAACCATGTAGATAATCAAAGAGAAGAAATAACAGGCGCTAATGGTTTTCAAAAGGGATTACAGCTATGACCTAATATATGCTCGAGTATAAGCTGACCCGAGTATAAGCCGAGACCTCTAATTTTGCCACAAAAACTGAGAAAACTTATTGACTCGAGTATAAGCCTTGAATCAAAGAAAATCTGAACTAAGGGTTGTATCTCAGCAATCGATTAATACATAAATAATAATGTCACCTTATTTTCTTTTGATTATTATATAAATAATAATTCCACCTTATTTTCTTTTGATTAATACAAAAATAACAGCACCTTATTTTCTTTTTAAAATTGAACATACAGTGGTATGTAAAAGTTTGGGCACCCCTGGTAAAAATTACTGTTATTGTGAACAGTTTAGCAAGTTGAAGATGAAGTGATCTCTAAAAGGCCTAAAGTGAAATATGACACATTTCCTTTGTATTTTAGGCAAAATAAAATATATATTTTCATGTTTTACATTCATTTTAGAAATTACAAAAAGGAAAATGGGCGGATGCAAAAGTTTGGGCACCCTGCATGGTTAGTACCCGATAGCACCCCCTTTTGAAAGTATCACAGCTTGTAAATGCTTTTTGTTGCCAGCCAAGAGTCTTTCAATTCTTTTTTTAAGGATTTTCATCCATTCTTCCAGGAAAATTCTTCCAGGTTTGTGAGTTTCCTTGGTAATCTTACATGCACTGCTATTTTGGGGTCTAGCCCCAGACTTTCAATGATGTTCAGATCAGGGGACTGTGAGGGCCATTGTAAAACCTTCAGCTTATGCCTTTTGATGCAGTCTATTGTGGATTTTGACATGTGTTTAAGCTCTTTATCTGTTTATAGAAGCCATCATCTTTTCAACTTCAGCTTTTCTACAGATGGTGTTATGTTTGCATCAAGAATTTGTTGAAATGTTTCCCTCTACCTGTGAAATGTTCCCCGTGCCATTGTCTGCAACAAATCCCCAAAGCATGATTGATCCACCCCCATGTTTAATGATTGGAGAGATGTTCTTTTACTGAAATTCTGTGCCTTTTTTCTCCACACAGAACTTTGATCATTGTGGCCAAAGAGTTCTATTTTAATCTCATTGGTCCATAGGACTTGTTTCCATAATGCATCAGGCTTGTTTAGATGTTCTTTTGCATACTTCTGATGCTGAATTTTATGGTGAGGATGCTGGAGAGGTTTTCCTCTGATGACTTTTCCATGAAAGCCATATTTGTACAAGTGTCTCTGAACAGTAGAACAATGTACCACAACTCCAGAATCTGGAAAATTTTTCTGAAGGTCTTTTACAGTCAAACACGGGTTCTGATTTGCCTCTCTAGCAATCCTACGAGCAATTCTCACTGATATTTTGATTGGTCTTCCAGACCTTATCTTGACCTCCACTGTTCCTGTTAACTGCCATTTCTTAATTACATTTCGAACTTAGGAAAAGGCAACTTTAAAACGCTTTGCCATCTTCTTATATTCTTCTCCTGCTTTGTGGGCCTCCACCATTTTCATTGTCAGAGTGGTAGGCAGCTGCTTAAAAGAACCTATGGTTGGTATTTTTTGCTACAAGGTTAGAGGAAGCTGAGTTAATATAAAGCTGGGAAACTGGCATCACCTGGCCTTTCCTAATGATGATAATGAACAAGCCTAACAGGCTAATTAAGGTCTGAAACCTTGGTCAAAGTTATCTGAGCCCGCAAATCTCCCAAGGGTGCCCAAAATTTTGCATGTGTCCATTTTCCTTTCATAATTTTTAAATAAAAGACAATATATATATTTTTGAGTAAAATACAAAAAAAAGTGTCATCCTTAACTTTAAGTCTTTTGGAGATCATGTCATCTTCAACTTGCCTAACTCTTCACAGTAACAGTAATAACAGTAATTTTGACCAGGGGTGCACAGACTTTTACATGCCACTGTACGACTAAAAATAGAGGACAGAAACAAAACCTTGTAATATATCTAAAACCATGTGTGCAGAAGTATTAGGCAAGTGAGTATTTTATTATATTGTATTATATCCAAGCTGTATAAACTTGAATGGCAATTGAGTGAAGCAGATCAGGTGATGTATAATTGTGTAATGAGGGAGGATGAGGCCAAAGGATATGAACAGCCTTTATCAAAGCATGCAGAATTATTAGGCACCTTGCTTTCCTCAGGAAAAAGAGGCCAAAAAGAGATTTAACTAACTCTGAAAAGTAAAGAATTAATGAAAGCCTCTTCCAGAGGGATGCAGCACTCTTGAAATTGCAAAGATATTGGGACAAGATCATAGAATGTGCGCACATATAATCCCTTAAAACTTGATTTTTATTTCAACTCAATATAAAACCCAGACCCAATATAAAAACTAAATACGAATACCACAAATATAGAAATTAGTCACCAAATACAATTACTGTGGAGGTTGGCACCCTAAGAAACGATTTTTTGGCACCACCACTCAGTGTTTGCTATCCCTTTCTCCCCTACAATATCCCTCACACTACAGGTGGGAAAACAATATAGCTTAAGAGCAGTGGTGAAAAACAGACAGATAACTAAATAAACAGATAAATCATCAGTTGGACCTCCACATAATGTATCAATGTTCCCAACACAACGCACATAATGCACATATAATAGCCTATAGTATCAAAAAGGTATTCCAATCAGGTAATAGCCGTCATGGTCCTAAAACCATCAGCGATACATAGTCAATTCAATCAAATCAATAACCAGACAGCAACTGAAGGCCCGATATATGCCAGAAAAAGATTTCTCTTAATAAATAATTAGGGTAACTTAGCGTGTGTCGGTGTCTCCCCGATGGCATCATGAATATCACTTCCTCCTGATGAACCGTGAGAGCAGAGAAACGCGTCGGGAGACACCGACACACGCTAAGTTACCCTAATTAGTTATTAAGAGAAATTGTATTTGGTGACTTATTTCTATATTTGTGGTATCCATATTTAGTATTTATTGAGTATTTTTCTGACAAGATCATAGAACCATCAACATTTTTGTTGCAAATAGTCAACTATGCTGCAAAAACATGTTGAGAAAAAAAACATTTGAGAAAAATCAAATTGTGAAGCAACCAGGAACCTATTATCCTCCAGGGCTATCATATTCTAGAACTGTAGCCTCCCAGTACCTAGAAACACAAGGTTTTCAGTGCTCAGAGACATTGGCAAGGTAAGGAGGGCTGAAACCGACCACCACTGCACAAGACACAGAAGTGAAACAAAAGTCAAGACTATGCCAAGAAATATTTGAAGCTAGATATTTGAAAGGTCTGTAAAACTTTGGCCAGATCTGTGCCTTGCCACAATTCTGTCTCTGAGCTCCTTGGCCAGTTCCTTTAACCTCATGATTCTCATTTGGTCTGACATGCACTGTAAGCTGTGAGGTCTTATATAGACAGCCGTGTGGCTTTCCAAATCAAGTCCTATCAGCTGGACTCCAATTAAGGAGTAGAACCATCTCAAGGAGGATCACAAGGAAATTGACAGCATGTGACTTAAATATGAGTGTCTGAGCAAAAGGTCTAAATACTTATGACCATATAATATTTTGTTTTTTCTTTCTCAATTTGCAAAAATGTCTACATTTCTGTTTTTTTTCAGTCAAGATGGGGTGCAGAGTATACATTAATGAGAAAAAAATGAACTTTTTTGAACTTACCAAATGGCTGCAATGAAACAAAGAGTGAAAAATTTAAGGGGGTCTGAATACTTTCCGTACCCACTGTATTTTTTTTAAAGGTCAGAAATGTAGTTTTGTTCATTTTGAGCTTGTTTGTTTATTATTCTCACTTTAACAGATGAAAATAAACAATTGAGATGTAAAATTTACGTTTTTCATTTAGTTGCATAATAATGCGGTACATTAATCATTGCCCAATAATTATGCACACATAGATATCTCCTAAGAAAGACAAAATCTCACTTTTACTTTCTTAAATATTCAGATTTCAGGTTTATTAACCTTTCAGATTGACTGACAGTACAGTAGTTGTTCAATAATAAAATTAATCATCAAAAATACAAAATTGCCTAATAATTGTGCACACACTGTAAGTGAAATATGCATATTTTCCCACTTGTCACTTCTCTCCTTGCACTGATCATTCACTTTCAAAAACTGCTCAAACCTGTCTACATATCTGTCTTCTGAAATGAAGGAAATTATATCTGTCACTTATAAAAGTACATGTGGGTGGGAAAAATTGAAAGGAGAAAGTAACAAAGTTCACAAAGATAATCTCTTTTATCAAAATACTTTGTCAGAGTACTCAATAGGAAATGTCAAGTCATCTGTCTAAATAATAGAGCTTGGTTAAACCAAGTAGTGCAATGTATGGGCACTATAATGGCAGATTTGCAATTTTAACTCAGCAACATCCACTGCTGTTTGTTTATGGAAAACACCCATGGAGTCAAAATTGTCACTACACCTGCAGATAAATTACCAAAGGGGTGTAATTTCCAAAATGGGGTCACTTGAGGGGGATTCTGCTCTTTTGGTACTTAGGGACTCCGTACTGTATATGGAGTCTGCAAATTATTCTAGGAAAGTATGTGCTCCAAGAGTCAAATAGAGCTCCTTCCTTCCAGAGTCTCGACTTGTGGCTAAACCGTACAGTAAAGACACATATTGTCAATTTTGGTGCCATTTTACCCATTTCCCCTTGTGAAAATGTAAAATCTGGTTCTAAAACAACATTTAAAAAAAATTTAATTTTTTATTCACCGCCCAATAATATAAAATTCAGTGACATGGCTTTGGTGTCAACATGCTCACTACACCCCTAGATGAATTCATTGGGGGGGGGGGGGTGTAGTTTGTAAAATGGGGTTAATTATGTGGGGTCTGCTTTTCTGGTACCTGAAGAGCCCTGCCAATGTGATATGGTACTCTCACATCAGTGCAGCTTAATCTGAATTCCAATATGGCACTCCTTCCCTTCTGAGCTGTGCACTGTGCCTCAAAAGTAGTTTTTAACCTCATATGGGGTACTCAGGAGAAATTGTTTAACAAACTGTACCTTTCATTTTTTCCTATTAACCTTTTTGAAAATTAAAAACTTGGAATCAAAGTAACATTTAGTAGAGAAACTGGTAATTTTTCATTTACTTAGCCCAATGTTATACAAATCTGTGAATCGCCTGAGGGTTAAAAATACTCAGTACACCCCTAAGAAGAATTCCTTGAGAGTTGTAGATTCCAAAATGGGGTCTCTTGTGGGAGTTTCTGCTGTTTTGGCATGTCAGGGGCTCTTCAAATGCAACATAGCATTCACAATCGATTTCAGTCAAAATTGCGCTCCAGAATTCAAATGGCGCTCCTACCCTTCTGAGACATGCCGTGTGCCCAAACATTAGTTTTTGAGCACATATGGGTACTCAGTAAAAATTGCACAACAAATTTAATGGTCCATTTTCTCCTGTTAATCTTGTGAAAATGAAAAACTTAGGCTATGTTCACACGGTGCGGTTTTTGCTGCGGATCCACAGCGGATTTGCACTGCGGATCCGCAGCAGTTTTCCATGTAGGTTACAGTACAATGTAACCCAATGGAAAACAGGACCCGCTGTGCCGACGATCCTTTTTTCCACAGGCAAATCCGCAGCGGTTTTGCCTGCAGAAAAAAGAAGTACCATGTCAATAGGAAACTGGAAACCCGCAGTGGAATCCGCAGAAGAAAAAGGATCAAAAACCGCAGCTAAAATCAGCGCTGAATTTAGCTGCGGTTTTTCAAAACAGGACCTGAAAAAAAAAAGGATGAAAAAAAGGAACGTGTGAACGTAGCCTTAGGGCTTCAGTAACATTTTTGTGAAAAAATTGAAATTTTTCATTTTCACATCCCACTATTATAAAATCCTGTGAACCACCTCTGGGTTCAATACGATCAACACTCCCCTTGTTGAAAGGGGCCTTGGGCCTTACGCTGATGGGAAGAATGCTCAGTCAGAATAGGAGGCATTCAAAACCTCCAATAGTATACTACAAAAAACAAAGAAGTTCCAGCATCTCCGAACAGAATAAAACAAGTGTGAACAGATGTAAGCTGCTATGATTGCAAATTGTACAAACAAGAGAATACAGCAGAACACTGTAAGTGCTAAGATGTATGCAGACATTGAATATATGATATTTGAACTCCATTACTGCTATTTTGAATATACTTATAAAAATGAAGGCACCTATTCCTGAGAGCTCATCAGTTTATCTTACTCTCACCACAGCTGTTTGAGGTTTTATTTTAGGACAAACTGTAGTCTTCATTGGTACAATTATGGGGTATATAAGACTTATTGATTCAATTCCATGTATTTTTGAGAGGTGAACAAAATGCTTTTCCACTTTTTTTTAAACAGACTTTCCATGTGCAAGATAAGGAAAGTGTTAATTTATAGCATGGATCATGATGGTTTTTAAAATATCAAGTTTGTGTATTTATTATTTGTTAATTTTCTGCCATAATAAGGGGTAATGTTTCTCCTTGTGATTGACATATCGGCTCTGGCATGCCAAGGTACAGAGGCTTATTCACCGTGCAATGCTTCGCTGGGAAATTTAATATGCAAATTGCCTCTTCAGAAAGTAAGAGGACTTGAACTCTATTGCGCTACCTGTTGGAAGCAGCAATCCTACAAGTCACATTCCACACTATAAGTCAATTTGCATCCTGCCATAATAAAGCATTTGTATGAGCTTTCTATTTTTTTGTCTATTTTTTACACTATATTTACTTGTTTATAACAGACTTTTTTAGGGGACTTGATTGTTTGGATAATAAAGTGCCTTATGCATTTCAGTATAAAACTGACAAATGGCCTATTAAGCATACATAAGACATGCCTCAGGTCCTTCATTAGGCTCTTAGCTGCCATTGAAACCCATTGGGAAGGGATGACAGAGAGAACCACCTTCTATCTAGCCATTTAGATGCGATTGTCTCTGCTGACAGTAGCATCTAAGTGGCTAGACGGGCTATTGAACTGGCTTTAGAGGTCAGTCAGTGTGTCAGCGTGGCTACATGAAGGTACCTTCATTTTTATAAGTATATTCTAAATAGCAGCAATGGAGTTCAAATATCAAGTCACTTAGTAGTGACTTAAGCCTTGACGGCCAACACCTATGATTGAAAGTCGAATACTGCCAGAAGGAATAAAGTTAACTTTTTCCCAGCTGCAGGGCTCTCAGTGTTGGAGCTGGGCAATTTCAGAACCCTATTAGCCTGCAGATTAACCTCTTATCTGCATATTAATAGTGCTTTTTTTACATGACCGGTTCTGTTTAATCAAGGTACCTGCCAACTTAACCTTTTCCATCATTCCTAGATGCTGCCTGAATCCTAAACCTCCGAATTCGGCTGAATCTAGGTTTCTGCAACCTACTCCTGTGACGATAGCTTAGGGAACCATGACCCTAACTGAAACAATACAGATCTGCTCCATTGACTATCACTGAACCTATAGATACGTTTCGGGCAATCAGGATTTGGACCCACCGGTCACCTAAGCCCCATGGATACATTTGTGAAAGTCATGAATGGGACTCACCAGTCACCTGGCTCAAAAGAGATGTTTCGGGAAGCCAGGTTGTGACCCTCCGGTCACCTGGCTTTGCACCTCAAAGGACTGACATCTTCCTAAGCTTTTTGATACCTTATCTTTGTGTGTGCCAAAAGTGGGGTAGTCGGCCCTGGGAGCTCTGAAGTCACAGCTGCACTTATCCTGGCGAGTCAGCGGAAGGGTGAGACTCTGTAATTTGCAATCTTTGGCATTGTGCTAGGACTATTCTACATGTTATTTGCCTGTTTGTGATTCAATAAAGTATTGCCACACTGTTTTATGCTCACCCTGTGTTGTCTGAGTAGGATCATGCCCACGGTAGAAAGAGAGGGGGCGTTCGGTGGGATGAACACTGGTCCATGCGGTTTTGACTAGCAGACTATGACACCCTCTGACCCCCGTGTCTCAACAACTCCTATCTGCTATTCCTTGTGCTATCTTTCTCCTCAACTTTGCTGAATCAACATACCTGCCAACCTGTCTCTGCTATGCCTAGTGCAGTATGCACTCTTAAATCTGTTGAATCACGTTACCGGCCAAATGATTCCTCTCTGCTATTCCCATGTGCTACCTGCACTACAGCATCAAGGTGTCTTATTTTCCACTCAATCTGTTCCTACGTGCTGTCTGCACATTTGGCTCTCCTGAATTTTGCAGCTTCATCTCCACTGATCCACCTGCTATTCTGCATATCCAACTCTACTGGTCCTCACTGTTCCATGTACTTTCCTGTTGTCCTCCTGTACTGCATAAATGGCTCTGATCTATGCTACCCACCCTGATCTACGGCTTTCTCAATCTACATAACCAGATGAGCCTATAACAACAGTGCTAATTGGGCTCAGTCAGAGAATAGAGAATTAATACAATACCACAATGTCGCCTCTGATTTTAGTTCAGACTTGAATAAAGGCTCTTTTCAGCTACAACCGGCCTCTGCAGAGTTTACAGCCTACAAAAAATTTACTCCCTTTTACATTACATATCTACTATAGCAGCCTCAGGCTGCCCCATATAGCAAAAAATGTCCTTTAAGGGGTTGTCCATTCTTAAACTATGAGTCTACCGTCACTCTATATGACTGCAGACTTGAGAATCTTCATATTGTGCGCACCGTGCATAGTGAGGATTCTCCGGAGTCAGGAGAAGAGGGGATGTGAATGCAAGTATGTGACTGGCATATATGCGGTCATGTTCCGACTAGACTGTATCCAGTCTAGCTCAATGCAAGTGCATTGAGGAAGGCTTGATACAGTCTAGTCAGAATGTGGCCGGAAGCATGCAAATCACATGCTTGCACTTAAATGACCACTCACTGCCGGTGCCGGTGAATCCCCAATGCGCATTGTGCGCTCTGTAACATTCACAAGTCTGCAAACACATTGACTGACAGCAGACTGTAGTTTAAGACCTGACAACCCCTGTAATACTGACAACATTGCCCACAATAAAGTCACAGTGCACAGGCTAGCCATAGCATTTTCAATACCCCCAATGTAGCTCGTAGTTAGTCATCCATTCCCTTAGAAGAGTGACGAATGTACAGTGAACCAGTAAAAAACTTACATTTAAGATGCTTTGTATTAGGAGAACACCTGGTATATTTCCTATTATAGCATTTATGAACATCCTACTGAGGGATTATCTGCCTAGGTCACCCTGTATTGTCCAAAGCAGGGAGCTTCCATAAGGAATCGCTCACTCTCTGGAGGACTTGGGCTCAACACACCCTACAGAGCAGTCATTCTAGAGGAATCATGTGGGTGTCCAGAGCTTATTACTCCGATCTGCTGCAGAATTAAAGGTTATTTAGTTGGAACAACCCCTTTAATCCTGCTCTTGTATTTGTATTGGGCTGATTTTGACACAAACACAATATGGTGCAGATGTGCGGTGACACATATGTCTACAACACAGAGAATGCGAGCAGCTGGAGACTTCCTAGCTGTGATTGTATAATATCCACTTTCAGCAGAGCATATGATAGCAGCACACAGCCACTTGAAGCTTGCAGAACAATGTCCTTACTGGAAAGTGCCTGTTCGCTGGCCTCGGTGCTGATCTCTGCGCACATCTACTGTACAGGCCACAGCATTACCATGGCTCTGATGGCGTTTACCTGGGGGGACCCTCTGTAGGGGGCTCATGTCACATGTTAAGTGATGACAAGCTGCCCACAAGAGCGTATTATAGCCACGCCTCATCCACTATGATATTTCTAGCTGAAAAAAATAACATAAAGAGCTGGGCAGAAATCATAATGGTAATTATACTAAGGTGTTCGGCACTTGGGGCTTTTTTAGAATATGAAGCACAACATGTATTTAAAAAAATGAAATTACAAAAACATGTTGAGCTTCAGTAAAGTGTGAACCAGAAAGAGAACAATTCCATCAGCTGCATGAGAGAGTCAGATCAAAGAGCCAGATGATGGGAATGCATGTGTCTATGTGTGTGTGTATCTATGTATGTGTCTATGTATATATGTACAGTATGTATGTGTGTGTATGTCTATGCATGAATGCGTGTGTGTAGCTATGTATGTGTGTATCTATGTATGTAATGTATGTGTCTATGTATGTATGCATGTGTGTATCTATGTTTGTATCTATGTATATATATGCATGTGTGTATCTAAGTATGTATATATATATATATGTATGTATATGTATGCATGTGTGTATGTATGTGTATGTATGTGGGTATATATGCATGTGTGCGTGTATCTATATATGTATGTGTGTGTATGTGTCTATGTATGTATATGCATGTGTGTATCTATATATGTATGTGTGTGTATGTGTCTATATATGTATGCATGTGTGTATCTATGTATGTATGTGTGTGTATGTGTCTATGTAGCTATGTATATATATATATGTATGCATGTGTGTATCTACGCATGTGTATGTATGTGGGTCTATATGCCTGTGTGTGTGTATCTATAAAATGTATATGTTTATGCAAGTGCGTATGACTGTACTGTATGTATATACAGTGGGGAAAATAAGTATTTGATACACTGCGGATTTTGCACGTTTTCTCACCTACAAAGAATGGAGGGGTGTGTAATTTTTATTGTAGATACACTTCAACTGTGAAAGACAGAATCTAAATATAAAAAACAGAAAATCATATTGCATGATTTTTACATAATTAATTTGCATTCTATTGCATGAAATACGTATTTGATACATAAAAAAGACCTTAATATTTGGTGCAGAAACCTTTGTTGGCTATTACAGAGGTCAGCCGTTTCCTGTAGTTGTGGACCATGTTTGCACACACTGCACTCCTCCACACAGATCTTTGTAGGTAGGAAAGTGTGTATCATATACTTATTTCCCCCACTGTCTGTCTCCATGTATAAGTATATATAACGTGTGTCTGTGTAGTGATGTGTCCATAGTACCTATGTGTGCATGGAGCTGTGTGTCTAGCTGTCAGTCTGTGTGCATGTGTCCACCCATAGGCTGTATAGAAGCCCCCGGAGCAGTGCTCCATAGACCCCGTGTGCTGCGGAGCTGTGTGAGGAGGCCATGCCGGCACGGGCAGCTCAGCCACCCCCAGGACCCCGCAGGCTGAGCGGGCAGGCACACATTCTGTGCGGAGCAGCCGGCTGTACGGCCCCACAATGGCTGCGCCTGTCTGCACAGCGCCTTGTCGGTCACATTCCGCCGTGTGTGGGGCTGATGAAGCCGCTGCGCTTTAGGCGGCAGTATATCCCTCTGTGTGCAGCACTAGTGGGCGCAGGGCACGCTGACGCTTGTAGTACCACCACACTAGCAGCCGCCGCGCAGGTCAGCATCAGGTGGTCGCTGGGCGCCAGCAGCGGCTCTCTGTGGGCGGGGCATACCGTGGGCGTGGCTAAAGGTGAGGCGAAGGCGGGAAGCCTATATAACCGGAGAGCGGCTGCCGGAGACGCTAGAGACAACGGACCGTGCCAGCTCGGGGGTGACGGAGGCTGAAGCACCAGGGGGAGCGGGGAGGGGAGCCGCCGGCTCTTTCGGAGGGCTGAACGAGGAGGCCGCCGCTTCCCCTGCTCCGCTCAGCTTTATGGACGAGCACCTCAGCCTCCTGCACTCGCCTCCGCCGTCCTCCACCAGGCACCGCACCAACAGCAACATCGTGAACCCGGGCTACACGGACGGGGAGCAGGAGACCATGACGGTGGTGGCGTGTGACAACCTCCTGGAGGAGGCGGCGGCGCTGCCGGGGCTCCGCTCCTCCGAGACCTACGAGCAGGACGAGCACGAGTGCTGCGAGCGGGTGGTCATCAACATCTCCGGGCTGCGCTTCGAGACGCAGCTGAAAACTTTAGCCCAGTTCCCGGACACGCTGCTGGGCGACCCCAAGAAGAGGATGCGCTACTTCGACCCCCTGAGGAACGAGTACTTCTTTGACAGGAACCGTCCGAGCTTCGATGCCATCCTGTACTACTACCAGTCCGGGGGCCGGATCCGCCGACCCGTGAACGTGCCCATCGACATCTTCTCGGAGGAGATCCGCTTCTACCAGCTGGGCGAGGAGGCCATGGAGAAGTTCCGAGAGGACGAGGGCTTCATCCGGGAAGAGGAGCGCCCACTGCCCGCCAATGACTTCCAGAGACAGGTGTGGCTGCTGTTCGAGTACCCGGAGAGCTCGGGTCCTGCCCGGGGCATCGCCATTGTGTCCGTGCTGGTCATCCTCATCTCCATCGTCATCTTCTGCCTGGAGACTTTGCCCGAGTTCCGGGACGACAAGGAGTACAATGGGCCGGTGCTGCCAGCTGGGAATGGCACTGGTCCCTACCTCTCCAGCTCCTTCACCGACCCCTTCTTTGTGGTGGAGACTCTATGTATCATCTGGTTCTCCTTTGAGCTCTTGGTCAGGTTCTTCGCCTGCCCGAGCAAAGCCACCTTCTCCAAGAACATCATGAACATCATAGACATCGTGGCCATCATCCCTTACTTCATCACCCTGGGCACTGAGCTTGCTGAGCGCCAGGGCAATGGGCAGCAGGCCATGTCCTTGGCCATCCTGAGGGTGATACGCTTGGTCAGAGTCTTTCGGATCTTCAAGCTTTCCAGACATTCCAAGGGGCTCCAGATTTTGGGTCAGACCCTCAAGGCCAGTATGAGGGAGCTGGGACTGCTCATTTTCTTCCTCTTCATCGGAGTCATCTTGTTCTCCAGTGCTGTGTACTTTGCTGAGGCTGATGACCCATCCTCAGGGTTCAACAGCATCCCAGACGCCTTCTGGTGGGCAGTGGTCACTATGACTACTGTAGGGTACGGGGATATGCACCCAGTCACCATAGGGGGTAAAATAGTGGGCTCTTTGTGTGCCATTGCCGGTGTGCTCACCATAGCCCTACCAGTGCCTGTCATAGTCTCCAACTTCAACTACTTCTATCACAGGGAGACTGAAGGGGAAGAACAAGCCCAGTACCTCCATGTGGGCAGCTGCCAGCACTTGTCCTCTAATGAGGACCTTAAAAAGACCCGCAGTAATTCCACCCTGAGCAAATCTGAGTACATGGTCATAGAAGAAGGGGTGAGCCCTGGACCCTTCACACAGCCCAGCTTTAAGACTGCAAACTGCACCACCAATAACCCAAACTGTGTCAATATCAAGAAGATCTTTACAGATGTGTAATAAGTCGTGTAGGGGTCATGGATGTGTCCAACGCTAGAAATGTCACTACCATCGACATCAGCCTGTCCCACTTTTTAGTGTTCATTTTCTGGGAAGAAGCTCTAGCATATCACAGAGGGGCTGACCCGCGGAGCCTGCACATTTCTTTATCCTCATTATTTTGGGGTGAGAGGCTAGGTACCTGCTCCCCCTTCAGAAGTGCTGCTTTTAGTAACCTCAGACATGCTTGTTTTGGATCATTATACCTCAATTTGGCACATTTCTTCTTTTGGGATTTACTATCATCGCACTTAGTGTAAGGACACAATCCTTCCTTGTCTGATACTAGTCTATTGACAGGCGGTGACCACTAGAAGTCAGCTGCTGATAGATAACCTAGACTAAGCAGCATCCAAAACTGCAACAAGTGTTCCCATTCCATAGCAGTGCCAAGACCTATGGCTGGAGCTGCCCCCCCGCACTGTGGCTGTTGTTATGCTGTGACAGTCTACATGTCAGAAGAAGATTAAACTGCTGGACTTGCTTTTCATCGGAAGTTACTAATTCTGACCGAGTGATGCAGTTTCCATAGCAACATAGGTTTCCTGAGAAACCCAGTTGTCATGGCATCCCTGTTTCCATACCAACCTTCCAGATGGTTCCAACTTAACACAGACGCTGCTGTTGGGAAAATGCTCAGAGAAAGTTAATCCCAGTGAGATTTGCAGAGTAGGTATGAAGAGCTGATCCTCACCTGGAATCTGGAGAACCAATCCAACCCCACACTGTGAAGGGCACCCTGATGCTTCCAAGAGAGACGAGGGTGTAAGCAAAGAACACATTGGTGGCCCTCCATCATATCATGGTTAGGGATGGGAAATACAGCCCTCCTCTCCCATTCAGACAAAAATAAATTGTAGCATTAGAAGAAAAGCACTTTAGGAATGGAAACAAATCAGCACTTACATGACTACAGTAATGAACAAGCCTTACAAAGAGAAGAAGGGGCTGGAAGTAGCCAACTCTAGAAATGTAACCTCGCCGCAGACCCCTTCACCAAGGGGAGTGATAGAACCTGAGAACGGTGAGTTCACGAATGTGTAGTGGCTAACATGGATGGACGCACACATCTGCTTGTAGACATAACATTTAGTCATGTATAACTTATATCCCCGGACCTACACTAAGTTATTCCAGACTGGTGGAGATGTCAGACCATGGTGGTGACAGCTATATAGTAGGATAAGGTAGATATGTTTATATACATATAGGTTGTGAGATGGGTAATTATGATCTGATTCCTTACCAGTAGGCTCATAAGCTTATTTTCAGGTATGTTACTCGTTTATGTGACATATAAATATCACATGTGTTCTACTGTGAGGTTTTATAGTGCTGCGCTTTTGCCCATGTGACTTGCCAGGTTTACTTATTACCTTTTTGATCATGGGGGGTCCGAATGCTGGGATTAAAGCTCCTCAATCTGTCATCTGGTGGGACACCCACTGATCAGCATGTCATCACCATAGGTGACATCTTATTTTACTCTCATAAGCCATTTAAGTGTTCAAAAAGACTTGGTGTATGGAAATAATGTAACAAATGGGTAAGTGGTGTATGTGGTTAATGTGATAGACTATTCACATGACAGGCACAGTTCTGGCACTTTTAATGGCAGTGTAGCACAACTCCCAACAGGTAATGTGAGGGGAAAGAATTGGGAATATTGAATTTTAACTTCCTATTCTTTTCTCCAGGCAGATACACCAGAGGTCTGCAAGGAGGAATGAGGTGACTGGCGGTGGGTTAGGGTACATTTGCACTGAACGATTATCGTGCATGAGTAAGTTAACTTAAAGGAGCACTCCCATTAACCTTTTTCCCCGTAAACCTGTGTAAATGTCAGTCAACGTTTTTACATACTCACTGACTGCCATTCTCTCCAGTATCCAGTGCTATTTCGCTTCTCTCCTGAGTTACATGACAGCAATCCACTCTCCAGATCACACTGCTCTCACACATGGAGCCGGAAGTCTCTTTTATAGTGTAATCTTATGGAGTCTCGTTCTGTTGTCCCGTAGACTTACATTGTAAATGCCACTTCCACAGAGCACTGTGATTTGGAGAGTCTGAGATGTCGTTACTTGAATTAAAAGAGGAACAGAGCACTGCTTGATACCCTACAAGACGGAAATCTGTGCGTATATTAGCACACTGACCCTACACTACACTTTTACTTAGGTTTACAAAAAAAGTTAATGAGTGCTTCTTTAAGAACACTCATTTCACAATAATCTTTCCATAGAAACAGGCTGCCAATGGTTGAGCAAAACGCTTGTTCATCAGATAAGAAAAATCCGCTGAGCATTGCAAAAGATCGTCATTCTCTGCAGTGCTAAATCCTGTGTAAACAGGACTCGAGGACTAAGGCTAGGTTCACATTGCGTTGGGGCAATCCGTTTAGCGCTAGCGGATTGCGTTAACGCAATGTTTTTTTCGGGGCCGCGTTTAGGGGTCGTGTTAACGTCCCCGCTCTAGCAGAGATCTGCGAGAGCGGGGAACGGACCTCGGGCGCGCCGCGGACACTGCAAGCAGCGTCCGCGGCGCGTCACAAAAGAACGGCACATCACTAGCGCGAGCCGAAAAGGCACGCGCTAGCGATGCGCTACAGGCGAAATTTACATTGCTGTCAATGGGTGCGCTAACGGACCCGTTGCACGGCGTTAATTGCGACATTTTCGCCGTGCAACGCTGTCCGTTAGCGTGCACACATTAACGCAATGTGAACCTAGCCTAAGGGTACTGTCATACAGTGGCACTTTGATCGCTCCGACGGCACGATCCGTGACGTTGCAGCGTCGCTTGATTATCGCTCCAGCGTCGTAGACTGCGGTCACACTTTGCAATGCACGGCGCTGGAGCGATAATTTCATGACGTAGTTGCGATGTAGAAGTCATACGGGACATTGGGAATATCGTGCACACCTTTGTTACACGCTGCGATCATGCCGCCACAGCGGGACCCTTGACGACGAAATAAAGTTTCAAACGATCTGCCACGACGTACGATTCTCAGCGGGGTCCCTGATCGCAGTAGCGTGTCAGACACAGCGATATCGTAACTATATCGCTGGAACGTCACGGATCGTGCCGTTGTAGCGACCAAAGTGCCACTGTGTGACAGTACCCTAAGGCAGCCTATTGTGCTACAGCTACAGATCGCTCGGTGCACATCCATCACTCTGCCTGTGTAAACAGTCTATTAAACAACTGACCATGGGGAAAAATTAAATCGACGGTTATTTAGTGCCCCCGATGAGCAGCCGTGAAGAGATGTTTTCATCATGGAAAATTGTCTTTCAGATTTAATTCATGCATTGCCTTAAATGGAATATGTCATGAAAATACAGTCCATTCTGCGGGCATCATATTATAGTGCAGAAAGAGCGGAATAAAAAAAAAATATCGGGTATTCTAGAATATGTATGTAGTTTATTTATGAAGATTTTAGAATAATACATTTAATACACAGGATTCGGCCGGCCGCGACCAATTAGCGGCAGGACTGCGCCTGTCGCTGATTGTTCGCGGCCGGCCACGTAGTATATAGCACAGCCACGTAGTATATAACAGCCCACGTAGTAAATAGCACAGCCACGTAGTACGTAGCACAGCCCACGGAGTATATAGCACAGCCCATGTAGTATATAACACAGCACACGGAGTATATAGCACAGCCACATAGTATATAGCACAGCCCACGGAGTGTATAACAGCCCACATAGCATATAACACAGCCATGTAGTTTATAGCAGCCCACGCACGCAGTATATAACACAGCCCACATAGTTTATAGCACAGCCACGTATTTTGCACAGCCCACGTAGTATTTTGCACAGCCCACGTAGTATATTGAACAGCCCACATAGTATATGGCACATCCCACGTAGTATATGGCACAGCCCACGTAGTATATAGCACAGCCCACGTAGTATATAGCACAGCCCACGTAGTATATTGCACAGCCCACGTAGTATATTGCACAGCCCACGTAGTATATTGCACAGCCCACGTAGTATATTGCACAGCCCACGTATTATATTGCACAGCCCACGTAGTATATTGCACAGCCCACACAGTATATAGCAATGTGGGCATCATATCCCTGTTAAAAAAACGCGTACTTTCAAAGTGGTCCTGTTATCATCAGTGCTTTGGATCAGTGTGCCATTGTGTGTCAGTTTTTTACCATCGGTGTCTGCTTTTCAAGGATGGGTGAAAAAATAAATTAAAATCTTCTATCGTTTGCAATGATAAATATGGACAGCACACGGACTGAACACTGATGCCATCCGTGTGCTCTACGTGTTTTTCATAGACCCACAGACTTGAATTGGCCCTTTTCATCTGTGAAAGGGGAGATAAACTGACGTCTCTGTGAGTTTTGCACGGATACACGATCCATGAAGAATAATGGTCCTGTGAATAGCTCCGTAGATTATAATGGGTACATGTTGTATCCGTCACAAGCATGGATAGAACACGTACGGATGTGTGAAGGGGGCCCCAATCATTTAATACTCTGCTCTTTCTGGGACTTTCTGGCTAGTAAGTGGTTTTATTAGTGATTGACAGCTATCTCTGTATGCACACTTATACAAAAAAAAAAAAGCTGTCGGTCACTGCTAAGACCTCCTATTAGACCGAAAATTCCAGAAAGAGCAAGCTTGAAATGATGGTAAAAAGGGTAAAACTATGGTCACACATCAGTATTTTACATCAATATTTGTAAGCTAAAATCAGGAGTGGAACAATTAGGGTGCCATCAGATACCATACAAAATGAACTATCGCATCTCAATGCTCGGACTGGCCTTAGGCTCTCCTGACCCGAGTGTAACAGCATGAATTTCTATGCCGCTGTCATCTTCTGGTCAGGAACGCCAACTGCCAGTCCGAGCATTGCGATGTGATAGTCGTCCGTGTTATACTGCTGTCTGACTGCACCCTTAGAGGAAAAGTATAATCGAAATGTGATGTGCTCCACTTCTGCATTTTTAATCCACTCCTTTTTTTGGCTTACAAATATAGATGTAAAGTACTGACCAAAATACTGTGTGTGAACTTGGCCTTATAATGAATATTTTCTCACAAAACTATATATATATATATATATATATATATATATATATATATATATATATATATATATATATATATAGTTCTGCTCCCCCTGTTCTATAACATGGTGAGTACAAATTAGATTTCATTTTCGTGGCAACAGGTTTCCTTTAAATAGATTTTCCAAAACTGTAGAACAATTTTTAGGTATGTATCATGTTAACTTAATAAACAGGTACTTACCTTCCTTCACTCCAGTGAATTTAGCAACGGCTGCTCTGGAAGTCTGAGCCGGAAGTGATGTCTGCGGGGTTCAAATGTCAACAGGACCCCTGAAACCGGATATTGACTACAGCAGTCAGGAGGCTAGAAGAGCACATCATCAAAGAAACATCCAGTGATGCGCTCCATCCAATTACCTGACCTTTGAAGCTACTGTAAGTGCAGACTTCAGTAGTCCTTTTGACCCCCATATGCTTTTGGAACTGCAACAGACCTCCAGAGGGGCCTGCACTGGATTCATGGGAGTGCCTTCATTTGAAAAACATCTATGCCTTAAAAAAGTGAACAGAACTTGGACAACCCCTTTAAATGCAAACTAATTGCTGTAAAAGGGAAATAGCCAACATTTTTTGTGATCGTATTGATGAAGTCTATAATTTTGAATCTCCTCTGATGTCCAGAATGAAAGGTCTATACGTTGTAGAATGTGTGAATCAGCTTCACCCAATGAAACAAAGATATGATCATTACTCACATGGTGAATCGCACTCCTTTCTCTCCAGCGCTGCCACATCGATAGTGCCTGGGGGTCTTCTTACCTTTGTAGGAATAACTTGAACATAATATGCATAATGATTGCTACTGCCAGTCACTATTAACATCGGTGACTGCAGTGGTCAGGTGTGTATATTCAGCATGTCGTCACTGCAGGACAAGTGCAGACAGGATTGGCTAATATAACCCTTACAGATGTGGCACTGAAGCTTTTTTTTATTTTCTAGACATCCTTATAATAATGTATTTATTTAAAGGCATAAGTATAGTAATTCTTACAAATACTTCTGTTGTTGAAATGGCTTCAGGAATGATGCTACAGTCGAGCAAACAGCTGTGAAAAAATCCTATTTCTGCCATTAACCAAGGTTTGTAGTAATTTGTATTCTGATTAAAGCCATAGGATGTGATAAAAAAGACTAAGGGTATGTGCACACGATGCAGATTTAGTGCAGAATTGGTGCAGAACTGCAGCAGATTTCTCTGCTGCAGAAACGCTGCAGAACTGCACTGTGATTTACAGTACAATGTAAATCAATGGGAAAAAAAAAAAGCTGTGCACATGGTGCAGAAAAATCTGCGCAGAAACGCTGCAGATTTCAAAGAAGTGCACGTCGCTTCTTTTGTGCAGTTCTGCAGCGTTTCTGCTGCAGATTTTTCTGCACCATGTGCACAGCTTTTTTTTTTTCCCATTGATTTACATTGTACTGCACAGAAACTGCATAGAAACTGCACAGAAACTGCATAGAATCTGCGCAGAAACTGCATAGAATCTGCATAGAATCTGCATAGAAACTGCACAGAAACTGCATAGAATCTGCGCAGAAACTGCATAGAAACTGCATAGAAACTGCACAGAAACTGCATCAAATCTGCAGATGCAGATTTAGTGCAGAAAATTCTGCACCACATTTCCTACGTGTGCACATAGCCTTATTGTCTGCTGAAGAGAAGCAGGCACAGGATATGTGAATTCCCTCGAGGCTTCCGGCTCTATTATTACATAGCCATTACCCAATGTGACATTTATAGATGGAAACCATATAATTGTCTTCAAATCGCCTACTTACCAAAAGTTTCTCTAATAGATGAAAATAGAAATAGCAACTTCCTATACATCTGAGTGTGCGGTAATGTATCAGAAGGAGGGAGAGTGGTCCTGTAGTCTTGTACTACCGACCGTTCACCTTTCCTGATCTCTGAGGACACAGGTGCAACTCTGCCGCTGTTCATTATAAAACAATGAGATGACTCAATTATAGTCTGTACCCTTATTATGTATGTGCTCCTCTAGCTGCGTTTCATAGGATGAACGCTCATGAACTACGTATGAAATTAGAGCATGTCTAGATCTCTGACGTGCAGTCTATAAGACCCACTTTTCTAAAAATTGTTAGGAGCGTCTGAAAAGAACTTTTTTTTCTACTAAGAAACTGGATTACAGTCAATGATAAATTACTGGAAGAGTTGTTTGTTGTAGTCCAAATTTATCTGATGACCATCCTAAAAGTTAGTTTACTCTGGGCAGCTATCGCTTGGAGGTATTTTATTTGGACAATAACGATAGTGGGACTGTGTAAATGGTTAGCATTAGTCCTGCACTACTATTTGTAAGCTTCTTGTAAACTTTAGGGCTCATTAAAGCTGATTTTCGTGTATGAGTTCTATGTGATTTTCATGGATATCACTCGTATGTGTGATGCTCTATGTGGCCATTCACATTTCTGTGATTTTTCTCAGACCAGTCAGTCCACGGAGACATGTCTGAGGGTCAGATCAAAATCGTCAATGCAAGTCAAATTGAACCGCTCTCGGATGATATCCACATCAGAGTGCTATCTGACTTTAATAGACTGACATAGAAGGTTGAGAAACTTTTTTTTTTTTTTTGCTCCACGTACAAGAAAACAAGATGACACTCTGTCCACAAGCTGATCAAAATTTGACCACATTCTGATAAAAATAATCAGTCCTTTCTTGCACGTAAGGAAAAACAGATGACTGATTGAGGCCTATTAAAATTCCTAGCGTTCATTTCTCATCTCTCAGAACTGTCACTTATCAACCATAGTGCTGTCTGTCAGAAATCAAAGGCAGTGTGAATCAGTCACATGCTCTCTTGTTCTCTCGTTATGTTTTCAATGTTTAAACCCCTGCCGGAAATAAGACGTAATGGTATGTTGGATGCAGGTCTAAAAAGGGGGCTCAAGAACTGGCTAGTGCCAGCTGTGTTATACAGCCAGCGCCTGCCTCTAACAGCAGTTACTATACGAATGCTTCTGTCCATTGCTGTCAGCTTCATTTAAATGGTTCGACTGTATGTGGGAGCACATCAGCTTCCCTGCAATGAGATTGTGTGGTGCTGACAGATTACCATGCCGATGCCAACTAAAGTTACCCATCACCAGCTTCTCAGTACTGCCATGAAGCCCAGCCTGCGACTAGGCTTCAAAGGAGATTGTCATTGTTGCTATAAACTGCTATACTGAAGCGTTGCAGTATATTGTCCAAGTGATTTAGTGATTATACGTTTAACTCCCATTGGTGAACTAAAAATAAAATGAAAATGATTATGAAAAGAATAATTTATAAAACTTTGAATCATTCCACTTTTTCCAAAATCAAAAATAAAGAAAAATAGAATCAAAACGCCAGAATTGTGTTTTAAAAATGTGGTATGGTTGCAATCCTCCTGGCCTACACATCTGTTATACTCCCTTATAATGCCATAAAAGAAACACCTAGAAAAGAATCACCATTTTTTGTTCATCTCCCCCGTCCAAAAGAAAACAAATTGGAGAGTGATCAAAAAATCACATTTACCACTAAAATCCGCCAATGAAAACTTCAGGTTAAACCCTTAAATAAAGCCCTCAAACAACTTTGAAGTGAGTGAAACAGCAATTCTGGAATAATATCGATTATTTTTCTGTTATAGCAGTGGTTAAATATTGTAGATTTTGATATATCCAGGACTTTTATGGATGCAGTAATACCAACTATGTTTACTTTTACATTTATTTGTAATGAGGGAGAAAATATATATATTTTTTTTTTATTTGATCTTTTTTTTACTTTATATTTAAGCACCCTAGGGCAGTGATGCCGAACATTTTAGAGACGGAGTGCCCAAACTTCAACCCAAAACCCACTTATTTATCTCAAAGTGCCAACATCGAACTTTAACCCAAATACTGAGGTTTTAGTTTAGAAAAAACAACTCATGCAGAGACCAGACTGGGGCAATGCAGAGCAGCCACAGACAGGAGCAGGGGTACCAGACTGCAGCTGAAAAGGAATATGCTTCCTATCCTGGTATATGCTCTTCCCATCCTGGTATATGCACCCACATCCTGGTATATGCCTATCATCCTTGTATATGCCCCCTACCCTGGTGTAGTATGCGCCCGATCCTGATATATGCCACAATCCTGGTGTATGCTCCTCCATCCTGGTATGTGATCTCCCATCCTGGCATATGCTCGCCCATCCTAGTATATGCTCCCCCATCGTAGTATATCCCCCCATCCTTGCGTATGCACCCCCATCCTTTTATATGCTGCCCCTTTCTTGTATATTATGGTCCCCAAAACCATGTATATGCCCCATCATTGTACATACTCCCTCAATCCAAGTATATGCTCCCCCATCATTGCATATGATGCCCCCATGCTTGTATATGCGCCTCCATCCTTGTATATGCTCACCAATCCTGGTATGTGTCCTTCATCCTGGTGTATATGCCTCCATCCTTGTATATGTCACCCCATCCTTGTAAATGTCACCTCATCATTATAGGTGCTCCCCCATCCTGGGATATGTCCCTCATCCTGTCAGCAATGCTGTTCAATGCATATAAAGAAAAAATAAAAAAAACTTGTATATGCTGTCCCCCCCTCCTGGTATATGCATCCCCATCCTAGTACAGCTCTGGTGAAAATCAAGAGACCACTGCAAAATGTTCAGTTTGTCTGATTTTCGTCTTTATAGGTATATTTTTGGTAAAATGTAAATTGTTCTTTTATTCTATAAACTTCTGACAACATGTATCCGAATTTCCAAGCAATACATTTTGTATTTTTTCTTTTGAAAAAGAAAAACGGTCAAAATTAAAAAAACAGTGCTTTCAGACATCAAATAATGCAAAGAAAACAAGTTCAGAATCATTTAGAAACAACAATACTAATGTTTTAACTCAGGAAGAGTTCAGAAATCAATATTTTGTGGAATAACCATGATTTTTAATCACAGCTTTCATGCGTCTTGGCATGCTTTCCACCAGTCTTTCACATTGCTTCTGGTGCAAAAATGTAAGCAGTTCTTCTTTGTTTGATGGCTTGTGACTATCCATCATCCTGTTGATTACATTACAGAGGTTTTCAATGAGGTTCAGGTCTGGAGATTGGGCTGCCCATAACAGGGTTTTTGTTGCAGTGGTCTCTTAATTTTTGCCAGAGCTGTAAATGACTCCCCATCCTTGTATATGCTCTCTCATCCTTGTTTATTCTAGCTGATCCATGTATATGTTCCCCCTTCCTTGTATATGCTCCCCCAACCATGAATATGCCCCCATCCTTGTGTATGCTCCCCCATCCTTGCATATGATGCCCCCATACTTGTGTATACTCATCTATCTTTGTATATGCTCCCCCATCCTGGTATTTGCCCTTCATCCTGGTATATATGCACCCCCATCCTTGTATATGCCCCCATCCTGGTACATGCCCTTTATCCTGGTATATGCCCTTCATCCTGGTATATGTTCCCCCATCTTGTATATACTCATGCTTGTATATGCCTTTTTATCCTGGTATATGCTCCCCCATCCTTGTATATGACTTCATCCTGGTATATATGCACCTGTCCTTGTAAATGTCACCCCATCATTGTATATTCTCCCCCATTCTGGTATATGTCCAACTTCCTGCCAGCAATGCTGTTCAACGCATAGAAAAAACAAACATTGCTACTCACCTTCCTTCCTATCCCCCACCGCGTCGTCTTCTGAAGCTGGCAGCTTTATTTCAGCGTCCAATCGATGGGAGGCAATGACTTCACTGCCATGCGCCCAGTTCCGTGTTCGCCGACGTGTCAGCTGCTGGCCAATCGTGTATTGCGGCGCACGGACTTAGCAAGTTCGTGCTCTCCAATACACTCCAGCTGGATGTGTGTCCGAGGACGCAGATCCAGCTGAAGTAAGGACTGGCGTCGTGGGGCCCATTACCCGCTGGCACCGTTCCACTTATGCGTAACGGTGATGGCGTGCTTGCCCACAGGGAGGACTCTGTGTGCCCCCTCTGGCACGTGTGCCATAGGCTCGCCACCTAGGGGATGTGACCCTTCAATCGCTTGTTCTGTACAGTGGATATAAAAAGTTAATATACCAAAAAGAATCATTTCATAACTGTTTCCACCTTTAATGACATCCATAATCTGTATAAATCCATTGAAAAATGTTCGAAATCTTTTTAGGTGGAAAAAGAAAAATACAGAACTAAAATAATGTGGTTGCAGAAATACAGTGCAGACCAAAAGTTTGGACACACCTTCTCATTTAAAGATTTTTCTGTATTTTCATGACTATGAAATTTGTAAATTCACACTGAAGGCATCAAAACTATGAATTAACACATGTGGAATTATATACTTAACAAAAAAGTGTGAAACAACTGAAAATTTGTCTTATATTCTAGGTTCTTCAAAGTAGACACGTTTTGCTTTGATGACTGCTTTGCACGCTCTTGGCATTCTCTTGATGAGCTTCAAGAGGTAGTTACCAGGAATGGTTTTCACTTCACAGGTGTGCCCTGTCAGGTTTAATAAGTGGGATTTCTTGCCTTATAAATGGGGTTGGGACCATCAGTTGTGTTGAGCAGAAGTCTGGTGGATACACAGCTGATAGTCCTTCTCAATAGACTGTAAGAATTTGTGGTCTTCAAGATTGTTGGAAGACCATTCCCGGTGACTACCTCTTGAAGCTCATCAAGAGAATGCCAAGTGTGTGCAAAGCAGTCATCAAAGCAAAAGGTGGCTACTTTGAAGAACCTAGAATATAAGACATATTTTCAATTGTTTCACACTTTTTTGTTAAGTATATAATTCCACATGTGTTAATTCATAGTTTTGATGCCTTCAGTGTGAATGTACAATTTTCATAGTCATGAAAATACAGAAAAATCTTTAAATGAGAAGGTGTGTCCAAACTTTTGGTCTGTACTGTATGCGCAATCTTAAACTAATAGTTTATTGAAGTATCCTTAGAATTTATGTCAGAATTCAGTCTTTTTTTGTAGGAGTCTTATCAGCATGGCATATCTACACTGTGTTCCAAATTATTATGCAAATTGGATTTAAGTGTCTTAACGATTAATTGTTTTGTTTTTCATATATACTCGTGGATAGTATTGTGTCTCAGGGCTCAATGGATCACTGAAATCAATCTTAAACACATGTGATAATTAGTTTTCTAGATGATACTAATTAAAGTAAAACTACTTAAAAATGATGTTCCAAATTATTAAGCAGGCCACAGGTTTCAAGCAATATGGGAAATAAAAAGGATCTCTCTGCTGCTGAAAAGCGTTAAATAGTGCAATGCCTTGGTGAAGGGATGAAAACATTAGATATTTCACGAAAACTTAAGAGTGATCATCATACTGTGAAGAGATTTGTGACTGAAACAGAGCACAGAAAGAGTTCATGCAGATAAAGGCATAATGAAGAAAGTTTCTGCCAGACAAATTCATTGGATTAAGAGAGCCGCTGCCAAAATACCATTACAAAGCAGCAAACAGTTATGTGAAGCTGCTGATGCCTCTGGAGTCCCTCGAACCTCAAGGTGTAGGATCCTTCAAAGGCTTGCTGTGGAGCATAAACCTACTATTCGGCCACCTCTTAACAGTATTCACAAGCAGAAACGGTTGCAGTGGGCTTAGACATACATAAAGACTAATTTCCAAACAGTCTTGTTTACTGATGAGTGTTGAGCAACCCTGGATGGTCCAGATGGATGGAATAGTGGATGGTTGATGGATGGCCACCATGTCCCAACAAGGCTGCGACGTCAGCAAGGAGGTGGAGGAGTCATGTTTTGGACCGGAATCATGGGGAAACAGCTGGTAGGGCCCTTTAAGGTTCCTGAAGGTGTGAAGATGACCTCTGCAAAGTATATAGAGTTTCTAACTGACAACTTTCTTCCATGGTATAAAAAGCAGAAGCGTGCCTTCAGGAGCAAAATCATCTTCATGCATGACAATGCACCATCTCATGCTGCAAAGAATAACTCTGAGTCATTGGCTGCTATGGGCATAAAAGGAGATAAACTCATGGTGTGGCCACCATCTTCCCCTGACCTCAACCCTATAGAGAGCCTTTGGAGTATCATCAAGCAACAGATCTATGAGGGTGGGAGGCAGTTCACATTAAAACAGCAGCTCTGGGAGGCTATTCTGACTTCATGCAAAGAAATACAAGCAGAAACTCTCCAAGAACTCACAAGTTCAATGGATGCAAGAATTGTGAAGGTGATATCAAAGAAGGGTTCCTATGTTAACATGCAACTTGGCCTGTTAGGATGTTTTGGAGTTAAATAGCTTTTCTGTTCAGTGAATGTGATCTCCTAATGCTGCAAATTCCACAAATGAGCATTTTCAGTTCTTTAAAACATATCAAATGTTTAGAAATTCTACTGTGCCTAATAATTTGGAACAGTGCATTTTGAGTTTTTATTCATTTTGGAGATTATACTGTTATCATTGGGAGGTTTCTTCAATCAAATTTGATGTATAATCTAACGGGTGATGACTTATTAGACTGTCATTTGCCCGACTATTTAGGAAAATCCGAGAAAAATGTCATTTGCATAATAATTTGGAACACAGTGTAGAATTGGTAATCTTTGCTCTCTGTTCTTGTGCACCAGCGCTCCAAATCTGTCAGAAACATAGATTTTAGATCACGTGAAGTAATAATCCCTCTCTACTCCTCCTTGGTCAGTCCATAATAGAAAAAAGTAAAGCCGCACAGCTGCCCCACGATCCGAGACCGACTGCGGTCTATCCAAGGCGTGTCACACAGGAGCCTGATATCCAGGTAGAGGTGCCCGCATGAATAAGAATTGCAATCATCAGAGAAAATACAGAGAAATGCGGCAACACTCACCAGTCCAAGTGTGGTTCAATTCCTTTATTGAAGCATGTAAAACACCGCCGTCATGTTCATGGCCCGGGGTGGTGAAACAGAGAAGGAGGTGAGCAGGATGTGACGACAGCTGTTTCGCGCCTACAATAGCGCTTCCACAGGTCTCCTGTTAGCGGCATTTAACTAGCTAATAGGCATGGATGGATCGCGATTCCGCCCGCGCCTATTGCTAACACATGTCAGCTGTTCAAAACAGCTGACATGTCCCTGCTTTGATGCAGGCTCCGGCAGTAAGCCCGCATCAAAGCAGATAGGTTTCCCTTGTGTGTGCTTGTGGGTGAGGACGGGATAGCGACCCCCGAGTCTGACATTTCTGAGATGGGGACTTCCAGGGAGAACTTTGGGACTGCTCAACTGAAGGACCTTACACTAAAAGGGGCATTTGATAATGTCACATTGTTAGACGGGGTAGCTCAACAGCCGGAGGCCGACACCAGGTTTCCACACTTTTCGGACCGGGCTGCCAAAGGAGATACTTACAGATCAAGGAACTCGGCTAAGCGGCAAGTGCCATACAAAGTGGTCGAAAAACTGAGCAAAGTTCACTATAAGGTCCACCAGCCAGGGAGAAGAAAACCCTATTTGTTCTACTATGTAAACCTGCTCAAGCCATGGTGACTAAGGCTACTTTCACACTTGCGTTTTCTGGTTTCCGTCGTCGTGCAGTGAAATGACGTATCGACGGACGTCATGAAAATAGTGAAAAAACATGTGCGACGGATCCAGTAAAAAGACGGATGCGTCGTTTCTATTTTTGAATGGAAACATTTCCGGAATTCAAATGTCCTGGGACGAGAGAGACTGGATTCCTGTGTGTGACGGTCAGCGACGGATCCTGTGTCCATAGGCTTCCATTGTAGCCGACGACGGGCAGCGCAGGATGCGTCGCTGACCGATTTTCCGACTTGCACAAAAAAAGTTCCTATGAACGTTTTCTCTGCACGACGGACCGCTATTTTCTGACGGATCCAGTGCACAACGGATGAAACTGCCATCCGTCACAATCCGTCGCTAATACAAGTCTATGGGAAAATGCAGGATCCTGCAAATTTTTTGCATTCACAAAAACGACGGATTGTGATGGATTAAAAAAAACGCAAGTGTGAAAGTATCCTTAGAGAGCCAGAGGAAGCTCCATGCTTGCGGGCTAACACCAGAGCCAATGTTGAAGTGACAGACACATTATCAGCAGTCCAGAAACAATAGTGCCGAGAACTGCTCCAGCAAAACCGATACCTGTTTTCAGAGTTGCCGGAATGTATTTGGACCGTGGAGCACGAAGTTCTGATGGAACCACACATGTCGATTCCCTGAAGCCAGACACAAATGAGGTCAGAAGAATGTTGAGCCAGGGAGTCATCGAAGAGTTGAAGAGCGCCTGGCCCAGTCCCATTATCCTTGTGCTGAAGCCAAATGGAGAATGGCAGTTTTGTAATGATTATCGTAAGCTGAATGAGGTGTCCAACTTTGATGAGTTTCCAATGCTCCCGGACAATTAAATCATTGACCTAGTGAAATAGTACTGGCAAGTTCAAATGTCCCAAATGGCTAAAGAGAAGATGGCCTTCTCTACAACTGATGGGTGTTTCCAATCCATCAGGATGCATTTTGGTCTGCAAGTAGCCCCAGCCACCTTCCAGATGGCCATAGACCGGGGCCTAAGTCCCCACCAGAAATATGCCGCAGCTTACCTAGACTATTTTGTGATCTTCAGGCCGGATTGGGACAGTCATGTGCAGAAGATCCAGATGGTACTGAACACACTGACAACGGCAGGCTTTACCATAAACCCAAAGAAGTGCATCATGGGGAAGGAAGATGCTAAATACCTAAACTACCGTATTTTTTGGACTATAAGACGCAGCGGACTATAAGACGCACCCAGGTTTTAGAGGTGGAAAAAACAGGAAAAAAATATTTGAAGCAAAAAAATGTGGTAAACTATTTAGTAGCATAAATAACATACTATTATATGTGGTGTTATTATACAGTATAGACCAAAAGTTTGGACACAGCTCAGATTTTTCTGTATTTTCATGTCTATGAAAAATTGTACATTCCCACTGAAGGCATCAAAACTATGAATTAACACATGTGGAATTATATACTTAAAGGGAACCTGTCACCACGTTTTTGGAAGATGGGATAAAAATAGCGTTAAATAGGGGCAGAGGTGGGCGTTACATTAGTGTGTGTGTTATGCGTTTATTACCCACCTAAGTTGCCGAAATAACTTTGCAAAGTCTCCGTTTTCGCCTGTCAATCAGGCTGGTCAGGTCGCATGGGCGTTGTCTTCCCCCAGATTTGGCGTAGTTTTCCGTTGGTGGCGTAGTGGTGTGCGCATGCCCAAAGTCCGGAATCCTCTTCCAGGGGATTTAAAATAGCGCGGTGTTCGTTATTGCATTGGTGATCGGTGGGCGCGGCCATCTTCCTTTGGCCGCGCGTGCGCAGAAGCGGCGCTCTGCTGGCCGCGGCTTCAGGAAAATGGCCGCCGCGATATCCATCTGCGCACGCGCGGCATCCGGCGGCCATTTTCCTGAAGCCGCGGCCAGCAGAGCGCCGCTTCTGCGCACGCGCGGCCAAAGGAAGATGGCCGCGCCCACCGATCACCAATGCAATAACGAACACCGCGCTATTTTAAATCCCCTGGAAGAGGATTCCGGACTTTGGGCATGCGCACACCACTACGCCACCAACGGAAAACTACGCCAAATCTGGGTGAAGACACCACGCCCATGTGACCTGACCAGCCTGATTGACAGGCGAAAACGGAGACTTTGCAAAGTTATTTCGGCAACTTAGGTGGGTAATAAACGCATAACACACACACTAATGTAACGCCCACCTCTGCCCCTATTTAACGCTATTTTTATCCCATCTTCCAAAAACGTGGTGACAGGTTCCCTTTAACAAAAATGTGTGAAACAACTGAAAATATGCCTTATATTCTAGGTTTTTCAAAGTAGCCACCTTTTGCTTTGATGGCTGCTTTGCCCACTCTTGAAGCTCATCAAGAGAATGCCAAGAGTGTGCGAAGCAGTCATCAAAGCAAAAGGTGGCTACTTTGAAGAACCTAGAATATAAGTCATATTTTCAGTTGTTTCACACTTTTTTGTTAAGTATATCATTCCACATGTGTTAATTCATAGTTTTGATGCCTTCAGTGTGAATGTACAATTTTCATAGTCATGAAAATACAGAAAAATCTTCAAATGAGAAGGTGTGTCCAAACTTTTGGTCTGTACTGTATGTGACTGGCATATATGCGGTCATGTTCCGACCAGACTGTATCCAGTCTAGCTCAATGCAAGTGTATTGAGGAAGGCAGAAGTCAGAATGTGGCCGGAAGCATGCAAATCACATGCTTGCACTTAAATGACCACTCACTGCCGGTGCCGGTGAATCCCCAATGCGCAGTGTGCGCTCTGTAACATTCACAAGTCTGCAATCACATTGACTGACAGCAGACTGTAGTTTAAGACCTGACAACCCCTGTAATACTGACAACATTGCCCACAATAAAGTCACAGTGCACAGGCTAGCCATAACATTTTCAATACCCTCAATGTAGCTCGTAGTTAGTCATCCATTCCCTTAGAAGAGTGACGAATGTACAGTGAACCAGTAAAAAACTTACATTTAAGATGCTTTGTATTAGGAGAACACCTGGTATATTTCCTATTATAGCATTTATGAACATCCTAGTGAGGGATTATCTGCCTAGGTCACCCTGTATTGTCCAAAGCAGGAAGCTTCCTTAAGGAATCGCTCACTCTCTGGAGGACTTGGGCTCAACACACCCTACAGAGCAGTCATTCTAGAGGAATGGGGGCACAGGGCTTATATTTAAAGCACCACTCCTGCACTGAAAAATAACACTGGAGTGCTGCTTTAAGAACCCATAGGAGAACTATAACTCCCAGCATGTCCTGCAGATGATATGGCATGCTGGGAGTTATAGTTCACCACAGGAGTGGCAGAGTGCTTTATTGTGTGTTGTAGTGACTAACCTTTTAATTGTGGCAGCCAGCCGGCCACTGTGGTGTGGTGAAAAGCTGGAGCATCCCATGACAGCGCACACAGAGCTCTCCCTGCCTTTCCACAGCACAGTTCATAAGAGGAAACCTGCAGATTCTAGTGTGGAGTCTGAAGGACCTGTGATGACATGAAGAAGAGGGAGGGCTCTGTGCTGTCATGTGATGCTCCAGCCCGCCCACTTCATGACATTACACAGGTCCTTATGCCTCAGCATCCAGCACAGCCCAGGCAGGTATGCTGCGATATTGTCTCCTCTAGCCCCTGCTGCTGCCCCCTCCTCCATCGGACACAGTACTCCCCAGCTGCTACAGGAATCCAGCGCTGGGGAAACCATGTGTTTCCCTGTGTAAGTGAAGGACTATTCATTTGCTGCTCGCTGCTCAGGGCTGACAGGAGGGCGGGGAAGCGGCTAATGAATAATCACTGCACTTTAATCATTGGGACCATGTGGTTTCCCCAGCGCTGCATTCGGCAGCGGGACATTTTTCTGCCTCCTGCAAGTGGGATAACCGTGCGATCCCACCCGCTACTGCCCCTCCCCACGTTACATCCGTACCATAAGACGCACCCACACTTTCCTCCCAAATTTGAAGGAAAAAAGTGCATCTTATGGTCGGAAAAATACGGTATATTGTTAGTAGGGGCCAAATCAAGCCTCAGTAGAACAAGGTGGAGGTTATCCAAAATTGTCTGCAACCAAGAAACAGATTAGAGTGTTTTTAGGAATTGTGGGTAACTATCGTCAGTTAATCCCGAATTTCGCCATTAGATCTGCACCCCTGACCTACCTCCTTAAAGGCACAAAGTCATTGATGGCCAAGTGGACTTCCGAAGCGGAAAGGGCTTTCCAGAAGTTAAAGCTAGCCCTGTAAACAGGTGGTCTTGGTGGCACCAGACTTCTCGAACGAGTTTGTGATCCAGAAGGACATGTCAGGTTTTGAGCCTTGTTTTCACAGGAAGTAAATGGGGAGAAACATCCAATCCTTTACCTAGGTAGAAAACTTTGCTCCTGTGATAAAAATTATGCCATCGTGGAAAAAGAATGCTTGGCCATCAAATGCGTGAATGACACTTTGAAGTACTACCTGCTGGGCCGAAAGTTCAGGTTATTGTCAGACCATGCTCCCCTGAGATAGACGAAGGAAAAGAATGCAAACAATGCCTGAGTGGCCAGGTGGTTTCTGGCACTTCAGGACTTTAGCTTCCATAGGCCAGGGAAACTACATGCTAATGTAAATGCTCTGTTGAGGCTTTCCTGTCTAGTAACTGAAAGTGCCAAACCCCCCCTGTTTTGGTCAGAGGGAGAGATATGTAAAAGTGTCACTGGTAATGTGCTACAAGGGGATATGTGTTTCACTGAGGTTATTAGCTTCAGTGATATAAACCTGGAAGTTTTACTTCAGCATGTTATGTGCTGACAAGGGTTAATCGGCCATGAGAGGCCCAGGTCTATTATGAACAGCTGGAGAGTTGGGCGGGACAACTGTTCACCATATCTCCACTCTAGGAAGGGATCAATAGGTAAAAAATGTAACGACTTTGGCCTTAATTATTGTTCTGTGTAGTCTAGAGGGGAGCTGACCTAGAGAGCTGGGCTCTTGGTAAACAACTGAATCCTGTTTTATGTGCGGGAGAAACCAGCAGCTATAAGTACTATAGTGAGTGCTATAGTGAGTTTATGTCAAGAAGATTGAATATATCTATTTCCTTATGGTATATTAAGCCTGTTTTAATAAACAAGTTGAAAATTTAATTGATAAGCATTCCTCTGACTACCCCGTTAAGCAGCTGAGTGAGCCAATCTACATATATACTTCAACTGTGAGAAACAGAATCTTAATACAAAATCCAGAAATTCACATTGTATGATTTTTACATAATTAGTAGTGATGAGCGAATATACTCGTTACTCGAGATTTCTCGAGCATGCTCGGAGGTCCTCAGAGTATTTTTTTGTGCTCGGAGTTTTAGTTTTTAGCACCGCAGCTGAATGATTTACATCTGTTAGCCAGCATAAGTACATGTGGGGGTTGCCTGGTTGCTAGGGTATCCCCACATGTACTTATGCTGGCTAACAGAGGTAAATCATTCAGCTGCGGCGCTAAAAACTAAAACTCCGAGCACTAAAAAATACTCAGAGGACCCCCGAGCATGCTTGAGAAATCTCGAGTAATGAGTATATTCACTCATCACTAATAGCATTTTATTGCGTAAAATAAGTATACGGCACAATAGAAAAACAGAACTTAATATCTTGCACAGAAACCTTTGTTTTGCAATTATAGAGGTCAGACATTTCCTGTAGTTCTTGACCAAGTTGCACACACTGCAGTAGGGATTTTGGCCCACTCCTCCATATAGATCTACTCCAGATCTTTCAGGTTTCAAGGCTGTCGCTGGGCAACATTGAGCTCCAGCTCCCTCCAAGGATTTTCTTATGGTTCAGGTCTGGAGACTGTCTAGGTCATTCAAGGACCTTGAAATGTTTCTTACGGAACCACTACTTAGTTGTCCTAGCTGTGTGTGCCTTGTGCAGGTCTACGCAGATCTACAATGTTGTCCCTGGTGTCCTTAGACAGCTCTTTGGTCTTGGCCATGGTGGAGATGTTGGAGTGTGTGGACAGGTGTCTTTTATACAAGTAATAAGTTCAAACAGGTGTAATTAACAAAGGTAATGAATGCTGAATAGGAGAGCTTCTTAAAGAAAAACTAACAGGTTTCTGAGAGCCAGAATTCTTGCTGGTTGGTAGGTGATTAAATACTTATTTAATGCAATAAAATCCAATTTAATAATTTTAAAATCATACAATGTGATTTTCTGAATTTTTTTTTTAAATTCTGTCTCTCTTAGTTGAAGTATACCTACGATAAAAATTACAGATCCTTCCATTCTTTGCAGTATCATATACCATATATACTCGAGTATAAGCCGACCCGAGTATAAGCTGAGGCACCTACTTTTCCACGGAAAACTGGGTAAGTTTATTGACTCAAGTATAAGCCGGGTATGCATTGTCCCCTCGTCCTTGTCCTGCTATGCATGACTCCCCCTTGCATTGTCCCCTCGTCCTTGTCCTGCTATGCATGACTTTCCCTGTCCTGGTATGAATGTCTCCCCCGTTCCTTCCCTGTATGCATGCCTCATTATCCCCTATCCCTGTGTGCATGTTTCCTATTGAAAAAAACAAAAAAAACTACTCACCTACCTGCGTGCCCAGGGTGCTGGCACTGCATCTAATTCCGGCCGCCGGCACCTGCCTGCAGCTCTTCCTGTGCTCAGCGGTCACGTGGTGCCGCTCATTAAGGTGATGAATTTGCGCTCCACCCCTATGGGAGTGGAGACACATCCATATTCATTTCCTTAATGAGCGGTACCACTTGACTGCTGAGCACAGGAAGAGCTGCAGACAGGCGCCAATGGCCGGAACGAGATGCAGTGCCAGCACCGAGGGAGCGCAAGTAGGTGAGTATGATGTGTGCGCCAGGTCCTGGCACCCGCTGCTCCGCCGCCCCCCTCCCCCGCCGGCTTTCTGTACTGTGACTCGTGTATGAGCCGAGGGAGGCGTTTTCAGCACACAAAAAGTGCTGAAAAACTCGGCTTATACACGAGTATGTATGGTACTTATCCCCACTATATATATAGATATATATATGTCTATATATAGATATATATCTATATATAGATATACTGTATATATGAAAAATGTTTATAGTCAACCCCTTTTTTCCATTAAAAAACATAAGTAAATATAAATAAAAAGTATCGTAATCTGTATCACCGTATGCATAAACGTCTATCAAAATATAAAATGATCCCAAATGGTAAAATCGTAAAGAGAAAAAAAAAATGAAACTTCAGTACAGCATTTTTTTGTTCTCCATAAATCGACAAACTTTGCAATAAGAAGTGTCATTACTTAGTCCAATTGCTATAATAAACTGGTCATATATGTTTGTCAGGCCTAGTTATAATAATAATAATAATAATAATAATAATAATTTTTATTTATATAGCGCCAACATATTCCGCAGCGCTTTACAACTTATAAACTTAGTTCTGTATGACTACCAATTACCGTGAATACTCGAGTATAAGCCGAGATTTTCAGGCCATTTTTTTTAGGCTGAAAGCGCCTCTCTCGGTTTACACTCGAGTCATTGTCTCTGGGGGGTCAGCGGGGGAGGGGTAGCGGCGGCTGTGACATACAGTGTGCGCCCTCTGCCTGAGCGTCAGTGCGGAGGACGAGGAAGACAGCGGCGCCTGGCGGTGGAACGGGGAAAGATGACTATAGCAAGTGCCAGGGGCCTCAGTGACGAGAGGTGAGTATGTCATTTTTTTTTTTTTTTTTTAAATCGCAGTAACAGCATATGGGGCATAATAGTCTATGGAGCATCTTATGGGGCCATAATGAACATTTGTGGAGCATTATATGGGGTAAATGTGTCTATGGAGCATATTATAGGGCCATAATCAGCATTTGTGCAGCATTATACGGGGCAAATGTCTGTATGGAGCAGCTTATGGGGACATAATCAGCATTTGTGCAGCATTATATGGGGCAAATGTCTGTATGGAACATCTTATGGGGCCATAATCAACATTTGTACAGCATTATATGGGGCATATTTTAATATGGAACATCTTATGGGGCCCATCATAAACTTTATGGAGCATTGTATGGGGCATATTTTGCATGGAGCATCTTATGGGGCCCATAATAAACTTTATGGAGCATTATATGGGGCGTTTTTTGTATGGAGCATTATATGGGGCTCCTGATTCAATATGGATATTCAAAAACACTTAACTTACTGATGTCTCAATTAATTTTACTTTTATTGGTATCTATTTTGATTTTTGACATTTACCAGTAGCTGCTACATTTTCCACCCTAGGCTTATACTCGAGTCATTAAGTTTTCCCAGGTTTTTTTGGCAAAATTAGGGGTCTCGGCTTATACTCGGGTCGGCTTATACTCGAGTATATACGGTATTTATCAAACTTCTTAAAGAGGTGTATTAGGTGAAGGGATTTTGGATTGTGATTTTTACAGGTGAAACATGGGTATTATATATATTTTACTTGTAAGCTCCACAAGCGAATTGAAAACTGCAGCATATCGTAGCCATATACCCACAATTTCTGAATATGCCCTGGAGAACATACAAATGATTTTTTTTAAAGGGTCGTCTTGTCAGACACAGACATTTTTGTAGATTGTGAGCCCTCACGGGCATTGTGCTCTCTCTGTTATGATCCTTAGTGGCTGAGGATCACAGAATGAACTAGCTAAGATACTGAACATAGAACGAGCTCTAGGGAGGTGGTAACTGGACTGACTGCAAAACCTGATCCTAAGCAAACACACTGAAGGTAGCCGGTGAACGTGCCTAAATTCCTGGACGTCTCGACGCAGCCTGAGAAACTTGCTACCCCTATAAAGTAAGACCTCACTTGCCTCAGAGAAATGACCCCAAAGATATAGGAAGCCCCCAACAAATAATAACGGTGAGGTAAGGGGAAAATACAAAACGTAGAAATGAAAACAGATTCAGCAAATGAGGCCCACTAATACTAGATAGCAGAAGACGGGCAGGGAACTGTGCGGTCAGTAAAAAACCCTATACAAAATATCCACGCTGAGAATACAAGAACCCCCACACCAACTAACGGTGTGAGGGGAGAAACTCAGCCCCCTAGCGCTACCAGCAAGCAAGGAAATCACATATTAGCAAGCTGGACAAGGACAAATAAATAACCAAGAAACATATTAAACACTGATGAGCAAAAAATAACCAAACAGAAACTTAGCTTCTCTCGGCGAGACTGATAACGAAGGGATTCAGGAGAGATCAAAATAGCACTGAATACATCGACAGCAGGCAACCACTGAAAGTCCAGGTGAGCCAAATAGAAAACCAGCTAACAGATAACGAGACAGCTGAACCAGCCTCAGACCTGCAGAATGACACAAAGAGCCACCAGAGGGAGCCCAAAGACAGCACTCACACAGTACCACTTGTGACCACAAGAGGGAGCCCAAAAACAGAGTTCACAACAGTACCCCCCCTTGAGGATGGGTCACCGAACCCTCATCAAAACCCCCAGGGCGATCAGGATGAGCCACATGGAAGGCACGAACCAAATCGGCCGCATGAACATCAGAGGCGACAACCCAGGAATTATCCTCCTGACCATAGCCCTTCCACTTAACCAAATACTAAAGCCTCCATCTAGAAACACGAGAATCCATGATCTTCACCACGTACTCCAATTCGCCCTCAACCAGCACCGGGGCAGGGGGCTCAACAGAAGGAACCACAGGCACCACATACCTCCGCAACAAAGACCTATGGAACACGTTATGAATGGCAAACGACGCTGGGAGATCCAAACGAAATGACACCGGGTTAAGGATTTCCAAAATCTTATAAGGACCGATGAAGCGAGGCTTGAATTTAGGAGAGGAGACCTTCATAGGAACATACCGAGAAGACAGCCATACCAAATCCCCAACACGAAGTCGGGGACCCACACCGCGACGGCGGTTGGCAAAGCGCTGAGCCTTCTCCTGTGACAACTTCAAATTGTCCACCACATGGTTCCAAATCTGCTGCAACCTATCCACCACAGAATCCACCCCAGGACAGTCAGAAGGCTCGACCTGACCCGAGGAGAAACGAGCATGAAAACCAGAATTGCAGAAAAAAGGCGAAACCAAAGTAGCAGAACTAGCCCGATTATTAAGGGCAAACTCGGCCAATGGCAAAAAAGTCACCCAATCATCCTGATCAGCAGAAACAAAACATCTTAAATAAGTTTCCAAGGTCTGATTAGTTCGCTCGGTTTGGCCATTCGTCTGAGGATGGAAGGCCGACGAAAAAGACAAATCAATGCCCATCTTAGCACAAAAGATCCGCCAAAATCTGGACACAAACTGGGATCCTCTGTCAGACACAATATTTTCAGGGATGCCATGCAAGCGAACCACATTCTGAAAAAATAGAGGAACCAAATCGGAGGAGGAAGGCAACTTAGGCAAGGGCACCAAATGGACCATTTTGGAAAAACGATCACACACCACCCAGATGACAGACATTCTCTGAGAGACTGGAAGATCCGAAATAAAATCCATGGAAATGTGCGTCCAAGGCCTTTTCGGGACAGGCAAAGGCAAAAGCAAACCGCTGGCACGAGAACAGCAAGGCTTAGCCCGAGCACAAATCCCACAGGACTGCACAAAGGAACGCACATCCCGCGACAAGGAAGGCCACCAGAAGGACTTAGCCACCAAATCTCTGGTACCAAAAATCCCAGGATGGCCTGCCAACACCGAAGAATGAACCTCGGAAATAACTCTGCTGGTCCATCTATCTGGGACAAACAGTCTCTCTGGTGGGCAACGGTCAGGTCTATCCGCCTGAAATTTCTGCAGCACTCGTCGCAAATCTGGGGAAATGGCAGACAAAATCACTCCCTCTCTGAGGATACCAGTCGGCTCTGAAACTCCCGGAGAGTCAGGCACAAAACTCCTAGAAAGAGCATCAGCCTTCACGTTCTTCGAACCAGGCAGGTACGAGACCACGAAATCGAAACGGGAGAAAAACAACGACCAACGAGCCTGTCTAGGATTCAGCTGCTTGGCAGACTCGAGATAAATCAGATTTTTGTGATCAGTCAAGACCACCACACGATGCTTAGCTCCCTCTAGCCAATGTCGCCACTCCTCAAATGCCCACTTCATAGCCAACAACTCCCGATTACCAACATCATAATTCCGCTCGGCAGGCGAAAACTTTCTTGAAAAGAAAGCACAAGGTTTCATCACAGCAATCAGAGCTTCTCTGCGACAAAACAGCCCCTGCTCCAATCTCAGAAGCATCAACCTCGACCTGAAAAGGAAGAGAGACATCAGGCTGACACAAAACTGGAGCCGAAGAAAACCGGCGCTTCAGCTCCCGAAAGGCTTCCACGGCCGCAGGAGACCAATTAGTCACATCAGAACCCTTCTTGGTCAAATCTGTCAAGGGTTTAACCACGCCAGAAAAATTAGCAATGAAGCGACGGGAAAAATTAGCAAAACCCAAGAACTTCTGAAGACTCTTAACAGATCTAGGCTGAGTCCAGTCATGAATAGCCTGGACCTTGACTGGGTCCATCTCAATAGTAGAAGGAGAAAAAATAAAACCCAAAAAGGAAACCTTCTGTACTCCGAAGAGACATTTTGAGCCCTTCACAAATAAGGCATTAGCACGCAGGACCTGAAATACCATCCTGACCTGCTTCACATGGGACTCCCAGTCCTCAGAAAAGACCAAAATGTCATCCAGATACACAATCAAATTTATCCAGATATTCTCGGAAGATGTCATGCATGAAGGACTGGAACACAGAAGGAGCATTAGAGAGTCCAAAAGGCATCACCAAGTACTCAAAATGGCCTTCGGGCGTATTAAATGCTGTTTTCCATTCATCCCCCTGCTTAATACGCACAAGGTTATACGCACCACGAAGATCTATCTTGGTGAACCAACTGGACCCCTTAATCCGAGCAAACAGATCAGATAATAATGGCAAAGGATACTGAAATTTGACCGTGATTTTATTTAGAAGACGATAATCTATACAAGGTCTCAGAGAACCATCCTTCTTGGCCACAAAAAAGAATCCTGCACCAAGAGGGGAGGAGGACGGGCGAATATGTCGCTTCTCTAAAGACTCCTTTATATAAGTCCGCATCGCGGCATGTTCTGGTACAGACAAATTAAAAAGTCGTCCCTTAGGGAACTTACTACCAGGAATCAAATTTATAGCACAATTACAATCCCTGTGAGGAGGCAGGGCACCGGATCTGGGCTCATCAAATACATCCTGGTAGTCCGACAAAAACTCAGGGACCTCAGAAGGAGTGGAAGAAGCAATTGACACCAAAGGAGCATCGCCATGAATTCCCTGGCAACCCCAACTTGAAACAGACATAGCTTTCCAATCCAGAACTGGATTATGAGCCTGCCGCCATGGCAGACCCAAAACGACATCATGCAAATTATGCAGCACAAGAAAGCGAATCACCTCCTGATGTACAGGAGTCATGCACATGGTCACTTGAGTCCAATACTGAGGCTTATTCTCAGCCAATGGTGTAGCATCAATTCCCCTCAGTGGAATAGGGAATTCCAAAGGCTCCAGGACCAAACCACAGCGCCTGGCAAACGACAAATCCATCAGGTTCAGGGCAGCACCTGAATCCACAAAAGCCATAACCGAATAGGAAGACAAGGAACAAATTAAAGTAACAGACAAAATGAATTTAGGCTGTATAGTACCAACGGTGACAGATTTAGCAATTTTTTTTACGCGCTTAGAGCATGCTGAGATAACATGAGTTGAATCACCACAGTAAAAGCACAACCCATTTCCGAAATTTTTGACAATACACGTCAGCTTCATCCTGGCCCTGAGAGAGCCAGCAAGGCCTTTTCTGCTTGGTTCTCAAGATTAGGTTCCTCATAAAGCAATCCAAGCGCCAGAAAAAACGCATCCACATTCAGCAATGCAGGATCTCCTGGCGCCAGGGAGAAAGCCCAATCTTGAGGGTCGCCACGTAACAGGGAGATAACAATTCTAACTTGCTGAGCGGAATCACCAGAGGAACGAGGTCTCAAAGAAAGAAATAATTTACAATTATTCTTAAAATTCAGAAACCTAGATCTATCTCCAGAAAACAACTCAGGAATAGGTACTTTTGGCTCAGACATAGGACTGTGAACAACAAAATCCTGAGTGCTTTGCACCCTTGCAGCAAGACGATCCACACTAGAAGTCAGACTCTGAATTTCCATGTCTGCAGCTGAACTCAAAGCCACCCAGAGATTAAGGGGATGAGAGAAGCTGGACAGACTGCAGCAAAGGGAGAGGAAAAAAAAAAAAAAATTGTACTCAGGACTTCTCTTATCCCACTTCTGCGATGCATTAAACACTTTTTTGGCCTGCTGTACTGTTATGATCCTTAGTGGCTGAGGATCACAGAATGAACTAGCTAAGATACTGAACATAGAACGAGCTCTAGGGAGGTGGTAGCTGGACGGACCGCAAAACCTGATCCTAACCAAACACACTGAAGGTAGCCAGTGAACGTGCCTAAATTCCTGGACGTCTCGACGCAGCCTGAGAAACTTGCTACCCCTATAGAGAAAGTAGGACCTCACTTGCCTCAGAGAAATGACCCCAAAGATATGGGAAGCCCCCAACAAATAATAACGGTGAGGTAAGGGGAAAATACAAAACGTAGAAATTAACAGATTCAGCAAATGAGGCCCACTAATACTAGATAGCAGAAGACAGGCAGGGAACTGTGCGGTCAGTAAAAAACCCTATACAAAATATCCACGCTGAAAATACAAGAACCCCCACACCAACTAACGGTGTGAGGGGAGAAACTCAGCCCCCTAGAGCTACCAGCAAGCAAGGAAATCACATATTAGCAAGCTGGACAAGGACAAATAAATAACCAAAAAACATATTAAACACTGATGAGCAAAAAATAACCAAACAGAAACTTAGCTTCTCTCGGCGAGACTGATAACGAAGGGATTCAGGAGAGATCAAAATAGCACTGAATACATCGACAGCAGGCAACCACTGAAAGTCCAGGTGAGCCAAATAGAAATCCAGCTAACAGATAACGAGACAGCTGAACCAGCCTCAGACCTGCAGAATGACACAAAGAGCCACCAGAGGGAGCCCAAAGACAGCACTCACACAGTACCACTTGTGACCACAAGAGGGAGCCCAAAAACAGAGTTCACAACATCTCTCCTCCTGTACCAGTCATGACTTGTATTGTTTAAGATTACTGTTCTTGTTTTTTTTTCATGTATACACCCCTTTAACATGTAAAGTGCAATGGAATAAATGGCGCTATAATATTAAATAATAATAATAGTCAGAATCTACTCTTTGTAGAATGTGCCCCTGACACCCTCCAATTTTGCACTTCCCCTGCAATGACTATTGCAGAGATAATATAAAATCACATGCAATATATAGATGGCTTGAGTCTGCCAAAGCTGCTGGTTCTCTCCATTCCAGCTCGTTGAGTGGGGCCAGGAGTAGGGGATCCTCTTATATGGCATCAGTATTACAGATAAGGGTTGTCTCATGGTTTCTTCATACCGTAATATAGTATCACAAATCTCTAGTTTGAGGTTTATAACCTCATTCTCACAGATATATGCTGCCAGATTCTGAAGCATTGAATAAATTTGCCTTAAGTGATGCTACAGTCTGCATTTTTTATGATGTATAAATTAAATATCAGATACTCTAAGATACCAACAAATTTCTCCGCTTCAAATCCTTGCCTAAACACAAAAACCATTGTCTTATATCATTTGACCCTCTTTTCGTCACAAGTTTCAGCTCATATTACTGTGTATCACTGGAAAAGAAAAACTTGCTAATGAGATCTTGAGAAAGGCTACAGTGATTAACTGTGCTTGTCCAATGTGTCTACTACGCTCAGCATATAGTACATAAGACATTATAGATGCTGTGCCAGAATAATGTTTGTATATATACTGTATATATACAGTATATACTGCTCAAAAAAATAAAGGAAACACTTAAACGACAGAATATAACTCCAAGTAAATCAAACGTCTGTGAAATCAAACTGTCCACTTAGGGTATGTTTCCACGTTCAGGAAACGCTGCGTTTTTGACGCTGCGTTTTTCTGCTGCGTCAAAAACGCAGCGTCCAGATGTTACAGCATAGTGGATGGGATTTTATGAAATCCAGACTCCACTATGTGTTTAAAAACGCATGCGTTTTTGCCGCGAAAACGCATGCGTTGTGCGTTTTTTCAAAACGCTGCATGTTGCTACTATGAGCAAAACACGCAGGTACACCACAGGTGACCTGCCAGTGACCTCAGGTGCAGTTTTGGTCAGGATTTTACTTGCATAAAATCCTGACCAAAGACTGATGCAATCCTGAACGTGGAGACATACCCTTAAGGCCCCGTCTCACATAGCGAGATCGCTAGCGAGATCGCTGCTGAGTCACAAGTTTTGTGACGCAACAGCGACCTCCATAGCGATCTCGCTATGTGTGACACGTACCAGCGATCAGGCCCCTGCTGCGAGATCGCTGGTCGTGTCAGAATGGCCTGGACCTTTTTTTGGTCGTTGAGGCCCCGCTGACATCGCTGAATCGGTGTGTGTGACACCGATCCAGCGATGTCTTCACTGGTAACCAGGGTAAACATCGGGTTACTAAGCGCAGGGCCGCGCTTAGTAACCCGATGTTTACCCTGGTTACCAGCGTAAATGTAAAAAAAACAAACAGTACATACTCGCCTTCTGATGTCCGTCAGGTCCCTTGCCGTCTGCTTCCTGCTCTCACTGACTCCCGGCCGTACAGTGAGAAGTGAGAGCGCAGCAGTGACGTCACCGCTGCGCTCTGCTCTCACTGTACGGCGGCTCAGTCAAAGCAGGAAGCAGACGGCAAGGGACCTAGACACCGAAAGGCGAGTATGTAGTGTTTGTTTTTTTTGGTAACCAGGGTAAACATCGGGTTACTAAGCGCGGCCCTGCGCTTAGTAACCCGATGTTTACCCTGGTTACCCGGGTGCTGCAGGGGGACTTCGGCATCGTTGAAGACAGTTTCAACGATGCCGAAGTCGTTCCCCTGATCGTTGGTCGCTGGAGAGCGGTCTGTGTGACAGCTCCCCAGCGACCACACAGCGACTTACCAACGATCACGGCCAGGTCATATCGCTGGTCGTGATCGTTGGTAAATCGCTTAGTGAGACGGGGCCTTTAGGAAGCAACACTGTTTGACAATCAATTACACATGCTGTTGTGCAAATGGAATAGACAACAGATGGAAATTATTGGCAATTATCAAGACACACTCAATAAAGGAGTGGTTCTGCAGGTGGGGACCACAGTCCACATCTCAGTACCAATGCTTTCTGGTGATGTTTTGGTCACTTTTGAATGTTGGTTGAGCTTTCACCAGTGGCGTAGGAAGGGGGGTGCGGGGGGGGCGGGCCGCCCCGGGCGGCACAATGCGGGGGGGCGGCACAATGCGGGGGTGAGTCAGTGGCGTATCTAGGGGGGAGCAGCCGGCAGGGGGGCGCAGTCGGGCCGCCTAAAGCGGCGGTCCGCAGTGTCTCCCCCGGCGGCTGCATTCTGTCACCCCCCGCACTGGGAGTCAGCTGTTCTCTGTGCCGACTGTCAAGCTGACAGCCGGCACAGAGAAGCTGCGGCGCGCCGGCTCCCAATGTTCAATTGTACTCGTATCTGAGATGCGAGTACAATTGAAGCTCTGACTGCCGGGTCAGAGCGACGCCAGCAGTGTGATCAGGTCATGTGATCACGCTGCTGACGTCACTCACCTGCGCGGCAGAGCAGGAGATGCAGAGCGGTGGTAAGTGCTCCAGTGGAGCTGAAGACACCGAAAGTGCAGGGGGGGGGATTTACTGTGAGTGGGGATGGGGGCATATATTGTGGGGGGGATTTAATGTGAGGGGATGGGGGGCATATATTGTGGGGGGGATTTACTGTGAGTGGGGATGGGGGGCATATATTGTGGGGGGGATTTAATGTGAGGGGATGGGGGGCATATATTGTGGGGGGGGATTTAATGTGAGGGGATGGGGGGCATATATTGTGGGGGGGATTTAATGTGAGGGGATGGGGGGCATATATTGTGGGGGGGATTTACTGTGAGTGGGGATGGGGGGCATATATTGTGGGGGGGATTTAATGTGCGGGGATGGGGGGGATATATTGTGGGGGGGATTTAATGTGCGGGGATGGGGGGGATATATTGTGGGGGGGATTTAATGTGCGGGGATGGGGGGCATATATTGTGGGGGGGATTTACTGTGAGTGGGGATGGGGGCATATATTGTGGGGGGGATTTAATGTGAGTGGGGATGGGGGGCATATATTGTGGGGGGGATTTACTGTGAGTGGGGGGGATTTAATGTGAGTGGGGATAGTGGGATATATTATTGGATTGGGGATATTTAATATGAGTGGAGATGAGGGGATTTATTGTGGGGGGAGATTTAATGTGAGTGGAGATGGGGGATTTAATGTGTGGGGGAGATCTGAGGACACAAAATGAAGAGCAAAGGGGGAGATGGGGGGGCATATATGAGGAAACAGTATGGGGGATGGGTGCAGACAGCTTGGGGTCAAACGGGGGGATGTATGCGGATACAGTATGAGTAGCGATGTGAAAAACGTATGTGGACAGAGTACGGGGAGTGAGGGTGTTGGGATGTGTGCATGCGTAGCATGGGGGACAGTGTAAGGGCACAGCCAGGAGGGGATAGTATACAAAGGAGGGGGAGTGTGATGAGAGAGTACAGTATAAATACTGGGCCCTATAGGGGGGACACAGTGTGAGAGGTCAGTGTGAAGAGGGGTCCGGTATAGAAAGGAGAGGTCAGTGTGAAGAGCAAGTACCATAAGACGGACAGTGTGGGGGTCATATTTTATGCAGACAATATAGTGAGGGGCATTTTTTTATTCAGGAGCATTACAATGACACTTGTATCTTTAAGGGCGTCATGTGGAGATTTTCTGCAAAAGAACGGAGAAGATGGAAGTCTGCAGAGACGGCTGTGGATCAGAAAACTCATCATGGGGTCTGGACAATATGAAGAAATGAAGGAGAACAACTTCAGAGGCGACGTCATCTATAAGGTACCTGGATGTAAATGTTATTTGTGATACTAACTAACTCTCATGTTTTTATTTATGTTAGGAGCATTAAAGGGGATGTCCAGGTTTGTAATGAGTCTGCAGTCATTCTTTGTGACTGCAGACTTCTGACTTCTCACAGTGTGCCCTGCACACTGTCAGGATTCTCTCGTGCTGGCGATTTACATACATGCGGTCACATGCTGACTAGACATGTGTGGCCTCACTCTATGATAATGAACTGAGCGAGGCTGGGCACGTCTAGTCGGAATGTGGTCAGAAGTATACAAATCACATGCTTGTGCTGACATGACCGTCCACCGGCCAGGGAGAATCCTAAAAGTGTGCAGTGCATTAGTTGTGAGAATTCAGAAGCTGCGATGTCAGGATTCAGCTCTGCAGGTTCCAGTCGTCGACACATGGACACGTCACTCATATGCGATTTTCATACTCGTGGTCCTGTAACAACGAGCTTCTCTTCTGCTTCTCTCAGTTTTTCACTTAACATTGGGAGCTTAAGGGAGAGGAGCTCGTCGGTACATGACTAAGTGTGAAAATCGCATACATTCTGGGGGGGGGGGGGGCGCCAAACTCGGGAACAGCCCCGGGCGGCAAAAGCTCTAGCTACGCCCCTGGCTTTCACACTCGTGAGATGGACTCTACACCCCACACAAGTGGCTCAGGTAGTGCATCTCATCCAGGATGACACATCAATGCGAGCTGTGGCAAGAAGGTTTGCTGTGTCTGTCAGCGTAGTGTCCAGAGGCTGGAAGCGCTACCAGGAGACAGGCCAGTACACCAGGAGACGTGGAGGGGGCCAACAACCCAGCAGCAGGAACGCTACCTCAGCCTTTGTGCAAGGAGGAACAGGAGGAGCACTGCCAGAGCCCTGCAAAATGACCTCCAGCAGGCCACAAATGTGCATGTGTCTGCACAAATGGTTAGAAACCAACTCCATGAGGATGGTCTGAGTGCCCGACGTCAACAGATGGGGGTTGTGCTCACAGCCCAGTGCTGTGCAGGACGCTTGGCATTTACCACAGAACACCAGGACTGGCAAATTCACCACTGGCGCTCTATGCTCTTCACAGATGAAAGCAGGTTCACACTGAGCACATGTGACAGAGTCTGGAGATGCAGTGGAGAGCAATCTGCCTGCAACATTCTTGAGCATGACCGGTTTGGCAGTGTAATGGTCATTAATGGTGTGGCGTGGCACTTCTTTGGAGGGCCGTACAGCCCTCCATGTGCTTGCCAGAGGTAGCCTGACTGCCATTAGGTACCGAGATGAGATCCTTAGACCCCTTGTGAGACCATATGCTGGTGCGGTTGGCCCTGGGTTCCTCCTAATTCAGGGCATTGCTAGACCTCATGTGGCTGGAGTGTGTCAGCAGTTCCTGCAAGATGAAGGCATTGAAGCTATGGAAGGGCCCGCCCATTCCCCAGACCTGAATCCGATTGAACATATCTGGGACATCATGTCTTGCACCATCCACCAACGTCACATTGCACCACAGACTGTTCAGGAGTTTGCAGATGCTTTAGTCCAGGTCTGGGAGGAGATCCCTCAGGAGACCATCCGCCGCCTCATCAGGAGCAGGCCCAGGTGTTGTAGGGAGGTCATACAGGCACATGGAGGCCACACACACTACTGAGCATCATTTCCCTGTCTTGAGGCATTTCCACTGAAGTTGGATCAGCCTGTAACTTCATTTTCCACTTTGATTTTGAGCATCATTCCAACTCCAGACCTCCGTGGGATATTATTTGGGATTTACACTAATCATTTTTAGGTTTTATTGCTCTCAACACATTCCACTATGTAATGAATAAAGATTTACAACTGGAATATTTCATTCGGTGATATCTCGGATGTGGAATTTTAGTGTTTCCTTTATTTTTTTGAGCAGTATATATATATATATATATATATATATATATATATATATATATACTGAACCCCGCAAACATATATTTCTCTTGTGTTAGCTTGTAGAACTGGACCCTGATGCTTCATGGAAATTGAAATCATCAGCACATTATGTTCCCTCTTCACACCTGTATACCAACCATAGATTTATGGCAAACAACTGGTAATACGCCTGTGCTGGGAATTTGCTGCAAGCTGAAATGCTTCCCATTGTTGCTTTCATAGCAGCTACGTCTGGTAATTATCTACAGTAAATGCATTTCACATTTAGCTGATTTTATAGAGGCTATGTTTTGCTATGGATCCTTATTTTTTTGTACACGTTACTCCAACTAGTCTTTCAGTTTATTCTGGTCAAACAACGTGTCCTCTGTTTGGTTAAAGGGGTATTCCTATTGCAGATATTCATGGCTGAAGGAGAAATATCTGCTGGACACAGGAGATTGAGAACAACTTGTGCTACAAGTCCTTGTGAATTCTCACATCACATGCACCTGCTCAATGTGGGCATTCTCAACCACTGGGAGCAAGTGTATGCGATTTGCATATTTTTGACCACATTCCGACACATGACTGAATGTATGGAAATCACATCCTTGTGATCATGGGCCTGACACTCTTGGCGCCGACCCTGGAGAGTCCTAAAAAGAAGAAAAAATACTCCTGAAGTGTAATATAGCTCAGAGATCTTTCAATTGAGATAACGATGCACGGAAGGAAAAAATCTAAGCTGGAGGATGAGTGAGGCACAAGAGCAATAGAAAGAATGCTAAATATTAAACTTCACATTTATTTATTTAAAATCAATTCAAAACATATTGAAGGGGAATTACAAAAGGGGAGTAGCAATGAGCAAACGTGCTCGGATAACGTGTTATTCGAGCAACTTGGACGTGCCAGAATAATATACAAGTGCTTCTCACAAAATTAGTATATCATCAAAAAGTTAATTTCAGTTCTTCAATACAAAAAGTGAAGCTCATATATTATATAGAGTCATTACAAACAGAGTGATGTATTTCAAGTGTTTATTTCTGTTAATGTTGACGATTATTTCTTAGTATACTTGAGTCCTTACGGCTGCATGTTTTGCGGCAGTAGACAGCTGCAACACATGCTGGAATTGCTAAACAAATGGGCAATTTGCTCATCACTACATAAAAAATTAGAGAATTATGCATTTTGAGCCAGTATGGTTTTTACTCATATCCAGATTCCCAGTCAATATGTTTTTAATTGTTTTTCATTAAATACGAAGTGTTAATATGGTTGTTTGCATGTTAATGACCAGGCCAATTTTTACAATTTTACCACTGTCCCTTTATGAGGTAATAACTCTGGAACGCTTCCATCAATCCCGGTGATTCTGACATTGTTTTCTCGTGACATATTGTACTTCATAATAGTGGTAAAATTTCTTTGATACGACTTGTGTTTATTTGTGAAAAAATGTTGAAAATATCGCAGTTTTCCAACTGTGAATTTTCATGCCCTTAAATCACAGAGATAAGTCACACAAAATACTTAAAAGTAACATTTCCCACATGTCTACTTTACATCAACATAACTTTGGAACCAAATTTTTTTTGTTAGGAAGTTATGTGTTTCTAATTTTTTACAACACCATTTTTTTAGGGACCACATCACATTTGAAGTCCCTTTGAGGGGTCAATAAGATAGAAGATACCCAAAATTGACACCATTCTAAAAACTTCACACCTCAACATGCTTAAAACCACATTCAAGAAGTTTATTAACCATTCAGGTCCTTTACAGGAATTTTTGGAATGTGGAAAAAAAAATAAACATTTTTTCTTTTTTCACCCAAAATTTACTTCAGATCCATTTTTTTTTTATTTTGACAAGAGTAACAGGAAAAAATGGACCCCAAACTTTATTGTGCAATTTTTCCTGAGTACGGCGATACAACACATGAGGGAGAAAACCACTATTTGGGCACACAACAGCTTGGATGGGAAGGAGCACCATTTGACATTTTGAATGCAAGGTTTGCTGCAACAATTGGGGGACGCCATGTCGCATTTAGAGAGCCTCTCATGTGCCTAAACAGTGAAAATCCCCCACAAGTGACACCATTTTGAAAACTAAACCCCTCAGGGAACTGATCTAGATGTGTGATGAGCACATTGACCCCTCAGGTGGTTCACAGAAGTTTATAACGTTGAGGGTATGTGCACACGTTCAGGTTTTTTCGTGTTTTTCGTGATAAAAACGCTATAAAAACTCATTAAAAACGCATATCATTTAGAATGCATTCTGCATGTTTTGTGCACATGGTGTGTTTTTTTTCTACGAAAAAACGCATCGCGGTAAAAAAAGCAGCATGTTCATAAATTTTGTGGATTTTCCGCGTTTTTCCCGCAATTCTATGCATTTGGAAAAAAAACGCACAAAAAACGCGTCAAAAATGCATGAAATAACGCGAAAAAAACGCATGCGGATTTCTGGCAGAAATGTCTGGTTTTTGTCAGGAAAATTTCTGCTAGAAATCCTGACGTGTGCACATAGCCTGAGCCATAAAAATAAAAAAATTCTAATTTTCCCCACAAATATGTTTTCAGCACAAAATATTGCATTTTCATAAGAGTTACAGGAGAAATTGCACCATACAATTTGTTGTGCAATTTCTCCTGAGTACGCCGATACTCCATATGAGGGAGAAAACTACTGTTGGGGCGCATGGCAGGGCTCAGAAGGGAAGGAGCATCATTTGATTTTTTGAATGTAAAATTTCCTGGAATGATTATCACATGTGTCCTATTTGGAGAGCCCCTGATGTGCCTAAGCAGTGGAAAAACCCCCACAAGTGATCTCATTTTGGAAAATAGACCCCTCAAGAAATGTATTTAGATGCATGGTAAGCACCTTGAACCCCCAGGTGCTTCACAGAAGTTTATAATGTTGAACCGTGAAAATAATAAAATCACATATCCTTCATCAGGATAGGTATATACAGCTCTGGCAAAAATTAAGAGACCACCACATCAAAACCCTGTCATGGGCTGCCCAATCTCCAGACCTGAACCCCATTGAGAACCTCTAGAATGTAATCAAGAGGATGATGGATGGTCACAAGCCATCAAACAAAGAAGAACTGCTTACATTTTTGCACCAGAAGCAGTGTGAAAGACTGGTGGAAAGCATGCCAAGATGCATAATAGCTGTGATTAAAAATCATGGTTATTCCACAAAACATTGATTTCTGAACTCTTCCAGAATTAAAACATTAGTATTGTTGTATATATATATATATATATATATATATATATATATATATATATATATATATATATATATATATATATATATATATATATATATATAGTAAGGCAGTGACTGAGGTCTTATGTGAAGGTCACTATGTGTCCCCCAGGATGCGCAAAGAAGCATAGTGAGGCCGCTGGAGTGCATTGCAGTCACAGGCATAGCTGTGATTGCAATGCAGAATAAAAGTGTGTGTTAGTCATATTTGTCCAAGGCAGATTTAGAAAAACCTGCCATGGACTTTTATTTTTTAAACGGACTGCAGGACGGTAGTGGGGCGGTCAGTTTCCTCCCTCGACCCGGGTTTTCCATGTGTGGTTTTCCATTCCCTAATTTATTTCAGTTCTTCAATATAAAAAGTGGAACTCATATATTATTATTATATAGAGTCATTACAAACAGAGTGATCTATTTCATGTTTTTTTTTCTGTTAATGTTGATTATTATGTCTTACAGCCAATGAAAACCCAAAAGTAATTATCTCAGTAAATTAGAATAATTAACAAAAACACCTACAAAGGCTTCCTAAGCGTTTCCCTTAGTCTGTTTCATTAGACTCCACAATCATGGGGAAGACTGCTGACTTGACAGATGCCCAATAGGCAGTCATTGACACACTCCACAAGGAGGGTAAGCCACAAAAGGTCATTGCTAAAGAAGCTGGCTGTTCACAGAGTGCTGTACCCCAGCATATTAATGGAAAGTTGAGTTTAAGGAAAAAGTGGTAGAAAAAGGTGCACAAGCAACTGGGATAACTGCAGCCTTGAAAAGATTGTTAAGAAAAGGCTATTGAAAAATTAGGGGAAGATTCACAAGGAGTGGACTGGTTTTGGAGTCATTGCTTCAAGCGCCACCAAACACAGATGTATCCAGGGCATGGGCTACAAGTGTTGCATTCCTTGTGTCAAGCCACTCTTGACCAATAGATAACGCCAGAAGCATCTTAGCTGGACCAAGGAGAAAAAGAACTGGACTGTTGCTCAGTGGTCCAAGGTTTTGTTTTCAGATGAAAGCAAATTTTGCATTTCATTTGGAAATCAAGGTCCCAGAGTCTGGAGGAAGAGAGGAGAGGCACACAATGCTAGCTGCTTGAGGTCTAGTGTGAAGTTTCCTTAATCAGTGATGTTGGTCAGCCAAGTCATCTGCTGGTGTAGGTCCAGTGTATTTTATCAAGACCAAAGTCAGCACGGCAGTCTACCAGGAAATTTTAGAGCACTTTATGCTTCCCTCTGCTGACAAGCTTTTTGGAGATGAAAATTTAATTCTCCAGCAGGACTTGGCACCTGTCCACACTGCCAAAAGTACCAATACCTGGTTTAAAAACAATAGTATCACTGTGCTTGATTGACCAGCAAACTCGCCTAACCTTAACTCCATAGAGAATCTATGGGGTATTGTCAAAAGGAAGATGAGAAACACCAGACCCAACAATGCAGAGGAGCTGAAAGCTGCTATCAGAGCAACCTGGGCTTCCATAACACCTCAGCAGTGCCACAGGCTGATCGCCTCCATGACACGCCGCATAGATACAGTAATTGTTGCAAAAGGAGCCCCGTCCAAGTATTGCGTGCATTTACTAAACATACATTTCAGTAGGCCAACATTTCAGATTTTAAAATTTTTCAAGCTGATGTTATAAAGTATTCTAATTTACTGAGATAATAACTTTTGGGTTTGCATTGGCAGTAAGCCATAATCATCAACATTACCAGAAATGAACACTTGAAGTAGATCACTCTGTAGTGACTATATAATTGATGATTTTCCATTTTTGTATTGAAAAAGTGAAATAAAATAACTTTTTGATGATATTCTAATTTTGTGAGAATCACTTGTACATTATATTGATATAGTGCTAAAAGATGCGCCCAAAATGGACAGAAAAGAAATCTACTTACTCAGAATTAGCAAATTAAGATGGACTCAATCTGGACATTTTCAGCCAAAAGAACGTTTGATTTTCTATTCTGGCAACGATAACCGAAGACAATACAGTGTCACTTTTATTCTCAATCGAAGATTGCCCGGCACTGCCTGAAGTACAATGCAGTCACTGATAGAGTCATCTCAATATGACTACAAGGAGACCCAACCATGTCACAGTTATAGAAGGCTACTCACCAACACAGATGCCAAGGAGGCAGACACTGAGCTATTCCTACGATCACATTGAAGACGCAATTCATAAATATTATTTATGAAAAAAGTAAACAATGTACCCAAATTTGGTATCGACGCACCCGGAATGACCGGGCTATAAAACTGCCTAACTAATCAACCCTTTCAACGGATACTATAAAAAATAAAAAACAAGTCACAAGACTATGCTTTTTCATAATACCGCCGAACAAAAAGTGGAATAAAACACGATCAAAAAGACGAACATAAATAAAAATGGTATGGTTGAAAACGTTATCTTATTCAGCCAAAGACAAGCCACCATATAGCTCCATCAGTGGAAAAATAAAAACGTTATAGCTCTCTGAATTAAGCGATACAAAAATAATTATTAATAGCCTATAAAAAATAGCCAAAACATAAAAAAATATGGTATCGTTGTAATCGTACTGACTGCCTTATCAATGTTGCCACAAGTAGAATGGCATAAAAAAGAACAATTCTTGAATCGCTGGTTTTTGTTCATTCTGCCTCCCAAAAATTGGAATAAAAAACTGTCAAAAAATGTTATGTGCCCAAAAATGGTACCAATAAAAATGTCAGTTCGTTCTGAAATATTCAAGCAATCACTTGTCTCTGTCCACAGAAATGTGGAAAAATTCTAGCTCTCAAAATATGGCGATGTAAAAATTAATTTTTAGTGTGTGACAGCAACCAAGCAGAAAGGAACTATATAAATCCGGTATCACTGTAATCGCACTGACCAGAAGAATAAAGTTGTCTATCCACTTACAGTGCATGATAAATGACGTAAAAAACAAAATCAATTAATGACTTACTATTTATTTGCTCATTCTGCCACTCAAAGATCGCAGTAGGGCTCGGCTCAAATTTATCCTGTTCTCTACGCTGAGCGCTTTCACCGGGGTTTCAATGTAAATCTCTGAAATACATGATTCAAACGGAACCCACAATGGAAGATTACCTATATTTACTTAGCTGGAGACCCTGTTGATGCTGTCTGGCTTATGATCCTGAGGTGTACGTCTTTTTAGGTGTGCATGAAAGAGCGGTCGACAACCATTTTGTGCTCTGAAAAGAAGAACAACACTGAACAGAGGCCCAACAGAGTCCAAAGTAACTCTGCTGCTTCATTATAGTGAATGGATCCTTTGGGGTTTTCATCAGAATCACAGCACTTTAAGATTTAAATGGAAACCCATATGTAAGTGCTCAGCGTAGAGCGCAGGATAAATATGATCCCGAATGTTATGTAAAATGTTTTCAATAGAAGCTTCAGCTCAATACACAAAAAAACAAGTCCTAACTCAGGTCAGTCATCCGTTAATAGAAAAATAGGGGGTTTCGGCTGACCTAAAAATTCAAACCCTGGGTGACATCTCAAACGGACCTAAACTTCTGGATTTCAGCTCTCTAAAAAATAAATTTAAAGTCCCATCATCCTCCTTCCTCGAATACATAATACTGAGGGAAAATATAAAATCCTTTCTAGACCTCAAGCTGAGATTTTCGGAGACATCTCTAAAAATTTTAACCAACCCAAACCACCGAATTTTCTGGAGTCACAAATTTATTTACGATAGCTTTAATAAAGACACATCCTTTGTCAAAAACGCTTATTTAATAACATGGGAGAAATCCCTTAACCACTATGCCACCATAGACGAATGGGAAGAGGCATTCTCAGCATCATATCATTCTACAATTTCTATGTCCCTTTTAGAATCCCACCTCAAAGTATGCTCCAGATGGTACTATGTTGTGAATTTGGTTTTTGGGCTCCCCCGGTGGTCACTGGTGGTACTGGACTTGTGTGCTTCACTTTCTCTGTTCACCTGTTTCCATCAGGATATGGGAGTATCCTATTTAGCCTTGCTGCTCAGTTATTCTAGTGCCGGCCATCAATGTAACCAGAGCCTTTCTGTTGCATGTTCCTGCTTCTAGACTACTATCAGCTAAGTTGGACCTCGCTTTGCTGAACCTACCTTCATACTGCGTATGTCTTTTCCTCTGAACTCACCGTCAATATATGTGGGGGGCTTCTGTCTCCTTTTTGGGGGAATTTCCCTAGAGGTAAGCCAGGTCTGTTTTTTCCTCTATTAGGGTTAGTTAGTTCTCCGGCTGGCGCTGGGCGTCTAGGGATAAAACGTAGGTACGTCACCCGGCCACTGTTAGTTGTGTGATAGGTTTAGCTCACGGTCAGCTCGAGATTCCATCACCCAAGAGCTAGTCTGTTATTTAAGTTCTCTGACGTTCCCTTGCCATTGGGAACCATGACAGTATGGCCGGCCTAGGGTTAAAACCGTTGGCAGAAGAAAGGAGAGAAAAAGAAGTCTGCAGATTTATTTTTTTTTTTCTTCTGAGCTTGCTCTATAGTTTACTCAGTTGCATTTCTGCTCTAATTGCAGCCTTTGCCTCTCTCTCTCCTTCTAATCCTTGAATGGCTCTGATCTCACCTGATTAAAATGGATCCTCAGAGTTTGGCTACAGGTTTGAATAATCTTGCTACGAAGGTTCAAAATTTACAGGATTTTGTTATTCATGCTCCTATGTCTGAACCTAGAATTCCTATACCAGAATTTTTCTCCGGGGATAGATCTCGTTTCCTGAATTTCAAATATAATTGTAAATTATTTCTTTCCCTGAGATCTCGCTCCGCTGGAGATCCCGCACAGCAGGTTAGGATAGTAATTTCCTTGCTGCGGGGTGACCCTCAGGATTGGGCATTTGCGTTGGTACCCGGGGATCCTGCGTTGCTCAATGTGGATGCGTTTTTTCTGGCTTTGGGGTTGCTTTATGAGGAACCTAATTTAGAGATTCAGGCTGAAAAAACCTTGATGGCCCTATCTCAAGGGCAAGATGAAGCTGAAATATACTGCCAAAAATTTCGTAAATGGTCTGTGCTTACTCAGTGGAATGAGTGCGCCCTGGCGGCGAATTTCAGAGAGGGTCTCTCTGATGCCATTAAAGATGTTATGGTGGGGTTCCCTGCACCTACAGGTCTGAATGAGTCCATGACAATGGCTATTCAGATTGATCGGCGTTTGCGGGAGCGCAAACCTGTGCACCATTTGGCGGTGTTTTCTGAGAAGGCTCCAGAAAATATGCAATGTGATAGAATTCTGTCCAGAAGCGAACGGCAGAATTTTAGGCGAAAAAATGGGTTGTGCTTCTATTGTGGTGATTCAACTCATGTTATATCAGCATGCTCTAAACGTACAAAAAAGGTTGATAAGTCTATTTCAATTGGCACTTTACAGTCTAAGTTTATTTTGTCTGTGACCTTGATTTGTTCATTATCGTCAATTACCGCGGATGCCTATGTCGACTCTGGCGCCGCTTTGAGTCTCATGGATTGGTCCTTTGCCAGGCGCTGTGGGTTTGATCTAGAGCCTCTGGAAGTTCCTATACCTCTGAAGGGTATTGACTCTACACCATTGGCTAGTAATAAACCACAATACTGGACACAAGTGACTATGCGTATGAATCCAGACCATCAGGAGACGATTCGCTTCCTTGTGTTGTACAATCTACATGATGTTTTGGTGCTCGGATTGCCATGGTTTCAATCTCAGAACCCAGTTCTTGACTGGAAAGCAATGTCTGTGTTAAGCTGGGGATGTCAGGGGGCTCATGGGGACGTACCTTTGGTTTCCATTTCGTCATCTATTCCCTCTGAGATTCCGGAATTTTTATCTGATTATCGTGATGTTTTTGAGGAGCCTAAGCTTGGTTCACTACCTCCTCACAGAGATTGCGATTGTACCATAGATCTGATTCCGGGCAGTAAATTTCCAAAGGGTCGTTTATTTAATCTATCTGTACCTGAACATGCTGCTATGCGAGAATATATTAAGGAGTCCCTGGAAAAGGGACATATTCGTCCTTCTTCATCTCCCTTAGGAGCCGGTTTTTTCTTTGTATCTAAAAAAGATGGCTCTTTGAGGCCGTGTATTGATTATCGACTCTTGAATAAAATTACAGTCAGATATCAGTATCCTCTGCCACTGCTGACTGATTTGTTTGCTCGAATAAGAGGGGCTAAGTGGTTCTCTAAGATTGATCTCCGTGGGGCGTATAATTTGGTGCGAATTAAGCAGGGGGATGAGTGGAAAACCGCATTTAATACGCCCGAGGGCCATTTTGAGTATTTAGTAATGCCTTTTGGTCTTTCAAATGCCCCTTCAGTCTTTCAGTCCTTTATGCATGACATTTTCCGGGAATATTTGGATAAATTCATGATCGTGTATCTGGATGATATTTTTATTTTTTCGGATGACTGGGACTCTCATGTCCAACAGGTCAGGAGGGTTTTTCAGGTTTTGCGGGCTAATTCCTTGTGTGTGAAGGGTTCTAAGTGTATTTTTGGGGTTCAAAAGATTTCTTTTTTGGGGTACATTTTTTCCCCCTCTTCCATTGAGATGGATCCTGTCAAGGTTCGGGCTATTTGTGATTGGACGCAACCTTCTTCGCTTAAGAGCCTTCAGAAATTTTTGGGCTTTGCTAATTTTTATCGTCGATTTATAACTGGTTTTTCTGATGTTGCTAAACCTTTGACTGATTTGACCAAAAAGGGTGCTGATGTTGCTGATTGGTCCCCTGCTGCTGTGGAGGCCTTTCGGGAGCTTAAGCGCCGCTTTTCTTCCGCCCCTGTGTTGCGTTAGCCTGATGTTACTCTTCCTTTTCAGGTTGAGGTCGATGCTTCCGAGATCGGAGCTGGGGCGGTCTTGTCGCAGAAAAGTTCCGATTGCTCCGTGATGAGACCTTGTGCGTTCTTTTCTCGAAAATTTTCGCCCGCCGAGCGAAATTATAATATTGGTAATCGGGAGCTTTTGGCTATGAAGTGGGCTTTTGAGGAGTGGCGTCATTGGCTTGAGGGGGCTAGACATCAGGTGGTGGTTGTCTTCTCGTTTTGTCCCTATGAGGGTTTCTTCTCCTAAGTTTAAGCCTCGGTTCATCGGCCCGTATAAGATTTTGGAGATTCTTAACCCTGTGTCCTTTCGATTGGACCTCCCGGCATCTTTTTCTATCCATAATGTCTTCCATCGGTCATTATTGCGCAGGTATGAGGTACCGGTTGTGCCTTCCGTTGAGCCTCCCGCTCCGGTGTTGGTTGAGGGTGAATTGGAGTACGTTGTGGAGAAGATCTTGGACTCCCGTGTTTCCAGACGGAAACTTCAGTATCTGGTCAAGTGGAAGGGCTACGGTCAGGAGGATAATTCTTGGGTGACAGCCTCTGATGTTCATGCCTCTGATTTGGTCCGTGCCTTTCATAGGGCTCATCCTGATCGCCCTGGTGGTTCTTGTGAGGGTTCGGTGCCCCCTCCTTGAGGGGGGGGTACTGTTGTGAATTTGGTTTTTGGGCTCCCCCGGTGGTCACTGGTGGTACTGGACTTGTGTGCTTCACTTTCTCTGTTCACCTGTTTCCATCAGGATATGGGAGTATCCTATTTAGCCTTGCTGCTCAGTTATTCTAGTGCTGGCCATCAATGTAACCAGAGCCTTTCTGTTGCATGTTCCTGCTTCTAGACTACTATCAGCTAAGTTGGACTCTTAGTCCTAAGTTTGTTTGCATTTTTGTTCCAGTTCACAGTTATGTTATGTTTCTGTAGCTGGAAGCTCTTGTGGGCCGAAATTACCACTCCGGTGTCATGAGTTGACACATGAGTCTTAAAGTAATTTCTGGATGGTATTTTAATAGGGTTTTCAGCTGACCGTGAAGTTCCCTATTGTATCTTCTTACTATCTAGTAAGCGGACCTCGCTTTGCTGAACCTACCTTCATACTGCGTATGTCTTTTCCTCTGAACTCACCGTCAATATATGTGGGGGGCTTCTGTCTCCTTTTTGGGGGAATTTCCCTAGAGGTAAGCCAGGTCTGTTTTTTCCTCTATTAGGGTTAGTTAGTTCTCCGGCTGGCGCTGGGCGTCTAGGGATAAAACGTAGGTACGTCACCCGGCCACTGTTAGTTGTGTGATAGGTTTAGCTCACGGTCAGCTCGAGATTCCATCACCCAAAAGCTAGTCTGTTATTTAAGTTCTCTGACGTTCCCTTGCCATTGGGAACCATGACAGTACTACACTCCAGCGAGGTTGTCTCACATCAATCCATCCAACTCCCCCCTCTGATGGCGGGATTGCGGCCATAGAGGAGACTTATTACATATTTTTTGGAACTGCCCCACCGTTGTTTCCTTTTGGTTAAACATCTCAATTATCTCCAAACTAACAGGATCTACCTTTACCCTCCTTCCACAACTGGCCCTTCTCTCATTGGATACTAACCTCATTGACAAGTCTTTGCTACACATAATTCTACATTTATGCATGGTAGCCAAAAATTCCATTGCCTACCATTGGAAAAAAAAAACGCTACCTAGCGTTGATTTTATCATTAAATTAATGTCACAACATAGAGAACTTGAACTCAAATTCGCTTTATTCAACAACGAATTTAGCAAGTTCTACCAGAAATGGTATAAATGGGAACAGTGTTATCCACCCTGACCACCCAGTATCTTATCCCACTTTTATCACCAAGTATGTTTCTGGCACTGTCTGACTATGCCTCATCTAGACAACCCCAGTCCTCTAACCTCTCCATAGTCATCTTATTGACCTGCCTACCTCGTCAAGGTTTTCTCTTTCTTTATTGACCTTTGTTTTATAGTTGCCAATTATAAGTAAGTTCTTCTCAAGGGCTGCGTCCCTTGTTTATTCAGGCTAAAATGTAGCCAATTCGTATTCATTTAAGTGATAATCTCATTGTAGTTGCCATAATAAGGCGATTCGTTTCAAGGGCTGCGTCCCTTGCTTCATTCATGTTAAAATGTTAATATTCACACTAATATGTGAGATCTGCTTGTTACACACCCCTTTATTTTCCTAATACTCATATCCCTTCCCCCTACCCTCCTTCCCCTTCCCTGTCTACCCTTCCCGGTTAAAAATATAAAAACCCCAATAAAGTTTTTGGGAAAAGAAATATAGGGGGTTTCCACATCACTTGTAGTAAGAAAGCTCTGGAAAAGCGCTATGGCTCTTCTTCCCCCCAAAAATCCAGCAAATTCTGCACTCCCAAATACAAATGCCCCCCTCTCTTCTGAGCCCCACAGTGTGCCTACATTTAGCATCCGCGTGTTTGACATTTCTGTAGCAATGAGAGCCTGCCTAATTTACGTGTACATGCTTGAAAAAGCATGAGCTGAGCATAATGTACTGGACACTACAATGTATGGGCTCTAAAATAGCAGATTTCCAATTTTCACTCGGCAACATCCATGTCTGCTTGTTTCTGGAAAACACCCATGGAGCCAAATCATCACTATACCTGGAGATAAATTCCCAAAGGGATTTAATTTCCAAAGTGGGGTCCCTTGAAGGGGGGAAGGGGATATTCTGTTTTTTTAGCACTTAGGGGCTTTGTATATGAAGTTTGCAAATAGCGCCCTGTCCCTCCCACATTTCGCCATGTACAGCCACATATGGGGTATTTCCATGTTCAGCAGAAATTGTGTGACACATTTTGGTGCCATTGTTGCCCATTTCCCCTTGTGAAAATGTAAAATCTGGTGATAAAGCAAATTTTCTGTGATACAAATGTAATTATTTTTTCATTTGTTCACTGTGCCCTTAGATGAATTCATTGAGATTTGTAGTTTGTAAATTAGGGTCACTTATGGTGGAGTCTGCTGTTTTGGTACCTCAAGGATTCTCCCAGTGGGTCATGGCACCCGCAAACTATAACAGTAAAATCTTCTCTAAATTATGGCACTCCTTCCCTTCTAAATTTTGCACTGTGAAATAGCAGAACAAACTGAGGTCCATTTTTCCTATTAGCCCTTATAAAAATGGTATACATTTCTGTGAGGCACATGTGGTGCCAACATGTTCACTGCACCCCTAAATGAATTAATTGAAAAATATTGTTTGTAATATCACATCACTTATGGGAGGTTTCTGCTGTTGTGGCATCTCAGGGGCTGTGATTGCCAACAAAGGATATATAACATAGTATTGAGATTAACTTTTGTCAATGACCAAATACTTATTTTCCACTGTAATTTGCAAAATAAATCTTGCCAAATCAGACAAGGTGATTTTTTGTATTTTTCTCATTTTCACTCTCATAGTTGTGGTCTACCTATGATGTCAATTACAGGCCTCTCATCTTTTTAAGTGGGAGAACTTGCACAGTTGGTGGCTGACTAAATACTTTTTTCCCCACTGTATAAGCATGAAGTGGATGTAAAGGAACTTTATACTTCACTTTACGAAGTAGATTGGGTTTTCATAGCATTTCATTGCAACAGTGCCATGACCTTTCCAACTTATAACAAGTTCATATTGATTTATTCACCACCAGAGGCTGAAAAAGGTTTTATCAATAATGTGACAAAAATAGCACTTCGCTTTTGGCATGGGAGATAATGCTTCTCAAGTGTGGCCACAATTTATTTTACATTAGTCTATGGCTTGTTAGCCCATTTCTAAAAATTTAAACATTATTTGTTTCAATTGAGACAAGGTCATAAAGAGACTTTAGTATCCAAATAAGCAGAACTCAGAAAATATCAGCTGCAGATATGTCCTATATATGCTTAGAAGTGAAATTATTTGAATAAAAGCATTATTCCTGCTTTTAAGAATTATAGGTAGTATGCCTTAGCTTCTCCTGTCCCAAAACTTTTACTCTGGATTCTGGCAACATTATCTACACAAAGCAGCATTTCTTGTGTTGGCATATTACTGGAAGAGTGGGTGAAGGGGGTTAGCTGATTGCTAATATCGATAGCAAATCTGTCACCCTTCCCTGAAGACAGAGAGTGAGGCCAGCTTAAATGGATTAAATGGAACCTTTCACCAGATTTTACATACGTGGTCAAAATTGTTGGTACCCCTCGTTTAATGACAGAAAAACCCACAATGGTCACAGAAATAACTTGAATCTGACAAAAGTGATAATAAATTAAAAATCTGTGAAAATGAACAAACAATAAAACAAATGAAAGTCGGACATTGCTTTTCAACCTTGCTTCCACGGAATTTATAAAAAATAAAGCTCATGAAATAGGCCTGGACAGAAATGATGGTACCCTTAACGTAATATTTTGTTGCACAACCTTTTGAGGCAATCACTGCAATCAAACGATTCCTGTAACTGTCAATGACACTTCTCCACCTCTCTACAGGTATTTTGGCCCACTCCTTGTGCAAACTGCTCCAGTTGTCTCGTGTTTGAAGGTTGCCTTTTCCAGACGGCATGTTTCAGTTCTTTCCAAAGATGCTCAATAGGATTTAGGTCAGGGCTCATAGAAGGCCACTTCTGAATAGTCCAATGTTTTCCTCTTAGCCATTCTGTGTTTTTAGCTGTGTGTTTTGGGTCATTATCCTGTTGCAAGACCCATGACCTGTGACTGAGACCATGCTTTCTGACACTGGGCAGCACATTTCTCTCTAAAATCCCTTGATAGTCTTGAGATTTCATTGTACCCTGCACAGATTTAGACACTCTGTGCCAGATGCTGCAAAGCAGCCCCAGAACATAACAGAGCCTCCTCCATGTTTCACAGTAGGGACAGTGTTCTTTTCTTGATATGCTTCATTTTTCCATCTGTGAATATAGAGCTGATGTGCTTTGCCAAAAAGTTGCATTTTTGTCTCATCTGTCCATAGGACATTCTCCCAGAAGCTTTGTGGCTTGTCAACATTTAGTTTGGCAAATTCCAGTCTGGCTTTTTTATGATTTTTTTTTCAACAATGGTGTCCTTGGTCATCTCCCATGAAATCCACTTTGGCTCATACAACGACGGATGGTGCGATCTGACACTGATGTTCCTTTTGCTTGAAGTTCACCTTTAATCTGTTTAGAAGTTTTCCTGCGCTCTTTTACCATTCGTATTATCCGTCTCTTTGATTTGTCAGCAATTTTCCTCCTGCGGCCACGTCCAGGGAGGTTGGCTACAGTCCCATGGATCTTAAATTTCTAAATAATATGTTCAACTGTAGTCACAGGAACATCAAGCTGCTTGGAGATGGTCATAACTTTTACCTTTAATCCCTTCCTGACATCAGACGTACTATCCCGTCGAGGTGGGGTGGGCCCGTATGACCACCGACGGGATAGTACGTCATACGCGATCCGCCGCGCTCACGGGGGGAGCGCGGCCGATCGCGGCCGGGTGTCAGCTGCATATCGCAGCTGACATCCGGCACTATGTGCCAGGAGCGGTCACGGACCGCCCCCGGCACATTAACCCCCGGCACACCGCGATCAAACATGATCGCGGTGTACCGGCGGTATAGGGAAGCATCGCGCAGGGAGGGGGCTCCCTGCGGGCTTCCCTGAGACCCCCGGAGCAACGCGATGTGATCGCGTTGCTCCGAGGGTCTCCTACCTCCCTCCTCGCCGCAGGTCCCGGATCCAAGATGGCCGCGGCATCCGGGTCCTGCAGGGAGGGAGGTGGCTTACCGAGCGCCTGCTCAGAGCAGACACTTGGTAAGCCTGCAGCCCTGCACAGCAGATCGTCGATCTGACAGAGTGCTGTGCACACTGTCAGATCAATGATCTGTAATGTCCCCCCTGGGACAAAGTAAAGAAGTTAAAAAAAAATTCCCCACATGTGTGTAAAAAAAAAAAAAAAAAAAAAAAATATCCTAAATAAAGAAAAAAAAAATATTATTCCCATAAATACATTTCTTTAGCTAAATAAAATTAAAAAAACAATAAAAGTACACATATTTAGTATCGCCGCGTCCGTAACGACCCAACCTATAATACTGCCCCACTAGTCAACCCCTTCAGTAAACACCGTAAGAAAAAAAAAAAAAAAAACGAGGCAAAAAACAACGCTTTATTATCATACCGCCGAACAAAAAGTGGAATAACACGCGATCAAAAAGACGCATATAAATAACCATGGTACCGCTGAAAACGTCATCTTGTCCCGCAAAAAACGAGCCGCAATACAGCATCATCAGCAAAAAAATAAAAAAGTTATAGTCCTGAGAATAAAGCGATACCAAAATAATTATTTTTTCTATAAAATAGTTTTTATCGTATAAAAGCGCCAAAACATAAAAAAATGATATAAATGAGATATCGCTGTAATCGTACTGACTTGACGAATAAAACTGCTTTATCAATTTTACCAAACGCGGAACGGTATAAACGCCTCCCCCAAAAGAAATTCATGAATAGCTGGTTTTTGATCACTCTGCCTCACAAAAATCGGAATAAAAAGCGATCAAAAAATGCCACGTGTCCAAAAATGTTACCAATAAAAACGTCGACTTGTCCCGCAAAAAACAAGATCTCACATGACTCTGTGGACTCAAATATGGAAAAATTACAGCTCTCAAAATGTGGTAACGCAAAAAATATTTTTTGCAATGAAAAGCGTCTTTCAGTGTGTGACGGCTGCCAATCATAAAAATCCGCTAAAAAACCCGCTATAAAAGTAAATCAAACCCCCCTTCATCACCCCCTTAGTTTGGGAAAAATAAAAAAATTAAAAAATGTATTTATTTCCATTTTCCCATTAGGGTTAGGGCTAGAGTTAGGACTAGAGTTAGGGCTATGGTTAGGGCAAGGGTTAGGACTAGGGTTAGGGCTAGGGTTAGGGCTAGGGTTGGGGCTAGGGTTAGGGCTAGGGCTAGAGTTGGGGCTAGGGTTAGGGCTAGGGTTAGGGCTAGGGTTGGGGCTAGGGTTAGGGTTAGGGCTAGAGTTGGGGCTAGGGTTAGGGCTAGGGTTAGGGCTAGTGTTACGGCTAGTGTTAGGGCTAGTGATAGGGCTAGGGTTATTGCTAGGGTTAGGGCTAGGGTTAGGGTTGGGGCTAGGGTTGGGGCTACAGTTAGGGTTGGGGCTAAAGATAGGGTTAGGGTTTGGATTACATTTACAGTTGGGAATAGGGTTGGGTGTTTCTGGGTTAGAGGAGTGGTTAGGGTTACTGTTGGGATTAGGGTAAGGGGTGTTTTTGGATTAGGGTTTCAGTTATAATTGGGGGGTTTCCACTGTTTAGGCACATCAGGGGCTCTCCAAACGGGACATGGCATCCGATCTGAATTCCAGCCAATTCTGCGTTGAAAAAGGAAAACAGTGCTCCTTCCCTTCAGAGCTCTCCCGTGTGCCCAAACAGGGGTTTACCCCAACATATGGGGTATCAGCGTACTCAGGACAAATTGGACATCATCTTTTGGGGTCCAATTTCTCCTGCTACCCTTGGGAAAATACAAAACTGGGGGCCAAAAAATAAGTTTTGTGGGAAAAAAAGGATTTTTTATTTTCACGGCTCTGCGTTGTAAACTGTAGTGAAACACTTGGGGGTTCAAAGTTCTCACAACACATCTAGATAAGTTCCTTGGGGGGTCTAGTTTCCGATATGGGGTCAGTTGTGGGGGGTTTGTACTGTTTGGGTACATCAGGGGCTCTGCAAATGCAACGTGACGCCTGCAGACCAATCCATTTAAGTCTGCATTCCAAATGGCGCTCCTTCCCTTCCGAACTCTGTCATGCGCCCAAACAGTGGTTCCCCCCCACATATGGGGTATCAGCGTACTCAGGACAAATTGGACAACAACTTTTGGGGTCCAATTTATCCTGATACCCTTGTGAAAATACAAAACTGGGGGCTAAAAAATCATTTTTGTGAAAAAAAAAAGAATTTTTATTTTCACGGCTCTGTGTTATAAACTGTAGTGAAACACTTGGGGGTTCAATGTTCTCACAACACATCTAGATAAGTTCCTTGGGGGTCTAGTTTCCAATATGGGGTCACTTGTGGGGGGTTTGTACTGTTTGGGTACATCAGGGGCTCTGCAAATGCAACGTGATGCCTGCAGACCAATCCATTTAAGTCTGCATTCCAAATGGCGCTCCTTCCCTTCCGAGCTCTGTCATGCGCCCAAACAGTGGTTCCCCCCCACATATGGAGTATCAGCGTACTCAGGACAAATTGGACAACAACTTTTGGGGTCCAATTTATCCTGATACCCTTGTGAAAATACAAAACTGGGGGCTAAAAAATCATTTTTGTGAAAAAAAAGAATTTTTTTTTTCACGGCTCTGCGTTATAAACTGTAGTGAAACACTTAGGGGTTCAAAGCTCTCACAACACATCTAGATAAGTTCCTTGGGGGGTCTAGTTTCCAATATGGGGTCACTTGTGGGGGGTTTGTACTGTTTGGGTACATCAGGGGCTCTGCAAATGCAACGTGACGCCTGCAGACCAATCCATTTAAGTCTGCATTCCAAATGGCGCTCCTTCCCTTCCGAGGTCTGTCATGCGCCCAAACTGGTTCCCCCCCACATATGGGGTATCAGCGTACTCAGGACAAATTGGACAACAATGTTTGGGGTCCAATTTATCCTGATACCCTTGTGAAAATACAAAACTGGGGGCTAAAAAATCATTTTTGTGAAAAAAAAAGGAATTTTTATTTTCACGACTGCGTTATAAACTGTAGTGAAACACTTGGGGGTTCAAAGCTCTCAAAACACATCTAGATAAGTTCCTTAGGGGGTCTACTTTCCAAAATGGTGTCACTTGTGGGTTTTTTTAATGTTTAGGCACATCAGGGGCTCTCCAAACGCAACATGGCGTCCCATCTCAATTCCAGTCAATTTTGCATTGAAAAGTCAAATGGCGCTCCTTCCCTTCCGAGCTCTGCCCTGCGCCCAAACAATGGTTTACACCCACATATGGGGTATCAGCGTACTCAGGACAAATTGCACAACAATTTTTGGGGTCCAATTTCTTCTCTTACCCTTGGGAAAATAAAAAATTGGGGGCGAAAAGATCATTTTTGTGAAAAAATATGATTTTTTACTTTTACGGCTCTGCATTATAAACTTCTGTGAAGCACTTGTTGGGTCAAAGTGCTCAACACACATCTAGATAAGTTCCTTAAGGGGTCTACTTTCCAAAATGGTGTCACTTGTGGGGGGTTTCAATGTTTAGGCACATCAGGGGCTCTCCAAATGCAACATGGCGTCCCATCTCAATTCCAGTCAATTTTGCATTGAAAAGTCAAATGGCGCTCCTTCCCTTCCGAGCTCTGCCCTGCACCCAAACAATGGTTTACACCCACATATGGGGTATCAGCGTACTCAGGACAAATTGCACAACAATTTTTGGGGTCCAATTTCTTCTCTTACCCTTGGGAAAATAAAAAATAGGTGGCGAAAAGATCATTTTTGTGAAAAAATATGATTTTTTATTTTTACGGCTCTGCATTATAAACTTCTGTGAAGCACTTGTTGGGTCAAAGTGCTCACCACACATCTAGATAAGATCCTTAGGGGGTCTAATTTCCAAAATGGTGTCACTTGTGGGGGATTTCAATGTTTAGGCACATCAGGGGCTCTCCAAATGCAACATGGCGTCCCATCTCAATTCCAGTCAATTTTGCATTGAAAAGTCAAATGGCGCTCCTTTCCTTCCGAGCTCTGCCATGCGCCCAAACAGTGGTTTACCCCCACATATGGGGTATCAGCGTACTCAGGACAAATTGTACAAGAAATTTTGGGGTCTATTTTCTCCTGTTACCCTTGGTAAAATAAAACAAATTGGAGCTGAAATAAATTTTGTGTGAAAAAAAGTTAAATGTTCATTTTTATTTAAACATTCCAAAAATTCCTGTGAAACACCTAAAGGGTTAATAAACTTCTTGAAAGTGGTTTTGAGTACCTTGAGGGGTGCAGTTTTTAGAATGGTGTCACACTTGGGTATTTTCTATCATATAGACCCCTCAAAATGACTTCAAATGAGATGTGGTCCCTAAAAAAAAATGGTGTTGTAAAAATGAGAAATTGCTGGTCAACTTTTAACCCTTATAACTCCGTCACAAAAAAAAATGTTGGTTCCAAAATTGTGCTGATGTAAAGTAGACATGTGGGAAATGTTACTTCTTAAGTATTTTGTGTGACATATGTCTGTGATTTAAGGGCATAAAAATTCAAAGTTGGAAAATTGCGAAATTTTCAAAATTTTCGCCAAATATTCGTTTTTTTCACAAATAAACGCAAGTTATATCGAAGAAATTTTACCACTATCATGAAGTACAATATGTCACGAGAAAAAAATGTCAGAATCGCCAAGATCCGTTGAAGCGTTCCAGAGTTATAACCTCATAAAGGGACAGTGGTCAGAATTGTAAAAATTGGCCCGGTCATTAACGTGCAAACCACCCTTGGGGGTGAAGGGGTTAACATTGTCTATAATTTTCTTTCTAATCTCCTGAGACAACTCTTTCCTTTGCTTCCTCTGGTTCATGTTGAGTGTTCATTTTCATAGATCTTTTATTATTACTTTTGTCAGATTCAAGTTATTTCTCTGACCATTGTGGGTTTTTCTGTCATGAAATGAGGGGTACCAACAATTTTGACCAGGTGTGTAAGTGTTTTTTTTTTTTGCAAAGTATGTAACTATGTAAAATATTCAGTTTTAGTACTCGGGCCACATACATGACACTGTAACACAGTCAAAAATCCCAAAATCCCCATATGCACCTCATCAGAAAAGGGGATAATCATTTTCACATCTTTATTATGGGCTCAAAAACTTTTGGAAATCCCCAAATATAAATCACCCTTGCAATACCCACAGATAAAATGGCAAGCATTTCCAGATTTGATGCCACATTTATAGTAAAAGTCAATAAATGTTGTCAGTATAGCTGCAGAATTTGGTACCTTTCACTATTTTTCTTGCAAAGCATAATGTTGTTTAAAGTATCAGAAGGGGTATGATGATTACCGTATATACTCAAGTGTAAGCCAACCCGAATATAAGCCAAGACCCCTAATTTTGCCACAAAAAATGGGAAAACTTATTGACTCGAGTATAAGCCTAGGGTGGGAAATGCAGCAGCTACTGGTAAATTTCAAAAATAAAAAGAGATACCAATAAAAGTAAAATTAATTGAGACATCAGTAGGTTACATTTTTTTGAATATCCATATTGAATCAGGAGCCCCATTTAATGCTCCATACAGTTCATGAAGAAAAAAAAAAAATTCCCAATAAATCCATTTATTTATGTAAATAAAAAAAACAATAAAAGTACACATATTTGGTATTGCCGTGTCCGTAACGACCCACTGTATAAAACTATCCCACTAGTTAACCCCTTCAGTGAACACCGCAAAAAAAAAAAAAAAATAGGCAAAAGACAACACTTTATTATCATACCGGCAAACAAAAAGTGGAATAACACACGATCAAAAAGACGGATATAAATAACCATGGTACCGCTGAAAACGTCATCTTGTCCTGCAAAAAAAAAAGCCGCCATACAGCATCATCAGCAGAAAAATAAAGTTATAGCTCTCAGAATAAAGCAATGCAAAAACAATTATTTTTTATATAAAATAGTTTTTATTGTGTAAAAGCGCCAAAACATAAAAAAAACATATAAATGAGGCATCGCTGTACTCGTACTAACCTGAGGAATAAAGCTGCTTTATCAATTTTACCACACGTGGAACGGTATAAACTCCCCCTAAAAGAAATTCAGGAATTGCTGGTTTTTGTTCATTCTGCCTCCCAAAAGTCAGAATAAAAAGCGATCATGTCATGTGCCCGAAAATGGTACAAATAAAAACGTCAACTCGTCCTGCAAAAAACAAGATCTCTCATGACTCTGTGGGCCAAAATATAGATAAATTATAGCTCTCAAAATGTGGTGATGCAAAAACTATTTTTTGCAACAAAAAGCGTCTTTTAGTGTGTGATGGCTGCCAATCATAAAATTTCACCAAAAAAACACTATAAAAGTAAATCAAAACCCCCTTAGTTAGGGAAAAATAATACAATTTTAAAAAATGTATTTATTTCCATTTTCCCATTAGGGTTAGGGTTGGGGCTAAAGTTAGGGTTGGGGTTAGGGTTAGGGTTGGGGCTAAAGTTAGGGTTGGGGTTAGGGTTGGGGCTAAAGTTAGGGTTTGGATTACATTTACGGTTGGGATTAGGGTTAGGGCTGTGGTTAGGGTTATGATTGGGAATAGGTTTAGGGGTGTGTTTGGGTTAGGGTTTTAGTTAGAATTGGGGGGTTTCCACTGTTTAGGCACATCAGGGGATCTCCAAACGCGACATGGCGTCCGATCTCAATTCCAGCCAATTCTGCGTTGAAAAGTGCTCCTTCCCTTCCGAGCTCTCCCGTGCGCCCAAACAGGGGTTTATCCCAATATGTGGAGTATCAGCGTACTCAGGACAAATTGGACAACAACTTTTGGGGTCCAATTTCTCCTGTTACCCTTGGGAAAATACAAAACCGGGGGCTAAAATATAATTTTAATGGAAAAAAATATATTTTTTACTTTCACGGCTCTGCGTTATAAACTTTAGCGAAACAATTGGGGATTCAAAGTTCTCGCAACACATCTAGATAAGTTCCTTGGGGCGGTCGAGTTTCCAATATGGCATGACTTGTGGGGGGTTTCTACTGTTTAGGTACATCAGGGGCTCTGCAAATGCAACGTGACGCCTGCAGACCAATCCATCTAAGTCTGCATTCCAAACGGCTCTCCTTCCCTTCTGAGCTCTGACGAGCACCCAAACGGTGGTTCCCCCCCACATATGGGGTATCAGCTTACTCTGGACAAATTGGACAACAACTTTTGGTGTCCAATTTCTCCTGTTACCCTTGGGGAAATAAAAAATTGCGGGTTAAAAGATCATTTTGTGGGAAAAAAAAAGAGATTTTTTAATTTTCACGGATCTACATTCTAAACTTTAGTGAAACAATTGGGGGTTAAAAGTGCTCACCACACATCTAAAGTCAAACGGCGCTCCTTCCCTTCCGAGCTCTGCCATGCGCCCAAACAGTGGTTGACCCCCACACACGGGGTGTCAGCATACTCAGGACAAATTGCACAACAACTTTTGGGGTCCAATTTGTCCTGTTACCCTTGGGAAAATAAAAAATTTGGGGCAAAAAGATCATTTTTTGTGAAAAAAAATTTGTTTTGTTTTTTACTTCTCTACATTATATACTTCTGTGAAGCACTTGGAGGTTCAAAGTGCTCACCACACATCTAGATTAGTTCCTTAGGGGGCCTACTTTCCAAAATGGTGTTGCTTGTTGGGGTTTCAACTGTTTAGGCACATCAGAGGCTCTCCAAATGCGACATGGTGTCAGATCTCAATTCCAGCAAATTTTACATTGAAAAGTCAAATGGCGCTTCTTCACTTCCGAGCTCTGCCATGCGCCCAAACAGTGGTTTACCCCCAGATATGAGGTATCGGCGTACTCAGGACAAATTGTACAACGACTTTTGTGGTCCAATTTCTCCTGTTACCCTTCGTAAAATAAAACAAATTGGATCTGAAGTAAAGATTTTGTGAAAAAAGTTAAATGTTCAATTTTTTTTAAACATTCCAAAAATTCCTGTGAAGCACCTGAAGATTTAATAAACTTTTTGAATGTGGTTTTGAGTACCTTGAGGGGTGCAGTTTTTAGAATGGTGTCACTTTTGGGCATTTTCTGCCCCTCAAAGTCACTTCAAGTGTGAGGTGGTCCCTAAAAAAAATGGTTTTGCAAATTTTGTTGTAAAAATGAGAAATCGCTGGTCAATTTTTAACCCTTATAACTTCCTAACAAAAAAAATTATGTTTCCAAAATTGTGCTAATGTAAAGCAGACATGTGGGTAATGTTATTTATTAACTATTTTTTATGATATGACTCTCTAATTTAAGGGCATAAAAACGAAAAGTTTAAAAATTGCAACATTTTCAAAATTTTCGCCTAATTTCCATTTTTTTCACAAATAAACGCAAGTCAAATCGAAGAAATCTTATCACTATCATAAAGTAGAATATGTCACGAGAAAACAGTCTCAGAATCACCAAGATCCATTGAAGCGTTTCAGAGTTATGACCTCATAAAGTGACAGTGGTCACAATTGAAAAAAATGGCCTGGTCAGGAAATTGAAAACAGGCTTCGGGGTGAAGGGGTTAATGAGCGGTACCACGTGACCGCTGAACCCAGGAAGAGCTACAGGCGCCAGACACCATCTGAGAAGCAGGGACGTACAGAGACTGCGTGGGGAGGGGGCGAGTATGATGACAGCCGCCATGCCTGCCGCTCCCCTGTCGACCCCCTGGGACAATGACTCAAGTATAAGCCGAGAGGGGCAATTTCAGCCTAAAAAAGTGGGCTGAAAATCTCGGCTTAAACGCGAGTATATACGGTAACTTTTTTATTATGACTTAAAGGGAATCTGTGATTGGATAAACCCTCCTAAGCCGTCTTTATGAGCATGTAGCTCATAGGAAGCTGAATAAAATGATATCTTAATATCTGCGATCCAACATCTTATTCCAGAGAAATCCATGATTCTCTTAGATGTAAATGAAATGTTCTAGGCTAGGGGCCGGACACAGGTCTGCATGAGAATCTGTCTCCAGAGATTACTATAAATAAAAGGGGCATTATCAATGTGATGTGTAATGGCCGCTCCCTGCTCTCCCGATCTCACTGCAGAGCTGTGTGTGATTATAGCTGACACATCTGCAGGTTCCTCTCAGCTTCAGCTTCTATGTCACAGGCAGCCATTGTTGCAATATTGTTGCAATACAGCAGAGCTGTGAGAGCTGCAGATACTAACTTGTTTGTTGTGAAATAAAGTTCACTTCTATTGTTTTGTGTTAGTTATGTCTGGTAACTCCCCCTTTCATTTATAATAAGCTCTGGTGCAGATTCTCATGCAGATTAGTGTCCGGCCCATAGACCATAACAGCTCATTTACATATAAGAATAACGTGATTTTTTCTAGAATAAGACATCGGATCGCAGATATCAAAGGATCATTTTATCCAGCTTCATTTCATGCCCATATAGGTGGTTTAGGTGGGTGGATTCTACTGACAGATTTCCTTTATAGACGACCTGCCATCACTCCTGTTAATAAATTGTATTCTGCATGTGTTGTACTGTTCTTCAGTTATTCCTCCTAGCAGTTTATAAATAGGTGTATTACAAGTTGGAGGTTTTTCCCTACATGCTCAGACACCGTCCTGTCAATACTGACTGTGTCAGACAAAATAGGCACAACATTTGTGAAAAGGGGAATAGTAAAGCCCAGTTGTCAGTTTATTTATACATTTTAGGTGTTATAACAGAGTAACAGCACAACACAAAGCTATAAGAAAAGATGTTCCAAATTATTATTTCAGGTGGTACGCAATTATTTACCTAAACAAATATGTTAGGGGTGCCGAGGGGTCCTCACTAAGTTTTACTTGTGAGCATATAAATAATTTATTCCCAAGGGTTATTAAAATCTGGCCTTTTCAGCCCCCGTCTGTTACTGACTAAATTGGGCAGCCAGGTGGCTGATTTTCCATGAATATTTTTCATTTCTAGGATTCCCGGGACAGTAGAGGACTTGTTAATAACGACTATCTATTTTTTGCATAAATTTGCACTATTTTAGAATTTGAAAACTAGTTAGGCAAAGGAGCCAAGTGGAAATATACTTGCAAAAATCATCAGCCAATATCTTGACAGCTAGCGCTATTAATTACTGCCTCTTGGCGTCTCACTTTAGAATTCCCATAACACAGTTTACTTACTGCAGAATTTCTGACACAAATGAACTGCTATTAATTACAGTTGTATGTTAGGTGAGAAGTAGGGAGCTGATTATTTATTCCTGTGATTTATTATATTCAATTGCTGATACAATGTTTTCTTAAAGCACCACGCCAGCATTATTTTTTTTTCAGGGCTGGAGTGGCGCTCTAAATGTAAGCCCCGTGCTCCCAGTCATATACTCTTTCTTTGGTGTCTTCAACCTTTTTTTTTGGAGCTGTGAGTGCAGCTTCTGAAGTCAGGAGCTATGTCACAATCTCTCAATGCAAATCTGTGAGAGCCAGAACGAGACTCTCATAGACTTGTATTGAAAAGTGACCTCCGCACAGCTCCATGAAACACTGGAACTGCCCGGCAGGTCACTTTCCGCCGGAGACCCATAGGAGCGATGCTGGAAATGATGAACGCGGTGGCATGTGAGTATGAGACAGTTTCGAGCGCTAGGACAGCAGTTCTGACATTCATATGGAGAAACGATGAAAAGGAGACTACCCCTTGGAAACCTCTACTTTGATTTCAACTGTACCTTAAAGAAGCCTAATATGGTTTATTCATTGCCTGCTCATCTCTTCGGGACATAAATCCATTTTTGAATAAGCAGTCACATGTGTATATAAGGAATAATATGATTCACATCCATTATATCACTTGTAGGAAAAAGCACAAAAAAGGGTTGAAATAAGCCTCACCATGTAATGTACAGACGGTTGCTCCTCACTTGTATAGCCTGGATCCCAGTCCGTTTACCACCGGAAAACAGGAAACAGAAGAGAAATGTATCCATTGTTTTTATAAAAGGTTCTGATCTTTATTTCACTTAGTTAAAAAATGGATTGTCCAGCCAATTAAAAGATAGTGCCCATTCTGATACGTTTCTGGCTGAAGCCCTTAGTCATAGAATGTGCTAATGTTAGCAGCGAAAGTAATATATAGAGGTTTAACCCCTTTCTGTCATCAGACGGAATAGTACGTCCAATGGCAGAACCCCCACTTTGATGCGGGCTCAGGCGGTGAGCCCGCATCAAAGTCGGGACATGTCAGCTGTTATGAACAGCTGACATGTGCCCGCAATAAGCGCGGGTGTAATCACGATCCGCCTGCGCCTATTAACTAGTTAAATGCCATTGTCAAACTCTGACAGTGGCATTTATAAAGTGCTTCGGCCATCCGACCGGAAATGCGTGCGACGGTGACCCCCATCACATGATCGGGGGTCATTGGTGTGTCAGCATAACAACCAGAGGTCACCTGCACAGCCCTAGGATTGTTGATGCCGGATTGCTATGAGCGCCACCCTGTGGAAGGCGCTCATAGCATTACTGTAACTCTACTACATAAAGGTGTTTTTGTTTTTTTTTAGCAAAGTTAGGAATTTTTTTCAACACTTAGATAAAAAAGAACCTAGACATGTTTGGTGTCTATAAACTTGTAATGACCTGGAGAATCATAATGGCAGGTCAGTTTTAGCATTGAGTGAACCTAGCAAAAAAGCCAAACAAAAAAACAAGTGTGAGATTGCACTTTTTTTGCAATTTCACCGAACTTGAAATTATTATCCCGTATTCTGTTACAGGATATGGTAAAACCTATGGTATTGTTCAAAAGTACAACTCGTCCCGCAAAAAATAAGCCCTCACATGGCCATATTGACGGAAAAATAAAAAAGTTATGGCTCTGAAAAGGGGAGCGAAAAACGAAAACGCAAAACCGAAAAAAGCTCCAGTCATTAAGGGATTAACCCCTTCTGACATCACAGCATAATTAACATATATTGGATAACATTGGAATAAATTGATAAAGGAAGGGGATACAAAGCAAACAAAGGAAAAATACATAACAAATTGCTATGTATACTATGTAAGTTGAAGCAACATGACAATAGATTACATCCAAAATGCCTGGAAGGTATAAGTAGATCTATCACAAAGGATCTTCGTTCTTATGCCTGAAAAACAAAGGCGATTCATTAAGAGGTCATCTACACAGGTGTTGCAGTGTTTAACGGATTTCTTTCTCGAGGTGTGAGTAAGGACATACCAGATGTATGCTAGCCTCAAATTGCAGAATAACTCATAGCAAAATCTAAAAAAAATACAAAGAAAATCACTCATTTTATTATTTCGGCCACAAACGCATCAGATGGGCACTATCTTATAATTGTCTGGACAATCTGTTTTTTAACTATGTGAAATAAAGATCAGAACCTTCATCAAAAATATCCATGTGGATCCCTTTTCTTCTTTTTTTCCTGTATATCCATTGTATTCTGCATTTTTCTTCAGTTTTCCCCTTTTCATGCCCCATCTCTAATTTTCATTTGACTCTGAGCTGATGGGTGGGGAGACTAGCTGCTATGATGTCTCCTATACACAGTATATACAGACATGAGTGATTCCTTTCTCCTGTTTCTATTTAGCACATGCTCCGAATTAGCAGCAGCATAGAAGATATATAGCTTCACTGAGCTGTGTAGATGAGAATTCACCATTAGGGTGAGATAAACACTAGAAAGCATCAACAGGGGGAGGGTGTCTATGTTTATTTGTACCTTTTTCACTCGATCTACTCCTCCTCCTGGCCCCTCCATCTCCAAAAACTTGTTGCATCATTCCCAAGGAGACTCATGCCTGTACTAGCACAAAAGGGTGCTTGTACTCAATGCTGAGCAAAGGGTCTGAATACTGTACTTAAATGACCATGTGATATTTCAGTTTTTCTTTTTTATTAAATTTGCAAAAATGTCTACATTTCTGTTTTTTTTCTAAAGCAACCGTCTAGAATATAGTAATGTCAGGTGCAAGTGCCCTAGAAAACAGTTCCCACATTTTGTCCCCTAAAAAGTAATATTGCCCTGTGTGTGCCCTTTTGACAGTCACAGTAACCTGAGTTCTCCTGTAACAATGAGTGCCCACTTTACATTTAATAATGTCCCGAGTCTCCCCCCTGTACAGCTCACCTATACACAGTATGATGCTCTCTTATACACAGTATAATGTCCCCTCGCTGTATATATACTCACCTCTTAGTTTCTCAAAGTGTTTGATGGCACCAACACTGTATGATGGCCCTGTCACTGTAATCTCCACACGGTTTGATGGCTCCCATATAGTATAATGCACTAGATAGTCCTCAATAAAGTATAATACACTCCCCATAGGCCTCCATATAATATAATGCACTCCCCATAGGCAGACTCTATATAGTATATTGCAGCCCCATAGGCAGACTCTACAGGTCCTTCTCAAAAAATTAGCATATAGTGTTAAATTTCATTATTTACCATAATGTAATGATTACAATTAAACTTTCATATATTATAGATTCATTATCCACCAACTGAAATTTGTCAGGTCTTTTATTGTTTTAATACTGATGATTTTGGCCTACAACTCCTGATAACCCCAAAAACCTGTCTCAATAAATTAGCATATCAAGAAAAGGTTCTCTAAACGACCTATTACCCTAATCTTCTGAATCAACTAATTAACTCTAAACACATGCAAAAGATACCTGAGGCTTTTAAAAACTCCCTGCCTGGTTCATTACTCAAAACCCCCATCATGGGTAAGACTAGCGACCTGACAGATGTCAAGAAGGCCATCATTGACACCCTCAAGCAAGAGGGTAAGACCCAGAAAGAAATTTCTCAACAAATAGGCTGTTCCCAGAGTGCTGTATCAAGGCACCTCAATGGTAAGTCTGTTGGAAGGAAACAATGTGGCAGAAAACGCTGTACAACGAGAAGAGGTGACCGGACCCTGAGGAAGATTGTGGAGAAGGACCGATTCCAGACCTTGGGGAACCTGAGGAAGCAGTGGACTGAGTCCACTGTGTGCAGGAAATGGGCTACAGGTGCCGCATTCCCCAGGTAAAGCCACTTTTGAACCATAAACAGCGGCAGAAGCGCCTGACCTGGGCTACAGAGAAGCAGCACTGGACTGTCGCTAAGTGGTCCCAAGTACTTTTTTCTGATGAAAGCAAATTTTGCATGTCATTCGGAAATCAAGGTGCCAGAGTCTGGAGGAAGACTGGGGAGAAGGAAATGCCAAAATGCCTGAAGTCCAGTGTCAAGTACCCACAGTCAGTGATGGTGTGGGGTGCCATGTCAGCTGCTGGTGTTGGTCCACTGTGTTTCATCAAGGGCAGGGTCAATGCAGCTATCAGGAGATTTTGGAGCACTTCATGCTTCCATCGGCTGAAATGCTTTATGGAGATGAAGATTTCATTTTTCAGCACGACCTGGCACCTGCTCACAGTGCCAAAACCACTGGTAAATGGTTTACTGACCATGGTATTACTGTGCTCAATTGGCCTGCCAACTCTCCTGACCTGAACCCCATAGAGAATCTGTGGGATATTGTGAAGAGAAAGTTGAGAGACGCAAGACCCAACACTCTGGATGAGCTTAAGGCCGCTATTGAAGCATCCTGGGCCTCCATAACATCTCAGCAGTGTCACAGGCTGATTGCCTCCATGCCACGCCGCATTGAAGCAGTCATTTCTGCCAAAGGATTCCCGACCAAGTATTGAGTGCATAACTGAACATTATTATTTGATGGTTTTTTTGTTTGTTATTAAAAAACACTTTTATTTGATTGGACGGGTGAAATATGCTAATTTATTGAGACAGGTTTTTTGGGTTATCAGGAGTTGTAGGCCAAAATCATCAGTATTAAAACAATAAAAGACCTGACAAATTTCAGTTGGTGGATAATGAATCTATAATATATGAAAGTTTAATTGTAATCATTACATTATGGTAAATAATGAAATTTAACACTATATGCTAATTTTTTGAGAAGGACCTGTATATAGAATAATGAACTCCCCATAAGCCGACTCTATAGTGTAATGCACTCCCCATAGGCAGACTCTATATAGTATAATGCACCCCCATAGGCAGACTATAGTATAATGCAGCCCCCCATAGGCAGACTGTATAGTATAATGCACCCCATAGACGGACTCTATATAGTATAATGCACTCCTCATAGGCAGACTATAATATAATGCACTCCCCATAGACAGACTCTATAGTATAATGCACTCCCCATAGGCAGACTTTATAGTATAATGCAGCCCCCCATAGGCAGACTCTAATATAATGGAGCCCCCCTTAGGCAGACTCTAATATAATGGAGCCCCCCTTAGGCAGACTCTAATATAATGCACCCCCCATAGGCAGACTCTAATATAATGCACCCCTTAGGCCTCTATAGTACAATTCACCTCCATAAGAAAAAAAATAAATACAATTCTCACCTCTCTTCTTCCTGGTTACTCCGCTGCACCGAGCGCCCGCACATCTCTGTATAGCTGGTGCTGGGTAGTGATGTCATTGCGCTCACTGTCAGTTTCTGCATCAGGGATGTCAGACGCTGACGGGGATGATGTGAGAGGGAGCGTAACGGTCCTCTCATCAATGCCGTCAGCTGTGCATTGGCATCTAGCCGATACAGTTGAACCTGTGATGATGGGCGGGGGGTCCCACTGCTGGCAACGGGGCCCCGTCCTGCTCAGGGCCGCGTGGCAGAGCAGGGAGATCGATAGTTACAGTAGCCTAGCTCCGGGTGGGCCCCCTCTGAGTGCCGGGCCCAGGGCAACCACCCCCTCTGCTCCTCTGGAAGCTATGCTTCTGGTCTCACATGATCCTCGAGCACTCTCTGGTACAAAGAAGCATTCGTTATGGGCTGTAAGATTGTGAGATGTCGGTGTCCTGGTACAAGGTGGCCAAATCACATCATTCTAGATAGATTTATCAAAGGCTCATATTGGATACATTTGTGCTCAAATGTTGGCATCATTTTGAAATCAATGTTGCATTTCAGGACATGCTCCTTTCTCACCGAGCCAACATCTTTAGGCTAAACCACATCCCCTGTCGCACAAGTGCAAAAGTGTCTAAATACATATTTGTGGTGCAAGGCATAAATGCCAGTTGTTTGCCACCAAGCTCATCATTTGCTCATGGGCAAATTTTATTTTTGCCATACTGTTCTTTGGAAAGTTTTTTGTGGCACATCTCACATGTAGGCCTTCCCCATGCACAGACTGCTTGTGATGTGTTGTATTTTTCTTTTGAATCTGGTTGGAAAGGCCAGTTGAAATGAACAGTCTGTTTGTGAATTTCAGATTGCTCAGAGACCTTTCTGTATGTAGTCATGATTGTACCAAACCACAGAAAATGTCAGAGGATTAAATAAGACAGGTTCCTCTGTAGCCATATTCTAGGGATTAATCTCGTGCGCACAAAGCCACGTTCACATTCTTGTATCTTTCCATTAGGGTATATGCATATGGCATTTCTTTAAGAAGGGTCCGCAACAAATCATTGAGAATCTTTCTTTTTTAATTCTGCTCTTAAAAAATGAGAGCTATTCTGTGACTGGTTGCTAAACAGTTCTATAAATCTTGCCTATTGTGTCTACTTTATATAAGAGAACAATGGTAAGTATACACAGGCTCTGCTGGGGCAGCCACTCTGTGTTACTGATTGATCACTGACAGCCATTATAGTAATGAGACTCTGAACATCATAGGAAATATAGGCCCCGAATCATCAGGACCAGTGATTTTCTCGCCCTCTTGATGAGGGGGTATGGTGGAGTCAGACGCTCCTGATCCATGAAGAGGTGCATGTGTCTTCATGAATGTGTAGTGCCTGACAAATAGCAGGCCGCTCTAAGCGCAATGTCAGAAATCTTACTCTAGTCATTGGCTGGAGCGAGACTTGCGGCATAGGGAATGCCTCAACTCACCAAGAATTAGACGAGCTGTGGCGTCACACCCCTGCCGTGCCCCAGTCCTTCTCCAACCTAACCCATTTCGGTGGAGCTGGGATAAATTGGCGTTCAAGCACTAAAAGTCACAAGATTTTGGTGCAACGCTGAGTTGCTCTGAAATTTTGAAACTCTCTGATTAATCAAAGCCACTGTCTTTATTAGATGATGCTCTTAGACAGGAACCCCCATTAGCTCAGAATGCCTTAATGTGATGCTTGATATTGAAGATTCAAGACTAAACACCCCTGTAACACCCCACTGCAATATTCCCTAAATACACAGTTTCAAGAACATCAATGATATATTAAAGTTGTACAGCCCATTATTGATCCACTGCTATAACAGAGACTGGAGTGACTTATCATTGGGGCACATAGAGCAGGAGGAACTTAGAATTCCAATATAATGGCACCTGATGGTATAAAATGAAGTGAGAGAAGACCATATATGACCCCAGAATTTGTAGGAATCCACAGCTTTGCACAAATCAAGCATTCATATTGTGTTATTGATTAGTTTTACTGAGCTAATGTCTAGGCCAACAGTAAGGGAGATGGCTGATCAGAGCAGGGTGTAGTATTCTTTGTCTTACACCAGGGCTTCTTATTATCATCATTATTACTAAGCAATCATCCTAAAATACTACTAAAATACTACGCATAAGGATCAGAAATAACCGAATGAACACGGAGTGATGAGTTATACATGGATGACATTTATTAGTGAAGACTAATGAGTCACGGATCATTATAGACCTTTATCAGAATCAAATAGGTTTCATATGTGAAGTGCGGCAGACGGCTACTGAGTATAACATGTTGAGTGATGACTAAGGAATGATGACAGGGAAATGTGATAAAGAGTAAATAATAAGAAATGACTAATAGGGAGAGTGAACTATGAGGTGTTAGAAATGGAAAATAAAAAAGATTTATTTGCTAGTTTCAAAGTTAGCATCTCTATACATTTCGCTTTCGTCTCCAGTGTCTATGGCTTAAAATGAAGGTTCAGATTTACACTAAAAAGTATTTTGGGCTTGATTATGTCTTAATCAGAAATCTATGTTGTACATGTATAATCTATCCATTTTTTTATTGGATATAACACATAATCATTATAAGCTATGGTGCTATTCACATGTCCATGTTTCTTCGCTGGCCGTGTGTCCCTGCAAAACTCAGAAAGACATGTCCGTTTTTCTTCGGTATCACGGATGAAAAGAGCCAATACAAGTCTATGGGTGTATAAAAAACACGCGCTTATATCTTGTCGCTCCATTTATTGTGTATGGGGCACACATAGCTGAGTGTGCCTCATAATTGCATGGTAGCTCAGTGGTGACCTCATCACGCTGCTTCACGTTGGTGCACCCACACAGTTACATTCTGAGACAGAACAGGGAGAATGGATCTCCCTGCACTGCCACCTGGCTGATAAGGGGCCCCTGAGCAGGATAGGAGGCACCCTGCTAGCACCAGGCCTCCTTCCCCTGTCATCGCAAGTTCAACTGTATCAGCTAGATGCCGATACAGTTGAACGCATTGATGAGAGTGGAAGCGTTACGCTCCCTCTCCCATCATTCCACCTATCAGCATTTGACATCACTGACGCAGACACTGACAGCGAGTGCGATGACGTCATTACTTTGCGCCCGCTGCCCAGAGATCTGCGGGCGCTCGTAGCAGCGGGGGAATGAGGAGGGGAGGTGAGTATTGGATTTTTTTATGGGGTTGCTTTATATTATATAGAGTCTGCCTATGGTGGGGTGCATTACACTATAGAGTCTGCCTATGGGGGTGCGTTATATAACATAGTCTGCCTATGGGGGGTGCATTATACTATATAGAGTCTGCCTATGGGGAGTGCATTACACTATAGAGTCTGCCTATGGGGAGTGCATTATACAATATAGAGTCTGCCTATGGGGGGTGCATTATACAATATCGAGTATACCTATGGGGGGTGCATTATACAATGTAGAATCTGCCTATGCGGGTGCATTATACAATATAGAGTCTGCTTATGGGGGTGCATTATGCAATATAGAGTCTGCCTATTGAGAATTCATTATACAATATAGAGTCTGCCTATGGGGGTCATGCATTATACTATATAGAGTCTGCCTATGAGGGTGCATTATTCTATATAGAGTCTACCTATGGGGAGTGCATTGTAATGTAAAGGACTTTGGGGGCGCATTATACTATTTAGAGTCTGTCTATGGGGGTGCATTGTACTATATAGAGTCTGCCTATGGGGAGTGCATTTTACAATATAGGGTGCCTTTCGAGGTGCATTATAATATATAGAGTCTGCCTATGGGGGTACATTATACTATATAGGGTGCCTTTCTGGGTGCATTATACTATATATAGTCTGGCTATGGGGGTGCATTATACTATGTAGAGTCTGCCTATGGGGAGTGCATTATACTAAATAGAGTCTGCCTATGGAGGTGCATAATACAATATAAAGTATGCCTATGAGAAATGCATTATACTATGTAGAGTCTGCCTGTGGTGAGTGCATTATACTATGTAGAGTACCTATGATGGTGCACTATACAATATAGAGTCTGCCAATGAGGGTACATTATACAATATAGAGTCTGCCTATGGGGGTGCATTATACTATATAGAGTCTGTATGGGTGTGCATTATGCTATATTGAGTCTGCCTATGGGTAGGGCATTATACTATACAGAGTCTGCCTTTCTGGGTGCATTATACTATATAGAGTCTGCGTATGGGGGTGCATTATGTTATATAGTGTCTGCCTATGGGGTGTGCGTTATAATATATAGAGTCTGCTTTTGGGGAGGGCATTATACAATATAGAGTATGCCTATGGGGAGTGAATTATACTATATAGAGTCTGCCTTTCGGGTGCATTATGCTATATAGAGTCTGCCTATGGGGAGTGCATTATGCTATATAGAGTCTGTATATGGGGGTGCATTGTACTATATAGAGTCTGCCTTTCGGGTGCATTATGCTATATAAAGTCTGCCTATGGGGATGTATTATATTATATAGAGTGTTGTGAAATTGGATTTTGGGCTCCCCCGGTGGCCACTGGTGGAATTGAACTGGTGTGCATCATCCCCTCTGTTCACCTGTTTCCATCAGGATGTGGGAGTCGCTATTTAACCTTGCTCCTCTGTCACTTCCATGCCGGTCAACATTGTAATCAGAAGCCTTTCTGTGCATGTTCCTGCTGCTAGACAACTCCCAGCTAAGTTGGACTTTAGTCCTCGTTTGTTTTTGCATTTTGTTCCAGTTCACAGCTGTAGTTTCGTTTCTGTGTCTGGAAAGCTCTTGTGATCTGAAATTGCCACTCTGATGTTATGAGTTAATACTAGAGTCTTAAAGTAATTTCAGGATGGTATTTTGATAGGGTTTTCAGCTGACCATGAAAGTGCCCTTTCTGTCTTCCTGCTATCTAGTAAGCGGACCTCAATTTTGCTAAACCTATTTTCATACTACGTTTGTCATTTCATCTAAAATCACCGCCAATATATGTGGGGGCCTCTGTCTGCCTATCGGGGAAATTTCTCTAGAGGTGAGCCAGGACTATATTTTCCTCTGCCAGGATTAGTTAGTCCTCCGGCCGGCGCTGGGCGTCTAGGGATAAAAAACGTAGGCAACGCTACCCGGCTACTGTTAGTTGTGCGGCAGGTTTAGTTCATGGTCAGTTTAGTTTCCATCCTTCCAAGAGCTAGTACTTATGTTTGCTGGGCTATGTTCTCTTGCCATTGAGAACCATAACAGTTTGACCGGCCCAAAAGGGGTTAAATTAATTGACAGAGAAAGGAGAGAAAAGAGAAGTCTGCTGAAGATTTTTTTTTTTTTTTCCCTTCCCTTCAGTTCTGAGTGTGCTTGTAATTGAATCTCTTGCAAGTCTGCCTATATTGCAGCCTTTCTCTCTCTCTCTCTCCTTCTAATCCTGGAATGGCTCTGTGTTCACCTGTTTAAAATGGATATTCAGAGTTTAGCTGCAGGTTTGAATAATCTCACCACGAAAGTTCAAAATTTACAAGATTTTGTTGTTCATGTTCCTATATCTGAACCTAGAATTCCTTTGCCTGAATTTTTCTCGGGGAATAGATCTTGCTTTCAAAATTTCAAAAATAATTGCAAGTTGTTTTTGTCCCTGAAATCTCGCTCTGCTGGAGATCCTGCTCAGCAGGTCAGGATTGTGATTTCCTTGCTCCGGGGCGACCCTCAGGATTGGGCTTTTGCATTGGCTCCAGGGGATCCTGCGTTGCTCAATGTGGATGCGTTTTTTCTGGCCTTGGGGTTGCTTTATGAGGAACCTCAGTTAGAGCTTCAGGCGGAAAAGGCCTTGATGTCCCTATCTCAGGGGCAAGACGAAGCTGAAATATACTGCCAGAAATTCCGTAAATGGGCTGTGCTTACTCAGTGGAATGAGTGCGCCCTGGCGGCGAATTTCAGAGAGGGTCTCTCTGATGCCATTAAGGATGTTATGGTGGGGTTCCCTGTGCCTGCGGGTCTGAATGAGTCCATGACAATGGCTATCCAGATCGATAGGCGTCTGCGGGAGCGCAAACCTGTGCACCATTTGGCGGTGTCTACTGAGAAGACGCCAGAGAATATGCAATGTGATAGAATTCTGTCCAGAAGTGAACGGCAGAATTTAAGACGAAAAAATGGGTTGTGCTTCTATTGCGGTGATTCAACTCATGTTATATCAGCATGCTCTAAGCGTACTAAGAAGCTTGATAAGTCTGTTTCAATTGGCACTTTACAGTCTAAGTTTATTCTATCTGTGACCCTGATTTGTTCTTTATCATCTATTACCGCGGATGCCTATGTCGACTCTGGCGCCGCTTTGAGTCTTATGGATTGGTCCTTTGCCAAACGCTGTGGGTATGATTTGGAGCCTCTTGAAACTCCTATACCCCTGAAGGGGATTGACTCCACCCCATTGGCTAGTAATAAACCACAATACTGGACACAAGTAACTATGCGGATTAATCCGGATCATCAGGAGATTATTCGCTTTCTTGTGCTGTATAACCTACATGATGTGTTGGTGCTTGGATTGCCATGGCTGCAATCTCATAACCCAGTCCTTGACTGGAAAGCTATGTCTGTGTTAAGCTGGGGATGTAAGGGGACGCATGGGGACGTACCTGTGGTTTCCATTTCATCATCTATTCCCTCTGAGATTCCTGAATTCTAGACTGAATATCGTGACGTTTTTGAAGAACCTAAGCTTGGTTCATTACCTCCGCACCGGGAGTGCGATTGTGCCATAGATTTGATTCCGGGTAGTAAATACCCTAAGGGTCGTTTATTTAATCTGTCTGTGCCTGAACATGCTGCTATGCGAGAATATATAAAGGAGTCCTTGGAAAAGGGACATATTCGTCCTTCGTCATCTCCCTTAGGAGCCGGTTTTTTCTTTGTGGCTAAGAAAGATGGCTCTTTAAGACCGTGTATTGATTATCGGCTTTTGAATAAAATCGCGGTTAAATATCAGTATCCGTTGCCACTGCTGACTGATTTGTTTGCTCGCATAAAGGGGGCCAAGTGGTTCTCTAAGATAGATCTCCGTGGGGTGTATAATTTGGTGCGAATTAAGCAGGGGGATGAGTGGAAGACCGCATTTAATACGCCCGAGGGCCACTTTGAGTATTTGGTGATGCCTTTTGGTCTTTCAAATGCCCCTTCAGTCTTTCAGTCCTTTATGCATGACATTTTCCGTGATTATTTGGATAAATTTATGATTGTGTATCTGGATGATATTTTGATTTTTTCGGATGACTGGGACTCTCATGTCCAGCAGGTCAGGAGGGTTTTTCAGGTTTTGCGGTCTAATTCCTTGTGTGTGAAGGGTTCTAAGTGCGTTTTTGGGGTACAAAAGATTTCCTTTTTGGGATATATTTTTTCCCCCTCTTCCATCGAGATGGATCCTGTCAAGGTTCAGGCTATTTGTGATTGGACGCAACCCTCTTCTCTTAAGAGTCTTCAGAAATTTTTGGGCTTTGCTAACTTTTATCGTCGATTTATTGCTGGTTTTTCTGATGTTGTTAAACCATTGACTGATTTGACTAAGAAGGGTGCTGATGTTGCTGATTGGTCCCCTGCTGCTGTGGAGGCCTTTCGGGAGCTTAAGCGCCGCTTTTCTTCCGCCCCTGTGTTGCGTCAGCCTGATGTTGCTCTTCCTTTTCAGGTTGAGGTCGACGCTTCTGAAATCGGAGCTGGGGCAGTTTTGTCGCAGAGAAGTTCCGATTGTTCCGTGATGAGACCTTGTGCCTTTTTCTCGCGTAAATTTTCGCCCGCCGAGCGGAATTATGATGTTGGGAATCGGGAGCTTTTGGCCATGAAGTGGGCTTTTGAGGAGTGGCGTCATTGGCTTGAGGGGGCTAGACATCAGGTGGTGGTATTGACTGACCACAAAAATCTAATTTATCTTGAGTCCGCCAGACGCCTGAATCCTAGACAGGCGCGCTGGTCGTTGTTTTTCTCTCGGTTTAATTTTGTGGTGTCCTACCTGCCGGGGTCTAAGAATGTTAAGGCGGATGCCCTTTCTAGGAGTTTTGAGCCTGACTCCCCTGGTAACTCTGAACCTACAGGTATCCTTAAGGATGGAGTGATATTGTCTGCCGTTTCTCCAGACCTGCGGCGGGCCTTGCAGGAGTTTCAGGCGGATAGACCTGATCGTTGCCCACCTGGTAGACTGTTTGTTCCTGATGATTGGACCAGTAAAGTCATTTCTGAGGTTCATTCTTCTGCGTTGACAGGTCATCCTGGAATCTTTGGTACCAGGGATTTGGTGGCAAGGTCCTTCTGGTGGCCTTCCCTGTCTCGAGATGTGCGAGGCTTTGTGCAGTCTTGTGACGTTTGTGCTCGGGCCAAGCCTTGTTGTTCTCGGGCTAGTGGATTGTTGTTGCCCTTGCCTATCCCGAAGAGGCCCTGGACGCACATCTCTATGGATTTTATTTCGGATCTTCCGGTTTCTCAGAAGATGTCTGTCATCTGGGTGGTGTGTGACCGTTTCTCTAAGATGGTCCATTTGGTTCCCCTGCCTAAGTTGCCTTCTTCTTCCGAGTTGGTTCCTCTGTTTTTTCAAAATGTGGTCCGTTTGCATGGTATTCCGGAGAATATCGTTTCTGACAGAGGAACCCAATTCATGTCTAGATTTTGGCGAGCATTCTGTGCTAGGATGGGCATAGATTTGTCTTTCTCGTCTGCTTTCCATCCTCAGACTAATGGCCAGACCGAGCGGACGAATCAGACCTTGGAGACATATTTGAGGTGTTTTGTGTCTGCAGATCAGGATGATTGGGTTGCTTTTTTGCCTTTAGCGGAGTTTGCCCTCAATAATCGGGCCAGCTCTGCCACCTTGGTGTCTCCTTTTTTCTGTAATTCGGGGTTTCATCCTCGATTTTCTTCTGGTCAGGTGGAATCTTCGGATTGTCCTGGAGTGGATGCTGTGGTGGAGAGGTTGCATCAGATTTGGGGGCAGGTAGTGGACAATTTGAAGTTGTCCCAGGAGAAGACTCAGCTTTTTGCCAACCGCCGGCGTCGGGTTGGTCCTCGGCTTTGTGTTGGGGACTTGGTGTGGTTGTCTTCTCGTTTTGTCCCTATGAGGGTTTCTTCTCCTAAGTTTAAGCCTCGGTTCATCGGCCCGTACAAGATATTGGAGATTCTTAACCCTGTGTCCTTCCGTTTGGACCTCCCTGCATCTTTTTCTATTCATAATGTTTTTCATCGGTCATTGTTGCGCAGGTATGAGGTACCGGTTGTGCCTTCCGTTGAGCCTCCTGCTCCGGTGTTGGTTGAGGGCGAGTTGGAGTACGTTGTGGAAAAAATCTTGGACTCCCGTGTTTCCAGACGGAAACTCCAGTATCTGGTCAAATGGAAGGGATACGGTCAGGAGGATAATTCTTGGGTGACTGCCTCTGATGTTCATGCCTCCGATCTGGTCCGTGCCTTTCATAGGGCTCATCCTGATCGCCCTGGTGGTTCTGGTGAGGGTTCGGTGCCCCCTCCTTGAGGGGGGGGGGTACTGTTGTGAAATTGGATTTTGGGCTCCCCCGGTGGCCACTGGTGGAATTGAACTGGTGTGCATCATCCCCTCTGTTCACCTGTTTCCATCAGGATGTGGGAGTCGCTATTTAACCTTGCTCCTCTGTCACTTCCATGCCGGTCAACATTGTAATCAGAAGCCTTTCTGTGCATGTTCCTGCTGATAGACAACTCCCAGCTAAGTTGGACTTTAGTCCTCGTTTGTTTTTGCATTTTGTTCCAGTTCACAGCTGTAGTTTCGTTTCTGTGTCTGGAAAGCTCTTGTGATCTGAAATTGCCACTCTGATGTTATGAGTTAATACTAGAGTCTTAAAGTAATTTCAGGATGGTATTTTGATAGGGTTTTCAGCTGACCATGAAAGTGCCCTTTCTGTCTTCCTGCTATCTAGTAAGCGGACCTCAATTTTGCTAAACCTATTTTCATACTACGTTTGTCATTTCATCTAAAATCACCGCCAATATATGTGGGGGCCTCTGTCTGCCTATCGGGGAAATTTCTCTAGAGGTGAGCCAGGACTATATTTTCCTCTGCCAGGATTAGTTAGTCCTCCGGCCGGCGCTGGGCGTCTAGGGATAAAAAACGTAGGCAACGCTACCCGGCTACTGTTAGTTGTGCGGCAGGTTTAGTTCATGGTCAGTTTAGTTTCCATCCTTCCAAGAGCTAGTACTTATGTTTGCTGGGCTATGTTCTCTTGCCATTGAGAACCATAACAATAGAGTCTGCCTGTGGGGTGTGCATTATAATATATAGTGTCTGCCTTTGGGGAATGCATTATACAATAGAGGCCTATGGTGAGTGCATTATACTATATAAAGTATGCCTATGGGGAGTGCATTATACTATATAGAGTCTGCTTATGGGGGTGCATTATATAATATAGAGTATGCCTGTGGGGAATTCATTATACAATAGAGGCCTATGGGGAGTGCATTATGCTATATAGAGTCTGCCTATAGGGAGTGCATTATACAATATAGAGTCTGCCTATGGGGAATGCATTACACTATAGAGGCCAATGAGGAGTATATTATACTATATTGAGTACTATCTGGTGCATTATACTATATGGAGGCTATTTAGGGGCCGCGGAGAGGGCTCTTGACCACTTATGGGTAAGCAGGTTCCATTCATCTTTTCAGCACAGGAGTTTTGGTAGTTGGGACACTTACAGTATGTTGTTTACTACTTTCTGCCAGTCTCTTATTGCTCATGATTGTATACTGGGTATTCTGTGTATTTACCTTATCTCCTGCATTTTTTTCCTTATTTTTTTGCTGTTTTTAATGTATAAAACGTAATTTGTATGTGGTACTTTAATAAAAGTGATTTTGTACTTTTTATCATTCTTCCATGGATTTTCTATGCTCTGTTTGTTTCTTGTTTCTTATATAGAGGCTATCTAGGGGGGTCATCATACAGTGTGGAGATCACAGTGAGGGTCCATCATACAGTGTTGGAACCAGGGCTGCCACTAGAAATTTTGGGGCCCCATACTGGCAACATTTTCGGGGCCCCCTTGAGACTCCGCCCAGGCTCCACCCCAGCCCCGCCTCCACACTCCACCCCTCGAACTGTCCACAGTCCCACCGCTCTCTCTTGGAAAAACTCCACTTCTCACCAATCACACATTGAGGGTACGTGTCCACCTTCAGGATGGCCGGCGGTTGCTGCGTCGGAGCGGCAAACCCGCTCGGCGCTAAGCCCCGCCCCCTACTGTGACGCGATGATGCCGGATGTGTTCATTGCACACATCCGGGATCATCGCACCCCACACATAGGGCCCTGTGTTATAGCTTGCGGCGGCGCAGCTGCCGCAAGGAACACGGACATGCTGCGATCTTAAAAGAAGCGCCGTATGTCCGGAGTCGCAGGGCCGCCGGGTGCGTGTTACCACGCTTAGTGGAGACGGGATTTCATAAAATCCCCTTCACTATGCTGGAACATCTGGACGCTGCGTGTTTGACGCTGTGGCCCCACGCACCGTCAAACACGCAGCGTTTACTTAACGTGGACACATACCCTAACAGTTCCCATCACCAGATTACACATATAGCCGGCAGCTTTTGTTTTGGCCAAAAGATTTTGTAAGCCGCCACCATAACACGGTAGACTCTTTTGGTGAGGCCCTACTCTGCTGTAACCTATTAAATATTTGTTAAAATATGCAAAACAATTTAGGTATATTTTTATTTATTTTTCAATTTTTAAAATGACCAATAATATCACATAAAAAACAAATACCGCTACACCATGACCAGATGACATATTACCACCACAGTGATCGAATAATATCACATACAAAGAACAAATACCGCTACACCATGACCAGACCGCATATTACCACCACAGTGATCGAATAATATCACATACAAAGAACAAATACCGCTACACCATGACCAGATGACATATTACCACCACAGTGATCGAATAATATCACATACAAAGAACAAATACCGCTACACCATGACCAGACCGCATATTACCACCACAGTGATCGAATAATATCACATACAAGGGACAAATACCGCAACACCATGTCCAGACCACATATTACCACCACATAGTGACTGAATACTACAATTCTGATCAGTAATAAAAAAAAAGCACCACACTATCACCATAAGGCCGGAGACACACTGGTGCGAGATACGGCCGAGTCTCGCTGGTTAAAAGCAAGCTGTGGCACCGGCACTCCGGAGCGGAGCGTGCAGCTCCATGTATTGCTATGCAGCTGCATTCTCCGCTGCGGAGTGCAGGTGCCACAGCTTGCTTTTAACCAGCGAGACTCGGCCGTATCTCGCACCAGTGTGACCCCGGCCTAAGTGCCATTATACACAGGAGAGCTGTACTTAGTATGCAGTGTCTGTGTACAGATAATACAGTGATCACTAGTGAAATTATACACAGGAGCTCTGTACATAGTATACAGTGTATAGTGTCAGTGTACAGGTAACACTGACTTACCAGTGACGTCTCTAGGTGAAGTCCTTCATCTTTCATCCAGCACAGACCGCCATCATGTCTTCCAGCCAGGACTCGTCTCTGCAGGAAATAACAGAGTTATCTCGAGCTCCGCTTGTAGAACACATTACTTAATTTTTCCCAACTTCTACATTACACAGCATAAAGAAAAAGAGGCGACATAGTGTCACTCTACACAGTAACAGGACCGCCCCCTCATTTAAAACAGTGTCCTCAAAAAATAAATACATCACTGCAGTAATAATATCCCTTAATTAGTCCCTATGGTAATAATATTCGCCATCCTGGCCCCGTGTGTCTCATTCCTGGCGTCAGCCATATGTTCTCCCATCCTGCCCTCATGAGTATCCTTTCTGCACCATATGATCTCCCCATCCTGCCCCATCTGTCTCCATCATATCCATCCTGCCCCATGATCCTGCACGATCTGTCTCCAATTCTGCCCCCAGTGTCTCCAATCATGCCCCATCTGTCTCCAGTTATGCCCCCATGTCTTTCATCATACCCCATATCTCCATTCTGCCCGTGTCCAGCATCATTCATAGCCCCCGTGTCCAGCATCATTCATAGCCCCCCGTGTCCAGCATCATTCATAGCCCCCCGTGTCCAGCATCATTCATAGCCCCCCGTGTCCAGCATCATTCATAGCCCCCGTGTCCAGCATCATTCATAGCCCCCGTGTCCAGCATCATTCATAGCCCCCGTGTCCAGCATCATTCATAGCCCCCGTGTCCAGCATCATTCATAGCCCCCGTGTCCAGCATCATTCATAGCCCCCGTGTCCAGCATCATTCATAGCCCCCGTGTCCAGCATCATTCATAGCCCCCGTGTCCAGCATCACTCATAGCCCCCGTGTCCAGCATCACTCATAGCCCCCGTGTCCAGCATCATTCATAGCCCCCGTGTCCAGCATCATTCATAGCCCCCGTGTCCAGCATCATTCATAGCCCACGTGTCCAGCATCATTCATAGCCCACGTGTCCAGCATCATTCATAGCCCACGTGTCCAGCATCATTCATAGCCCCCGTGTCCAGCATCATTCATAGCCCCCGTGTCCAGCATCATTCATAGCCCCCGTGTCCAGCATCATTCATAGCCCCCGTGTCCAGCATCACTCATAGCCCCACGTGTCCAGCATCATTCATAGCCCCCCGTGTCCAGCATCATTCATAGCCCCCGTGTCCAGCATCATTCATAGCCCACGTGTCCAGCATCATTCATAGCCCCCGTGTCCAGCATCATTCATAGCCCCCGTGTCCAGCATCTCTGCCCCCGTGTCCAGCATCTCTGCCCCCGTGTCCAGCATCTCTGCCCCCGTGTCCAGCATCTCTGCCCCCGTGTCCAGCATCTCTGCCCCCGTGTCCAGCATCTCTGCCCCCGTGTCCAGCAAGGACACAAAGATACGGACGCAAGGATACTTTATATGTGTACCACCTCCACCTGTGCCTTGTTGGAATGTGCAGCAAACAAACCCCCCCCTCATTGAATCCATGCAGGCAGCAAACCAACCCCCCCCCCCCCCCCCCCGGGCCCTGTTTGAATCCATGCAGGCAGGCAGCAAACAAACCTCCCCACCCCCGGGCCCTGTTTGAATCCGACCCCCCCCCCCCCCGTGCAGGCAGGCAGCAAATAAACCCCCCCAAACAGGGCCCGGGGGTGGGGGGGGTTTATTTGCTGCCTGCCTCAGCCTGCACCACGGGTCGGATTCAAACAGGGCCCAGGGGTGAGGGCCCGGGGGTGTTTATTTGCTGCCTGCCTGCACGGGGGGTCTGATTCAAACAGGGCCCGGGGGTGGGGGCCCGGGGGGGTTTATTTGCTGCCTGCCTGCACGGGGGGTCTGATTCAAACAGGGCCCGGGGGGGGGGTTTATTTGCTGCCTGCCTGCATGGGGGGTCTGATTCAAACAGGGCCCGGGGGTGGGGGCCCGGGGGGGGTTTATTTGCTGCCTGCCTGCATGGGGGGTCTGATTCAAACAGGGCCCGGGGGTGGGGGCCCGGGGGGGGTTTATTTGCTGCCTGCCTGCATGGGGGGTCTGATTCAAACAGGGCCCGGGGGTGGGGGCCCGGGGGGGTTTATTTGCTGCCTGCCTGCACGGGGAGTCTGATTCAAACAGGGCCTGGGGGTGGGGGCCCTGGGGGGTTTATTTGCTGCCTGCCTGCACGGGGGGTCTGATTCAAACAGGGCCCGGGGGGGTTTATTTGCTGCCTGCCTGCATGGGGGTCTGCTTCAAACAGGGCCCGGGGGTGGGGGCCCCCGGGCCCTGTTTGAATCAGACCCCCGTGCAGGCAGGCAGCAAATAACCCCCCCCTGGGCCCCCACCCCCGGGCCCTCACCCCCAGGCCCTCACCCCCGGGCCCTGTTTGCATCCGGAGTCTGGACGGACGGTACTAACCCTGCTCGCCCGCCGCCGGCTCCACTCGTCTGGTCCGGTCTGCAGAGCAGCTCCAGCATCCTGCACGTCCTCAGTCCTCTCATCGTGCGGTGGTCCCCTGCTGCCACCGGCCTGCCTCTTCTGCTCCGCCGTCTGCTCCACCGCCGTCCGCAGCAGGCACGTGGCACACCACACGCTGCTCTGCTCTGGAATGAGGAAGTGGAGCAGGGCAGCGTGTGATGTCACACGCCCATGATGCACCGGGCCCCTTAAAGCTACAGCGCTCATTTAGCCTGCATTTACACACGCCAGACGCGGAGACGCCAGCCCACAGGTAGTTAATTGGCTCAATGGCAGCACAGCAGCTGCAGCAGCATGAATAAAATGTCAGAGGGGGCCCGAGCAGAGCGCGGACCGGGTTGTCAGCGTGCTCGGGCGGCGGGCCCCCCTTTTTGCTCCTCATCTCCGGGCCCCATACAGCAGTGATGCCTGTCATGCCCTGATGGCGGCCCTGGTTGGAACCATCAATCATTTTGGGGGCTACTAAGGGGTCAGTATACTGTGTGGGTGGTACTATACAGTGAGGGGGCATTATACTGTGTATAAGAGAGCATCATACTGTGTATAGGGGAGCTGTACAGGGGGGAAGACTCAGGACATTATTAAATGTAAAGTGGGCACTTTGTTATAGGGGAACTCAGGTTACTGTGACTGTCAAAGGGGCACACACAGAGCATTATTACTTTTTAGGGGGAAAAAGGGGTACTGTTTTCTAGGGGACTTGCACCCGGCATTACTATATTCTGAAGTTTTGTTTTACCAGCTAGAGGGCACACAGCAGATGCAGTAATAGGGACACATACGGCAGCAGTGGCTCAGTATTGGGGTATCAGGGGCAGTAATAGGGTTACATACGGCAGCAGCGGCTCAGCATTGGGGTTTCAGCAGGATGAGGAGTTTGTGCAGGTTGGGAATAGTCCCATTGTTGACGGTGCTGAAAATGTGAGAAGTGAAATGTGTCTTTGTTGTATTCTCTGCAGGAGAGTCCTGGCTAGAAGAAGTTGTCATGTTGGTCTGGGCCAGATGGAAAAGACGTGAAAAGTCAACAATTCCATCAGAAAGAGCGTCAGCAGTAAGACATTATCTGTAACTGTGCTGTGATCTCTTATATGTTCTGTAGCACTGGTATTTACCACTGACCATATGGCGGTAATATCCATAGTAACATGGTTATTAAGGTTGAAGGAAGACTTTAAGTCCATCTAGTTCAACCCATAGCCTAACCTAACATGCCCTAACATGTTGATCCAGAGGAAGGCAAAAAAAAACCATGTGGCAAAGACCATGTTGGTCTTTATATAGAGATTATCTTCAGTAACAGCGCGGTCATCTACTGAGGTTCTCCTCCACTATTAGGGTGCGTCACCCAGTTATAATCAAGGTTACCTGCTTAGGGGCCCACTGAAATTTCGCCTGCCCTGAGCCAAAACCCTAGCTACGCCTCTGGTCAAAGGGAATGGTTGTCTCCCACGGATATATCGAAGGAGAAATAAAAAGCTGTTGCTACTGTAATGAGAGGAAGTATTGAAAATAGGCTTCAGCAGGAAGAATTTAAGGGATTATTATTTAGAAAGACTCAGGTATAATTAGTGGGTGCGGTGTGGTAGCTGTGAGAAGGTTGTGCATGGTGTAGTCATTATGGTAAATATGGCAGTGTAGTGCTATATTGTCTAGCGTGGAGGGAGTGGTTGCTGATGTTCTTGTTGAGCAGGGCATAATTATTATAGAACTAGCCCTTATTAAAGGGCAGCCATTTTAACATGATTTTAAAAATAAGCAAACTAGCCTCAAGGACTAAAAGAGCTAGTTATTAATGTATGCAGGTTGTATTATTAAATCTGGTGATAAATTTGCTTTAAAGTTACTTGAAAACCCTTCCTACCCCTTGAACTACACTTCTGTGCTTGGGGAAAAAAGATGGACACAGCCAAGAAGGATATTACATGGGGTCTAAAGTTTCATATTTTACATTCAGTTCGGCTCGTTCAAGGGAATGAACATGCTGACACCTCAGTGCTATTTATCAGCTCCTCAGACAGAATGCTCAATGGGAAACTTGCAATGCATGCCGCTATTCTACAAGCAGCGATGTGATAACCCTCATCTATGCTGCCAACATGACCATGGTCCTTTTACCACTTGGTCTCGGACCTGCAGAGATTCTAATATTTTTGTGATGTCTGCCATTCTGTATGTTATTGACATGTGCGTGTATTGCATCAGCGTCATTTATAGCATACTGAGCGTTAACAAGACATGGCCTCTCAGAGCATCTTGTGCAGTTTTCCAGCACAACAAGTGACGTGATGAATCCATAGCTGCCTATCTTCTCTAAACAGGACCCCAAGGACTTTCCACTGGTTCACTGTTAAATAGCTCTTTAATTGCATAGGGATAGTATCCTATTGCATGTTCGTTTTCTCCAGAGCTTTACTCCTTCCCAGAACACAGTATGTAACCAGCAGTTTGAGAACTTGAAGCTTTTTGTGATTATTATTGCAGATCACAAGTATCACTTTTTTGCAATTATTATAGAATCTGTAATTTCTTTGCTATAGTTTGGGCAAAGCAAATGGCTATAAACTGAAGAGGGGGATAAGTAAAGGTTGGTTCTCACAAACGACTGCCGATTATCACCTTGTTTGTTGATCTGTTACTTAAAAGCCTGAGTACACAGGTAGATGTGTAATACATGGCTCAGTGCACATAGGCTGCCATTGATCTCGACAGTGCAAGCCTTGTTTACAGTAGACGATGCTTCTGAGAGCCATGATCTTTTGTGCAGCTCAGATCATTTCACCTGATGAACAAGCAAACTCGTTCATCGGGTGATCTTCTGACTGCTAAGACTACAAGAATATGATGAAAGCGATTGTCTGGTCAGTTAACATTTTTTTACTAAGTACTCAGTGTGGGATAAAAAATAAGCAGTATTCAATTTGCCAGTCCTTTGCCATCCTGTATTATCAAATTTTCAGAAATGCGTCTAATATTTCTAACATAATAATTTAATTTTGTATTAATAGTCCTTCACATATAATAGCCCCTTAAAATACCGTATTTTCCGGCGTATAAGACGACTTTTTAACCCCCGAAAATCTTCTTAAAAGTCGGGGGTCGTCTTATACGCCGGGAATCGACTTGTACGCCGGTGTATATGGTGGGTGGGGAGGGGGAGTGATCCTGATGACGAGGGGGCGTCTCACAGGAAAGTGAGTAATCCCCATTACCTTATCCTAGCGGTGCAGCGTGGGGGTGTCAGTGCTGGGAGCGGCGGCGGCTGCTGTGTTCTGGTGCGGCGGCTCCTCTTCTGTGTGGGGCCTCTGTGCTGTGAGGTGGCGGCGGCAGCGGCGTATCTTTATCCAGTTGGGGCTCCTCCGGCATCTCCTTAGCCCTGGAGGCCCCGCCGCAACTCCATCGGTGCAATGTGGTGGCCTCCGGGAAAATGGCCGCTGCTCAGATTCAGATCTCGTGTCCCGAGATTTCGGGACGAGATCTGAATCTGAGCAGCGGCCATTTTCCCGGAGGCCACCGCATCGCACCTATTGAGCTGCCTCCGGGAAAATGGCCGCTGCATTGCACTCATGGAGTTGCGGCGGGGCCTCCAGGGCTAAGGAGATGCCGGAGGAGCCCCAACTGGATAAAGATATGCCGCCGCCACCGCCACCGCACAGCACAGAGGCCCCACACAGAAGAGGAGCCGCCGCACCAGAGCACAGCAGCCGCCGCACCAGAGCACAGCAGCCGCCGCCGCCACTCCCAGCACTGACACCCCCACGCTGCACCGCTACGATAAGGTAATGGGGGATACTCACTTTCCTGTGAGACGCCCCCTCGTCATCAGGATCACTCCCCCCCCAAAAGGCACATATTCACCGGCCCTATAAGACGACATAGGGTGTATAAGAAGACCCCCGACTTTTAAGAAGATTTTATATTTTAACTGGTAAAGTTGGGGGGTCGTCTTATACGCCCAGTCGTCTTATACGCCGGAAAATACGGGTAGATGTCAGGCTCACAGGCCAACACTTACCAGAAGGTGCTGATGCTATGGTGATATGGTCACCATATTATTATTATTCATTTTTATATTAGTTTTCTGTGAATCCATTGGTATTACGACAATCAATACTTTCAAAAATATATACAACAGTACAGAAATCGGCTTTACTTACCGTACCTCAATGTGTGACTTTTGTTTAGTACATATAACAATACAGACATCTGCTTTACTTACCTCCATGTGTGTAATACGTTTTCTTCTTTAACCATTTGGCAGAGATATAGGCTACAAAGATATGTTGTTTTATGCAAAACATGACAAAATAATCAGGGCCAGGACCGGCATTATGTTATATGACACTCTGTGAAAATCATATTATAGGATACATTCACTCGCTGGGATTTATTGCTTTTTTTCATAAAATGTAGTGACAATTTTAAATAGAGCCACGCTAAATCACAAAGAGACTCCTGTAAGTATGGCCATAGTAAAAACTATAGTGAAACTCATCTAAATGAAGTGGTTGCTTTCTTCATTATTTTTCTGTGACAATGACTGCATTGTGCTGTCATATAAAAAGTTGTGTTTTTAGATGTGGCGACAATGCCCTTAAAACACATTTCGTTTTATGGTTCCTTATACAGCGAAACAAAAGACCTCTTGTATGAGCACCCATATGTATATACTGTGTATACAAATATATATATATATACACTGTGGCAGGTCGGCTCACTCTACTGCTCCCCGAGTTAGACACAAGAACACTAAAGTCTCTGGGTGGTTGCAGGGCCAGACTGGCCATCTGGCAAATGCCATAAGGGCCTGTCTTGTTGTGGGCCACCTTGTCTGCTACCTTGTTATCAGAATCTGCATCCTCAAGACACGAATATTGTTAACAGTTGTGACATAATAACATAGTTACCAAGCAAGTTAGCTAACTAACAGTTGTGACGGAGCACAAAGTTACTGGCCCCGTCTCTTGCCCCAGCAGGCCACGGGTGACCTTTCCGGCTGTGACCAACAGGTGTCGTCAGTGGTGAAATAACGTTACTGCATCGCGCCGCCAGCATCCACTGCGAGAATGGATAGAAGAGGAGTCAGACGCTCGCTGCAAAGGATGAGATGTCTGAATTAGGTGAGTATAGGGATTTTTTTTAATATTTGGGTGGTTGTGGGGGATCATCACATATATAGGGCACTGTGAGTTGGACCATCATCTAATATATAAAGCTGAATGTGTGTGTGTGTGTATGTATCTATGTATGTATGTATGTCCGGGATTGGCATCTGAACCGTCGCAGCTACAGCCACAAAATTTTGCACAGTCACACGTCTGGACCCCGAGAGCGTCATAGGCTATGTTGTGAGGTGAAATTTTAACCCCGCGCTTTCCAATTCACCAAACAATTTTGCCCCTATCGACATAATGGGGAAAAAGTGAAAGGAAAAGTGTTGGAGGCGTCGCAGCTACAGGCACAAAATTTTGCACAGTCACACGTCTGGACCCTGAGAGCATCAAAGCTATGTTGTGAGGTGAAATTTTAACCCCGCGCTTTCCAATTCACCAAACAATTTTGCCCCTATCTACATAATGGGGAAAAAATGAAAGGAAAAGTGTTGGAGGCAAATTAACAGCTGCCAGATGTGAACAAGGGGGACTTAAAGAATGACAGCGATGGCGCCAAAGAGTATATACTGTACAGTTGCTAAGGTGGGGCCCCAACATGGGATAATCACCACACCACCACGGGGATATGAACACACACAAAATGCGCCACATACTACCACGTGCTCGAACACATATACCACCCTCAGCGCACATTTCACCACACATACACCAACCTCGCCACATAAAAGTAGAAACACAAAAGTCGCCGCTCAAAACTCGCCACGCGCAAAACTCTCTACATGCAAAACTCGCCACACGTGCAAAACTCACCTCATGGAAAACTCGCCACACGCAAAACTTGCACACGCAGAAAAATTGCCACACGCAGAAAAATTGCCACATGCACAAAAGTTGCAACACATGCAAAAGTTGCCTCACACAAAACTTGCACATACTCAAAAGGCACCACACATAAAACTCGCCACGCGCAAAACTCGCCATGCGCAAAACTTGCTGCACACAACGCTAACCTGTCACATGCAACTCGACACACAAAAAGTTGCTACACGCATGTCGCCACACAAAACTCATCTCACAAAAGTCCCTACATGCATGTCGCCACACGCAACTCAACACACACAACTTGACACACGAAACTCGCCCTAAAACACACACAAGTCTGGTATTATCCTTCAAAAATAAAAATCTGATTAATAAGCAGACAAACTACAAGAGCAACAAATGTACCATATAGGAATCCGGCAGCTGTCAGTCACATGACCAGTCTATTATGTGTATGTGTGAGCTAATATATACTGCCAGGGGGTGGGCTTACTGTTGGCTGGGGATTTATCAGGCTGCCATTTTAGCTTACAAATACTGAGGTAAAAATACTGACCAAATAACGTGTGAACGAGGTCTAATACAGGAGGAGATGACATACAGATATATACTATATACAGGAGGAGATGACACACAGGTATATACTATATAGAGGAGGAGATGACATACAGGTACATACTACATACAGGACGAGATGACATACAGGTATATACTATTTACAGGGGAGATGACACACAGGTATATACTATATACAGGAGGAGATGACACACAGATATATACTATATACAGGAGAGATGACACACAGGTATATACTATATAGAGGAGGAGATGACATACAGGTACATACTACATACAGGACGAGATGACATACAGGTATATACTATATACAGGAGGAGATGACACACAGGTATATACTATATACAGGAGCAGATTACCTACAGGTATATAGTATATACAGGAGGAGATGACATACAGGTATATGCTATGTATAGGAGGAGATGACATACAGGTATATACTATATACAGGAGGAGATGACACACAGATATATACTATATATAGGCGAGATGACACACAGGTATATACTATATACAGGAGATTACATACAGGTATATCTAATATATAAAGCTGAATGTGTGTATGTATGTATGTGTGTATGTCCGGGATTGGCATCTGCACCGTCGCAGCTACAGCCACAAAATTTTGCACAGTCACACGTCTGGACCCCGAGAGCGTCATAGGCTATGTTGTGAGGTGAAATTTTAACCCCGCGCGTTCCAATTCACCAAACAATTTTGCCCCTATCTACATAATGGGGAAAAAGTGAAGGGAAAAGTGTTGGAGGAAAATTGACAGCTGCCAGATGTGAACAATGAGGACTTAAAGAATGAGAGCGATGGCGCCAAAGGGTATATACCGTACAGTTGCTAAGGTGGGGCCCCGACATGGGATACTCACCACACACGGGGATATGAACACAAACACAAAATGCGCCACACACTACCACGTGCTTGAACACATATACGACCCTCAGCACACATTTCACCACACACACACCAACCTCGCCACATAAAAGTCGAAACACAAAAGTCACCACTCAAAACTCGCAACGCGCAAAACTCGCTACATGCAAAACTCGCCATATGCAAAACTAGGCTCACGCAAAACTCGCCACACGTGCAAAACTCACCTCATGGAAAACTCACCTCATGCAAAACTTGCACACACAGAAAAATTGCCACATGTACAAAAGTTGCACCACATGCAAAAGTTGCCTCACACAAAACTTGCACATACTCAAAACGCACCACACATAAAACTCGCCACGCGCAAAACTCGCCATGCACAAATCTTGCTGCACACAACTTGCTACACTAACCTGTCACATGCAACTCGACACAGAAAATGTTGCTACACGCATGTCGCCACACAAAACTCATCTCACAAAAGTCGCTACATGCATGTCGCCACACGCAACTCAACACACACAACTTGACACATGAAACTCGCCCTAAAACACACACAAGTCTGGTATTATCCTTCAAAAATAAAAATCTGATTAATAAGCAGACAAACTACAAGAGCAACAAATGTACCATATAGGAAATACGGCAGCTGTCAGTCACATGACCTGTCTATTATGTGTATGTGTAAGCTAATATATACTGCCAGGGGGTGGGCTTCCTGTTGGCTGGGGATTTATCAGGCTGCCAATAGCAACCAATCACAGCTCAGCTTCTATTTTGCTACAGTTAATTAACCTGAGCTCTGATTGGTTAATATAGGCAACAAAGACATTCTCAGTATAACAAAGCTAATATATGTTGTGAAATGCTTCTATTAGCTTAGTTTTTGCCTTTTAATAATTACATTTCTATCTATTTGTTTTGTGGTTTTTGTGTGCAGAATACATTTTTGTTAACACATTCTATTTTGCTAACAGCAGTCATTAACCCGGGCGAAGCCGGGTAGTACAGCTAGTAGTATATAAAGGGCTGTGGGATCCACCACCATAGTAAATGGGGGTACTGTGAGGTGGACCATCATATAGGGGGCTATGAGGTGAACCAGCATACTACATACAAGCTGTGATGTGTACCATCATAATATATAAGCTTCTATGGGTTGTAACATCATACTATATAGAAGGTGTTGTTAAGGGGACCATCATACTATATAGGGGGCTTTTGGAGGGACTATCATACTGTATGGGGGGCTGTGAGGTGGACCATCATACTATGTAGGGGGCTGTGACGTGGACCATCATACTATATAGGGGACTATGAGGTGAAACATAATATGTGGGAGATTGTTGGTAGTACCATCATGCTATATAGGAGCTGTGAGGTGTATCATCATAATATACAATGAGCTATACCATCATATTATATGGGGGTGTTGGGAGACCATCATACTTTATAGGGCCCATCATACTATATGGGGGTGTGAGGCGGACCATCATACTATACAGGGTGTTGTGACGGAACCATCATACTATATAGGGGACTGTGGGGGGACTGTCATACAGTATTTTGGCTATGGGGATCTCAATAGTGTATGACAGAACTATCATATGGTATGGGGTGGCTATGGGGAGGATCTGCTTACTGTGTAGGGTGTTTGTGGTGGACATCATACAGTATGGTGTGGCTGTGGTGGACATTATACCTTCTGGAGGTCTATGTTGTGCATTATACTATGTTGGGGGCTGTGGTGACATTCTGTATGGGTTGGTTATGGGGGACATCATACTATATATGGGCTGTGGGGGCTTTGATGAACATCAGATTTTATATAGGGGCCTGTGGTGGACATCATACTTTGTGGGGGTCTGTGGTGCCTCTCATGCTGTATATTGGGGGCTGTGGTGGATACCATACTGTATGGAAGGCTGTGATGACAATTTTACTGTGTGGTATGCTGAGGGATATTATACTTTGTGTAAGGCTTGTGGGACAATCATACTGTGTGGGGTCATCACACTTTGTGGGGTTATAATCTATGGGGGTCATGAATGGGGTATAATATTCTACGGGGGGTGATGAATGGGGTATCATAGTGAGTGAGACCACTCGGGCTTCAGTAGGAGCAAAATAACTAGTGCTGTAATACACTTCCTTCTACGTTTCTTAAAATGTTGGGAGATATGCGCTTCTTTTACTGTGACGTGATAAGACTTCTTATAAGGGGCACCTGTTATTTATGTAGGCCCCTGCTCAGGAGCATTATTACAATATAGAGACACTGAGGGTCATTATAACAAGGAAGCACAATGAGGGATTGTTATCATTATGGGGAAGCAAGAAATCATTCTTATTATTAATATAAGAAAGCACAGGGGATATTGTTTATTATTATAGGGAGGTACAGAGTAATATAAGAGGTTAAAAGGGGCATTATTAAAGGAGGAACAGGGGAATTATTATAAGGTATAAGTTGTGATTTGTGTTGAGGTGTTAGAAAGAGAAGGGTCCTAGAAAATCAGTTAAGTCAAGAATGCAAAGGAAAAGGAAAAATGATTGACAACAAAGAGCGAGAATCTCACTGGTGTAAAATGGATATTACCGTTATATGGTCACTGTATAGTGGTAATATCAGTCTTAGTAGGGTGTTTTTGGTTAAAGTAGTTATCCAAGCTTGAAGCTAAAGTCTGCAGTGACTCTGTTACTGCAGACTTCTGAATCCTCACAGAGCTCGCTCGCTGTGAGAATTCTCCGGTGCTGGCACAGGGAAATGATAATGTACAGTGGTGTAATTTGAACAGCATGGGCCCCAAAGCAAAAGCTCTAATGGGGCCCCCAATTATTGCAAGTCTTTACTAGCATTGGTCTTTTTATATAAGCCAAATGGACATTTGGGGCCCTCTAGGCTCCAGAGTCCTGGTGCGATTGCAACCCTTGCACCTACTGTAGTTATGCGATTTGCATACATGTGGTCACATGCTGACTAGACATGCACGGCCTCGCTCAATACAAGTGAAACACACAAAGCCAAGTACTGTCAGTCAGAATATGGCCAGAGGTGTGAAAATCGCGTCCTTAGTTCACATGATGGCCGCTCCCAATGCCGGAACTGGAGACTCCTGTCAGTGTGCGGTATGAGTATTCAGAAGTCTGAAGTTACATAGACTTTAACCTCAACCCCTTTAACGATCAGTATGGTGGTATTATTAATACTCTATATGCTGGTAATATTTGGCTATGGTTTGTTGATTTTTGTTTGCAATATTGCAACATTACCGTATATACTCGAGTATAAGCTGAGATTTTCAGCCCAAATTTTTGGGCTGAAAGTGCCCCTCTCGGCTTATACTCGAGTCATGTTCGGCGGCGGGGTCGGCAGGTGAGGGGGAGAGAGGACTGTCGCATACTCACCTGCTCCCGGCGCTCCTAACGTTGTCCCAGCCTGTCCCATGGTCTCCCTCGCTGCAGCTCTTCCTCTATTCAGCGGTCACTTGGTACTGCTCATTAATGTAATGAATATGGACTCCACTCCCATAGGGGCGGAGCCGCATATTCATTACTGTAATGAGCGGTACTAGTGACCGCTCATTACAGGAAGAAGCTGCGGTACCATGGGACAGGCAGGGACAGCGTCAGGAGCGCCGGGACCAGGTGAGTATTTTATATTCACCTGTCCGCGTTCCATTCGCCGGGCGCCGCTCCGTCTTCCTGTCCTCTTGCAGTGACTGTGCAGGTCAGAGGGCGCGATGACGTATGAGTTTGTGCGCCAGCCTCTGCCTGAACAGTCAGTGCGGAGAGACGGGACGCTGAGGAGCAGCAGGCAGCGACGAGAGATGAGTATGTGATTTTTCTTTTTATTGCAGCAGCAGCATTACATGTGGCACAATGCTGTATGGAGCGTCTATGGTGCTATAAAGAACTGCATGGAGCATTATATGGGGCATTATATGGGACCATAACTGCATGGAGCATTATATGGGGCATTATATGGAGCATCTATGGGGCCATAACTGTATGGAGCATTATATGGGGCCATAACTACATGGAGCATTATATGGGGCATTATATGGGGCCATAACTGCATGGAGCATTATATGGGACATCTATGGGGCCATAACTGTATGGAGCATTATATGGGGCCATAACTACATGGAGCATTATATGGGGCATTATATGGGGCCATAACTGTATGGAGCATTATATGGGGCATCTATGGGGCCATAACTGCATGGAGCATTATATGGAGCATCTATGGGGCCATAACTGTATGGAGCATTATATGGGGCCATAACTACATGGAGCATTATATGGGGCCATAACTGTATGGAGCATTATATGGGGCCATAACTACATGGAGCATTATATGGGGCCATAACTGTATGGAGCATTATATGGGGCAGCTATGGGGCCATAACTGCATGGAGCATTATATGGAGCATCTATGGGACCATAACTGTATGGAGCATTATATGGCGCCATAAGTACATGGAGCATTATATGGGGCATTATATGGGGCCATAACTGTATGGAGCATTATATGGGGCCATAACTACATGGAGCATTATATGGGGCATTATATGGGGCCATAACTGTATGGAGCATTATATGGGGCATCTATGGGGCCATAACTACATGGAGCATTATATGGAGCATCTATGGGGCCATAACTGTATGGAGCATTATATGGGGCCATAACTGTATGGAGCATTATATGGGGCATCTATGGGGCCATAACTGCATGGAGCATTATAAGGGGCATCTATGGGGCCATAACTGCATGGAGCATTATATGGGGAATCTATGGGGCCATAACTGCATGGTGCATTATATGGAGCATCTATGGGGCCATAACTGCATGGAGCATTATATGGAGCATCTATGGGGCCATAACTGTATGGAGCATTATATGGAGCATTATATGGGGCCATAACTGCATGGAGCATTATATGGAGCATCTATGGGGCCATAACTGCATGGAGCATTATATGGGGCATCTATGGGGCCATAACTGCATGGAGCATTATATGGGGGCATCTATGGGGCCATAACTGCATGGAGCATTATATGGAGCATCTATGGGGCCATAACTACATGGAGCATTATATGGAGCATCTATGGGGCCATAAAGAACTGCATGGAGCATTATATGGGGCTCCTGATTCAATATGGATATTCAAAAACACTTAACCGACTGATGTCTCAATTAATTTTACTTTTATTGGTATCTATTTTTATTTTTGACATATACCGGTAGCTGCTGCATTTTCCACCCTAGGCTTATACTTGAGTCAATAAGTTTTCCCAGTTTTTTGTTGCAAAATTAGGAGGGTCGGCTTATACTCGGGTCGGCTTATACTCGAGTATATACGGTATTTTGATATTATAATTATGTAATATTATATAGCAATAGTATTGGTATTATTTGAAATATTGGTCTTGTAGTAAATCTTGATTTCCTCCAGGCAAGGTAATATTAGTAATATATCCCAATCTGCTGCTCGGGGGCGGGGAAACACCATGGGACTGTGTGATCTCAAATGCCAGGGCTGAATTTCAGTCCTATTCTGTCTATGCTGGCAAGTGTGGGGTGCATCACATTCACCTGTGAACCGCAGACCTCTGCTTTCTGTAGGTCTCCCTCCTCAGGAGACTCCACACATAACTCAGGAGAACACACAGTTCATTGTAATAAGCAAGCATTTATTGGGCAGTTCAAGTTCATCAGACCCAACATGCACTTCTTATTCCTTGTTTCTTTAGTACAGTACGTCTTCAGCATCGCTCTCCATTCCTCCTGGACTATCCTCACGTTAACTGGTTTTCCAGGGATTTCCTGTCCAGTCCCGCAGTGTAACGAGGATCCGTTACCTTATATTAACGCGGTTTCACTTTCACTTCCTCTGTACACTAGAGGATAAAGCACTCTTTGTAATATCTGTACTGAGCCCTAGGCTTCGGATATTGCAGATTCCAGTAAGGCCTCCCACTGCCTTGAACGATGGCTGTCCGCTATACTGTACTTCCCTATCTGATTATCAGTATCAGCAAGTAGTCCTATTTTACTAGGGCTTTTCCCTCCCACTATGGGCCAGTCCCAAGCTTTAACTATGTCTGTCGCTACAGTATGTAACTGGGCAGATCACCACCACAATCACTAAGTGTTACATTTACATACATTACACATATTATACACAAGCTTTGACTGGCTCACAGGAAAACAAGAAAATCCTCTGGTGGGTCACTGTGCAAGAGTGGGTCACCACCCTCTTATATAAGCAGTACTTGGCAATATATACTTGAATCACTATGTACGGACAAAGGCGGCATCTTATTCATCTAACAATCTACCCAGTTCATTGTTATTTAAATTTGTAATTGAGGATAATGTTACATTATATAGCTGAAATGTGGGACCCTGGGGTTGGTTACTGATGGGCCCTTGGCACCCCAATCCTACACTGTTTGTGTTTCATGTATTCTGCAGCGCTGTGTCCCTGTCTTCTGTCTTCTATCGGGTAGTTTGTTGTGTAGGACATATATTATTTTAGGGCACTGCCTCCATAACAGTTTTAATGTAACTTGGGACACGAGTTGACATTAGGATACCACAATAGTGGAGATATATGTGGCCTGCCTTCTGTAAATGGCGCCCCCCATAATTCCTGGTTCAGTTTGTAGAGTATTGAGTCTAGTAATGATCACTCCCATCATTATAACTGTGTAAAAAGACATTGAATACAAAAAAAGTCATGACACTTTTATTGTTTATTTTTAATTTTTTATTGTAATAGCAATAAGCAACACTGTAATAAAAATATTACCGGCCTTTTAAGAAATTAAACCATGACCACAATACTCTCAGGTCAGGCCCTATACAGACCACAGAACTAGCTGTGGGCATTGAGGACTGGCTGAGAGCCACTGGACCAAAAGATCCAGAGGAAGGCAAAGAAACCCCCTGGAGAGTTCTGTCTCAGGGGGGAAAAAAATTCCTTCCTGACCCCAGTTTTGACGATCGGATATTTCCCTGGATCACATCTGTCCTGCTGCATATTGCTGTATATCTACATGTATTATAAGCTCAGGAGAGTCGATTTGGAAGGGAAAAGATAAATACACATTGCTCCTGGGAGCTTACAATCTAATATACTGTATTTTTCGGACTATAAGACGCACTTTTTTTCTCAAAAAGTTTTGGGGAAAATGGGCGTGCATCTTATAGTCAGAATATACTTACAAGTAGTGTGGCGGAGGCAGGAGTCGGGCGATTCCAACGCTGCAGGGTGATGATCACACTCCCTTCCCAGGCTGGTGCAGCAGGTTCGGCTCATACGAAATGCCGGCGGAACCCCCCGCACATCCATTACTGCGATGCAGTGGCCTCCGGGAAAATGGCTGCCGGGGGCGACGCATACTCAGATTGAGATCTCGGCACCGCATTGCAGTTATGGATGTGCGTGGAGTTCTGGGCTTTCACATAATGCCGGCGGAGCCCCCACAGAGCACCGTGGAACCTGTCACTCTAGCCTGGGATGGGATTTCCCGGAGGCCACCGTATCACAGCAATGGATGTGAGGGGGCTCCGGGCTTTCAGAAAATGTCAGTGGAGCCCCCACACCACGAGCATTGCCAAACCTGCCGCACCAGTCTGGGATGGGAGTCATATCACCGGACCACCGAATACCCCTGTGACCACGCTCCACCAGCGCTGCCGATAACCCCCGGTAAGCTGATTTCGGACTGTAAGATGGACCCCCATTTGGCACTTTATTTTTTTTTCCCCTATTTTCCTTCTGAAAATTTGGGGTGCGTCTTATGCTCCGGTGTGTCTTATAGTCCTAAAAATACGGTACAATGTACACCCTGCTCCTAGGAGCTTGCAATCTAATATACAATATACACCCTGCTCCTGTGAGCTTACAATCTAATACACAATATACACCCTGCTCCTGTGAGCCTACAATCTAATACACAATATACACCCTGCTCCTAGGAGCTTGCAATCTAATATACAATTTACACCCTGCTCCTGGGAGCTTACAATCAAATACACAATATACACCCTGCTCCTGGGAGCTTACAGTCTAATACACATTATACACCCTGCTCCTGGGAGCTTACAATCTAATACACAATATACACCCTGCTCCTGGGAGCTTACAGTCTCATATACACCCTGCTCCTGGGAGCTTACAGTCTCATATACACCCTGCTCTGCTCCTAGGAGCTTACAAACTAATATACAGTATACATGCTGATGAGAGTATACAGAATAATATACTGGTAAATAAGGGAAGGAGGAAGGGGAAAGTATAGGAACTCACTACATTGACGGCTTGCGATCTTCAGTTCAGGCTGCAGACATGCTGGTGGTTACCGCACCCGCTCGTTATTACAGCGATACCGAAATGACAAGAGGGCATATGTCGGCACATCCAACCAGGAAATAAAAGTTTAAATATTTATTTGTGTAACATTAAATGAGCTTACGATCTAATATAAATATACAGGCTGCTCATGAGAGTTTACAGACTAATCTACACCCTGCTCCTAGTTTACAATGTAATATACATGCTGATGAAAACATACAGACTAATAAACACCCTGCTCCTAGAAGTTTACAATCTAGTTCCATGACTACTTTGCTGATCTAATTAGCAATTACTATTCTGCTGCCAAACGTGCATTTACACTGCACAATTACTGCAAACAAGAGTTTCTTGGGGACGCTCGTTCACGATAATTGTGCCATCTAAATAGACTGACGATCATCCAATGAATGAGCAAAATGCTCGTTCGTCAGGTGAAATGCTCTTTTGTTCCTCTTGGTTGGCACATCATCCTGTGTTAATAGGACATATTGCACACTTAATGATTTATTACAGATCGTTCATTGAACATCTGAAGTTGGAGCTACTAGTGGGAATAAGCCACACATCAGGTAATTTAATGTGTCACAAGGCTTCTAAACATCTAAGCAAGACCGGCATTAAGGGTGAAAACTTAACACTTGACATAAAGCAACTCCCTGTTTCTGCGGGCATACCGTATTTTTCGAATTATAAAACTCTCTTTTTTTCCCTTCAAATTTTGGAGGAAAATGAGGGTGCGTTTTATAATCTGAAGGTAGGTTTCCGGAGTGGTGGCTGCGGTGGAGCCGGGTCACAGGAGGTAGGGTTGTTGCTTCAGGAGGCTGGCGAAGGTGTCAGGAGTGGGCTGATGCTACTCGCCCTGGACTCTCATAAGATGTCGGCGCCAGTGAGCGGAGTCTCCTTTTCCATTGATTTCCATGCGGTGTGCTTCGGAAAAATGGCTGTCGGGAGACGAGATCTCGTCTTCCAAGATCTCATCTCCCAAGATCTCAATCTGTGCATGCACGGCCTCCGACAGCAATTTTCCTGAAGCCCACTACAGGAACATCAATGGGAAAGGTGACTCCACTCACCGACGCAAACGTCTTGTGAGATCACAGGGCCAGCAGCATCGGCCCACAATTACCGCCTCCGCCAGCCTGCTGAAGCAGTGACCCTGCTTCCTGTGACGCCCCCCCCCAACAAGCTACCTTTAAACCAGACTAGAAGACGCATCCTCATGTTATTTAAAAATGTTTTTTTTCCTATTTTCTGCCCCAAAACCTGGGGTGCATCTTATGGTCAGCTGCATTTTATAGTACACAAATTACATATACATAATAGAGTTGCAGACTCCGATCAGGCTTTGATCAGAGTGGCATCAGTTTCTCTCACATGTGGAGAAGGGGAAAAAAAGTTTCTCCATTTTGTCAGTCTGTGAAAATTCGAGACCATATATATGAATATATATGTATAAATATATTTATATATATTTAATTTATTTATATATAGTATGTATACATAGCGCTGTGGAATTAATGGCACTATGTAAGTAAGTAAAATAAATATGTGTGTGTTTGAGTGTATTTGTGCAATTCTATAAGCCTGTGCATAAAGTAGAATACAGGCTAATAGACTTTCTATTGAGCCTGTACATAGATTGGTGCCCGCTCAGGCAGAAGCTCTGTGGAGCGATCAGTGGGTTTCTCAGGACCCAGTCCCCCATTGATCAACTCCACATAAGGGCTTGTGCACACGACCAGTTTTGTCATCTGATTGCTATCCGTGGTTTTGACGGATAGCACTCACACCTATGATGTTCTTTGGGGCTGTGCAAATGTCAGATTTTCTCCTCGGACCCAGTGGTCCACAGAAAAAAATCGGAAACAAGTCCGATTTTGATCCCAGTGTCAGATCAAAATCGGCAATGCAAGTCTATGGACCCGCAAAAAAATTGATCCCCACTTGGATGAAATCTGAGTGTGATCTGATTTTCACAGACTGACATAGTGGCGAAAGTGGAGAAACCTTTTTTTCCCCTCTCCACATCTGAGAAAAACTGATGCCACTCTGTTCAAACACCGATCTGAGTTTGATCAAAGTCTGTAACTCTATTACTCCAGCTGCCGTTGCCCCAATTCTGCTCATCATATCCTGTGGTTCCAGTTCTGGTCTCCTGTTGCCCTCAAGATACTACGTTCTCCATTTTTTCTGCTCGGCCTTCCTGCTGCTCCACCGTCTTCTGTCCGTGCTTCATTACAGTTGCTCATCTGAACTCCAAGAGACATAACACCTAGCATTACAAAAAAGAGGATTAAATGGTAGGTCCTATTTAAGGAATCATTCTGATACACAAGAGAGAACACTTCACTCAGATGATTGCTGAGGTTTTTTAGGGGTAAATAATGCAGTTCTAAACTTCACCATGAACACCCCACAGCTACATAATGTGTAAATGGGGTCTTAGTGTTCAGTCAACAGCTACCTATTGGGACTTATTTTCCTCAAGCTGCTGCTTTGTGGGACACAAGTGGTTCAGGATAATAACTATTCATTCTGTACCAATTGTGATGTCATGTGTGTGATATCTATGATGTCATGTGCCCTGTGATGTCATGTGATATCTATGATGTCATGTGCCTTGTGATGTCATGTGATATCTATGATGTCATGTGCCCTGTGATATCATGTCCCCTGTCGTAATAACTGCCACTGGTGTGTTATGTATGAAGTTTCCAACATCAAGAGTAGAATTAATAAGACAACATCACAGGCTGCAAATAGCTACCAGCCACATAATTGAGTCATGACGCACGTTAAAACCTAAACATTTCCACCATTTTATTCTAATCCGTATCACCTACTGTTCTATGAACTAAAGGAAACCACAGGACGCCATACTGCAGTTCCTGATCACGATAAACCGGCAGTTCCTGGTCACCCCTGATCCAACAGGACCAAGACGGCTGACAATGGAGAACTGTAGCAGTCTGCAATTACATTTATGTTATGGAAATACTATGTTCTGACAACATTAATGGCAAAGCTGCCCAAAAATGGAACCAATTAGAGTTGTCTCACCTGGCCCGCCCCGTTCTATATGCTTTTATTAGAGCACATGGGTATCAGGGGGCAAAACCAGCCTATTGCCCTCCGCAATGACGAGTGACACATGATCAGTGGATCGCCAGCAAGTCCTCATTTAACGAAGGGGTTGTCCACATTGGTGACCCCTGTTAGGCCGGGTTCTCACTGGCTTAATAAAGAACCAAAATGGGCATATTTTCCTTGGAACCTAATCAATGAAAAATTTTTAAATCATAGGATCATTATAACAATCACAGGTCACATGATACAGCGGATTTTGCTGAGATTTTCAGGTGATGGATGCAGTTCTGAATCCCACTACTAATCCCCCGTCTATACAATTTGTGAGTGAGGTCATCAGTGAAGAGTTCCCTACCTGGACTTGTTTCCTTCAAGCTGTCGGGCTCTAATGAAGCAAGATGGCTCATGTGTTGCACTTTGCACCTTCTATGCCTATTGTGATGTCACATGATGTCTGTGATGTTTATGTGCTTTGTGATGTCATCCAAACTGCCTGTTTAACCCCTTCCCACCCAATGACATACTTTGAATTTGTGAACAGGTTATTTGGAAGCAGCGGCACAGATAAAAAGGGACAATGGTAATCATTCAAAACTTTATCTATCTACCACAGAAAGGAAGTCTGACTATAGGGACGCACATATATACAGTGAAGGAAATAAGTATTTGATCCCTTGCTGATTTTGTAAGTTCGCCCACTGACAAAGACATGCACAGTCTATAATTTTAAGGGTAAGTTAATTTTAACATTGCAAGATAGAATATCAAAAATAAAATCTAGAAAATCACATTGTATAAATTATTTAAATTTATTTGCATTTTGCAGTGAGAAATAAGTATTTGATCCCTCTGGCAAATAATTCCTTCACTAAAAACTAAAAAAACTCCATAAATTAATCACTAAAGGAGAGCATTTCCTTAAAGGGGTTGTCCATTACAAACTGATAACTCTGCAGTCACTCTGTGTTGCTACAGACATACAGCTCTGGCAAAAATTAAGAGACCACTGCAAAATGTTCAGTTTGTCTGATTTTTCTCTTTGTAGGTATATTTTTGAATAAAATGTAAATTGTTCTTTTAGTCTATAAACTTCTGACAACATGTCTCAGAAAGTTCCAAGGAATACATTTTGTATTTTTTTCTGAAAAAGAAAAATGGTCACAATTTCAGACCTCAAATAATGCAAAGAAAACAAGTTCATAATCATTTAGAAACAACAATACTAATGTTTTAACTCAGGAAGAGTTCAGAAATCAATATTTTGTGGAATAACCATGATTTCTAATCTCAGCTTTCATGTGTCTTGGCATGCTTTCCACCAGTTTTTCACACTGCTTCTGGTGCAAAAATGTAAGCAGTTCTCCTTAGTTTGATGGCTTGTGACTATCCATCATCCTCTTGATTACATTCCAGAGGTATTCAATGGGGTTCAGGTCTGGAGATTGGGCTGCCCATGACAGGGTTTTGATGTGGTGGTCTCTTAATTTTTGCCAGAGCTGTATAAGTCCCAACAGCACACCCGCAAACTCGCAAAAATCGTTTTGGACCGGACAACCCTACGCTAGAAAACCTTTTCTGCCCACTCAAAATCTTAAACTGTGCGAATACACCCTAAGACTTCATACATAGTCTCTTTAACTCCTTCACTCCCAGCCAATTTTTCATTTTTTTATCTTTTCAGTTTCCCCCCTTGTCTTCCAAAAGCCATAGCTTTTTTTGTGTGTGTTAACATGGCTGTACGAGGTCTTGTTTCTTTGTGAGACAAATTAGTTTTGAATAACACATTCAATTTACAAAATAATGTGAACAAAATTTAAATTGGGATGAGATGGTGAAAAATATGCAAATCCAACTTTATTTTTATGGTGTAAATTGTATGGTATAAATTGCCTGGAAGCCTGATTCTCCAGGTCAGTAAGACGATACCAATTTTACATTTTTTTTGGTTATATTTACTTGACCATGAGTTAAGCTGTGTGAGATAAGCTTGCTTTTTTCTTTTTTTTGCCTTGTGAGCTGATGTTTTCATTGTTGCCATTTTGGAGTTCATGAAAATATTTTGCTTGCTCTCTAAGGTCTGTTTCACACGTCCTGATAGTTCCGGTATCGGAAAAACCCGTACCGAAGATATCTGTATGTCTGTGTGTGTAATACTTGTGGCACACATGTGGCAACCGTGTGCCACATCCGTACCACACACACTGGCGCCACCAGGGAAGCAGCAGTACAGTAAGCGCTGTTCCCCTGCGTCGGGTGCTGAAGACGGCTCTCATCATTCTCACCTGCTCTGCTGGCGATCAGCGCAAGCAGCGGAGAATGATGAGAGTTATATTCAAGTGATAACAGTGAGCGCATGGGGCGGCTGATGAGACTACTACTTCCATCAGCCTACACCTGCTGCCGCTAATAACAGTGAGAGCAGGCGGCGGCTTATAGGAGTATTCATCAGCCAGCGCTATAAATTAAATTAAGAAAAACGGCATGGGTCCCCTGTATTTTTTAATGTATGTTATTTTTTAATTATTTAAATAATTAAATAATTTTTGACAACTAGCCAAGCTAAACCTGACATCTGGGAACTGGTATTCTCAAGCTAGTAAGAGGCCATGGGTATTGACTCCCCCAGCCAAAAAATTGCAGCATGCAGCCGCCCAGAAAAGGCACATCTATTAAATGCCCAATTCACAGCAAGTATAAAGTTCTTTATTTGAAATAAAACAAAACACACTTTTCTGTTTTTATTTATTCACGTGAGAGGACGTCGCTCCAGGATCCAGATAGCAAGGTGAATCGGTCTCCTTTTTCAGAGGGCACTATGTCCCCCACTTACTTATGTGCACAGCTGTACTTTTGGTCTGATTATACCATTGTTTTGGTGCATCGCACTGATACTAGTCTTTTGCCTTTGCGGGCACTGTTCCCCACTCATTTATGTGTATAGTTGTATATTTGGTCTGAGTATACCATTTTTTAGTGGCGTAATTTATTGATTGATCTTGGTTTATTATTTCCAAGCTTTACTTGCCTGGTACTCATTCTGTCCTTACAAGGTTCTTAAGTGGCTTTGCACTAGAGGTTTCCATTTTCCTATGCTATTGTGGCTATTACTGTTCTTTACCAGTTTCATGTAGCGTAGATTTAACCTTTACCTCTTTAGTTATATGGTTTACTGTTTGGGAGTTTGAGTAGTTTTGAGAAAAAAAACCCTACCTATTCAGCTGAAGATTCTCTATTTCTGGCTCATACAATATGTATATATACCGTATATACTTGAGTATAAGCTGAGATTTTCAGCCCATTTTTTTAGGCTGAAAGTGCCCCTCTCGCTTATACTCGTCATTGTCCTAGGGGGCAGCAGGGGAGGGGGAGCTGAGTGGCAGCTCACCCCCTCCTGATGCGGTCTCTGCATGACCCTGCTTCTCAGATGGTCTCTGGCGCCGGCAGCTCTTCCTGTGTTCAGCGGTCATGTGGTACCGCTCATTAAAATAATGAATATGGACGTGACTCCACTCCCATAGGCGTGGAGCGCATATTCATTACTTTAATGAGCGGTACCATGTGACTGCTGAACACAGATAGAGCTGCAGATGCCAGAGACCATCTGAGAAGCAGAGACCGCGCCAGGATGGGGTGAGTTTGATGGGGGAGGGTGAGCCATGCGATATTCACCTGTCCCCGTTCCAACGTCTGGCTCTGTGTTCGTTGGTTGTGACGTTCAGGTCAGAGGGCACGATGCCGTGTTTAGTGAGTTCCCTCTGCCTGAACAGTCACCGGAAGACACAGCGGCACAAGGCGGTGGAATGGGGACAGGTGAATAGGTGGAGCGGCGACTCCGGCACCTGGCCCCCATAGCGCCGGTGTCCCTGCCTGCTCAGGACACCGGCACCTCTCCCCCAGCGACGAGAGGTGAGTATGTCTTTTTTTTTTTTAATCGCAGCAGCATATGGGGATATTATTCTATGGAGCATCTTATGGGACCATCAACCTTTATGCAGTGTTATATGGGGCATATTATTCTATGGAGCATCTTATGGAGCCATCAACCTTTATGGAGCATTATATGGGGCATATTATTCTATGGAGCATCTTATGGGGCCATCATTAATGTTGAGTCCTTATCAGTCCCCGGCTTACTAATATAGGAATCCAAGTAATGACACGCAGCACAAGAGTTGTGTGATCATATGCAGGGATCGCCCAGGAGCGCATCTGGCCCCCCTGGTCTCTCACCCCTCTTTTTATATGGCAAAGAGATAAGCATTACAGACATGCGTACAAGCACTCATATCCTCTAACAAAGAGTATCTATTCTACTGATAACGTTCAACTTCTGGAATGTAGGTTAAAGGTCACAATAACAAGAAGGAATGCGTCCATAAAAGGAAATGTCTATTTGCTCAAGTTTCTTCATATAAAGCCAGACGTCTCTGAATAGGAAGACAAAATGGATTCTTCAATCTGATCTCTACAATTCCCCCCTTTGACATATTCCTTTTATGATCTATCACAAATCCCCTTTAACATATCCATATTTTAGATTACCACAGGGCCAAAGACAAAGCCTTTATTTTTGGTATTACACATGCACACACTTATATTATTAATAAGAGAATCAAATCTAGTATTAATTCTTCTATCGCAAATTATTTTCTTCTTTAGCAGTATACTAAAATATAAAAACAAAAATTAGTACGGTAATATTAATTAGAATCACTAGAGGATAACATAAGAATAAAGAAGAAAATTTATACTCTTGCATCTATTACACAAAATTTATCTGTGCATACTGAGATACTCTTGAGCACAATCTGGAATAGTACGTATATGACTACAATAATCATAACTATATGTATTATGCTCTGCATGATCCCAGCAACCCACCCACCAATCCCTCTGAACCAGTTGGCTGGGTTGAGAAAAGAGAAAGTATCAGACCACCAGCTATCCTTATTCTGGTCATTGTCTTTATCATACTGATCTCTGAGTCGTTGTACGTCCTTTAATTTAAATGTCATGTACTAATTTTCTATGATGTTGCACGAATCTATTATTCAAAGGGGTTAGAGAATTCAGTTTATCCCATGCCTCCGTTGAGGTTAATACTATTAACATCAATGTTATGAGTTTTATACTGCTCTTTTGCAATGGCTTGCATGTATCCATGATGCCTTTCCTTCAAGCTTGACTGATGTAGGTGTTGTCAACAGGACTTGGAAGGGTCCGTCAAATCTTGGTTCAAGAGCCTTTCTGGTGTGTCTTTTTACATAGACTTGATCACCTGGTTCCAACTTGTGACTTCCTTCAATGTTGTCAGGATCTGGAAGGGAAGCAAAAACTTGTGCATACACCTTAGTTAATTGTTTCTGAAGATTTTGCACATAAGAAGTCAATGATTCAATATTTAACACAAGTTGCTGTGGAAAATAACATCCTAAATTGGCAGTCCTGCCAAACAAAATTTCATATGGAGACAGTTTAGTCTTACCCCTTGGGGTATTGCGTATATTGAGTAAAGGGCCAGTGGAAGGCATTCTGTCCAAGGCTTTCCTGTTTCAGCCATGGCTTTCTGTATTTTTAATTTTAAAGTTCCATTCATGCGTTCCACCTTACCGGAACTTTGAGGATGGTACGGAGTGTGTAACTGACTTTCAACACCCAACATTTTCAGTACATTTTGAAATATTTCTCCAGTGAAATGAGTACCCCTATCTGACTCGATCACTTCAGGGAGACCGTAACGGGGTATCAGTTCGGCAACTAGCTTTACAGCAGTGTTTTTAGCTGAAGCCTTCCGAACTGGATAGGCCTCTGGCCACCCTGAGAACATGTCCACACACACCAACACATACTCATACCCATTACTTTTTGGCAGCTGGATAAAGTCTATTTGTAATCGCTGAAACGGATAGAGAGGTCGGACGTGGTGCTTCATAGGGGTCTTTGTTGTCTGTCCGGGATTATGTGCCAGGCATATAGCGCATGTTGCACAATAGTCTCTTGCGTAGTTGCCAAAACCTGGAGCCAACCAGACTTGCTTTGCCAGTAGTGTCATTGCATTTGCAGACACATGAGTAGGGTGGTGCAGTCCACCAACTACAATCGGATACCAGGCTCTAGGTAGACATATTAGTCCATCTTTCTTCCAAATTCCTGCTTGTTCTTCTGCCCCTTCCTTTTTCCACCTGTCCCTCTCCTCTTCTCCTGCATCTTCCTGTGCTTGTCTCAGTCTATCTTCAGTATTTTCTGTGGGGTTTACAGTATGAACCTGCTGTAAGGGTTTGACCGCTGCTGCCTTGGCTGCTTTATCAGCCCTATCATTTCCCCTAGATTCCCTAGTGTCGAGTCTCACATGTGCAGCTACCTTAATTACTGCTACTTCTTTTGTTTCTTGTGCAGCCTCTAAGATCTGTTTGATCAGAGAAGCATGTTTTACAGGTTGTCCTGACGCTGTCATATAACCTCTAGCTCTCCAGATTACTCCAAAGTCAAACACAATACCATGTGCATACCTAGAATCAGTGTATATATTAGCTGTCTGATTCTCAGCTATTTTTAGCGCTTCAATCAATGCTGTTAGTTCTGCTTCTTGTGCAGACTGTTTCGGTGGAAGAGGTTCTGCTTTGAGAGTTTCAGATTCTGACACAACTGCATACCCTGTATGGAAGTTACCTGTGTCATCTGCAAACCTACTACCGTCTATAAACAGCTCTAAATCTGGATTTTGAAGTGGTGTTTCGGATACATTGGGTAAGCCTACCGTTTCTTGTAAAATGAGCTCTGTACAATCATGTGTGTCTGTAGGGAAAAAATTTGCGTGTGGATCAGTGTCCTTATTCCCCCCTTCAGACTCGAGAGGTAGCAGTGTTGCTAAATTAAGAGTCTGAAGCCTTGCAAATGTGATAGTAGAGGGGAGCAGCAAAGAACACTGCAGCCGCAAATGTCTAGCCATAGAAATGTGTTTTGGTTGTACCTGGTTTAATATCCCATAAACATCATGTGTAGTTTGAACTGTGAGTGGATGCTCTAGGACAATTTCTGATGCTTTGTCCAACAATAGCGAGACAGCAACAACTACACGTACACAGGTTGGCGCTGCCCTGGCTACTGGATCTAACCTTGCTGAAAGATATGCAATTGGTCTTTGTTTCCCTGCATGCTTCTGGGTAAGAACTCCTGTAGCATGGGAATCAACTTCTGCAGCCATAAGCTGAAATGATTTGGTGTAGTCTGGTAGCCCTAACGCTGGAGCTGAAACAAGGGCATCTTTTAATTGTTGGAACGAAATCTGACCTTCTTTTGTCAACAAATAAGGTTCACTTTTTACACAGTCATACAGTGATTGCATTAGTTGACTGGCATGTATAATCCATTGTCTACAATGAGACACTATTCCTAAAAATGCTCGTAGCTGTTTATGATTTCTAGGCTCATTCATCTGTCTTATTGCTTCAGTTCTTTGAGGTGTAAGATGCTTTTTACCTTGAGAAATGCAATGACCTAGAAAGACCACTTTGATCTGACAAACTTGTAGCTTTTGTCTATTCACTTTACACCCTTCTTTTTCTAGAAAACATAGTAAACTCACAGTGGACCTTTCTGCAGTTTCTAGATCTGGGCAGCAAAGTAGTAGGTCATCCACATACTGCAAAATTACTACCTGTGGTTCAGGTTCAAACCTTTGAAGAACTGTTTGTAGGGCATTTGAATAAAGAGTAGGGGAGTGTATCATTCCCTGTGGAAGGCGTGTCCACGCCAACTGTTTGCCCTTAAATGTAAATTCAAATAAATGCCAACTATCTTGGTGTAAAGGAACCGAGAAAAATGCATTCGAAAGATCTATTACAGTAAACACTTGAGAACTGGCTGGTATCTGTGATAGTAACGTATGAGGATTGGGTACAACTGGGGTGATAGGATCTAGAACTTTGTTTATTTCTCTTAGATCATGTACCATACGATATTTGGGCATGGAACCCTTATCAAGAGTTCTCTTCTTGACTGGATACAGAGGAGTGTTAGCAGGTGATTGTATCTCTACCAAAACTCCTTTCTCTCTATATCCCTCTATCTGTTTTGTAATTGCTAATTCCTGCTGGGCACTCACAGGGTATTGTCTGAGCTGTAGGAGAACAGCTCCTGGTTGCACAGATAAATTTACAGGAGAAATATGCAATAATCCCACATCAGTGTCACCCTGTGCCCACAGTGTTTCTGGGATCATTGAGAGATCTAGATCTGTGGTGTACTCTTTTTCTTCAGCATAATCCTCAAAAGCCTGAATTCTGACATATTGTTCTAATGATTCTGCATCATCAGGGATAGTCAACATAACTGTGCCATCTTCCCTAAAATTGATGTTAGCTTCTAATTTCTTTAGTACATCAGTTCCTAACAGACATGTTGGGGCACCTCTGGCATACAAAAATCTGGATGCAAAACATTTAGGTCCTAATGAGACCTCTAGGGGCACAGTATATGGCAGTGTTCGAATTACCCCATCATAACCCTCAGCAAAAGTTGTTTGTTCTGAAATATCTTCCGGATTCGGAAGAAAATCTTGATTCAAAATTGAGGAAGTTGCACCTGTATCTATCAAAAATGGAATCTCTCTCCCCCCCACATTCACCTGTATCATAGGTCTTCTAGCTGGTAGGGAAGTTTGTAACACATCGAGTCAATCTGAATCTGATATGGGACCATCTATGATGGTAGATTTCTGCTGATTGGCCGTTTGGAGAGGGTTATTTCTGGGAACAAATTTGCCTGACTTTATATCTGCCAACTTTTTCCTGCACTCTCTTTGGAAATGACCTGGCTTTTTACAGTAGTGGCAAGGAAAATTGTGTCTCACTCTTCCTCCTGTATTAGCTTGTGCTATTCTAACAGGCTTACGATTCTCTCTCATATCCATGGCTATTCCTAAACATCGTTGTTTCACAATATTTGGTTGTTCAATTGTTCTCCAATCTGGAGTAGAGGATTTAAATTTTTCTCTGATTTTCGGATCTAGCCCCTCTATTAATTGTTTTGTAAAAAGTCTCCTTACTGAAGCATCAGTCAAATCCAATCCTTCATCCCTAAAGCTATTTTCTAGTTCTTGACTATATTCTTCAATACTTTGCCCAAATTTCTGCATAATCACACCCGTTGACCCCCTTTCCCTCTGTTTTCCTCCTTCTGTTCTTCCAGATGGTACAAATGATTGGGCTTTTGGATCTAGGTAAGGTGGTGGGATTATATCACAACTTTTTCCCTTTCCCATGATCCATTTGGAAGTGTCTGGATCATACTTCCAATTCTCCTCTTTAGCTGTTTTTGAGACCTCTATCATACAATGTATGATTTCTTCCCACCCATTGTCTTTGATAATTCCACCTCGTTCTTTACTCAGTCTTTCCCATTCTGTACTGAACATAAGTGCTTCTGAAATTCCCAATTTTCCTCTCACTCTTCTAATCTGACTTCTGACTGCCTTTCCACATCTTTCCTGTATGATATCTGCTGCTTCCACTTGTCCTAAGACAGTTTTGGTCTGTTTATTTCCCATTTTTCTTTTCAATATTAGCTATGACTACCCTAGGTGACGTTTGGACAATCACTTACTCTATGGTGATGTCTCGTTGCCTTCTCTCCTAGGGAGCTAAAATATTGAAGGGCTTGTCTGCTCCGTTTCTTCTAATCTGCAGGACGTACTTAAGTGCTATTATGCACACAGACAGACCCAGCAACACCATACAGATCACAAAACTTTCTGTGTCAGTTAGCATACTTGTCCCAGGCTCATGAAAACCCGCGTCCTGGGCTCATTCTATCACACCTTATCCAGGGAATGTAGAAACAAGTTCTATAGGAGAGTCAAGCATGGGCGGAGGTCTCCCAGAAGGACGCTACCTCATAACCCAGTTAGGCTGACTTCACCAATAACCTTGTTCTAACAATCGTGGCTTATTGTTCTACGTACTTCTATTCTTCTTTCACAACATGTCACAACCTTCACACTGTTCACACACTGTTCACACACTGTTCACACACTGTTCACACACTGCCAGGGACTAGACTCATAAATCTATACAATATGGTAACCCGAGTTCTATAGGTATCCACTCACTACTAGACTAACCCAGCATGACACGGCTCATAGAGATCTTTCGGATAATACAGGGCAGATAAAAGAGAACTAATAATGTCTCTTACCTGGCCAGGTTTTTTTCATTTGCCGTCCATTATCCCAGATCTCCGTTGTCCGTATCCGCAGGTAAATCTTGAGTAAATACTCTCACCTCGGGTCCCTGTTCGAGCGCCAGGAAATGTTGAGTCCTTATCAGTCCCCGGCTTACTAATATAGGAATCCAAGTAATGACACGCAGCACAAGAGTTGTGTGATCATATGCAGGGATCGCCCAGGAGCGCATCTGGCCCCCCTGGTCTCTCACCCCTCTTTTTATATGGCAAAGAGATAAGCATTACAGACATGCGTACAAGCACTCATATCCTCTAACAAAGAGTATCTATTCTACTGATAACGTTCAACTTCTGGAATGTAGGTTAAAGGTCACAATAACAAGAAGGAATGCGTCCATAAAAGGAAATGTCTATTTGCTCAAGTTTCTTCATATAAAGCCAGACGTCTCTGAATAGGAAGACAAAATGGATTCTTCAATCTGATCTCTACAATTAACCTTTGTTCAGCATTATATAGGGGCATATTTTTTGTATAGAGCATCTTATGGGGCCCATCATGAACTTTATGGAGCATTATATGTGTCGTATTTTGTATGGAGCATTTTATAGGGCCCATCATGAACTTTATGGAGCATTATATGGGGCTCCTGATTCACTATGGATATTCAAAAACACAACCTCCTGATGTCTCAATTAATTTTACTTTTATTGGTATCTATTTTTATTTTTGACATTTACTGGTAGCTGCTGCATTTCCCACCCTAGGCTTATACTCAAGTCAATAAGTTTTCCCCATTTTTTGTGGCAAAATTAGGGGGGTCGGCTTATACTCGGGTCGGCTTATACTCGAGTATATACGGTAAGTTGTTGTGTAGTATTTACTATTACCATTTATCCACGTTAGGCTACTTTCACACTTGCGTCGTTTGGCCTCCGTCGCAATGCGTCGCTTTGGGAAAAAAATGCATCTTGCAAATGTGCCCACAAGATGTGTTTTTTGCCCGTAGACTTGTATTGCCGACGGATCGCGATGCATGACCATACGTTGCGTCTGTCGTGCACTGGATCCGTCGTGTTTTGGTGGACTGTCGTCACGAAAAACCGTTCAAGGGAACATTTTTTCGTACGTCACATCCTGCATTTCCTACCGCGCATGCGTGGACGGAACTCCGCCCCCTCCTCCCTGGGACTTTAGAATGGGCAGCGGATGCGTTGAAAAACTGCATCCGCTGCCCATGTTGTGCCGAATTTTTACAACGTCTGTCGGTACGTCGCGCCGACGCTTAGCGACAGCCGCGTACCGACGCAAGTGTGAAAGAAGTCTTACATGTACTGTATCTATTTGTCCAGTTCTTTGCTGCTGGAAGTCTGGTCTGCCCTCGATGTGAGGCACACTGTTTTTTAACTTTAGAATTTTAATTTTTTGAATCTAATATACCGTATATACTCGAGTATAAGCCGACCCGAGTATAAGCCGACCCCCCTAATTTTGCCACAAAAAACTGGGAAAACTTATTGACTCGAGTATAAGCCTAGGGTGGAAAATGCAGCAGCTACCGGTGAATTTCAAAAATAAAAATAGATGCTCCATACCGTTCATTATGGCCCCATAGCTGTGCCATATAGTGCTCTGCACCATTCATTATTGCCCCATAGCTGTACCATAGAAAGCTGTGCCATATAGTGCTCTGCACCGTTCATTATTGCCCCATAGCTGTGCCATATAGTGCTCTGCACCGTTCATTTTTGCCCCATAGCTGTGCCATATAGTGCTCTGCACCATTCATTATTGCCCCATAGCTGTGCCATATAGTGCTCTGCACCGTTTATTATTGCCCCATAGCTGTGCCATATAGTGCTCTGTACCGTTCATTATTGCCCCATAGCTGTGCCATATAGTGCTCTGCACCGTTCATAATTGCCCCATAGCTGTGCCATATAGTGCTCTGCGCCGTTCATTATTTCCCCATAGCTGTACCATATAGTGCTCTGCACCGTTCATTATTGCCCCATAGGATGTGCCATAGAAAGCTGTGCTGCTGCAATAAAAATAATAAAACACATACTCACCTCTCTTGCTTGCAGCTCCTCAGCGTCCCGTCCCGGCGTCTCTCCGCACTGACTGATCAGGCAGAGGGCGGCGCGCACACTATATGCGTCATCGCGCCCTCTGACCTGTACAGTCAGTGCGGAGAGAGAGACACTGGGAAGACAGAGCGGCGCCCGGCGTGTGGAACGCGGACAGGTAAATATGACATACTTACCTGCTCCCGGCGTCCCGCTCCTTCCCCCGGACAGCTGGTCTTCGGTGCCGCAGCATCTTCCTCTGTCAGCGGTCACCGTTACCGCTGATTAGAGAAATGAATAGGCGGCTCCGCCCCTATGGGAGTGGAGTCCATATTCATTTCTCTAATGAGCGGTCCCACGTGACCGCTGAACGGGGGAAGAGCTGCGGCACCCGGAGACCGTGGGACGGGCAGGGGGAGCGCCAGGAGCCCCGGAAGCAGGTAAGTATACCTCAGCGCCCTCTCCCCCTCACCCGCCGACCGTGACTCGAGTATAAGCCGAGAGGGGCACTTTCAGCCCAAAAATTTGGGCTGAAAATCTCGGCTTATACTCGAGTATATACGGTATAAAGCTGAATGTGTGTATGTGTGTATGTCTGGGATTGGCATCTGAACCGTCGCAGCTACAGCCACAAAATTTTGCACAGTCACACGTCTGGACCCCGAGAGCGTCATAGGCTATGTTGTGAGGTGAAATTTTAACCCCGCGCTTTCCAATTCACCAAACAATTTTGCCCCTATCTACATAATGGGGAAAAAATGAAAGGAAAAGTGTTGGAGGCAAATTAACAGCTGCCAGATGTGAACAAGGGGGACTTAAAGAATGAGAGCGCCAAAGAGTATATACTGTACAGTTGCTAAGGTGGGGCCCCAACATGGGATAATCACCACACCACCACGGGGATATGAACACACACACAAAATGCTCCACACACTACCACGTGCTCGAACACATATACCACCCTCAGCGCACATTTCACCAAACATACACCAACCTCACCACATAAAAGTCGAAACACAAAAGTCGCCGCTCAAAACTCGCCACGCGCAAAACTCTCCACATGCAAAACTCGCCACACGTGCAAAACTCACCTCATGGAAAACTCGCCACACGCAAAACTTGCACACGCGGAAAAATTGCCACATGCACAAAAGTTGCAACACATTTAAAAGTTGCCTCACACAAAACTTGCACATACTCAAAAGGCACCACACATAAAACTCGCCACGCGCAAAACTCGCCATGCGCAAAACTTGCTGCACACAACTTGCTACACTAACTTGTCACATGCAACTCGACACACAAAAAGTTGCTACACGCATGTCGCCACACAAAACTCATCTCACAAAAGTCGCTACATGCATGTCACCACACGCAACTCAACACACACAACTTGACACACGAAACTCGCCCTAAAACACACACAAGTCTGGTATTATCCTTCAAAAATAAAAATCTGATTAATAAGCAGACAAACTACAAGAGCAACAAATGTACCATATAGGAATCCGGCAGCTGTCAGTCACATGACCAGTCTATTATGTGTATGTGTGAGCTAATATATACTGCCAGAGGGTGGGCTTACTGTTGGCTGGGGATTTATCAGGCTGCCAATTTAGCTTACAAATACCGAGGTAAAAATACTGACCAAATAACGTGTGAACGAGGTCTAATACAGGAGGAGATGACATACAGATATATACTATATGCAGGAGGAGATGACACACAGGTATATACTATTTACAGTGGAGATGACACACAGGTATATACTATATACAGGAGAGATGACACACAGGTATATACTATTTACAGTGGAGATGACACACAGGTATATACTATATACAGGAGGAGATGACACACAGATATATACTATATACAGGAGAGATGACACACAGGTACATACTACATACAGGAGGAGATGACATACAGGTATGTACTATATACAGGAGGAGATGACACACAGGTATATACTATATACAGGAGCAGATTACCTACAGGTATATAGTATATACAGGAGGAGATGACATACAGGTATATGCTATGTATAGGAGGAGATGACATACAGGTATATACTATATACAGGAGGAGATGACACACATATATACTATATATAGGTGAGATGACACACAGGTATATACTATATACAGGAGGAGATTACATACAGGTATATACTATATATAGGAGGAGATGACATACAGGTATATACTATATACAGGGGAGATGACACACAGCAGGTATATACTATATACAGGGGAGATGACATACAGGTATATACTATATACAGGAGATGACATACAGGTGTATACTATATATAAGGGAGATGACAAACATTTATATACTGAGGTGAAAATGAGAGGTGTGAGTGCAAAATGAGAGGAGTGAGGGAAAATAGTGGAGTGATCGGAAAATGACAGATGTGAGGTCGAAATGACAAGTGTTAGGGGGGGAATGAGAGGAGTGAGGGGGAAAATGAGAGGTGTGAGGGAGAAAATGAGAGATGTGAGGGGGAAAATGAAAGATGTGATGGGGAAAATGAGAGGCGTGATGGGAAAATAAGAGAAGTGAGGTGCTATAACTAACCACAGATATTTACTATGCCCAGGCAACGCCGGGCTCTTCAGCTAATTATTAATAACATGTTTTTGTATGTATCTCTTCATCCCCTTTTTTATTTCAATTGGGGAGTGTGTTATATATTATTAGTACTGTATATTCTGGTATTATTTGGTTATGGTTTGTTTTATATTTGCCTGTAATATTGAAGTATTATTATTTTGATATAATTATTTAATTTTATACAGCAATATTATTGGTATTATTACAAATATTAGTCTTGTAATAAATCTGGATTTCCTCCAGGCAGGGTAATATTTCCCCATCGGGGGCTCGGAGCGGGACAGCATGGGCCTCAGTTATTTCAAGTGCCAGAGCTGAATTTCAGTCCCAGTCCATCCCTGGTTTATTGCTTCATAAACCACAAATCAAAGTAATATCACAAAACAGCCATTCTGGCACAAATGAAAATAAAAAGTCCATACAAAAACTCCTCCCCAGTGTGGCTCCAGCCCTCTGGGACGCAACCCACTTCAGCTCCCACCACAGCTTGAGTCTGGAGACTTCCTTCCTCCAAACATACAGCAGAGAAAAATCACAGTAGGTGGACATTTCTCTCTGCCAACCACACCCTTGAGGTGGAGATATGGTGAGTAGGCATCCCACCCATCACCAGAAACCCAGACCTTTGTAATGGCTGGTTAACCCCTTCAGCACATAACATGCTGGAGAGGAACTTATGGGTTTCAGATCACGAAAGAGAGCAATCTTCATGATACATATCTCCCTCATATACAGCGCCAGTGACCATTCTACAACACATACAGTTAGTCCTCGGGTTACAACGGTCTCGAGTTACATCATTTCGTGGTTATGACACTTTATACGACGCCTCATTCCGACTTACACTTTTTTGCGTCGTAAGTCGAACTACATGCAACTACGTGCAGTGGCAGAAGAATAGAGTCCAGTACTGTACACTGTAGCTGGTTACACGAGGAAAACGAGTCTCCTGCACGCCATAACACCCTAATTATGTAGGGTACTGTGTTAGGATAGGTGTTTGGATAGGCTAAGTGTTTGCAGTAGTGTACTGTTATTATGGTACAGTACTGTATGAATGTATGGTCCGACTTACATCGAAATTCGGTTTACGACGCCGTGTAAGAACGGATCAACGTCGTAAGTCGAGGACTACCTGTATACACAACCCAGGAGCGGCAGTCATGTGACCGCAAGTATTCGTTTTGCACACTCTTGGCCTCATTCTGACTAAATGGGTGCGGCCTCACTATGCAAGTGTATTGAGCAAGGCTGGAAACAGTCTAGTCAGAATGTGGCTGGGAGTGTGCATAACGCATATTTGCGTTCACATGACTGCTTTTGCCGGCATCAGATAATCCTCACATCCTGCAGTGCGAGCGATGTAAGGACTCACAAATTTACAGTCACATAGAGTGACTAGACTTATAGTTTAAGACCGGACAACTCCTTTAATGAATATCTGCAGGCAACAGAGAAGCATGGTGGAGGTTCTGATTGGCTCAAAATGTATTCTGCAGCAGAGATATTACCTTAAACATACAGCCAATAGCATTAGGAACTATCTTCAGCCACAAAAGAAAGATGTGATTATATGATTCCCACAAAGCTATGATCTCAAAATCATCGGTGTGAAGTTACATGAAAAGAAGGATTTGCACAAGCCTACATGCACAGAAGATCTGTTGTTAGTTCTCCAAGATATTTGAAACAAGCTCTCCAAAACTGTGTGTAAGGTACCTACAGTAGAAGAATTGATGCGTAGATGTTGTTTTTGAAGGCAAAGGGCGATCACACCAAATTTCAATTTGATTTAGATTTCTATTGTTCCTAAACTTTATTTTTGTCGTAATCTATTGATAATTCTATATTTGAAAGTATTGCTTTGCAGAGATTTTCTACACTTGCCTAAAACGTTTGCACAGTACTGTACATGTACACAATATAAATATATCTCTGTAAATGCGCACACACGTACAGATAGGAACATGATACAAAAACAGTAATGTACTGTTCTCCTTCCTTAATATAATGGATAAGCCATTCTACAGTTTAACAGGTTGTCTTGCTGAGAGCAACAGGGTGACAGATTTCTTGCATTTCATTGTCAGCTATGCAGCGCCCCCTACATGCCAGGAGGTTGCAGCGCCTTGTGCGCACCTAAGGCCCGGCCCTAATAAGTACTAACATAACAGAACAGAAAAATTGTACAGATTGTGAGATTTCTTTTTCACCTTGTTTGATGCTACATAAATGACCTTCCATTTGTCAATACTTTGACCTTTATATAGAGCTGTTAATCTGAGCTAGCTCATGAAATATGGATACAAATCTTATACACCAGACTAGTAAATGAAAGGTCATGTTAATCTTTATTTCATGCAGCTTTCCTTTCTCCATAAATCACCTTACCGCCATAGTCCTTAAATTTAAGCCTAGTGGGACACCCTGTCTAGAGAGATTTCCAAGCGCAATCGTCATCACCACAGACAGCCTCAATATTGCCTATTTTAAGTGATGTATAAAAACCTAAAGAAGTTAACAGGACTATAAGTTGGTGTGTAAGCACATGATCACACTGGCCACTAAAGAGAAAAACCTAAGATAAAAGCAAAGTGAGCAAATACCCTGCTGTAAAGAAATAGCAATAGTGTGTCAAAATAACATTGGGTACTTGGTTAACATCATTTTGATTAAAAAAAAAATGTAAAAGACGACCCACCACATCATGGTGACCTTATTCGGGATGGTCTGAACCTATTAGTAAAACCTTACCATATGTCTAATGACAAATAATGTGAATAAGGGACCTTTTCTTTGATCTGGCCATTACGTTATATACATATGCCTTCAGTGTGAATGTACAATTTTCATAGACATGAAAATACAGAAAAATCTTTAAATGAGAAGGTGTGTCCAAACTTTTGGTCTGTACTATACCACCACATGTCTGAGTATCCATTAGACGGCGTCTCGATCCTGCTCGGCCCATATTCACATTTAAGCCACTTGACATTTAGTAAGGCTTTTATGTTTTTTTGAAAAGTATGTTAACCGAGTACATTATGCTAATTTCATGCACTATTACTATTTATTTTATTTTTTTCCTGCAAGGTATTTCTTCACTTAGTTTTTATCTTAGGTTTTATTATGTGATGTATCCAACAAACAGGAGAGACTAGGTGAAGTAGTTCACTGTTGTGGTGAAGCAGCAGACATCACAAAAGAATGTATTTACCTATAAAAGACTGAGCAAAACATTATATTTGTAGAAAATCACATTGTATAGTTATTCTCAAGTTCATCATTGGTCAAAATTGTAAAGAGCTTGTAAAACCAAGCAATTTTGCAATTTACTTGTTGCTAAAAATTCTTTGCATTCTCAAGAATGGACAGATTTTTAATTTGATAGTTTATTGCTCATTGCCTAGGAAACCAGCATGGTGCTTACAAGCTCAGGAAACCAGTATGATGCTTACAAGCTGTGCTACAGTGCTTGTAAGCGCTGCTCTGAAGCTGGTTTGATCACTTCCTCACTATTAGCTCATGGTGAAGCCATCTACAATACGTCTGCACTCCTCTGATAATGCAGTCAAAGCTGCCTCTATTTGCTGAATTAAAATATACACTACTGGTCAATCAAGCAGAAGCGCACTGCCCTTAGCAAGCATAAAGCCTGGGGAGCGATGTGCTCCTGCCAAAGATGAGACAACAGCTTTAAATGCAAAAATATTGTAAAGATTTAAATACATAACTTTCATCTCCTGAAGAGTCTTTTCGCCTATATTATGTACTAGCTGAAGAGCCCGGCGTTGCTTGGGCATAGTAAATATCTGTGGTTAGTTATAGCACCTCACTTCTCTTATTTTCCCATCACGCCTCTTATTTTCCCCATCACATCTTTCATTTTCCCCCTCACATCTCTCATTTTCTCCCTCACACCTCTCATTTTCCCCCTCACTCCTCTTATTTTCCCCCTCACTCCTCTCATTCCCCCTTAACACTTGTCATTTCGACCTCACATCTGTCATTTTCCGATCACTCCACTATTTTCCCTCACTCCTCTCATTTTGCACTCACACCTTTTCATTTTCACCTCACACCTCTCATTTTCACCTCAGTATATACATGTTTGTCATCTCCCTTATATATAGTATACACCTGTATGTCATCTCCTGTATATAGTATATACCTGTATGTCATCTCCCCTGTATATAGTATATACCTGCTGTGTGTCATCTCCCCTGTATATAGTATATACCTGTATGTCATCTCCTCCTATATATAGTATATACCTGTATGTAATATCCTGTATATAGTATATACCTGTGTGTCATCTCACCTATATATAGTATATATCTGTGTGTCATCTCCTCCTGTATATAGTATATACCTGTATGTCATCTCCTCCTATACATAGCATATACCAGTATGTCATCTCCTCCTGTATATACTATATACCTGTAGGTAATCTGCTCCTGTATATAGTATATACCTGTGTGTCATCTCCTCCTGTATATAGTATATACCTGTATGTCATCTCCTCCTGTATGTAGTATGTACCTGTATGTCATCTCCTCCTCTATATAGTATATACCTGTGTGTCATCTCTCCTGTATATAGTATATATCTGTGTGTCATCTCCTCCTGTATATAGTATATACCTGTGTGTCATCTCCCCTGTAAATAGTATATACCTGTGTGTCATCTCTTCCTGTATATAGTATATATCTGTATGTCATCTCCTCCTGTATTAGACCTCGTTCACACGTTATTTGGTCAGTATTTTTACCTCAGTATTTGTAAGCTAAATTGGCAGCCTGATAAATCCCCAGCCAACAGTAAGCCCTCCCCCCTGGCAGTATATATTAGCTCACACATACACATAATAGACTGGTCATGTGACTGACAGCTGCCGGATTCCTATATGGTACATTTGTTGCTCTTGTAGTTTGTCTTCTTATTAATCAGATTTTTATTTTTGAAGGATTATACCAGACTTGTGTGTGTTTTAGGTCGAGTTTCGTGTGTCAAGTTGTGTGTGTTGAGTTGCTCATGGCGACATGCATGTAGCGACTTTTGTGAGATGAGTTTTGTGTGGTGACATGCGTGTAGCAACTTTTTGTGTGTCGAGTTGCATGTGACAGGTTAGTGTAGCAAGTTGTGTGCAGCAAGTTTTGCGCATGGCGAGTTTTGCGCGTGGCGAGTTTTATGTGTGGTGCCTTTTGAGTATGTGCAAGTTTTGTGTGAGGCAACTTTTGCATGTGTTGCAACTTTTGTGCATGTGGCAATTTTTCCGCGTGTGCAAGTTTTGCGTGTGGCGAGTTTTCCATGAGGTGAGTTTTGCATGTGGAGAGTTTTGCGCATGGCGAGCTTTGAGCGGCGACTTTTGTGTTTCGACTTTTATGTGGCGAGGTTGGTGTATGTGGTGAAATGTGCGCTGAGGGTGGTATATGTGTTCGAGCACGTGGTAGTGTGTGGCGCATTTTGTGTGTGTGTTCATATCCCCGTGGTGGTGTGGGGATTATCCCATGTCGGGGCCCCACCTTAGCAACTGTACAGTATATACTCTTTGGCGCCATCGCTCTCATTCTTTAAGTCCCCCTTGTTCACATCTGGCAGCTGTTAATTTGCCTCCAACACTTTTCCTTTCACTTTTTCCCCATTATGTAGATAGGGGCAAAATTGTTTGGTGAATTGGAAAGCGCGGGGTTAAAATTTCACCTCACAACATAGCCTATGACGCTCTCGGGGTCCAGACGTGTGACTGTGCCAAATTTTGTGGCTGTAGCTGCGACGGTTCAGATGCCAATCCCCGACATACACACATACACACATACACACATTCAGCTTTATATATTAGACTAGATTGTGGCCCGATTCTAACGCATCGGGTATTCTAGAATATGCATGTCCCCTGTTATGGTTCTCAATGGCAAGAGAACATAGCCCAGCAAACATACGAACTAGCTCTTGGAAGGATGGAAACTAAACTGACCATGAACTAAACCTGCCGCACAACTAACAGTAGCCGGGTAGCGTAGCCTGCGTTTTATCCCTAGACGCCCAGCGCCGGCCGGAGGACTAACTAATCCTGGCAGAGGAAAATATAGTCCTGGCTCACCTCTAGAGAAATTTCCCCGAAAGGCAGACAGAGGCCCCCACAAATATTGGCGGTGATTTTAGATGAAATGACAAACGTAGTATGAAAATAGGTTTAGCAAAATTGAGGTCCGCTTACTAGATAGCAGGAAGACAGAAAGGGCACTTTCATGGTCAGCTGAAAACCCTATCAAAATACCATCCTGAAATTACTTTAAGACTAGTATTAACTCATAACATCAGAGTGGCAATTTCAGATCACAAGAGCTTTCCAGACACAGAAACGAAACTACAGCTGTGAACTGGAACAAAATGCAAAAACAAACAAGGACTAAGTCCAACTTAGCTGGGAGTTGTCTAGCAGCAGGAACATGCACAGAAAGGCTTCTGATTACAATGTTGACCGGCATGGAAGTGACAGAGGAGCAAGGCTAAATAGCGACTCCCACATCCTGATGGAAACAGGTGAACAGAGAGGATGATGCACACCAGTTCAATTCCACCAGTGGCCACCGGGGGAGCCCAAAATCCAATTTCACAACAGTACCCCCCCCTCAAGGAGGGGGCACCGAACCCTCACCAGAACCACCAGGGCGATCAGGATGAGCCCTATGAAAGGCACGGACCAAATCGGAGGCATGAACATCAGAGGCAGTCACCCAAGAATTATCCTCCTGACCGTATCCCTTCCATTTGACCAGATACTGGAGTTTCCGTCTGGAAACACGGGAGTCCAAGATTTTTTCCACAACGTACTCCAACTCGCCCTCAACCAACACCGGAGCAGGAGGCTCAACGGAAGGCACAACCGGTACCTCATACCTGCGCAATAATGACCGATGAAAAACATTATGAATAGAAAAAGATGCAGGGAGGTCCAAACGGAAGGACACAGGGTTAAGAATCTCCAATATCTTGTACGGGCCGATGAACCGAGGCTTAAACTTGGGAGAAGAAACCCTCATAGGGACAAAACGAGAAGACAACCACACCAAGTCCCCAACACAAAGCCGAGGACCAACCCGACGCCGGCGGTTGGCAAAAAGCTGAGTCTTCTCCTGGGACAACTTCAAATTGTCCACTACCTGCCCCCAAATCTGATGCAACCTCTCCACCACAGCATCCACTCCAGGACAATCCGAAGATTCCACCTGACCAGAAGAAAATCGAGGATGAAACCCCGAATTACAGAAAAAGGGAGACACCAAGGTGGCAGAACTGGCCCGATTATTGAGGGCAAACTCCGCTAAAGGCAAAAAAGCAACCCAATCATCCTGATCTGCAGACACAAAACACCTCAAATATGTCTCCAAGGTCTGATTCGTCCGCTCGGTCTGGCCATTAGTCTGAGGATGGAAAGCAGACGAGAAAGACAAATCTATGCCCATCCTAGCACAGAATGCTCGCCAAAATCTAGACACGAATTGGGTACCTCTGTCAGAAACGATATTCTCCGGAATACCATGCAAACGGACCACATTTTGAAAAAACAGAGGAACCAACTCGGAAGAAGAAGGCAACTTAGGCAGGGGAACCAAATGGACCATCTTAGAGAAACGATCACACACCACCCAGATGACAGACATCTTCTGAGAAACAGGAAGATCCGAAATAAAATCCATCGAGATGTGCGTCCAGGGCCTCTTCGGGATAGGCAAGGGCAACAACAATCCACTAGCCCGAGAACAACAAGGCTTGGCCCGAGCACAAACGTCACAAGACTGCACGAAGCCTCGCACATCTCGAGACAGGGAAGGCCACCAGAAGGACCTTGCCACCAAATCCCTGGTACCAAAGATTCCAGGATGACCTGCCAACGCAGAAGAATGAACCTCAGAAATGACTTTACTGGTCCAATCATCAGGAACAAACAGTCTACCAGGTGGGCAACGATCAGGTCTATCCGCCTGAAACTCCTGCAAGGCCCGCCGCAGGTCTGGAGAAACGGCAGACAATATCACTCCATCCTTAAGGATACCTGTAGGTTCAGAATTACCAGGGGAGTCAGGCTCAAAACTCCTAGAAAGGGCATCCGCCTTAACATTCTTAGAACCCGGCAGGTAGGACACCACAAAATTAAACCGAGAGAAAAACAACGACCAGCGCGCCTGTCTAGGATTCAGGCGTCTGGCGGACTCAAGATAAATTAGATTTTTGTGGTCAGTCAATACCACCACCTGATGTCTAGCCCCCTCAAGCCAATGACGCCACTCCTCAAAAGCCCACTTCATGGCCAAAAGCTCCCGATTCCCAACATCATAATTCCGCTCGGCGGGCGAAAATTTACGCGAGAAAAAAGCACAAGGTCTCATCACGGAGCAATCGGAACTTCTCTGCGACAAAACCGCCCCAGCTCCGATTTCAGAAGCGTCGACCTCAACCTGAAAAGGAAGAGCAACATCAGGCTGACGCAACACAGGGGCGGAAGAAAAGCGGCGCTTAAGCTCCCGAAAGGCCTCCACAGCAGCAGGGGACCAATCAGCAACATCAGCACCCTTCTTAGTCAAATCAGTCAATGGTTTAACAACATCAGAAAAACCAGCAATAAATCGACGATAAAAGTTAGCAAAGCCCAAAAATTTCTGAAGACTCTTAAGAGAAGAGGGTTGCGTCCAATCACAAATAGCCTGAACCTTGACAGGATCCATCTCGATGGAAGAGGGGGAAAAAATATATCCCAAAAAGGAAATCTTTTGAACCCCAAAAACGCACTTAGAACCCTTCACACACAAGGAATTAGACCGCAAAACCTGAAAAACCCTCCTGACCTGCTGGACATGAGAGTCCCAGTCATCCGAAAAAATCAAAATATCATCCAGATACACAATCATAAATTTATCCAAATAATCACGGAAAATGTCATGCATAAAGGACTGAAAGACTGAAGGGGCATTTGAAAGACCAAAAGGCATCACCAAATACTCAAAGTGGCCCTCGGGCGTATTAAATGCGGTTTTCCACTCATCCCCCTGCTTAATTCGCACCAAATTATACGCCCCAAGAAGATCTATCTTAGAGAACCACTTGGCCCCCTTTATGCGAGCAAACAAATCAGTCAGCAGTGGCAACGGATATTGATATTTAACCGTGATTTTATTCAAAAGCCGATAATCAATGCACGGCCTCAAAGAGCCATCTTTCTTAGCCACAAAGAAAAAACCGGCTCCTAAGGGAGATGACGAAGGATGAATATGTCCCTTTTCCAAGGACTCCTTTATATATTCTCGCATAGCAGCATGTTCAGGCACAGACAGATTAAATAAACGACCCTTAGGGTATTTACTACCCGGAATCAAATCTATGGCACAATCGCACTCCCGGTGCGGAGGTAATGAACCAAGCTTAGGTTCTTCAAAAACGTCACGATATTCAGTCAAGAATTCAGGAATCTCAGAGGGAATAGATGATAAAATGGAAACCACAGGTACGTCCCCATGCGTCCCCTTACATCCCCAGCTTAACACAGACATAGCTTTCCAGTCAAGGACTGGGTTATGAGATTGCAGCCATGGCAATCCAAGCACCAACACATCATGAAGGTTATACAGCACAAGAAAGCGAATAATCTCCTGGTGATCCGGATTAATCCGCATAGTTACTTGTGTCCAGTATTGTGGTTTATTGCTAGCCAATGGGGTGGAGTCAATCCCCTTCAGGGGTATAGGAGTTTCAAGAGGCTCCAAATCATACCCACAGCGTTTGGCAAAGGACCAATCCATAAGACTCAAAGCGGCGCCAGAGTCGACATAGGCATCCGCGGTAATAGATGATAAAGAACAAATCAGGGTCACAGATAGAATAAACTTAGACTGTAAAGTGCCAATAGAAACAGACTTATCAAGCTTCTTAGTACGCTTAGAGCATGCTGATATAACATGAGTTGAATCACCGCAATAGAAGCACAACCCATTTTTTCGTCTAAAATTCTGCCGTTCACTTCTGGACAGAATTCTATCACATTGCATATTCTCTGGCGTCTTCTCAGTAGACACCGCCAAATGGTGCACAGGTTTGCGCTCCCGCAGACGCCTATCGATCTGGATAGCCATTGTCATGGACTCATTCAGACCCGCAGGCACAGGGAACCCCACAATAACATCCTTAATGGCATCAGAGAGACCCTCTCTGAAATTCGCCGCCAGGGCGCACTCATTCCACTGAGTAAGCACAGCCCATTTACGGAATTTCTGGCAGTATATTTCAGCTTCGTCTTGCCCCTGAGATAGGGACATCAAGGCCTTTTCCGCCTGAAGTTCTAACTGAGGTTCCTCATAAAGCAACCCCAAGGCCAGAAAAAACGCATCCACATTGAGCAACGCAGGATCCCCTGGAGCCAATGCAAAAGCCCAATCCTGAGGGTCGCCCCGGAGCAAAGAAATCACAATCCTGACCTGCTGAGCAGGATCTCCAGCAGAGCGAGATTTCAGGGACAAAAACAACTTGCAATTATTTTTGAAATTTTGAAAGCAAGATCTATTCCCCGAGAAAAATTCAGGCAAAGGAATTCTAGGTTCAGATATAGGAACATGAACAACAAAATCTTGTAAGTTTTGAACTTTCGTGGTGAGATTATTCAAACCTGCAGCTAAACTCTGAATATCCATTTTAAACAGGTGAACACAGAGCCATTCCAGGATTAGAAGGAGAGAGAGAGAGAAAGGCTGCAATATAGGCAGACTTGCAAGAGATTCAATTACAAGCACACTCAGAACTGAGAAAAAAAAAAAAAAAATCTTCAGCAGACTTCTCTTTACTCTCCTTTCTCTGTCAATTAATTTAACCCTTTTTGGCCGGTCAAACTGTTATGGTTCTCAATGGCAAGAGAACATAGCCCAGCAAACATACGAACTAGCTCTTGGAAGGATGGAAACTAAACTGACCATGAACTAAACCTGCCGCACAACTAACAGTAGCCGGGTAGCGTAGCCTGCGTTTTATCCCTAGACGCCCAGCGCCGGCCGGAGGACTAACTAATCCTGGCAGAGGAAAATATAGTCCTGGCTCACCTCTAGAGAAATTTCCCCGAAAGGCAGACAGAGGCCCCCACAAATATTGGCGGTGATTTTAGATGAAATGACAAACGTAGTATGAAAATAGGTTTAGCAAAATTGAGGTCCGCTTACTAGATAGCAGGAAGACAGAAAGGGCACTTTCATGGTCAGCTGAAAACCCTATCAAAATACCATCCTGAAATTACTTTAAGACTCTAGTATTATTAACTCATAACATCAGAGTGGCAATTTCAGATCACAAGAGCTTTCCAGACACAGAAACGAAACTACAGCTGTGAACTGGAACAAAATGCAAAAACAAACAAGGACTAAGTCCAACTTAGCTGGGAGTTGTCTAGCAGCAGGAACATGCACAGAAAGGCTTCTGATTACAATGTTGACCGGCATGGAAGTGACAGAGGAGCAAGGCTAAATAGCGACTCCCACATCCTGATGGAAACAGGTGAACAGAGAGGATGATGCACACCAGTTCAATTCCACCAGTGGCCACCGGGGGAGCCCAAAATCCAATTTCACAACAGTCCCCGTAGTATATGGACAATGATGATTCCAGAATTCGCGGCAGACTGTGCCCGTTGCTGATTGGTCGAGGCAACCTTTATGACATCATCGTTGCCATGGCAACCATTATGACATCTACGTCGATACTGTGCCCGTTGCTGATTGGTCGAGGCGAATTCGCGGCAGACTGTGCCCGTCGCTGATTGGTCGAGGCAACCTTTATGACATCATCGTCTCCATGCTGTGCCCGTCGTATATGCATATGCGTGTCCCCGTAGTATATGGACAATGATGATTCCGACTGTGCCCGTCGCTGATTGGTCGAGGCAACCTTTTTGACATCATCGTCGCCATGGCAACCATTATGACATCTACGCCGATACTGTGCCCATCGCTGATTGGTCGAGGCCTGGCAGCCTCGACCAATCAGAGACGTGGGATTTCCATTATGACATCATCGTCTCCATGCTGTGCCCGTCGTATATGCATATGCGTGTCCCCGTAGTATATGGACAATGATGATTCCGACTGTGCCCGTCGCTGATTGGTCGAGGCAACCTTTTTGACATCATCGTCGCCATGGCAACCATTATGACATCTACGCCGATACTGTGCCCATCGCTGATTGGTCGAGGCCTGGCGGCCTCGACCAATCAGAGACACGGGATTTCTACGACCAATCAGCGAATGAATAAACGGGACAGACAGACAGAAAAACCCTTAGACAATTATATATATAGATATGCAGAACGTACACCAGGAAAGCTCACAATGTATGTGTTAAAAGTATTGACAGGCTTCCATTTCTAGACGGAGGCCCTTTGTTTGACCTTAGTCTGGGCAGTATACTGCAGTCCCATGTAGAAATGTACAAGAAGTGTATGTCCCCGATCCATCGATACTGGTCTTGGTGACAGTGTGTGCTGGAGTCAGAGGCGCCCCATTGAAGAGGTGCACGCATCTTAATAAATTAGCTGAGTCTGAAAAGTGGCATGTACTTTGCCAAAAATCTTAGTCAAGTCAGTGACTAGTGTAAGATTTCTGGAATACGGCTCAGCACAGCCCGTCATGAGTTAGACAAGCTGTAGGGTCTCGCCCGCATTACGCCCCCTTCCTGCCCCAGCACTGCCCATATCGGTGCAGCTGAGTGAAACTAGTGTGCAAATGCCAAAAGTTGCAAAATATTTGCACAACTCTGTGTTGCGCAAAAATCTTGAAACTTTCAAAGCAATTTATGCCAAAATTCTGATGTAATCACTTTGATGAATCGGTGCCTATGCACCCTTCAAAGGACTCTCAGGATCTGTAGCTTTTTTTAAGATCAGTATCTGCACATTTTAAAAATTCTATTGTATCTCCATGTCCCGAGACTCATAGTTTTCATTGTTTGATCGAGCTGTATGAGGGTTTATTTTTTTGCAGAGTGAGACGACATTTTATCAATATCATTTTGGGTTAGATATAACATTTTCATTGCTTCTTAATATATTTTGTTTTGCAGTGTTGTGGCAAAAAAAATAGAAATCGCATTTCTTATTCTTTTGCATGTTTGTCACACTTAAATGTTTCAGATCACAAAACGCATTTAAACATTAGACAAAGATAACACAAGTTAACACAAAATGCAGTTTTTCACACAGTCCCCTGTAGGTTTGGATTTCCTTTTTCCTTTAATAAGAAAGACCTTCATTTAACAAACTGCATTTTTGTTTACTTGGGTTATCTTTGTCTAATATTTAAATTTGATTATCTGAAACATCTAAGTGTGACAAACATGCAAAAGAATAAGAAATAATGAAGGGGCAGAGACTTTTTCACACAACTGTACTGGACCTGTGCCCATATCTTCAGGCAGGACTCTCCACTGAGGTGCTGCATAGTTTTTAGCGATACACAGAAGAAAAAGAGTCATGCTAAATATTAGAAATATAATAACACCTTTTATTGGTTAAATAGATCACACAAAGAATATTAAATATTAAAAACTAGGGCTTAGAAGAGCACAAAAATAGCCCACAATTGAACAGAGCAATAAATACAAAAGTACAAAAATATGGCAGGTGAGTGGGAATGTTTTGGGGAATATGTGTACAAATAGTTTTTAGCGAGTGTTTTATAATGAAATCCAAGATGTAAGACTAAATGAATCCACGCAAAATGGCTAAAGAAAATGATACATTATACTAAAATGATAATGGTAAATTTTATGTATTACACTCAGCTGCCATATCTGGCTATCCCCCTACTCTAAAGCAGAGGCCCTAAATGAGGCAAAAAACTAAGATGAACACATAGACCTTTCTAGAATCAAAGCCAATGTGATGTGTGTGTGATGCGCACGTCCTAAAGTAACAAGCTAGGAATGTGTCCTTCTACCTAGCGTTTCCTTCCCAAATGCCAAGTCAAAGCTGGATGTAAGAATATTAAAGGCAAAGCTGCCTAGATGAAAATTGTAACAGATCTCCATTCAATCTGTTCTAGAGTAGGAGGAGATGAGCAGATTGTAGACGTTTTTGTAGGAAAAGTTTCAGTAAAACTTGTATTTTATTCATTGAAATCCCTGGTGTCCTACTCAGTGATTAATAATCTTCCCATGCAGAGGTAGCGGTCAGCCACAGAGTAGGACCACCCAATGGACTCCTATACATACAAACACCAGGGATTTCAAAGGACAAATTACAAGTTATGCTGAATCTTTCCCAACAAACCAATATCATTCTTCTCCGCTTTTCCATCTCTACACTTTGCTGTCCACAGATCAGATTGCGGGTACAATGTGACAGGCTCCCTTTAAAGTGGTAGCATCAAAGCAATGCTTTTCTGATCCTGGCACCTGTCCTGTCGGTGGCCTGCTGGACCTCTCCAGTGTTTGCTGAGCGATCTGGAAGTCACAACTTAATGTAAGTCTATGAGAGCCAGAACTAGGCCAGAACGAGGCTCATAGACTGACACTGAGATCTTGTGACCGTTACCTCAGACATTTGGTCAGTCAGAAGTTGCGTTCACAAGATGATGGATCGGAGCCACCCCGGGAAGAGCTGAAAACGTCAGCTAGTAAGTATAGGAAAAGGGACAGGGAACTTATAGTGGCACCACTCCAGTTCCGAAATATAGAAAAACCCCTTAGATTGGAGCTTTAATACACAGATGTTACCTCAGGAGACAAAGGATGCATTGAGCAGCAGCCATAATGATCGCACAAACCTGTAGCACAGTTGGGGAGGCACAGGGTTCACCTTTGTAGAAGTTGTCCATCTGTGGTCCCCGTGGTGGAGGTGTGTACTTGTAGCAGACCAGGTGACTATCGCATAGTCCTAGTAGTGAAAGGGTTCTTGTTACTTATCACAATGGTTTTATTATTTTATCTCCAGGTGACCTGGGGCAGTGTAGTGGAGGATTATTGGGTACATCTTCTGGGGTCTTGGATTAGACATTTGCCACTGTAGTGTTTTTTTTTAAGTGGATGCTGCAGAGGGGAAACATTTATGTCCTTCCTTTATATTTCCCAATCCTTTCACATCCACTCCTGGCTTTGACCACTCTTATGGCCACTCATGGCCCTATTTTCCACGAGTGTTTGTTAGCCAGATATTGTCAAGTCCTTATGTAACCATGTTGTAATAATCTAGTGCACCTCAGGCAACTTCCACAAAGCAGGATCTGTCTGTAAGCCAAAATGGCAAGTGAAACGTTCATGTAGAAAATGATAGTGGAAATGTTGTCATCTTTTTGGTGATGTTCCTGTTTATGGCTTGTGAATAATGATCCAGAATAGTGCAGAGTTCATGTGGCCACAGTGAGTAAATAATGAATCCAGCCACTAGATGGCGCTATTACCTAGCATTACTACAGATGCAGCTATTACATAATAAAGATCTATACGGAATATGCATCAGACTTTGTGTCTGGCCTCCGTGACTGGCAGGTACCACTCGTCTATCCACTTCTATGTCACTTGCTTTCTCTATAATCTAATACACCCACAGATGGGGCTCCTGATCAGTAATGCGTTTTTAGTCATACATCTTGTATTTTACCAAATACATTTTATTGTTGCTCTAATAAAGGGTGAATAAAAACTTAATTGCACAGGAGATATTTTATTACTGGCTGATCATTGTCCTGGCTGTATTAAGAATAATAAAGTCCGCTCTACCTCCCCCAGTCAAGTGCTGCGTCTTTTGTGCACAGGCTGCAGTGGTGACATCATCACATCAACAGGTTTGCAGCCAATCACTGGGCACAGCGGCTCGTGCCGTCCACCATTGAGCGCTGTTGGTATGATGTCACTGCTGCTGCTGCTATGCAATTGCTGGCGCTAGTAGTGCAGGAACCTCGGAGGTCAAAAAGCAGATGATTTATTATTTTTCCATCATATATTGTTAAGACAGAGTTAGTAAATAAAGTTGAAAGGAGAAATCATCCTTAATACTCTATTGGGACCCCTACTGGTCCGATATGGGTACTACTACTTCTGTAATCATCAGCTACATCAATCTTACTAATAGGTTGCTACAATGTATCATTCTGCAGCAACAGATCATTACCTAAACTTGGTACAATTGTATGGACTTCTCAGCTGACAGCACGACTAGGTATGTACTGGTTTGCACAGGCCATTTAAAGGGGATCTCCAGGTTTGGCACGAATATGTACAGTCTGTGTGACTGCAGACTTGTGAATCCTCACATCGCAACCAGCACGCACTGTCAGGATTCTCTTGTGCCGGCAGCAAGACCGAGCGGTCTTAAGCTTCAAGCCTCCAGTCATTCTATGTACTTGCACACTGTGAAGATTCTCCGATGCCAGCAGAGGGCAGTCATGTGACTGCAAATATGAGATATACATATCACAAGCTGTGAGAGTTTGATCTGACTGTCCTCTCACTGTGATGTGATTCTCTCCCATGAGAGAATTGAAGCACAGACGTGGAGAAGATGGAGAGCTTAATTTCTCCATCTTCCCCATTGTCAATATGTGCGTACATCGAGCTACACTCAAATGAGCATGCTGCATTTTTTTCCACAGACTGATTCAGCATGAGAACAAAATGGTAGCTCTGCACTGCCCCATAGTACAATATTGGTCCAAGTTCTATGCGATAAACCCTTGGATAGCACTCGGCGAGTTATACCCTTGTGTGAGCGAGTCCTTCAAGGGAATCTGTCCACAGGTTTTTGCTATGTAATCTGAAGACAGCAGGAGATAGAGGCTGAGCCACAGAGGTGAAAGATGCATCATTTATTATCCTGCGTGGTGTTGTTTACTTATAATGAAGGGACTAGCATTGCTAGACTGCTTCAGTCTGAACAGGCCCCTCCCCCTGTGATTAGCAGCACACTGTCTATAGAGACAATGTCCATACAGAGCCTGGTGTGGCCGGCGTTAGCTTTCTCAGCTCTGCTGCATTGCTAAATGTAAAAGCTCTGATTGTGTCAGTAATCTAAGTGATTATTGGATTCAGCTTCTCTTTTCTTACATTATGTTGCAATCAGATGAGTTAGCAGAAACCTGCTGACAGATTCCTTTTAAAGAGAATGTCCGAAACCAAACAGTAAACCCAATACTCAATGTCTAACCGTTTCAATTTAAAAACTAACTAATTTAGTAATGTACGTTGATTAAAAATTGCCTAATGTTCCTTCTGTGCATTAACTTTCTTTGTCCAGTTTTTTTTTTCATTTCTGATGACTCTCCCAGCATGCACTGGAAATCCTCTGGCAGAACATCATGAGGGGGCTGGGGCTACTGTCATTTCCCCTGTCTCCTATTTCCTCCCTGTAACAAGATGTCAGCAGGCCCTTCAGTCACTCCTCACATCTGCTATCGCCACCCTGACATTGGTTAGAGGAGCTGGGCTTGTCAGTTTTCTAATAAGCATTCACTGGTGGTCAATTCTGATGCATACTTAGTATGCTTTCTGGTTATCGCGTTCTCTCCTTTATGATGCACGTTGGCAGTGCGCTTCCTCACCAGCTCGCCATTTCTCTTTAGTGCTGGCAAGAAAGCACACTGGCAGTGCACATTGAAAGAGAAAGAATGTGGTAGAACAGAGACAAGCCTAGACCCTGAACCTGATGTCTCTGATGACTTTATATTTCAAGGTAATGGCCACATCCGTGGGGAATGACTGCAGTGCCAGCTCCTGATGATGTCCCACTTCAGGGCGGGAGAAGCTGGCTTAAGTGACAGAGGAAACAGTAGGGAAGTTTTATTTGATGTCTATTACAAAGATAGTGAGTTTTTAAAATTAAATAGTTAGATCCTGAGTATTTAAGTACACCACATTTGGTTATTGGAACAATGGTAGCTCTTACCACACTAAACCTATGGTATACACGCAGAATATGCCAGAACTGTAGAGAAGACATGGACTGCACATCCAAATGTCATTAATCTAAAGCCGCTAGGTGGCGTGCACGTGGGGTGTTGTGACCTGGAGCCATGAGGCATAGGTGCTGTGGGCACCAGGTCGCTCCCCTGCTTGTGCGCTGTCGCTTTGGTGCTTGGTGCTGCACCTTTTTTGCTAAGGACCCCCTGAGAGGTCCACCGTGATGTTGTAGTGCGCTTCATGTAGTCTGATCAGAATATTATGCTAAGAACCTCTTGTTCAGTTTTGTAAACTTTTGTCCATTTTTGCCTAGCGACTTTAGATCAATGTATGGTTTTTGGATGTGCTGTCCATGTTTTCTCTACTGTTCTGGCATAGATATAAATATGTATGCAGACAACCTTCCACACCCCATAAGTGCAGGCATTTAAAAATGAGTATGATTTGGTAGATTCCAAACCCTCAACGAATTCAGACCCTATCATCAGACCCCATTACAATTCAGACTCATTAGATCAGACGTTCTACGTGTGCAGTACAGCGTCTTCTTTGTACAATGTTCTTAGCGCCTGATTACTCACTTCACTGGTTCTCCGCCTTCCATGTCACCACTACCTGTTCCCTGCAACTTGCTACTCAGCACTAGTGATGAGTGAGTATACTCATTGCTCGGGTGATCTCCGAGTATTTGTAAGTGCTCGGAATTTAATTTTTGTTGACGCAGCTGCATGATTTACGGCTGCTAGCCAGCCTAAGTACATGTGGGGGTTTCCTGGTTGCTAGGGAATCCCCACATGTAATCAAGCTGTCTATCAGCTGTAAATTATGCAGCTGAGGCAATGAAAACTAAATCTCCGAGCACTTACAAATACTCGGAGATCACCCGAGCGTGCTCAGGAAAACCCGAGCAATGAGTATACTCGCTCATCACTACTCACCACCTATAAAATGTTACATAATATAATATGGATGAAACATCGCTGTAATGGGCAGGGATTGGTATCAGCACATTATTAGGCAAGATGGTAGCCAGCTAGTGGCACAGCAGTGATCGCCTTCTTGGGTGGAAAAATTTCATGATTCTTCAGTTTGCCCACAGGCGTTGGCTGCACCATTGGCATTTACCATTTAATTTATTCTGAGAAATTTTCATACCATGAATGATTGTAGACTTTTATTGTAATGTCCAAGCATCGAACAATGAGGACAAGCTTGGGGCAACAAGGGAGGAGAGACATTACCAGGCAGAAATCCAAAGAAGGAGTTGGCTATTTTATGAACCAGAGAAGATATGGATTTGAGGCCCAAGTCATATCATTCTCTTAGCACACAAATAGCTCCACACACACTATATATCTGACTAGGGATTTTCTTTTTTCTGTGCAGCTTTTTGTGGGATTTACCACATAGGAGCGAAATGGAATAAGTTGCCATAAAACTTTTAGAATCACTTTCCTAGTTTTCTAAAGAACTACAGTATAGACAATAGTCCTGTGTTTTGTTCTTTTATTAAAGCATGAATTCATTAAAACTTATGAAGTTGTGGGCACAAAGTATAGCTTATACCTTTATCCACAATTTGCTTCTTTTCCAGACTGCTTTTCAGTTCTTCTCCATTAGAACACATCTTTGAGGAATAACGATAAGATGGTTGCAATAAAAGCGGCCAAACCACAGTGATTAAAAAGCTAAGAATAAAATATTTATAAATGCAAATATCTATCTATACATTATTAATCTATATATTTACTGTCTAATACGTGAGGGAAGATGCAATGACTTACTCATCTATGGGTTAATTTATATGCACTTTTTTAATGTTTTTTTTTGGCAGAGATTTTCACAACATTCAGATTCATTCAGATGTCCGTTTTTCACTTACGGTTTGTGTTCTATCTGTGGTTTTCCCACATTGAACACTTACTCATTATTGTCTGTGGGGCTGTTCACTTTCTTTTTGCAATCTTTGTCTTCCAAAAAATCACAAGTACATGTCAATTTTTGATTGGATTCATGGATTAAAATTACCCATAGAAGTGTATGGGTCCGCAAAAATTATGGACATTAATGCCATCTATGTGCCACTATTAACAATGTAACAGATAGGAGAAGTTTGCAAGTTATTTATCCATGCAAGAAAGTCCCTGATGGAACATTGATGGTAAAACCGGATACTGATTATACACTGATGAAACTCACATTACAAACACAGATAACGTGCACCGTTTTTTATGATGTCCAAATGAAACCGTAAAAAGCAAAATTGCGGCATTTTTTGCCATGACTTGATGAACACCAAGTAAAAAAAAATTGCATAACATTATTGATAGACCCTAATGGCTTATTTAAAGGGGCTAGTAATCAGGGAACAAGCATTCATTGGAACTATCAGCCTGTCTAAACAGGCCGGCAAACGCCAATGACACCAATGAATGAGCAAGATGTTTTCTTAAAAAATCATCGTTCTTAGTTGTCCCATCGGCCTGTGTAAACGAGATGTGCTGCCGATAACATAATGTCCTATATAGAACAATCGTATTAATAATCATGTCATGCACGTAGAACGTTCATTGGTCTGTCTAAATAGGCTACTAAATAATCTCCGATCGGCTTGTGTATAGTCAATTGGTGGTTGTTTAAATGGGTTATCCGAGGCTTTGTTTTTTTTTTTGTCGATTATCATAAGAACTTACCGGAAGGTAGTTGCTAACTCCCTGTCTCTTCTATGCTGTGATGATCTCTCCTTGCTCAGGCGGCGATTCAGTTGACCTCACGTCAATAGAGCAGTTCTTTGTTTTCCCCTCTGCTGTCTTGATGGGGCGTCTCTGCTGACATCATGCTGACTGACTGCCTGCTCCCTGCAGTTGGGAGTCGGCTGTCAAGCAGCATGACATCGGTAATAGCGCCCCATTGACAGAGCAGAGTGGAAGAGAAGGAGCTGCTCTGTCTACGTGTTGTTACCAGAAACAGGAGACTCAATGGCAGGAGTGGTCTGTTACTGCCGTGAGCTGGAGCAGATTGGCGCAGGGCAGAACAGGCAGTACTTTCAGTAAGTTTTTAGCTCAATAGCCTAAACCCCCAAAGTGCTAGATAACGCCCTTAACAGCAAGGCTCATAACCCGTAAACCCAGCATAAGAATCACTTTATAGTAATATCCAGAATAGATGAAGGCAGCCATGCATTAATTAATTCTTTTATTTGCTTATCTTGAATCATTATGGAATCAGTAATATAGAATGCTAATTACCAAAAGGACATAATGATGTATTGCTAGACGTAACTAAATGGCTACAGGGAAAAATTATACTATTAGGAATTGTTTGTTACTATATTAACTTGTATGAAGCTGCTATTTGTTCACTGTATGGTAGTGGTTTGGAGTGGTTTAGCATATTATAATTGTAGTCAATGGTTTGGGCAGCACAGTATAGTATTGCTAAATAGACAATGCATGGCTCTGTTATTTTTAAGACTTATTCCATGGCTCCGATAACAGTTGTTTGTCTTGGTTACTTGTGGTACAGTGTGTGGCTCTGCCCTTTGAACTCCTGTCATGCGTCTGGTTTCAAACCCTTGAGCCTGTGTTTTGTGGTCAACTTATCTGTTCGCTGAGCCATAGCAGATACACGTTTTCTCTGGGTGTTTAGTTTCTGTTATCCTTGCTTTAGTCTTTTTAGGGTAACAGGTACAGTATTTGGTATTTTCATTTATTCATTTGTCTGCCCAATCACCTTTTGGATGCAGCTTTATATAATGTCCCCTTGCTGGTATTTCCTACTGGTAATAGTCTCATTTGGAAGTCCAGCCATACTGCTGTAGTTTAATCCTCAGTGAAATACCAGCTAGGGTTTATCTCTTTGTTTATGTTCTTTAGCCTGCACCTATCTTCTGTTTCTTTTCAGAAAGTATACAGCATATTCTCTAACGGTACCACTACCTACTTAATCCTTTAGGCCTTTTTCACATGTCTGTTTTTTATGTCCTTATTCTGTCCACTTTTTAAGGACCACAAATCCGGACATACACACATCATTGTATTGTACGTCCATGTGTCCGTGTGAAGAACTCGCAGATATGTCTTTTTTTTTCATGCACCATGGACAAAATGCGTGCTGTACAAGTACACAATGATAACTTCCATGTGTCATCAGTGTGACACGTACTGGCACCTGGGAAAAGCAGTACAATTTGTGCTGTTCCCATGCTCCGGGTGCTGAAGCCAGCTCTCATCATTGTTGTCTGGTCTCCCTGAGATCAGTGCAACCAGGCGACAATGCTGAGAGCTGGAATCAGCACCCTGTGTTTGGAGCGTGCGTACCAAATAAATTATATACAACTTCTTTGTGCCCCTGTAATTTTCATAACCAGTTGAGTGAAAGCCACTGTTAATATTCTGTGAATGGACCAATAGACATAAAGATTCCCAAGCTATTAATATCAGTTCACAGCTGTTTGCATAGCCATTACTGGTTGTTGTAGGAGATACCCCCCAAAAATTGATGTATGATCTCTCTTATATTTACTAACCAGCAAAGGCTAAACAGACAGCTGTGCACTGATAAATAATAAAATAGAAAGGGGACATGGATATCCATGGCACCCTCCCGACTGAAAACATCAGCCCTCAGCTGCCACAGAAGTGGCACATCCATTAGATGCGCCAATTCTGCGGCTTAGCCTCCGCTCTTCCAACTTGCCCTGGTGCAGTGGCAAGTGGGGTAATAGTTTTGGGGTTGATGTCAGCTGTTTTATGGCCGCTGACATCAATCCCATGGGTAAGTAGTGGAGAGGCATCTACAAGACACCCCCATTACTAAGACCATAGTCAAATGTAATAAAGACACAGCCAGAGTAAAATCCTTTAATTGAAATAAAAACTCCCCTACCCTCTTTTACCCATTTAAACAACAAAAATAAAAAAGTAAAGTTATACTCACCTTTCCGTCATTAATGTCCATGTCCCATGACGATCCAGATGGTTTGGTGAGCGGTCACATCAATGATGCGAAATCTCACCCTGCCAGCTGGAACACACTGACCTGAGCATGAGATGCGCTGCCTGTGACTGGCGCTAACCTTAATGACATCACCGCCAGTCACATGCAGCTACATACTCATGTTCAGTTTGTTCCTGCTGTTGTGTTGAGAGGTCTCATCACTGATGTGGCTGCTCACCAAACCATCCGGATCGTCTTGGGACATGGCATTATGGGCATGTGAAAATCTGGTCATACCCTTTGGTTTGACTAATGCCGCTGGTTTCCAACATTTTGTTACAGACATTTTCTCTCACCTTGTGGGTAGATTTGTATTCGTGTATCTTGAAAATATTTTGATATATTTGCCTGATCTCACGTCACATCAGTTACACGTCAGGGAGGTGTTACAGGTTTTTGCAGGATAATAAACTGTACGCCAAATTAGGAAAATGTGTATTCACCGTACAATAGGTTCAATTCCTGGATTTTCTAGTGTTTGCTGCAGATTCATGCATCTGAGGTGGGTGGCTGGGCTATGTTGTCTCAAAGGTCGTCCTCTGATAAGTGGCATAAATCTGTCTTTTTCTATAAAAAAAATTATCATCTGCCGAAAGGAAGTGACATGGGTAGTAGAGAACTTTTGGCCATCAAATTGGCTTTTGAGGAGTGGCATCACTTTTTAGAGGGGGCAGTCCACCCTGTCATTGCTGATCATAAAAATCTGTTGTACATCGAATCCTCTAAACGTCTTTATCCTAGAAAAGCTAGATGATTTTTGTTTTTTTACCAGATGTAATTTTATTGTCACTTACCATCCTGGGATTAAAAATGTCAAACTTAATGCTTTATCTAGGAGTTCCCCTTTGGGTCGTAGTTCGGATGACTCTGTCCCTATTTTACAAGAAGGTGTGGTCATCTCTGCCGTATGTTCTGAGCTCGATGGAGAGGTATTGAAGGCTAAAGGGGATGCCCCTGCTTGTCCTTCAGGGAAATTATTTGTACCCTTGCATTGCGTCTCAAAGTTCTAGGTCTGAGACCCTGCCTTCTCATCAAGAGTATCTCTTGTCCGGGGAAGGTCCAGGAACTGTTTTAGGCACCTCTCCCTTACTTCACACCATAACACCGTGACTATCTATCTATCTATCTATCTATCTATCTATCTATCTATCTATCTATCTATCTATCATGTTGCTCATCGCTATGTATCTCTATCTTTGAACATCTTTAATCCATAAAACTCTTTAACTTCTATGCTGCATTTCATTCCATGTGTCACACTGACAGCACACTTACACACGGACACTGACATCAAACAGACACACGGATGTCACATTTGTACAAACAGATGGCATACGGACACAAACCATGGATCTCATCAGTCCTGTTTCTCCAGTACAGGAATCACCATGACTTGTGAAGGAAGACTTTTTATGTATTTTGTGGTTTGTTTTACAATTTCAGCACACTTTCCCTTCTGAAGGTAATTTGCACACTGCTCTGCCATCTAGTTCGTTAGGAGGCATGTGAAGCGCTTGACCGCCTTTCAGTCAGCATAAGTCTGAGTTGCCATCATCTAGTCTATGGTTTGGGCTGTCTCAGCTCATGTAGAAACCACTTGGGACTTCGGGGTCAGGATCTCTAGTCCATACAGGAACAGATAGGATCAGTTGCAGTTTTTAGTGTATTACCTATTTTCCCTAGTGAGTTGCTCCACTATCATAACAACTCCTAGTTGAGACCCCCAAAATGTAAATTTTCTGAGATTTCAATTTACATTATGATGCATTCTGGGAATACAAGATGAGAAAATATTAAAATATATAGTGGTTAAACCATTGTATATTAAATTAAAGTTTAATTAAAAGATTGTTTAAATCCTGTTTCCCTAAATACAGATATAAGAAGAGAAAATGAATGGGCGTCTTAGTCTTTGTGTAGGTCCTTTGAGTATATATTAATAATAGATTCAGGATATAATAACTACCTGCAGTCTGCATTTTAGCAATATTACCATTACAATGCACTCATTCACTTCTTATTCCTGGAGCCCTGAATGGTGGTAAATCAATATTCATAACATAGTTTGGGGGGGGGGGAGGAAATAATAAATCAAGAGTACATCACATCACTATTTACACATTGGCCTTCCATATGAAAAGTACGAACGTTGATTCCTCCACCTAAATTCTAATCACGGTATTGCATTGTTGTTATTAGGTTTGGGGGAGGCCAGATCTTTATGTTGAACTAGATGGCAGCCCGATTCTAAAGAATCGGGAGTCTAGAATCCATATATACTTTATTTATTCAAATGTAAGAATAATACAATTAATAAATAATAGTAAGAAAGAACAAAAAATGGCTGCACTCACCAGCTCTTGACAATTCTTGACAGTACGGCACATTTCTGATTGGTCGCTCGCGGCAGGCGGCAACCAATCAGAAAAGTGCCGCGCACCACGAAGGCATATATCTTTGTCCACCCTGAGCGGGTGTAGGACGCTGGTGACGTCACTTATCTCCGGACATTATCTCCGGACAAAGCCACGGAAGTTGGCACAAATTGCCGGAAGTAGTATTCTAGGCAATTATATATTAGATTTTAATGTTATCAGTGTTTACCTTTGAACGTTTATATTGTATTGTCCTGTCACCAGCCATGTGTACGATTATCGGCCGAAAGCCTCTCTGGAACCAATAATCACCCCATGTAAAGGTATCTTTATAAGTTAAAGATTCAGAATACTATGACTTTTATCATATCCTGAACAGTCAAGTTTTTTATGAACCGTTAAGGTTTTCTGGTTGAAGTAAAAAAAAACTCTGAGTGTTTACAGTTTGAAACCATAAAATGTTGAAAAATTATGTAATTCTTGAGTATATCACTCAATGGTGCTCATAAACGTGTCAAATTTGATCTATAATATACTTTAATATACGTTACTTTAATCTTTAATATACTTAAGAACAGGGCCCCAGACATCACACAGGGGGTCTGAAACACCGCACAGTGGTCCAAAATATCGCTGTGCTCTGCCTGGGACCCCATATGCTGCCTGGGGCCCCTGTGCTCTGCCTGGGGCCCCATATGCTGCCTGGGGCCCCTGTGCTCTGCCTGGGGCCCCATGTTCTGCCTGGGGCCCCTGTGCTCTGCCTGGGGCCACTGTGCTCTGCCTGGGGCCCCATATGCTGCCTGGGGCCCCTGTGCTCTGCCTGGGGCCCCATATGCTGCCTGGGGCCCCTGTGCTCTGCCTGGGGCCCCATAGGTTGCCTGGGGCCCCTGTGCTCTACCTGGGACCACTGTGCTCTGCCTGGGGCCCCATATGCTGCCTGGGGCCCCTGTGCTCTGCCTGAGGCCCCTGTGCTCTGCCTGGGGCCCCATGTTCTGCCTGGGGCCACTGTGCTCTGCCTGGGGCCCCATAGGCTGCCTGGGGCCCCTGTGCTCTGCCTGGGACCACTGTGCTCTGCCTGGGGCCCCATATGCTGCCTGGGGCCCCTGTGTTCTGCCTGGGGCCCCTGTGCTCTGCCTGGGGCCCCATGTTCTGCCTGGGGCCCCTGTGCTCTGCCTGGGGCCCCATATGCTGCCTGGGGCCCCTGTGCTCTGCCTGGGGCCCCATATGCTGCCTGGGGCCCCTGTGCTCTGCCTGGGGCCCCATATGCTGCCTGGGGCCCCTGTGCTCTGCCTGGGGCCCCTGTGCTCTGCCTGGGGCCCCATGTTCTGCCTGGGGCCCCTGTGCTCTGCCTGGGGCCCCATGTTCTGCCTGGGGCCCCTGTGCTCTGCCTGGGGCCCCATATGCTGCCTGGGGCCCCTGTGCTCTGCCTGGGGCCCCTGTGCTCTGCCTGGGGCCCCATGTTCTGCCTGGGGCCCCTGTGCTCTGCCTGGGGCCACTGTGCTCTGCCTGGGGCCACTGTGCTCTGCCTGGGGCCCCATAAGCTGCCTGGGGCCCCTGTGCTCTGCCTGGGACCACTGTGCTCTGCCTGGGGCCCCATATGCTGCCTGGGGCCCCTGTGCTCTGCCTGGGGCCACTGTGCTCTGCCTGGGGCCCCATATGCTGCCTGGGGCCACTGTGCTCTGCCTGGGGCCCCATATGCTGCCTGGGGCCCCTGTGCTCTGCCTGGGGCCCCATATGCTGCCTGGGGCCCCTGTGCTCTGCCTGGGGCCCCTGTGCTCTGCCTGGGGCCCCATGTTCTGCCTGGGGCCCCTGTGCTCTGCCTGGGGCCACTGTGCTCTGCCTGGGTGTAGGACACTGGTGACGTCACTTATCTCCGGACATTAGCTCCGGACATTAGCTACGGACATTAGCTCCGGACAATAGCTCCGGACAAAGCCACGGAAGTTGGCACAAATTGCAGGAAGTAGTATTCTAGGCAATTATATATTAGATTCTCATAATAGAGTCATACTGCTGTTGAAGCTTTTTTTTGTGAGGACGAAGGCAATTCTGCACCTTAGCTTTTTGTTTAAGAAGTTTGAGGTTATAAAAAAAGGAGAAGAAAATCTAGAAACTTAGAAAAAGGGTAATGTCAGTGGGTCAAGAATGAAGCTTGAATCGCTCATCTTTAAACCCGTAAGGTCCACAAAGGTTTTTGTTTTGTTTTAGTTCAGAAAAAAATACTTAGCGAGAGATAAACCCAGTAGGTGAAAATTTATCTTATTGTTTCATTCATTTTTTTTAGTTTGATTATAGAGTCAATCGTTTTGATAACAGCCACATGTACTATGAAAACAATACTTTGTTGATGTTCATTGGCTTTTGACTTGTGATCTGTGTAGATGTTATTTTGCAGGGAGGGGGAGGAGGTGCGCAGTGATACCACCGCAGGTGAATGGTGGCTTTTGTGTTATTTATGTGAAGGTGTTATCTATCATCGTTATTCTGCCTGTAATGATAAGGAAACTACTGAAGAGTCATCTGCACAGAACAGGTCAGGCTTAGTAGCGGTGAAAATAATGCAAAACTTCAGGACTCAGGTTTTCTTTTAAAGGGAGTCTGTGATTAGTGATGAGCGAATATACTCGTTACTCGAGATTTCTCGAGCATGCTCGGGTGTCTTCAGAGTAATTTTTAGTGCTCGGAGATTTAGTTTTCATCGCCGCAGCTGAATGATTTACATCTGTTAGACAGCATAAGTACATGTGGGGGTTGCCTGGTTGCTAGGGAATCCCCACATGTAATCAAGCTGTCTATGAGATGTAAATCATTCAGCTGCGGCAAAGAAAAATAAATCTCCGAGCACTAAAAAATACTCTGAAGACACCCGAGCGTGCTCGAGAAATCTCCAGTAACGAGTACATTTGCTCATCACTATCTGTGATGTGTCCAAACTAAGCACAGCATCTTGTAGGAGACATATTCCTAACAAATGGATTTATTGTTATCATCTGTTGCTTCGTTTGCCCAAAATCCACCTATATTCAGATATACTAATGAGCTGCTCAGCTTGCACCTTCCCACTTGTTATATATATACTTACTTTACAGGAGCCATCTCTGACAGTTAACTTAAGTGGATGATGAACTTAACCACCTGGTCATATCAAGGGTGCACAGGGCAACTCATAAGCATTTTTGAATAGTTGAAATTGAGACAAATGCAGCTACGGGTTTTAAACCTAAAGATACAATTTTTATTAGGGTTATGTCCCCTACAAGGTGCCACATCTCCTGAGCAGTTGAGGAAGCAAAAGAGAGTATGCAGCTGATTTTTCTGTGACGTAAAGCATTTGCTGCTTCTTTTTAGACATGTTTTACCTCACAGAAAGTATCATTTGTGATTACATGCTGTAGTGTCTTTATACTCTCTTTTGCTTCCTCCCCTGCCCAGGAGCTGTGGTATGATCAGACCATGTTCCTGCACGGTCAGACACAGCCATTACACAGTGCACAGCAGGGGCACATTTATAAGATTATCTCAGCACAGGAACATTTAATTTAAACACATCCAAATGTGAAACTTATTTTTATTCCAAGATCTATTCATTACACTTTGGTCAAGGGAGAACCCATTTATTGCAGAAAGTCTTGATCTTTTCAGCTTTAGGAACCTCCTTCAGGATACTTATAGAAGTAGCAATGCATATACATGCTGCAACAATAACATTCACACCGAAATTTGCTGTGTGTGAACTTATCCCAAGTCTGCCTTCTGACAGTGGATAGGGGGATGCACCTGTATGACAAAACACTGTATGGACAGTGCAGAAGGAGCTGCAGTACCCTCCAGATTGGTGTTCACCCACCTTTAGCCATACACTCATGATATGTTTAAAGATCACTTCACAAATGGGGAAATTTCAAGACGTTTCTACAAAAAGTTTGGCAAGTTTGTTGATACACAGTCCCATGCTCTTATTTGTAGGAAATAAGGAAGCAGCCATGTTTATTTTCTTACTGGCTTCTCTGGTGAGAATCTCCTGTTTTTATCCCTTGTGTTGTGTGAATAAATGGCGGCAGCTGCAGAAGACTCTTCTCACAAGGGTACAGTTTTGCCTAAATTGCTTGTAGGCAGAAGTATGTACTTGTGCGCAATAAGATGCCCACCACATTGTAATGAAACCCAAGCCCAGAGATGGTGGTCAGTCTCCATTTAAGCTAATATTATTTGAGGAAAATACTGTAAAGAACCAACAGTAAAAAAATGCAAGAGTTTTCTTTAAAAAAAAGCCAACCCAAGATGCCACCCAAAGTTTAGTTTATGGAATGATTAATACCCCACACATTAATATAACGCCATCTGCTCCTCTGCTGGTGCTCCCATGCCCGTTGGATCAGGCTGCAACCTGGCTACGAATGAAAAAAGCCCCCGGGTAATACTGGTAATAGTGGCCTACTAGATGTGGCTGGACCGGGTGATGAGGGGACAACCCCTATAGAGCTGCATTTATTGTCAGTTTTGCTGGAAAGCATCCATATGAGTAAGAGACACTGCATGTGACGTATTGTTATTTTCTGCTGCCCTCCATATTACAGGTCGCAGTGTGTTTTCGATGAGATAGCTTGTTAATGAGGTTTTAAGTGAAGATTTAACAGCCAGACATTTGTTGTAAAGGTGACCTGGGAAAAAAAAAACGGCTGCAGATTTTTCTAAAATGAAAGCGTTTAGCAGACAGAACAGCCTGATAAATAGCCTCACTCTCACTTAAATGCCTGACAGATTTCTAAAAAGAGTAATTATCTCTCTGCAGAATCTTCTCATGGACTTTTGATTACACCGAGGCGTATAGGTACAATTTTGGATTAGATATCTGATTTAAAGCCATGAGAATGTGCCGTTCCATGTGAGAGTGGGGCAGTATATTAGCCAACATGGCACAAAAGTAGAGCTGTTCGGCTAATGGCAAGATACGCCACGGAAAGCTTATAAATCAGTTTATAGCTTAGGATGAGCACCTCTCCCCACCTTTTACCACCTACGCCCTCCCTTTCATGGGTGATTGACATCAGACCACCAGTCACTGACTATGTGTCCAATATATTTCTAATAGCACAGCATTGTGTGTGGCACAATATTTTTTATTGGATTCGGACCTGTCCCCCATGCTGTGCCCTTGCATAGGATATGAACATATCTCTGTGATAAGTACATTTATTAATAAAGTAAACTGACAACTAATACGTTTTATAGGTGGTTATCTTTAATGCCCAACTTCATTGCAGCGAGTACATGATAGTATAATAAGAGGTGTGGTAATAACTAATGTACCCTATGCATAAAGCTAATAGTAGTACATGCAAAAAACACAGGGTACTTAGTTAACACTGTTTTGATCAAGAAAACATATAAGTCCCCTCTCCGCCGCTAAGTGTACCCACTGAGGATGGTCCTATCTCTAAAGCAAAACCTCTCTGTGTGCCAGCCGGATCTATAGAGGTGGGCAGAACATGACCCACTTACAGCATGGTATTTATTCATTTTGTTTTTATTCTAGGTTATGTTTGTGTATGACAATAGTGTGACTGTGTGCTGTGCATTACACTTATAACAGCATATGTTCCAGCTCATTTTTTTCAGTGTTCCTTATGCATATTAGACTAACAGGCAAACCTGCCGATATCGATTGAAGTCTAATGTGTAGGTCAGGCCCTGCATCTGCTATGAACCATAGGCCATAATTAAGGGATGGGACTAACCAAAGCGTTGGCCGTTCTGTATATTTCCACATGCTGACTCACTGTCAATCGCAGGATGCTGCAATCATTCTCTCATGCCGAATCGGCATGAGAAAATAATCACAGATCTGAGCTGCCCCATAGAGTAACACTGGGCAGAGTACTATGCAATGTTTTATCTCATAGCACTCAGCCATGTTATACGGTAGTGTGACTCTGGCCTTAAATCACACACAGTGAGATCAGGAGAGCAGAGAGCGGCCATTACACATCACACTGGTAATGTAAGATATAAGATAAGCTCTGAAGGCAGATTAATCTTCTGTGTAGTGTACACCCCATAGCCCCGACAAGGTGATTTATATAAAGTGATAAAAGATATTTATTCCACAACAAGACATCTGATATGACACACACATGTATCACTCTCCTCAGCAGTCTATAACCTGTATGTCCATATTACCATATTTTTCGGACTATAAGATGCACCGGACCATAAGACACACCTAGATTTTAGAGGAGGAAACTAGTGAAAAAAAATGAAACAAAAAATGTGGTCAATTCCCCTATCCTGCTATATATGGTCCTCTCATCTCCATCCTGATACACATGGCTCCCTCATCCCCATCCTGGTATGCATGGTCCCCCTCATCCCCATCCTGGTTTGCATGGCTCCCTCATCCCTACCCTGGTATGCATGGCTCTCTTATCCCTAATCCTGGTATATATGGTCCCCTCATGCCTACCCTGGTATATATGGTCCCCCTAATCCCTATCCTGGTATGCATGGCTCCCTCATCCCCATCCTGATATGCATGGCTCCCTTATCCCTACCCTGGTATGCATGGTCCCCCTCATCCCCATCCTTGTATGCATGGCTCCCTCACCCCCATCCTGGTATGCATGCCCCCTTATCCCTATCCTGGTAGGAATGGTCCCCCTCATCCCTATCCTGGTATGCAGGGTCCCCCATCTTGTCCTAGTATGCATGGCTCCATCCCTATCCTGGTATGCATGGTCCCATCCTTACCCTGATACGATTGGCCCCATCCTTATTCTGGTATGATTGGCCCAAAACCCTGCTCCTGTTATGCATGGCCCCATCCTTATGATTGTCCCCCACCACCATCCTTGTAAATCACCCCATGCCATGAATATTCATTTCTCTTAAGTATCGTCATACGTGACCGCCGGCAGCAGCAGGAAGTCTCCGGCTGACACTGTGCTTGCTAGAGAGAAATTGATAATCACTGCTTTGCGCTCGTACTGTCCCGGCGTGCAGAGCATTGAGTATTGCGGCACCTGTGCTCTGCTTGTGAGCAGTGCATGACGTCCCTGCCATGCGCTGCTTACAAGCATAAAGCAGTTGCTGAAATCGGAGCAGGACGCTGCGGGAAGGTAAGAATAATGTTTTTTTTAATGTTTTCTGATGGGGCCGTGCATACCAGGATGGGGGTGGGGGCCAATCATACCAGGATAAGGAAAGGATGGGAATGATCATACCAGGACCGGTATGAGGGCCAGTCGTACCAGGATGCCATTAAGAGAAATTAATATTCATTGCCCTCCATGCCCATGGGCGTGGAATGCAGTGAATATTAATTTCTCTTTAGCAGTGGGCGCAGGAGTTAGCTGCAGCAGCCGGCTCCTGCCTCTGTGACCCCTGCTCCACCAAACCGTTCTCCCACCTCTCTACCATAGCCAGGACCGGTACATCCGGACTATAAGACTAGTGATGAGTGAGTATACTCATTGCTCGAGATTTCCCGGGCACGCTCGGGGGGTCTCCGAGTATTTGTAAGTGCTCAGAGATTTAGTTTTTGTTGACGCAGCTGCATGATTTACAGCTACTAGCCAGCATAAGTACATGTGGGGGTTGCCTTGTTGCTAGGGAATCCCCACATGTAATCAAGCTGGCTAACAGATGTAAATCATTCAGCTGAGGTGAGGGAAACTAAATCTCCGAGTACTTACAAATACTCGGAGGACACCCAAGCATGCTTGAGAAATCTCGAGTACTGAGTATACTCGCTCATCACTATATAAGACGCACACCCCATTTTCCTCCACATTTTTTTGGGGAAAAAAGTGTGTCTTATAGTCCGAAAAATACGGTAATAGTTTAGATAGGTCATTTTGGTGACAGATTCCCTATGAGATCTATGGACCAGACATAGATCTCCTTGAGAATCTGCCTCCAGAGCTTACTTTAAATAAAAGGGGGCGTTACCATTGTGCAGCAGTCAGTGACTGACGGTCTTATAAGGAATGCAGGTTTTTAATACCTAGATAATATAAATATATACCATATATTCAGCATTTGTGTTTTTATCTTTTGCAGTGAAAGAAGATTTCCAAAGGCCTGCATCATGTCATGCAAGATTGTTTGCCTTAGTCATTTTCTAGAAACTGGAAAATGTAGAAAACATTTCAACTCCTTGAAGAAATACATGTCGCTGAAGAAGCCTCAAATGTCAATGAAATCTACACAGAATTAAATGACAAAAATGTAAAAGACTCTTTAGGAAGAGACGCTGCAGTATGTCGACCAACAGAAGACTTGGTCTCTTAGTAATATTTGCTTTCTATTTTTATACAGTAAGTTATTAGTTTTCTGTTCTACACAAGTGCATTATGTTGAAGAAATTTAGTTGAAATCGGAAACACACCCGGATTCAGTGCAATATGTCTTAGAAGGAAAAGACAAAACCTAGATGCAAAAAGCTGTTGTTTTTTTGTGATCATCGCCATTTACTGAAAAGTAGAATACTGTATCCAGTCTAAGAGTGCTGCTAATTGATGTTGTGATCAGATGATAAAATATGAACTGTGTGACCTGTTAATTACCTGTTTCATTTATATATATATATATATATATATATATATATATATACTGTATATATATATATATATATATATATATATATATATATATATATATATATATATATATATACGCTACATATATATATATATATATATACACGAGTGTGTATGTGTATATATATATATATATATACCGTATATATATGCAGATAAATACATTCAGAGTGTGTAATTGCAACACCAAGAGGGAAAAGACTTGGAGTTATGGAAATCACGGGATTGACAGACATGTTGTGCGTGTGAAAATGATCAGAATATGAATACAAAATCTTCAAAACATCTTGATTTATTCAGAATCCAGTAAGAGTGCTACGCTCATTCACGAGGCTTTCACGAGAAAACATGAAAGTGTTGCAGGAGCCATTTTTTCAACACAACGCCAAGATGCATGTTACTGCCACTTCTGTGAGCTGTCTGCATGGCCTAAATGTGCTACCATGGCCTACAGCCTCTCCACACTTGTCTCCCATCACTCCCATCTGGGATGTCATTGGTCAGCAATTGCAAAGGAAGCTGCCAGCAATGGATTTTGATGATTTGTGGGCCCAAGTTCATTCAGTGTGACAGAACATTCCACAGACAACCATTAATAACTTCTTTGATAGCAGCCAAGGCATGTAAGTGCTGCATGGGATGCTCATACTCGATAAATCATGATGTTTTGAAAACTTTGTTTCTTTTTTTTCTTCATTTGCATATCATGTCAGTAGATCCCGTGATTTCTATAGTTATATAACTTTTCCTTCTTGGTGTGAGGAGTGCATATAGATTTATATTGTGATATGTGTACATTATAAATGTATGTACCAAAGCTCTAACTGTAAGTCCAGTCGGTCTGACAATGTGATTACCAATGTGTCACTGTTATATTGTGCTGTGGCAGATCATGTTTATCCCCCAATAGTTGTATTTTATATCATTTACACTTTGTCCATAGGCTCAACCTTATTCTTATAAAATGACCCATACCACTAATTCTTTTTCTGGGGGAGGTATATAATTGCAATTCAGCTCTTTTATGACTCTTATTGTCAATTATGTTTGTCCATCAGAAAAGATGACTTTTATGCTAAATGGGTTTTCCAGGATTACAATATGAGCCTTTTACAGAAATAGTGCAGCTCAGTCCTATTGAAATATGGAGTGGCACTGTTTCTTGAAAAAAATGTTTAGATCCAATTTAATAATTATGAATTATCCTTTTAAATCAGTCTTTGGATTATAAGTACCTGCTGATCCTCAAGTGACCACTCAGACAGAATCACATACTTGGTATAAATGTCGATTTCCCCTTACATTGGCTGCTTTATTCTCTTGCGTGTTCCACACAAGCTGGTAGTTGGGATAATCGTTGGGAAAATTCATGCAGTATGTGATGTACACGGCTTCACATGGGCAGTAGTCGTTGAGATATTGGGGCATTTACCAATATTTGTGTGCCACTAAGTGCTGTGCTACCGTCGTATGCGTGCTGTATCCCAACATGGCACATTGTTTGCGGAGTACAGACACTTGTAATTCGAAAGCTTCACCCCTTTCTTTCAGCAAATCTGAAATTGGTCATGCTTTTAGTGGAGGGAACCCGGACTTCATACAGTATATATGGCATTCAGCATACATTTGGCAAAGCTGCCCGCTTTGGTTCCAGTAATAGTTCAGTACGCTATGTATGAATTGTACATATCATTTCTGACATTTTCAGGAAAATCTACATTACAGAATCACTGTATCTTGGGTTAGATAGACAGCCAGACAACACCAAGAACTTCACTGAGTGCACTGAATTCACTTTCAAACTGGCCTCAAGTAGAAGGAGCTATTAGGCAAAGCCCTGCTGCCCACACTTCTATCTATACCGGTCTCCTTACTCCCATAAGCTAACATCGCCTATTATTCCCCAGGTGGAAGCCCTGTGAGAACAGCTCCACCTTATTTAAGGGGGCTCTCCTATCTACAGCTCTGGCAAAAATTAAGAGACCACCACATCAAAACCCTGTCATGGGCAGCCCAATCTCCAGACCTGAACCCCATTGAAAACCTCTGGAATGTAATCAAGAGGATGATGGATAGTCACAGGCCATCAAACAAAGAAGAACTGCTTACATTTTTGCAACAGGAGCAGAGTGAAAGACTGGTGGAAAGCATGACAAGACGCATGAAAGCTGTGATTAAAAATCATGGTTATTCCACAAAATATTGATTTCTGAACTCTTCCTGAGTTAAAACATTAGTTTTGTTGTTTCTAAATGATTATGAACTCGTTTTGTTTGCATTATTTGAACTCTGAAAGCCCTGGTTTTTTTTTTATTTTGACCATTTCTCCTTTTTGGAAAAAAAATACAAAATTTATTGATTGGAAATTCAGAGACATGTTGTCAGAAGTTTATAGAATAAATGAAAAATTTACATTTTACTCAAAAATATACCTATAAAGAGAAAAACCAGAGAAACTGAACATTTTGCAGTGGTCTCTTAATTTTTGCCAGAGCTGTATCTATCTATCTATCTATCTATCTATCTATCTATCTATCTATCTATCTCTTATCTATTTATTTATCCACTCATTTTTATGTCTATCTTTGTAATAGGCACACGAGTAAAGTGAAAAGAGCAATAAAATGTCCTAAGTTGTGTACCATATTTCACCAGTTTCAGGGTAAACGTTTCTGTATGGTTTCAGTGCTGCTATGTACTGCTTTCTTATTGTACAAATTAGCTATTCTTATTGAATATTTTTGTAGCAGCATTTGATGAGTTCGCAGATAATCAAGTTTCCAAATAATAAAGGAAGACCTAACATTAACAATCGATCAAAAAAGTAATTTAGTCACACATGGCAGGCCAAGAGAAAACAGATTTTCATGCTATTGATCACATTGGAAAAAATCCCTGGCAATGTAGAGCATGGCGCCGCACCCGTGCTCTGAATTCTGCACCGATTCACTTGTGATATTAACCTACAGCTGACACTCAGTTTAATTACACTGTAAATAAATGGGTTTGGAAAATTTTTCAGATTATTTGCCCAAGGTGGACCACATAGTTTTTGTTTCCGGAGGCGCTTTTTCCTACTCTCGCAGCAGATTAAGAACATATTTTAACCTCTTCATGATCTTGATATTTTCCGTTTTTCAGGTTTCGTTTTTCACTCCCCTTCTTCCCGGAGCCATAACTTTTTTGTTTTCCCATCAATATGGCCGTGTGAGAACTTGTTTTTGCAGGACGAGTTGTATTTTTGAAAGTCACCACTGATTTTATATAGCAGTGTACTAGAAAACGTGAATAAAATTCCAAGTGCAACAACACAATTATTTATTTACTTTTTACCATGTTCACTAAATGCTAAAACTGACCTGCCATTATGAGTCTCCAGGTTATTTTGAGTTCACATATAACAGTCATGCATAGGTTCTTTTTTATGTGGTGAAAAAAATCAAACTTTTGTGAAAAAACCACATTTTCATAGACCTGTAGCATCTCCATTTTTCGGTATCTGGGCTGGGTGATGGCTTATTTTTTGCACCCTGAGCTGACTTTTTTATTGGTACCATTTTGGGGTAGATACGATGTTTTGACCGCCTGTTTTTGCATTTTATAGCAATGTTGCGGCCACCAAAAAACTAATTCTAGCGTGTTGATTTTTTTTCTCATTACGGAGTTAACCAATCGAGTTTATTTAGTTTATATTTGGATAGATCGGACATTTCTGAATGCAGCGATATCAAATATGTGTTATTTTTATTATTAGTAGTAGAATTGTTTTATTTAAAATGGAGCAAAAGGCGGTGATTTGAACTTTTATATTTTTTACATTTTTTAAATAATTTTTAAAACTTTTTTTTTACTTTTTACTTGCGCTTGTCTTACTGCTTGCGCTACGCATGGCAAGGCCTGAGGCCTGCTATGCATAACAGAAATGATCATCTGCTATGAACGCCTGCCACGAGCCAGCGTTCTTAGGAGATCTGCAATGACAAGTACAGAGGTCTTCTGCAGACCTCCTGCTGTCATGCCAACCGATAGGCACCCCGCGATCATGTGACAGGGGCGCCGATGGATGGGGTTAATATGTTAACAGTCACAGGTGGATCGTGATTGCACCCGCGGCTGTTAGGGGCACATGACAGCTGATCAAATCAGCTGTTATGTACCGGAAAAGATGTGGGCTCTGCGCCGGGATACGACCCACAACATACCTATACGTCATAGGTCCTAAAGGGGTTAATTGCTGTGTGAAATGTTGGCTGCAAATTGGCCTCACATACAAATCCATATTTCAGTTCCATACACGCGACACATAGTAATACTGCAGCATATAAGCCCAAACTGTACAATACCTCTGTAGGTGCATAAGGCCTTATACAAATAAATGTCTTAATACAATACACAATACAAGAGATATATAAAATACACATACACCATCTACCAACTGTGGTGTCTAATCTTGACTAAAAGAAGATTCATCTACATGGAAAGAACAGAAATGTAGTAATTATGTTGCATTACTTGGGGTCTGTCACATGCTCGGTTCAAAGACTCTGTTGAGTTCTTTAAATTGTGATGGAAAAAATAGCCACTTTCCTTGTCGATCAAATAACAAGCACCACAGAAAAACCATGAAAAAATTCATTGTAATTGGGACCATTGGGTACAATTGGTATCTGTCAAAATTTGTATCTGGCACTATGTTGTTGATTCTGTTGTAAAGGAAAGTCACATGTGAAGAGCTTTCTCCTCTACCTTTCGAGTTAATAAAAAATTTCATTGTGAATTTTCTGCATTGGGTTCAATGGAAAATTCTGAATCTAAAAGAAAATCCAGTTGTGAAGTTTTTAATAACCAAATATGTCTAAAATAAACAAAACATTTTACTCCAAATGTAATAATAAAAAAAACACTATGTTCACTTCCCCACAAACACAGCCCCATAGATAAGTGCAATTTCAGGCTGCAGATAGAAAAATCCAGAAAAATGCCTGCCCCAATATCAGTTCAGAGACCCACCAGAGACATATGAGAGATGATAACAACTGAGTTTCCTAGACTTTGCTTCACTACATCAGTAGTTATAGTAAAATTATACAAACTGATTTGATAATTAGGTGATAATAGTAATGTACGGTATATCCTAAATTCATGAACATATCTCCACTTTGGCTACAAATTTGTGATTTAGAATAAAAGCTATAACTTGTTACCAACATAATATTATTAATGTTCGTCTCCACACAGAAAATGTCTGATTGTAGTGTAAAATGTTTTATGTGTGACAAATATTGTAAGCACTTCATCATATCAAAATAAAGAGTCTCCAGAATGTTTGATTCTAGCTGTTGTGTTATTTATGGTGTCACATCTAAATCCACATGACCATAATGATCAATGTATCCATAGAAGCTGACATATATGATGGCATTTTGAAAATGCTTTTTCCCAGTGGAGCACATTTGTCAGTCTGTCCCACAGTCAGTCTATGTATCAGGAATCTGGAAATTCTGACCAGTCTCCAGGTGAATCTTTATGATCGTAAAATCAGTTTGAGAACATCAGCTTAAAAAGTCAGCTCTGGAAGACATGGTTCTAGCCACTCCATTTAGGAACATCCCCAGCCTTTACCCTTTCAGGGATCAGGATTTACAATGGGGTCCACAGGGTTGAGTTCTTGCTGTAGCTGCTGGCTAGAGGAACAAACGAACCTGAGGCAAGAGTAGATCACATAACCGGGACAGAACCAGGGACACAAGACAAAATCATCATCCAAGGAATAGCTAAGGTCACGTGCAAGCAAGTCAGTCAAAAGCGAAGTCAGTCAAGCCAGGGTCAAAGTCAGAAGGAATAACGGGAAAAAGCTAAGAAGTGGTTGGCACTCAGTGTTCCAGTGTTCAGCTCGTAAAGGAAGTATAACTGGAAAGGCAAGAATTCCAGCACTCACATGTTGAGAAGTAGCTGTTTTATTGCAATCAAAGCAAATCCATAGACCTCTCGGCCCATCCCGGGCTTTTATCAATGAAGGAATAACAGAACTAACAAGGTCAGGATCAAGCCGGGTTAAAAGCAAGATAGCAGATATTTCTCCATTGGTGTATGAGGAAAATCAATCACAATGATCGGCAACTCCCAGCAGACTCCTGGGAGTTTAAAAAGGTTGGGGTACTGCAGATAGGCCACTGTATGGATCTGATGAGCAGATCTCTCTAGCTGGGCGGCAACACAATTAACATCCATACCAGTATTTCTTGCTGGACAGCGCTTGCGTCTTCTCCCAAGTGGCATCGGCAGTGCCGCCTCTACCATCAGTAGTGCCGTCCACCGAGTGAATGGCAAATGTCACTGGAGCAGGCCCAAATATGGATTCAACAACATGCATATTTTACCTATTTTCAAGAAGAACAATTTGCATATCTTCTCCTTAACTTCTGTAAGCACTTTCTGGACTCCAGTGAGATTTCATAATATCTTCTCTTACTGTGTCACACTTTATGTAACAAAAAACGATAAATACTGTAGATATGTGTAATACACATAGTTATTTGGCTCAATTATAATTATTTGTTAAAGGAGTTTTATGCCATAAAGGTTATATACAGACTTGGGAATAATAGTTGTATGTAAACATGTAATCCATTAAAAACAATTTTAATTTATAAGTATTAAAAGACACCTACCCAGTGTAACAAACAAAAAAGCACAATTTTTTGGCGCCCCCACTCAACAAAGACTATCCCTTTCTTCTCTAGATGTCCCTTCTACTAGGCAGGTGAGAAAACATATAGATAAAAGATAAGAAATTAAAAACTTCCCCAGGAAAATAATACCCTATACACATAAAACTACAGTCCCTTGTGGGTAATTTGTGGGTTATGTAGATACAGTAATGATAATCAACATAAATATAAATTAATAATCTGTCACTATGACAACTGCAGGCAAAAAAATGAATGATCTTCCCTTTGCCACTATTACTTCTTCCTAGCCTGTAACATGATAGCAAGGTCAGGAATGGTAACTTACCGTAATCCACCATAGACAATTAATATTAAACATAGATACAATATGGTGCAAAATCATGTAACCACTAGGAGACTTATCATAGAGAAAATGCGCCTCAACGTGTTTTCAAACTGTCACGGTTCATCAGGAGGCCTGGTTGATAGTGGCGATGTCAAAGATGTAAGGTGATATGAGTAAAAATTAGCATACTTAAAGTGAAGCTGTTTTCAGTAATGTTACTATGGCTTCTCTTTCCCTATGAACAAGCACAGCCATAGAAAAAAATTACTAAACATTTTCAATGATGCTATTGCATTTCACATTCCAGTTCAAATCGTAAAAAATAATAAAAAATGCACAATATATTTCAATGAGCTATTAAAGAGAATTTGTCAGTAGGCATTACCACTGAGCCCTGATCGCGATCAGACTGGAAATAATTGCAGCATGCTGCAATTAGAATTGGAAATCGGATGGCATTCAGCAATAGAAGTCAATGGGTGTGAGAAAAAAAATCACACAGCACTGGGACCATGCGAGTGTCCGATTTTCACACACCAATGTCCTTAAAAAAGCCAGCAATTCAGCCTGCGTACAGTAAAATCACAGCGGGACCCGACAGGAAAGAATAGTTAGATTACACACAGTATATACACATAGAATAGATAGATATATAGATGTCTGTCACATGTACAATTAGTAGAGTGTGTGTGCAGCTTACTGTAGTTGCATGTAATTATTAAAACATACATTTTCTGAAAAAATGGCGTGGGCTCTCTCGTAATTTTCATAACTAGCAGAGGGAAAGCCGGCGGCTGGTGGCAGATGCTTATAGCCTGGGAAGAGGGTAATACCCATGGAGCTTCCCAGGCTATTAATAACCTCTCACAGTTGTATGCGCAGCCTTTACTGGCTACTAAAATGAGGGACCCCATGGATATTGGCCACCAGGCTAAAAACATCAGCTCTCTAAGATGCGCCAATTCTGTCACAGCCTCACTCTTCCCACTTGCCCTGTAGCGGTGGCAAGTGAGATGATAGTTGGGGGGGTTGATGTCACCTTTGTATTGTAAGGTGACATCAAGCCCAAAGGTTAGTAATGGAGAGTAATAAGACGCCCCCATTACTAACCTCATAGTCATATTGTATAAAAACACACACCCGGAATAAAGTCCTTTAATTGATAGAATGACACAGACTCCTTTGTCCCCTGCAAGAGAATTAAAATAACAAACAGTATTCCTTACCTGTCTGCAGAGAAGATAATCCATTTGTCCACGATGGGTCTAGCTCTGCTACATCTAGATGGCAGGCTGCCACCATTGCTCAGTGTCTCGCAGTGAACTCCTATAACCTGTCAACAAGGTCTTGAAAAAATATTGTGAAAAAAAGATGCACATTAATTGCCAACGATTTGAGGAGAATCAAACGTGAAGCGACCAGGAACCCATTATTCTCCAGTACTGTCATATTCCAGAACTGCAACCTCCCTGGAGTACCCAGAAGTGTAAGATGTTCAGTGCTCAGAGACATGGCCACAGAAAGGAAAGCCAAAAACCCACCACCATTGAACAAGGCAAATGAGCTGAAACATCAAGACTAGGCCAAGAAATATATGAAGACAGATTTTTCAAGGTTATCGTATATACTCGAGTATAAGCCGACCCGAGTATAAGCCGAACCCCCTAATTTTGCCACAAAAAACTGGGAAAACTTATTGACTCGAGTATAAGCCTAGGGTGGAAAATGCAGCAGCTACCGGTGAATTTCAAAAATAAAAATAGATGCTCCATACCGTTCATTATTTCCCTATAAGATGCTCCATATAAAGCTGTGCCACATGTAATGCTCCATACATTTCATTATGGCCCCATAGATGCTCCATATAAAACTGTGCCATATAGAATGCTCCATACATTTCATTATGGCCCCATAGATGCTCCATATAAAACTGTGCCACATATAATGCTCCATACATTTCATTATTGCCCCATAGATGCTTCACATAAAACTGTGCCACATATAATGCTCCATACTGTTCATTATTGCCCCATAAGATGCTCCATATAAAGCTGTGCCATATATAATGCTCTGCACCCTTCATTATGGCCCCATAGATGATCCATATATAGCTGTGCCATATAAAATGCTCTGCACCGTTCATTATGGCCCCATAGATGCTCTATATAAAACTGTGCCATATAGAATGCTCTGCACCGTTCATTATTGCCCCATAGATGCTCCTTATAAAGCTGTGCCATATAGAATGCTCTGCACCGTTCATTATGGCCCCATAGATGCTCCATAGAAAGCTGTGCCATATAGAATGCTCTGCACCGTTCATTATGGTCCCATAGATGCTCCTTATAAAGCTGTGCCATATAGAATGCTCTGCACCGTTCATTATGGCCCCATAGATGCTCCATAGAAAGCTGTGCCATATAGAATGCTCTGCACCGTTCATTATTGCCCCATAGATGCTCCTTATAAAGCTGTGCCATTTATAATGCTGCTGCTGCAATAAAAAAAATGACATACTCACCTCTCTTGCTGCCTGCAGCTCCTCAGCATCCCGTCTCGGCATCTCTCCGCACTGACTGTTCAGGCAGAGGGCGGCGCGCAGATTAGTACGTCATCGCGCCCTCTGACCTGAACAGTCAGAGCAAGAGGACGGGAAGACGGAGCGGCGCCCGGCGTGTGGAACGTGGACAGGTAAATATGTAATACTCACCTGCTCCCGGCGTCCCTGGCTCCTTATCCCGGACAGATAGTCTCCGGGTGCCGCAGCCTCTTCCTCTGTCAGTGGTCACCGTTACCACTCATTACAAGGAATGAATATGCGGCTCCATCCCTATGGGAGTGGAGTCCATATTCATAACTTTAATGAGCGGTCCCACGTGACCGCTGAACAGGGGAAGAGCTGCGGCACCCGATGACCATGGGACAGGCAGGGGGAGCGCCAGGAGCCCCGGAAGCAGGTGAGTATATGACAGACCTCTCTCCCCCTCAACCGCCGACCCTGCCGCCGACAGTGACTCGAGTATAAGCCGAGAGGGGCACATTCAGCCCAAAAATTTGGGCTGAAAATCTCGGCTTATACTCGAGTATATACGGTATATCTACTGATGAGATGATAGTAACTTCACAGAGCAGATAAATGGGCCTGTGGCTGGATCAGTAATGGCCACAGAGCTCCACTTCGACTCAGATGGCAGCAAGGTGCAGTTGATGGTACTGCTATGGGTTGATTTTATTAAAGATGAGCTAGTTGGACCTTTTTGGGATGAAGATGGACTCAAAATCAACTAAAAAAACTGTGGTTTTAGAAGACACTTTCCTCAAGCAGTGATACTAACTCATGTGCCCCCTCAGTTATGCCTCTGACTAGGCACTATTAACCCACACTTTGTATATTGTACGCAATGGTTTAAAGGATCCCTATGAAGTTTACTTTTAATTTGTCTATATATTTCCAGGTTTAATGTTCCTTTACGTGTTTAACAATTAATGATATTTAGAATTTTGCAGTTGAACCTCATCTAGAAAATGTGTAAAACTCGTAGGGTGATTTTAGTGCATTATCAATAATGCGTTCACGTATTCTTGCTGTATACTATGCACCTGCAAGTTTTATGGCTGCTTTACAATTAGAGGTAACATTAATTGCCTTGAAAATCTAAAAGCCGGAAATAGCATCTAAATGGAGATGACTTTCTCTCTGACAGAGAAAAAGAAGACTATTGTCCTACTAATGAGATTTTGGTCGAAATTAGCTTTTCTAATACAACTTCTGTAAAGAATAAACTATTAGTTTTATTTCCAATGGTACCTGAAGCTATTGAGAAGATTATTGGAAAGACACAACCTAGTTTGATGACATGATTGAACCTGCAGATGCTTATAATATTTACTTTGTGTCTAAAGTATATTGATCCTATATTTTATATGGTAGGTACACTTCAACTGTGAGAGAAAGAATCTTTTTAAAAAATCCAGAAAATCACATTGCATGAATTTTCCATGAACAGAACTTAATATTTGATACAGAAACCTTTGTTTGCAATTACAGAGGTCAGATGTTTCCTGTAGTTCTTGACCAAGCTTGCACACACTGCAGCAGGGATTTTGGTCCTCTCCTCCACACAGATCTCCAGATCTTTCAGATTTCGGGGCTGTCACTGGACAACATTGAAATTTATCTCCATACAATGATTTTCTATTGGGTTCAGGTCTGAAGACTGGCTGGGTCACTGCAGGACGTTGAAATGCTTGTTACAGAGCCACTCCTTAGGTGCCATGGCTGTGTGTTTCCGGTCATTGTGATGCTGGAAGACCCAGCCATGACTAACCTTCAATGCTCTTACTGAGGGAAGAAGGTTGCTGGCCAAAATCTCTCGATACATGACCCCATCCATCCTCCCTTGAATACAGTGCAGTCATCCTGTCCCCTTTGCAGAAAAGCACCCCCAAAGTATGGTGATTGCCCCACAAGCTTCACAGTTTTGACGGCGTTCTTGGAGTTGTACTCATCCTTCTTCTTCCTGCAAACACGGTATCAGGGACCGTCAGGCAAGAACTCACCAGGAGCCTGAGCTGTCCAAGCTGCGAAAGACTAGAGACACCGATGACCCAGGATGGACTGCGGATCCCACGCTGACCAGGGACTGAGCGCCAGTGGGTAAGCCAGATGGATGAAGAGGATGTGGAGACGGGGCTAAGCGCAAGTCTGTTGGAGGAAGCAGCAGAGCGCGCCGGAGACTCCCAGGGTTAGGAGGGGAGAGGGAACCACGGGGCACTAGGGAATTATGGGGCACCTGGGAATAACGGGGCACCAGATAAGAATAGTCAGGCAGGCTGGGGTCAAGAATACCTGGAAGGACGAGGAATTACCAAAGGAGCAGACAAATAGAGTAACCTAAGACACAGCAGAAGTCAAAGCCAGGAGAGCAGATACTGAATCAGAAGGCAAAATCACAACAGGGAACAGACCTAAACAGTAGAAATCCCCCACAAGTGACCCCATATTGGAAACTAGACCCCCCAAGGAACTTATATAGATGTGTTGTGAGAACTTTGAACCCCCAAGTGTTTCACTGGAGTTTATAGCGCAGAGCTGTGAAAATAAAAAAAAAATTTTCTCCACAAAAATTATTTTTTAGCCCCCCCAGTTTTGTATTTTTCCAAGGGTAACACGAGAAATTGGACCACAAAAGTTTTTGTCCTATTTGTCCTGAGTACGTTGATACCCCATATGTGGGGGGAACCACCATTTGGGTGCATGGCAGAGCTCGGAAGGGAAGGAGCGCTGTTTGGAATGCAAACTTAGATGAAATGGTCTGCAGGTGTCACATTGCGTTTGCAGAGCCCCGGATGTACCTAAACAGTAGAAACCCCTCACAAGTGATGCCATATTGGAAACTAGACCCCCCCAAGGAACTTATCTAGAGCTGTGAGAACTTTGAACCCCCAAGTGTTTCACTACAGTTTATAAGGCAGAGCCTTAAAAATAAAAAATCATTTTTTCCCACAAAAATGATTTTTTAGCGCCCTAAATTTTTATTTCCAAAGGGTAACCAGAGAAATTGGACAGCAAAAGTTGTTGTAAAATTTGTCCTGAGTACGCTGATACCCCATATGTTGGGGTAAACCCCTGTTTTGGCGCACGGAAGACTCAGAAGGGAAGGAGCACTGTTTTACTTTTTCAACGCAGAATTGGCTGGAATTGAGATGGACGCCATGTCGCATTTGGAGAACCTCTGATGTGCCTAAACAGTGGAAACCCCCCAATTCTAACTGAAACCCAAACCAAACACACCCCTAACCCTAATAACAATCCTAACCATAACCCTAACCACACCCCTAACCCAAACATGCCCCTAACCCTAATCCCAACCACACCCCTAACCCCAACACACCCCTAACCCTAATACCAACCCTAACCACACCCCTAACTCCAACACACCCCTAACCCTAATCCCTACCATAACCCTAACCACACCCCTAACCCTGACACACCGCTAACCCTAATCCCAACCCTTATCCCAACCTTAAATGTAATCCAAACCCTAGCTTTAGCCCCAACCCTAACTTTAGCCCCAACCCTAACCCTAACTTTAGCCCTAACCCTAACTTTAGCCCCTACCCTAACCATAACTTTTGCCCCAACCCTAACCTTAACTTTAACCCCAACCCTAACTATAGCCCCAACCCTAACTTTAGCCCTAACCATAACCCTAACTTTAGCCCCAACCCTAACCCTTACTTTAGCCCCAACCCTAACCCTAACTTTAGCCCCAACCCTAACCCTAAATTTAGCCCCAACTCTAACCCTAACTTTAGCCCCAACCCTAATCCTAACTTTATCCTCAACCCTAATCCTAACTTTAGCCCCAACCCTAACTGTAGCCCCAACCCTAACTCTAACTGTAGCCCTAACCCTAACTGTATCCCCAACCCTAACCCTAAATTAAATGGGAAATCAGACTTACCGTATTTTTTTTTGTGACTGCCCTTATACCGATGTAAAAACCACCCTGAATCATGTTCTCTGGGGTCTCAGCTACCCTCGGTAGCCGAGACCCCGGAGGAATTCTGACTCTGAGGGGGCGCTATACACTTATTTCTCAGCGCTGTTAGAAAGCGGTGCTGAGGAATAAGTACCGATAATTGCCACCGTTAAAAGGCATATCGGCGGTCATTAAGGGGTTAACTTTATTAAATTAGAGCACAGCCATACTCACCACTGTAATATCACAAGAAGAACAGCACTGCATACATATTGTGCCATCATAAAATTAAGCAAAGTATATAATTGCACACACATTTATGACTTTTGACATGTTAAAGCAGAGTACACCCTATAAATACTGCTCATTAATAGGCAAATATGCTTTTCATATGTAAGAGTGGTGGACTGTACTGTCGCCTTCCTGTCCCTGAAGACACAACAATTGCATTATGTAAGTTATGTCATGTGTTCCACTATACAAATGTTTCATGTGAAGGGTGAACTGTGTATTACGGCTTTACATGTATACGTTGGTATGGTAATATGTAATGTGTAAGTAATGTTTAGTGTAAAGTATAGAGTAAGACATAGGTTATGACATAAGGTTGTGACTATAAGGTAAGATAGACTTTGGTAGGCATTATAGGTGTAATCTAGTTCACGTGTTGTGTGGGACAAATAATATTAGTATAATAATAGGCATAGTGTGCAGTAGGAATATTGGGAATGTGAAGTATAAGATAAATAATATAATATAGTGTTGTGAGGGTGATCTGTTCAGTAACATATACTAGGGACAGACATAGTTAAAGTTGGGACTAGCCCATAGAGGGAAGGGAAAGCCCAGTAAAAGGGGACTGCTTTCTGATAGCAGGGCAGATAGGGAAGCACAGTAACCAAGTTCAAGTGCGGTGAGCCGCTAGTGCCATCAAGAATCTATCATTCGGAAAAGTGGAAGGCCTTACTGGAATCCCTTGTGAACATTCCTGCAACATTCGGAGCTCATGGCTCGATAGAGGTACTTCAAAAAATATTTTACCCTCTGCTGTACGATGGATGCGGAACTGTGTGAAGGGAGGTAATGGATCCTGGGTGCACTGCGGAACTGGACGGAAAATCCTTGGGGCCGAGTCAGTAAACATAGGGATAATGCAGGGGGAACTGATGTGATGCTGGAATCGTACTGTATAAAGGAGATAAGGAATAGGGATTGGTGTTCCTGATTCCTGCGTGTTACGATCTGATGAACTTCAAATGTCCAGTAAACTTTCAGCTGTTATAACGAACTGTGTGTCCCCTGAGTTATGAGTGGCGGCTCCTGAGGATGGAGACTTGGAGATAGCGGAGGCCTTCGGCCTACAAGTGTGCGTGATGCACCTCACACCTGACAGCACATTGGAACTGGGACGCGATTTTCCTGTAAAGTGCCAGAGCGTTATGGAGCAGCAGGTCATCCACAGCTACCATTCTCGCTCACTTTACATATGTATAATATGAATCTCAATGTTCATGAATGTAAAGGAGGAAAACTGACACACTTACCCCAGAAAACAGCTGTGCTTATTTTTTCAACCATTTTACAAGAAGCACATAGCAACATTTGTTATTGAGCAGACCTTATAATGACTAATGCTTATTGAACTATTGAACCATTCCCGAGCTTCTAGTCAAGTGACTGTAACAGATTAAATGTCTTCGCTTATTTACAGTAAATTGTAAGTCAGCCTATGAAATTATAGAGAGGATATAATTATTGATATATGAAATAGCTTAAAAATGTGCCATCTTCTGTCTGTTTTAGAAATGTACGGCTAAAATAGACTGACTGGTTCCTGTATTTACTTTAAAGGGACTCATACTGATAGTATAGTTTTTTTTTGTAATCATTAAACTATTTATTTCTAATTACATTTTATTTTCTGATTGTAGATTTTTCATTTTATTTTCTATACATGATTATACAGGTGTACATATTGCCTAATTTTCTGCATTCAGGGATATAGCACTTAGATGTATTGATAACAATTTCCTGGACATGTTCATTAACTTCTATGGAAGAGTGTCTAGGAGTGATCTTGTAATCCGTGCAGTGGTAGTGAGAACTGAATTAGCTCCTGACACCACTGCTTCATATAAAGTAGAAGTATTATACAGGGTGGGAAGCTTGTTAAGACTAAGGGAAAACAGATTCAAATTACAACTCAGAAATGCCCTTACTTTCTAACGAAAGTACAGAAATTGGAATTAAAGTGGTTATCCTATGAACAAAGCACATTTTAATCAATAAATCTTGGAATAAAAATAAGCTCCACAATTACGTGTAAAAAATGTTCCTGTGCTGAGATAATCTTATAAATGTGCTCCTGCTCTGTGCTGTGCAATGGCTGTTTGACCGTGCAGGAACATTGTCTTGGTCATACCACATCTCCTGGGCAGTGGAGGAAGAGGAAAAGGGTATACAGATGACCAGGGCCATATTTAGAGTTTCTGCTGCCCTAGGCACTTTTAGTGCTGCCTCCCCCTTTGGTGAGTATGACACTATCGGCAGTGACTTTGGCAAGAATCGCTGATGTGAAAGTCGCCTTTTGCAGCAGATTGGGCAGTTTTTCTGCATCTGCCACGTAACGGATCACTTACGGCAACACTGCGTTCGGCCTCATTCATTCCCTATGGGATTTGTGGCACTTGCCATGATCTGGCAAATGCGGTACCATACCTCCCAACTTTTGACGAAGGGAAGGAGGTATAAAATTTGCGGCGCGCGTAGTGCGCTGTGGCAAATTTTAGGCCACGCCTCTGACCACACCCATTTCACAACTAGTCACACCCATATCCACGTCCCAACCACAGCCATTTAGCACTGCTGATCACACTGTTTTATATATTATAATTATAAACAAAAAAAATATGGCCACAGTGTTCCATACTGTATAATGGCCACACATGATGCTCAATACTGTATTATGGCCACACATGATGCTCCATACTGTATAATGGCCACACATGATGCTTCATACTGTATAATGGCCCCACATGATGCTCCATACTGTATAATGGCTCCACATGATGCTCAATACTGTATAATGGCCACACATGATGCTCAATACTGTATAACGGCCACCACACATGATGCTCCATACTGTATAATGGCCACACACAGTTCTCAATACTGTATAATGGCCACACATGATGCTCAATACTGTATAATGGCCACACATGATGCTTCATAGTGTATAATAGCCACACATGATGCTCCATAATGTATAATGGCCACACAGTGCTCCATACTGTATAATGGCCACACATAGGTCTCCATACTGTATAACGGCCACACACAGTTCTTCATACTGTATAATGATCCCACATGATGCTCAATACTGTATAATGGCCACACATGATGCTCCATACTGTATAACGGCCACACATGATGTTCCATACTGTATAATGGCCATTGGCCACACATGATGCTCCATAATGTATAACGGCCACAAATGATGCTCCATACTGTATAACGGCCATTGGCCACACATGATGCTCCATACTGTATAATGGCCACACATGATGCTCAGTACTGTACAATGGCCACACAGTTCTCCATACTGTATAATGATCCCACATGATGCTTAATACTGTATAATGACCCCCCCTCCTGTATGCATGGCTCATATTCCCCCCCTGTATGCATGGCTCATATTCCCCCCCTGTATGCATGGCTCATATTTCCCCCTCCTGTATGCATGGCTCATATTCCCCCCCTGTATACATGGCTCATATTTCCCTCCCCCCTGTATGAATGGCTCATATTTCCCCCCCTGTATGCATGGCTCATATTTCCCCCTCCTGTATACATGGCTCATATTTCCCCCCTGTATGCATGGCTCATATTTCCCCCCCCCTGTATGAATGGCTCATATCCCCCCCTGTATGCATGGCTCATATTTCCCCCTCCTGTATGCATGGCTCATATTCCCCCCTCCCGTATACATGGCTCGTATTTCCCCCCCGTATGCATGGCTCATCTCTCCACCCCACCCCCCGCTCCCATCTTGAATGGCGCGGCTTACCGTCCTCCTTCATCCCCCCTCTCCTGTACCCCTGTTCCCTCCGTCCCTCCGTCCCTCATACTTACCTGTTCCTCACCGCGCCGACATCCCTCTGGCTCTGTCCCGACTCCCGGCGCAGCACCTTCTTTCTGCGTGAGCAGTCTTGTGATACCGCTCATTCAGGTCATGAATATGCACATATTCATGACCTTAATGAGTGGTACCACGTGACCGCTCATTCAGGAGCGCTGCAGAAGCCGAGACCAGGCATCGCTGGAGCAGGGTGAGTATTGTCTTCAAGGAAGGTGGGTGGGAGGCGGGCGGCCGAGGGGGCGGGGTCGGTCGGGAGGTGACCCAGCTTTTATAAAAAAAACACAAAAAAACAAACCTTGCTCAGGTGCCGCCCCCTGCATTGTCCTCGCCCTAGGCACGTGCCCTCACGTGCCTAGTGGCAAATACGGCCCTGCAGATGACACTGCAGAGACTCACAGCATATTCTTTCTGTGAAGTAAAACGTTGTTTAAAAACACTAGAATATGCCGATGACCCACCTGCGCTTATGAGGAAATGATGTTGCTACATGCACTACAGCCCCGCCTGCTGTGGGGATAAACAGAGCCGACTGCGCTCTTTATAGTATCTTAGGTCCAATGAGCAGATTGTGCCCAAGAACCGTGATTTCAGCGGGATGGCGGTCTAACCGCTAAATGTTGGCAATATAATGACTCCCTGCAATGATTGCATAAATAAACATACACTTACTAGTTATGGGAGTGAAGAGGGTCAAGGAAGTCGGTCGATGTCCGAGGATCTTGTCTGCTGCTGGGCCGGGCTGGACCGTAGCCTGCAGGGAAAGCCAGAACCGGCTGTGCCCAGACAAGTGGCTGGACGCTGGGCGTCTAAAATGACAGGAACCGCTCTGACGAAGAAGGAGTCCCTCCTTCGAAACACGTTGGTTGGTTGCCCTGACACGCGCCCGCCCAATTTGTGACGTCACTGCTTCAACCACGCCCCCTACACATACCGCTACTGCTCCGGCGTTGCTTCCAGCCGGGGCACGCTAGGAGTGAGCGGTTCCTGTCATTTTAGACGCCCAGCGTCCAGCCACTTGTCTGGGCACAGCCGGTTCTGGATTTCCCTGCAGGCTACGGTCCAGCCCGGCACAGCAGCAGACAAGATCCTCGGACATCGACCGACTTCCTTGACCCTCTTCACTCCCATAACTAGTAAGTGTATGTTTATTTACGCAATCATTGCAGCGAGTCATTATATTGCCAACATTTAGCGGTTAGACCGCCATCCCGCTGAAATCACGGTTCTTGGGCACAATCTGCTCATTGGACCTAAGATACTATAAAGAGCGCAGTCGTCTCTGTTTATCCCACAGCAGGCGGGGCTGTAGGGCATGTAGCAACATCATTTCCTCATAAGCGCAGGTGGGTCATCGGCATATTCTAGTATATTTATTTCAGACAGGGTCCAGCACAGTCCCTGTTACCTCACCAGCAGCTCCATTTCCCCTTTCGCTTTTCTCCCCCCTCCCCTATTATCCGGACAGTGCAGCGCCAGTGTTTACCTTTTTTCGTTGTTTAAAAACAGGCACTGAAATCTTTTACCCCCACAGAAAGAATCAGTTGCGATCTCATGCTGTCCTGTCTGTATACTGTCTTTTTCTTCCTTGCCTGCCTAGGAAATATATGTTCAGTCCATGTTCCTGCACGGTCAGACACAGCCATTACAAAGTGCATAGCGGAGGCACATTTAGAAGATTATCTGAGCACAAGAAGAACATTTCTCAATGCATCCAGTTGTAGACTTTACTATTATTCCAAGATCTATTGATTAAATTGCATTTTGTTAGTGGGATAACTCATAATGCCCACTCTCTAAAGCTTCATAAATATGGAAATAGTGCCAGTCAAGATTTTTTGGCGAATCACAAATTGACTCTAAATGTTTTAATATGTGTGAAACCACAAATTTTAGGAAATGTGACTTGAACTCAATCCTCCACAGATTGATCTGCTCATCTCTAGTGCTGAAGTAAGGAGAGGCTGCTCACACTGCTGTCCACACTTGTGTTTTTGAATGTTGAGTTTTTGTTGTGACCTAGACATAACATGGTATATGTTATCACCAGGTCACAGCAGTGAAACTTTCTATCACACTTGCTCACATGCACCGTAACTATTACTATTCTATGAGGTTTCTGTCAGTGTAACAAGTCAACTGCCATATTAATGTACTATAGTGATTACCGCATTAGACAAAAGTGTAATTTCCTAATTAAAGGTATTTTGTAACTTATTTATAATGTTTCTTTCATTTTTTAATTTTTTTAAAAGAGTTAATTTAAGGTAACAAGATATGTCTACAATGTCAAAGCTGGATTCCTCCCCCCAAGGAAGGGTCAATGCATATGATATGATAAGGAAGATGATCTGTTTTGCTTTATTAAAAGAGGGGACTGTTGGTAAAAAGGATGGGAAGTAACACCTGAGGATCCTGTCTGAAATAATAATAAGGTACTCTGTAAGAAAAAGTTTGTAGTTTTCAAAATATTTTGGGACAGGTTAAGGCGAAAAGAAATGAAAGCTTTGACAGTAAAATACTGATGATTAACTTCCAGCATGTCCTTAAAATCACTACTTTTATAACAGCTATTTTTATTTGAAAGATAAACTTGTGAATGATTTATGAAGAATTATTAAAAGCTTTTCCTAATATTCTTTTCTTAGCTGTGGCAGTTCAAAATTTAGCATACAGTATATTTTTTTCAAGAATCTATATAGTTAGGTCCAGAAATATTTGGAGAGTGACTCTATCTTTGAGATTTGGGCTCTGTATGATACTATTTTGGATTTAACCCCTTCAAGACATATGATATATATGCATCATATGTCATGTATCCCCCTTTGATGCAGGCTCCAGCACTGAACCTGCATCCTTTCTGGCACATGACAGCTGATTTGATCAGCTGTCGTGTGCCCCTAACAGCTGCGAGTTGAATCGCGATCTACCTGCGGCTGTTAATATGTTAAATGCCGCTGTTAATTTCTGACAGCAGCATTTAACATGCAAGTGCAGGAAGCACATCACTAACCGCACCCATCAGCACCCCTGTCATATGATCACAAGGTGCCGATGTGTTGGCATGACAACTGGGGTCTGCAGAAGACCCCCGTGGTTGTCATTGCCGATCTGCTATGAATGCTGAGCAATGGCCGCCTTTCATAACAGATGAGCATTTCTGTTACACATACAGTAGCAGGGCTAAGACCCTGCTATGTGTAGCACAAGCGATCAGAAGATCGCAGCTTCAAGTCTCCTAAGAAGAGTACTGAAATAAGTAAAAAGTAGAGAGAAATGTTTTTAAAAATATTTAAAAAATTCAAAAAATAAAAATAACAGTTCAATTCACCTGCCTTTTTACCCCATCTATCTATATGATCGTCTAAGGGGTACTTCCGTCTGTCTGTAATGAAAATCCCGCGTCGCTGATTGGTCGCGGCCGCGAATTCGCCCCTTCCTACTCTCCGTCAGTGCCCCCTCCATACTCCCCTCAAGTAAGCGCTCACACAGGGTTAATGGCTGCGTTACACCACATTATGCCGCGGTGTAACGCAATCTGTTAACACTGCTATTAACCCTGTGTGACCAACTTGTTACTATTGATGCTGCCTATGCAGCATCAATAGTAAAAAGACCTAATGTTAAAAATAATAAAAAAATAAAAAATCATTATATACTCACCTTCCGGAACCTTTCCCGCTCCTCGTGACGCTCCGGTCCGTGCATTGTGGTCTCGCGAGATGGTGACATAGCGGTCTCGTGAGACCGCTATGTCATCATCTCGTGAGACCGCAATGCATTCTTGGGACCGGAGTGTCGCGAGGAGCATCGCTAAATGCCTGGCCTGGATCCGGGGGTCGCCGGAAGGTGAGTATATAACTATATTTTATTTTAATTCTTTTTTTAAACAGGGATATGGTGCCCACATTGCTATATACTATGTGGGCTGTGTTAGATACTACGTGGGCTGTGTTATAACTTAATGGGCTGTGTTATATACTGCGTGGGCTGTGTTATATACTACGTCTCTGTGCTATATACTACATGGGCTGTGCTATATACTACGTGGCTGTGCAATATATTACTTGGCTGGGCAATATACTACGTGGCTGTGTTATACACTGTGTGAGCTGTGCTGTATACTATGTGGGCTGTGCTATATACTATGTGGCTGTGTTATATACTACGTGGGCTGTGCTATATACTACGAAGCTGTGCAATATAAGTGGCTGGGCAATATACTACGTGGCTGTGATATATACTACGTGGCTGTGTTATATACTACGTGGGAGATGTTATATACTACGTGGCCTGTATTATATACTACATGGGCTGTGTTATATACTATGTGGGCTGTGTTATACACTGCGTGGGCTGTGCTATATACTACGTGGGCTGTGTTATATACTGCGTGGCTGTGCTATATACTATGTGGGCTGTGTTATATACTATGTGGCTGTACTATATACTACGTGGGCTGTGTTATATGCTATGTGGGCTGTTATATACTACGTGGCTGTGTTATATGCTATGTGGCTGTGCTATATGCTACGTGGGCTGTGCTATATGCTACGTGGGCTGTGTTATATACTATGTGGCCTGTGCTATATACTACGTGGCCTGTGCTATATTCTACGTGGCTGTGCTATATTTCTCTTCTGTATCTGTGCATCATGAATCATGGTATGTGGTAAAAAGGGGGGCCCACTGAGACTCTTTCGCCCGGGGCCCTCAAAAACCTGGAGCAGGCCCTGGCTTCACTGGTCACGCCAGGCTGGCCGCGAACAATCAGCGACAGGTGCAGTCCGGCTGTGAATTGGCATGGAATTTGAACCATTCTTCGCTAATTGGTCGCGCCATGCCGGCGGAATCCTGTGTATAAATTGCATTATTCTGAAAACTTCATAAATAAACTACATATATATTCTAGACTATCTCATGCGTTAGAATCGGGCCACCACCTAGTTCAAAATAAAACAATAAAAAAAATAAAAAATAAAATACTTGGTATCGGCGCATTCAGAATCTCCTGATGTATCAAAATATAAAAATAATTAATATGATAGGTAAACGGCATAACGTGAAAAAAATTAAATATGTTCCTTTTTTTGGTCGATGCTGCATTGCAATGAAATGCAATAACAGGTTATAAAAACATTGTATCTACCCCAAAATGGTATCAATAAAAACGTCATCTTGGTGCGGAAAAATAAGCCTCCACTCAGCCCCAGATCACGAGAAATGGAGACGCTGCAGGTCTCGGAAAATGGGGCTTTTTTTTTTTACAAACTTTACTTTGGATTTTTTTCACCACTTAAATAATAAAGAACCTATATATGCTTTGTAATTTCAAACTCGTGATGACCCGCAGCATCATAACGGCAGGTCAGTTTTAGCATTTAATGAACATAGTAACAAAAAGCCATTCAGGAATTGCAATTTTTTGCAATTTCACCACACTTGGAATTTTTGTCCTGTTTTCCAGTACATTATATGGTAAAATCAATGGTGTTGCTCCAAAGTGCAACTTGTCCCGCAAAAAAAAAGCCCTCACATGGCCATATTGACAAAAAAATAAAGTTATGGCTCTGTAAAAAAGGAGAGCAAAAAACGAAAATGAAAAAAGGAAAATGGCCTGGGTTTGAAGGGGTTAAAATTAGTGTTGAGCGATACCTTCCGATATTTGAAAGTATCGGTATCGGATTGGATCGGCCGATACCAGCAAAATATCGGATCTCGCCGATACCGATACCCGATACCAATACAAGTCAATGGGACACAAATATCGGAAGGTATCCTGGATGGTTCCCAGGGTCTGAAGGAGAGGAAACTCTCCTTCAGGCCCTGGGATCCATATTCATGTAAAAAATAAAGAATAAAAATAAAAAATATGGATATACTCACCCCTCCGAAAACCCTGGCTGTCACCGCTGCAAGCGTCTGCCTCCGTTCCTAAGAATGCAGAGAGTGAAGGACCTTCGATGACGTCGCGGCTTGTGATTGGTCGCGTGACCGCTCATGTGACCGCTCACGCGACCAATCACAAGCCGCGACGTCATCGCAGGTCCTACACTCACTGCATTCTTAGGAACGGAGGCTGCCGGTTGCATGTCTGAGGTCCAGGCTCCGTCGGAGGGGTGAGTATATCCATATTTTTTATTTTTATTCTTTATTTTTTACATAAATATGGATCCCAGGGCCTGAAGGAGAGTCTCCTCTCCTCCAGACCCTGGGAACCATACGCACCGCACACGCCTGGGAACTTATAGGAACTTCCGATTCCGATTTCCGATATCACAAAAATATCGGAACTCGGTATCGGAATTCCGATACAGGGAATATTGGCCGATACCCGATATTTGCAGTATCGGAATGCTCAACACTAGTTAAAATGAAAGAAATGAGATGCAATTGAAGTGTAGACTTTAAATTAAAGGAGCTGAAACGTGAAACCTGTGAAAAGTTTAGGAATTGCAACCATTTTTTCTACAAAAGCCTCCTCATTTCAGGGCTCAAAAGTAAATAAAATGTTCATTTTTAATACTTAGTAGAGAATCCTTCGCAGGCAATGACTGTCTGAAGCTGACTTCAGTTGTTACTTATTTGTGGGGCTTTCTATCTTTCGTTTTGTCTTAATCATGTGAAATGCTGCTCGATGCTGTTGAGATCTGATTGTTGATTCAACTATTGCAGAATATACCACTTATTTGCCTTAAAAAACTTCTGTGTTGCTTTCACAGTGTGTTTTGGGTCATTGTCCTTCTGTACTATGAAGAGCTGTCCAATTAACCTTGCTGCATTTGGTTAAATCAAACTAGAAAGTATCGGACTGTACACTTCAGAATTCATCCAGCTGCTTCTGTCTTCAGTCACATCATCAATAGAGTTGAGCATTCTGATACCGCAAGTATCGGGTATCGGCCGATATTTGCTGTATCGGAATTCCGATACCGAGTTCCGATATTTTTGTGATATCGGAAATCAGAATCGGAAGTTCCCAGTGTATGGCTCCCAGGGTCTGGAGGAGAGGAGACTCTCCTTCAGGCCCTGGGATCCATATTCATGTAAAAAATAAAGAATTAAAATAAAAAATATGGATATACTCATTCGTCCGGTGGCCCCTGGACCTTACCGATGTAACCGGCAGCCTCCGTTCCTAAGAATGAGGAGTTTAGGACCTGCGATGACGTCGCGGCTTGTGATTGGTCGCGTGAGCGGTCACATGAGCGGTCACGCGACCAATCACAAGCCGCGACGTCATCAAAGGTCCTAAACTCCTCATTCTTAGGAACGGAGGCTGCTGGTTACATCGGTAAGGTCCAGGGGCCGCCGGACGGGTGAGTATATCCATATTTTTTATTTTAATTCTTTATTTTTTACATGAATATGGATCCCAGGGCCTGAAGGAGAGTTTCCTCTCCTTCAGACTCTGGGAACCATCCAGGATACCTTCCGATACTTGTGTCCCATTGACTTGCATTGGTATCGGGTATCGGTATCGGCGATATCCGATATTTTTTGGATATCGGCCGATACCATCCGATACCGATACCTTTGAGTATTGGAAGGTATCGCTCAACACTAATCATCAATAAACACTAGTGGCCCAGTACCATTGGAAGCCAATCATGCCTATGTCATCACACTGCCTCCAACATGTTTAACAGAACATGTGGTGTGCTTTGGATCATGAGCCGTTCCCAGCCTTCTACATACTTTCTTCTTCCCATCATCCTGAGAAGGTGTTTTTCTTCACCATGGAAAGAATTCTGCAGTCATCCACCACTATTGTCTTCTGTAAACATCCAGGCCTTTTTGAGTTCCCAAGCTCACCAGTGTGCTCTTTTTTTGTTGTTGCAGAATGTACCAATCTAATGATTTGGCTACTGCTAATATTTCTTATATCTCTCCGATGAACTTATTTTTGTTCAACCTAATAATTGAGAATGTAGTCACTTCTCACTGCCAAGCCGTGAGTCTGAGTGATCAAGGAGTCCAAGGTAAGAAGCCAGTAGAGTATGTCATAAACAGAAGGAAGAGACAAAAGCGTAGTCAGGTAATGTTCTAAGGTCAGAGTATCGGGAGGATAACAGATCGGAGCCTAAGGGGTTAAACAGGCAGATGGTCAGAACGAAGTCCAAGGTCAGGCAACAGATCAAGCATACAGAACTCAAGGCACAGGGAGCACAAACCTCGCTTGTTGAATGTACGTCTGGCAGTGGTCTGGTAGAAGCTGCTCAGTTAAGTAGCATGGCAATCACCCAGGATAGTGAACATTTGGAGACAGCCGATGCCTCCCAGTCACAGATTGGCTAGTCGAGCTGTCAATCAAGACACTGACAGCTCAGCACACCACTGAACCAGATTGGATGGCCATGCTGTCAATCAAAGTACTAACAGCTTCAGCATGCCCCTGTACTGGATTGGACAGATGAGCTGGCAGTAAATGTATCCCAGACACCCTGAGGGGTGGAACCATGACAGTAATGGTCTGTTTCACGTCCATTGAGAGCTGTTTTGTTTTCATGTTGTGGGTTCAGGGCATCAGCTTCCAAATACAAATTCCATACCTGGAATCAGTTCCAGATCTTTTACCTGCTTAATTGATGATGGATTAACAAGTAAATAGCACATGAAGCCCATTAAAGAGCTTTTGAGATAACTTTCCAAATATCTTTGGCCCCTTGAAGAAGAGGCAGCTACATATTAAAGACCTGTTTTTCCTAAATTGTTACTCCAATTAAGATGTGAATACCTTCAAATTAATGCTGAGAGTCTGCACTTCAAGCCCACATTGATTATATAACTGTATCTTGAATACTTGTATGTCTTGGTAAAGTGATAAAATGCCAAACCTTGTATCGCTGTCCAAATATTTCTGAACTTAACTGTATATCGTTGAAGTAGCAGAAATGAACCCACATGGGTAATGTATATATATTTTTTTACTTTAATATAGCATGCTATTTTCCTCCCAAATACAAATTTTCTAGGGGTATTTGTTCCCCATTTCTCCATGATTGCATGGGGAAACCTACCATTGCCTTGTTCTTGGTATAAAATTGCAGCAGTACTTGCTGAAACCACAACTAGCTACTGAGCACTGATATATTTCCAGTTGTCCACCCTTTCCCACCTAGAATGTTTTTTCCATCAGCAGTAATTCATCTGATAAAAAAAAAAATTGTTCTCGTCATGATCTGTTTCAAGTTCTTGCTACTTTGCTGAGATTTCCTGATTATTTTATGTTCTTTGATTATATAATTTGTGTATGTATAGCTTTTCCTATTTGGCACCTGAGTAAGATTTACTGAACTTTTGTCTTTTTGTGATATGGTATCAAGATGTTTGCATCAAATCCTTTAAGCCCTGTGAGTTGTAACCTGGGGATCCGAGGGGGTAAAGAATCCAATTCAACAATTGAAATCTTTTTCATGCTCCCTTAAAACATTTCTGGACATTATTTTCAATGTGGCCAAATACATTATACTGCTGAAAGAGGCTACAGAATATCATTGCCATAAAGAGGCATACCTGGGGTGCAACAAAAGTAATTGTCGGTGGTACGTGTCAAATGAGCCTCCATATACATGCAAGGACCCATTGTGTTCAAAGACAATCAGTTTGGCAATCCAGATGTTGTAAAAGTAAACATTCCTAATCACAATGGTTCATTGTCTTCTATCGTTTCTTTGTTATAGTAATTGTATTTATATAAGGAATGGGGAGGTGTTCCAGCTCACCGTTACTATTCCTGTGCTGTTCGAAGCTCGGATGATGGCTCTGCCATGGCACGTGAATGTAGACAAAAGAGAAATTGATCCGGTACTAACGAACAAGCAATCTTCTTTATTGACATAAATGTAATACAGAGGACATATGGTAAAACTTCATGACTAAGGGTGCTGCAACACCTGAACCGCGTAGATACCGATGTCAGCATGATAGTAGCGCTATCCTGACATGAAGCTTTACCATATGTCCTCTGTATTACATTAATGTGAATAAAGAAGATTGCTTATTCGATAGAGCAATTCAACTTATATTTTGTCTTTTATTTAAATGACCATTGTCTGCACTGATAGCGCTGAATAAGAGTCAGCAAGGCCATTCTGACCCATTTGCAACTACTCAGCAAACTGCACTATGTATTGATATATACCTATCATCTCCAGTATTAACTGGGATAGCAATTTGTGCTACAGTAGCTATTCTATGGGATTTGACTATAAAGTCACATTCCCACATGCATCAATGAGTTTTGGGTGCTCACGTCCCTGTTGTGAGCAGTCCTTTCTTGGATCACTCTTGGTAGGTACCACTGTACACCATGAACATCCCACAAGATCTGCTGTTTTGTAAATGCTCTCATACAGTTGTTTAGCCATCACAATTTGGTCTTTGTCAAAGTCGTTCAGAACACATGCCCATATTCCTGGATCCAGCACATTAACTTTATTAACTGCCTATTCATTTGTTACCTAATATATCCTACCCTTTGATATGGATCAATCTATCAAGATAGTCAATGTTATTCACTTTACTTCTCAATGGCATTGCTAATAAACGTATAGAGAAATATTATAGCGAAAAACGGTAGGCAAATTTGTTTCATTAGTTAAATGTTTGCAGCTATTTTAGCAAAAATATACTTAATTAGATTGCAAATGTAGGAATAAATTTTTGACTGTTTGGATAAAAAATATTTTGAAAGTTCTATGTTTCCCCTTCTTGCAATTTGCCTGTTGTCAAGACTGATCCGTCCACACTTGCAGAGGAGCAGGACTGAATATAGGAAGTGAGGGCCTGATTGCTCTCTCTGACAGCTCTGATACACGTAATATGTAATATTTGTATTGCTGCAGTGAACCAATCACATCACATGGAATTGAGCTGCTGAATTTATTATCATCCCTGGATCTACCTTACCACAGTCATTCTCTTTTTTTTTCAGTTGCCTACTCACTTATCAACTCATATAACTTCTATTCTACCCTGCTGTTGTGACCATCACGTTTGCTGGGTCTGCCACCTCATTCTCCACGTTTATTACTTTCCTCCTTGTTTCTGATAGTAAATTAGAACTTTTGTTCTCCCCTTCTCTCTTCTTCCAAGCCTTGTCGGCTATCTTTCTCCCCACCTACTGTACTGTATATTCCACTTACCTATTAGTTTCTCATAGTACATCATCAGTAAAAATTCAAGCAGTGTACTGTGGGAACAAAGGGAAAGGAAGTTGAAACACATACTACTGGTAAACTCTGCAGCACAGTGCATGCCCTCTGCACTTGAGAGAACTACATTTAGTGTGGCTAGAGGATCAATTAACCCGGGCAGACATACAAAACAACAAGGAGGCATACAAAGTGGCAGAATATCACAAGTTTTATGGGTTATATAATATTCTGCATTTTTTTAAATTTCCAGCCAAATAACGTATGTTTTAAAGGAAATTTCTCAGTTCATTTAGCATACTTGTTTGCTGTATACTCTAGGTGGTCCAGTTGCACCTATTTTGTTGCTGATCACACTTGATGGGAAGAAACACTTAAACATTATAGAGCTCTAGTGTACCATCTTTCACATACTTCTTCTTTCACATACAACTGGTGAGTGTTACCTTCATAGAGGCCATAGTTCAGTCAGTGATACATTAACACTGATCACTTAATTGGTAAAAATAAACTGAATGACTGTCACGCACAATGTGGGAAGACTAAGTGCAACACGAAGGGATGAGGGGAAGGGAGCCCAACACTAGAGAAGGGGGGAGTCGAGACGCCTAGGCAGATATAAAGTCACCCTATCCATCCTAAACGTCCCTAAATAGGTTCTGCACCTATCGCCGAGCAGGAACCCAATCCCTTCCTGACCCTGGCAATAAGCCCTGCTTAGGGAAGGACGGGATGTTACTACTCCATCCCCACTACAACTAAAGACAGCTGGTATAGACAAACAAGGGGAACACTTATCTTGAGTAGAATCAGAGAGGAAAACCAGACATCCTCAAACACCAAAGAGGAAGATAGCCGACTGCAATAGCTTCAAGTCTCAAAAGGGAAAAATGGTAATATCACCAGCGATTCCCAGCAGCAGACAGGAAGTCTATAAACACCCTGACCAGGTGTATCAATTAGAGCAGGGGGGAGGTTGCCACTGGGTCCAAGAGTCAGAAGGATTAGGAAGGCATCTGCAAAGCCAACTGCAGAGACCTTCTGCAGCCAGATGCTCTGCGACTGTCTGCAGCCTCTGACACACCTGTGACAATGACACGTAAGAACTACATGTAACTAACTACTTTTCAAAAGAATCCTCAGCAACCTCCTTGAGCACCTATCATGCATCTCTTCAGTCCACTAGACTACAGGTCTGAGCCATACATGCCACTTCACAGGCCTCTGGGCAGTTAGATTTAAAAAATAAGCTGATGACTAATTTCTCACACACTGAAGCTCAACCCCTCCTTTCCAGGCAAAACTGTAAACTTCAGGGTTGAAGTCTCCCAGAACTCAAATAATTTGGCTCCCCAACTAGCTGACTTATCTAAAAGCCCCTTGTAGACATCTCAGTTCTTAATGGTGTCAATGCATTCAGACTGTATTCCTTCAGAAGCTGCCTGCACACAGTTTCACAAGCTGTCCTTACCCCCAGCTATGATTTTCTTAGGCTACTTCTCTAAAGGGGCAATGATTCCCTTTTACAGCATACCGCCTTCTCTTCAGTGATATTTCCTAGGCTTAAAGGTACCTCTTGGATCCACCAAAAGCATGCTAGGTGTCCCACTATGTTACTTTTCTGCAGGTTCCTTGTTACTCTGGCTTTTAAACCACCGTCTATCATGTGAGAAATAATCAAACTGGCCTCCTTCTTACAGTTGCTTGTGAAAGTATTCACCCCCTTTCTGCCTCACTACCTGGAATTTTACTGTGTTTTTTAGGGTTTGCATCAGTTTATGTTAAGAACATGCCTATAACTGTGAGCATGTGTCTTTCTTTTTATTGTAAAGCAAACAACAAATAGGACAAAATAGCTGAAAACTTCAGTGTGGATAACTATTCACTCTACTAAAGTCAGTACTTTGTAGAGCCTCCTTTTGCAGCAAATACAGCTGTAAGTCACTTTGGATAAGTCTCTATGAGCTTTCCACATCTTACCAGTGGGATTTTTTGCCCATTCCTCAAGGCAAAACTGCTCCAGTTCATTCAAGTTAGATGGTTTCCTCCGGTGAATATCAATCTTCAAATCTGACCACAAATTCTCAATTGCATTAACGCCTGGGCTTTTGACTAGGCCACTCCAAAACATTTACACATTCCCCCATAAAGCACTCGAGTGTTGCTTTAGTAGTATGATTTGGGTCATTGTCTTGTTGGAAGCAGAACCTCTGTCCTAGACTCAAACCACTGACAGACTGAAGCAGGATTTGCTCAAGAATAGCCCTGTATTTTGCACAGTCCATCTTCCCCTTCACGCTGACTATTTTCCTTGTCCCTGCTATCGAAAAACATACCCACATCATGATGTTGCCACCAACATGTTGGGAATTCTGCAACTGGTAATTCCCAATTATCATATGAAGATCCTGTGCTTACTTACATGCATTGTTATACATTGGAACACATTGTTATCCCTAGCTTATACTCTTGTTATGCAGGCAGGATTTAAACTGTACTATAATACTGTGATACTATTATGCAGCATTCAAACTGTTTTGTAATACTATGATGCTATTATGGGGTCATGTTCTTCGTTACACCTGCACCTCGGCGACTGACTGAGTGCATGCCAATCCTCTGAAACCCTGCAAAGTGGGACAGGAACCTATGTGGTTTTTGGGAATTTAATACCATCATAATGTAACAGAAAGAATGCAAAGCTGTATGGATGACAATCAAAATAAATCCAGAAAATGTTTTGACACTTTTTTGGAGCGTTATATGCCACAGAAATGTACTACCATGCAAGTAATACTGTATGGGTGAGAAATTTAACCCAGCAAAATTTATTAACTCTTTTTTCCAGTTTTATAGATCACAGTAAATGTATCCCAGAAAACAGGAATAGTGTATGATTGAGAAATGTAATAGAGATAATTTTTTTTTACTTTTTTTGTAATGTTGCAAAACATTACTGAAATTTACCGCAGACCACGGAATAGCATATGGGTGAGGAATGTAATCCAGCTAATTTTTTTAATGCTTTTTTTGAGTGTTAGACATCACAGAAATGTAGCGCAAAACATGTGAAACTGTATGGCTGAGAAATCTATTACTGCAACATTTTTCAACGCTTTTTTCAGTTTTGTAGATCACAGGAAATTTATCCCAGACCATGGAATAGAGTATGGATGAGAGCTATAATCCAGACAGTTTTTTAAATGCTTTTTTGTAGTGTTAGATAATATCGCTGAAATTTACCCCAGACCACGAAATAGTGTACGGGTGAGAAATGTAATCCAGCTTATTTTTGTAATGCTTTTTGATGTGTTAGATATCACAGAAATGTACCCCAGATCATGTAATACTGTATGGGTGACAAATTTAACTCTGCAAAATTAGTTAATGATTTTTTGGAGTGTTATATAACACAAAAACATAACACAGATCTCGTAATACTTGATGGATCAAAATATATTCATTTTTCACCCCCCTAAAAAAAGTAACTATATATTTGACAATGGACTACACAGCCCTAATCCTTGTCTACTAGTTGTATTCAGCCACTCTCCCTGCTCCTGTGACTTTTTCTCCCTTCCTAGGCTAAATGCAGATTGTATGTGATACAAATGCCAAAGCAAATTATTAGCCCTTAGTGTATGTGACCAGAATCAGGAAGAGCAGCGTTTTGGACTCAGCTCACTTGCACTGCATCTAAAACTGTGTTCTACATTAGAAGCACAGTGGATGGGATTTATAGAAATGATGGCTCAGTTTCAGCACCAGTATCAACACTACAGGCCTCTGATTTGTGCACACACAGGCCTAAAAAAGCACTCTCTCCCTCCAACATGAAGTATCACAGAGCTGTGCAATGGCATTAGTGAGCCGAACCGGTCAGTGCATGTTCATTTATAACCCCTAATGATGTCACCTGGCCAGCCAATCACAGTAATGCCACAACCAAGATGGCTACGGCATTACAGCGACGTGCAGGCAATCTCCGCATGCTTATTGGCTGTGCTACAGGCACCAAAAATGTGGGGCAGGGATTCGAGTTTTACATAGAGAACCACCCAATACTCGCCAAGTAATGAGTACATCCGAGCACCGTGATACTCCAGTGATGACCGAGTATCACCAAGCACATTCGCTCATCCCTAGACAGACTTCGTGTTTCACATAAGAAAGGAAGGACAGCATCCAGTCCAGGTGAAAGTGTTCAAAAACGAATTCCTTTATTTGCCAAGGTGCGACGTTTCGACCCAGATGGGTCTTTATCAATCATGCATGATAAAGACCCATCTGGGTCGAAACGTCGCACCTTGGCAAATAAAGGAATTCGTTTTTGAACACTTTCACCTGGACTGGATGCTGTCCTTCCTTTCTTATGTGGTATGTGCATTTTCCATGGGGGTCCAGTGGAACTAGGACGTGCATCCGCTCATCTGTTGTGCTGTCGGTCAGCTGCTTTGTTTCTAAGACTTCGTGTTTCGTCAAACCCCTGCATGCAAGATGGCAGTGGAGGCTAAAATCTTGGTTTATCTGCTTCTGCAATGAGTCTTGCTTTTATCTTTGACTTAATAATAGCTGGAGAGATTGGTCAGGAGAGCAAGTGGGTAACCTCATGAAGAAGCCTTCCCTTTATCAGCGAACATCATACCTAGTCTTATGATTATGGTGTGGGGTTTCATAATGTTTTGTAACTGTACACCTCAAGTCTTCATTCCAGGCACACTAGCAACTCTACGGGACATTGACTTGGCCGTGAAACTGGTGGTATGGACATTTCTCCCAAGTGTGCCAAGAGATGTTTTTCAACACCACAATACTAGATGATATGTTTGAGTAGCCTGTGTGGCTGTAAAGTGCTATGATGGACTGCAGCATCATTGATCTGCAATTGCAAAGGGAGCTGCCAGGAGTGGATCTTGATTTGCGTTTCTGTTGTGAATTCCGCTCTTGGGCTCCCTCCGGTGGTTATAAGTAGCATTTTTGTGAGTTCTGCTCTTGGGCTCCCTCCTGTGGTTTTGAATGGTATAGCTGCTTCTTGGATTTAGCATCAGCAGCTGTTTTCACTGATCGTCTTTCTGGCTCTGCTATATTAGTCTGGCCTTTTCCCTAATTCAATGCCAGTTGTCAATTGTTGAGCTTGGAGTCATGGCTCTCTGAGGATTTCCCTGTCACTCTGACCATTTCAGCAAAGCTAAGTCCTTGCTTGTCTTTTTGCAGTTCACTTGTTGTGGACTTTGTTGTTTAGCACTTTCTATGTTTTGCTCATTTGTCCAGCTTATCAGTATGTATCTAGTCAGCTAAGCTGGAAGCTCTGGGCAGCAGAGTTTGCCCTCCACACCTTTAGTCAGGTGTGGAGATTTTTGCATTTCTCTGCGGTGGACTTTTTCTAGTTTTTATTACTGACCGCACAGTGTTCTGTCCTGTACTAATTCTTTATAGCTAGTAGTGGCCTCCTTTGCTAAATCTTGTTTCATACTACGTATGTCATTTCCTTCTCCTCTCACAGTCATTATTTGTGGGGGGCTGTCCTATCCTTTGGGGATTTTCTCTGAGGCAAGATAGCTTTCCTGCTTCTACCTTTAGGGGTAGCTAGATCTCCGGCTGTGACGAGGTGTCCAGGGAGTGACAGGAACATCCCACGGCTACTGCTAGTGTCTGTGTTAAGATCAGGAACTGCGGTCGGTATAGTTACCACCTGCCCCGAGCTAGTCGCATGTCGCTCCTTAATCACCAGACCATAACACGTTTCCAAATGCATTTAGCATGGCAGAATATTCCTCAGACAACCTTTACTACTAAGGCTAGTTTCAAATTTGCAGATGAGGGCTCTGCGGAGGACTGCGTAGTTCCTTTGTTAAGCCCTGCCCACTGCCGCACCTCTTCCTTCAGCTCCGCCTACATCGGCATGTGTCCTGCGTACCCTGCGTGAAAACGACGCATGCGGAGGCATCCGCATACATCCGCATGGCCTGCATACCCAATGTTAAAGATAGGGTACGTAACACACATGCCGACGTAGGCGGAGCTGAAGGAAGAGGCGCGGCAGTGGGCAGGGCTTAACAGAGGAACTACACAGTACTCCGCAAAGCCCATGTTCACAAATGTGAAACCAGCCTAACATCACTGTTAGCATGCTAAGGTATCTAAGTGACTGTTTTTTCTTTGCGTGGTCATGCTTATGATCAGTTCTGGATAAATTAAGATGTTTTGAAAAATTTGTTTCCATTTTTTCATCATTTGCATATCATTAACATGTCCATTGATCCGGTGACTTTTACTTCTTGGCATTGCAATTTCAATGTTGGAGAGTGTACATGAGACCCCAGCCTAAGAAGCTGGACAAATTTAGAAACCAAAGGGTAAGCGATATGTACATACATTCAGTATACTATTATGTTAATATTACGATTAGGCGTTATATTTATAGCATAGTCTTTATTTGGTGAAACTTATCTCTGCAGCAAAGGGAAGTTTACAAAATCGATATAGAGTACATGTAATTCAGCTAATAAATGGCACTCTGCTCTGGGAAGAAGCAAATCTAACTGCTTACAAAATCGATAGTTCCTTTCCAGAATATTTAAGAGACTCAAGCACGGATGGCCGCTTTTTTGCTTAGGATACTTGTGACCTGTCATCTCCTATTTAGGTAAAATATAATGATTATATATAGGTGTTTAGGTTCACGTAGCTTAAAGGGAATCTGTCACCAGTTTTTGCTACCCTCAGAGCAGCATGATGTAGAGGCAGAAAACCTGATTCCTGCAATTTGTCCCACACTGGGATCCTTGCTGCAGTTTTGATAAAATGCCAATCCCAGTTGACTGAATGCCAAGCTCTGTATATTCCTGCCCACACCACTGATTGACAGTTTTCTGTGTAGCTGTTCATAGGCAAAAATTTACCAATCAGTGGTGGAGGTGGGGTTATACAGGGCTCATAAATGTGGAGGACTACACGGTAGCAGAATTATTAGAGCTCAGTCTTGATGTTATCAAAACTACAGCAAGCAGCCCTGTATGTAACACTTCACTGGGATCCTAATCTCAGTCTTTACAGAACGTTGCTCTCAGATTATTTAGATTATTTAGCAAAAGCCTGGTGACAGATTCCCTTTATAGAGTGCAATCTAGAGTAAAGGTGCCTTTACACTGAATGATCTGCGGCATAAAACAACCTCCAGCCCGTATGTATTTGTAAGTTGGTGCTCTGATAATTGTCCGTTTATACACGTAGAACAAATGGCTTGTTTTGTGTGAATAGGCAGCCTTTTTCCTGGCAGCGTAGGTTCTGTTTACACAGAATGAAGTATGGCCAAGAACAATGATCTATTGGGCAAAGCAAAAAAAGATGATTTCACTCATGACCCGTTGATCATTTTGCTCGTTTGTCGTGTGATCGGCAGCCTATTTACACTGCCCGATTATCAAAATCGAAAATTCCTAGGAAAGATGATAGTGCAGTGTGAATTCCTTCTAGTTTCGTTGGGCAATATTGGCACATATTATACTTGTCTGCTGATCTTGAAGATTTCCTGAGTAGCTATTGTATACCATCTGGTTTTGTCCATTAGACAACAACCCACTATAAATTTTATATAGCCCACCTTCAAACTGCTCTGTCAGCTTCCATGTCTTTGTGCATTGCACTGTTTAATCAGTGGACAGATACAAAATCTACTGAGTGTGGTTATTCTCATACAGGAAAGATATATATCTTGGTACCGTGTTAGCCAGTAGATAGAAAAATATTTAGAATTGAGAGTCCTCAGTGGTTGATACCTTTTAACGGTTACCTTCTGGTTATTCTCATAGGAATTCTATGAACTTTGCCTTCAACTTTGATCTATTTGCATTGATGATAACAAACTTTTAAAGGGGCTGTCCATTATTTGGACAACCCCTTCTTATCCCCCATGTTGGTCCCTTTAAAATAAAACACCTATACTCACCTCCCGTGCCAGGACCTTTTCTAGTGGTTTTGACACTTGCATTCCACATAAGGTTGTAATGTCACGTGAGTCCCGAGTCCAGTCAGCGCCAACGTCACTGTCCCTGCCTTCGGACAAATCGAATTTCAATAGGAAGTTAGAGAGCAGCCACAGACGTGACTTCCTGTTGATGTTCAATACATCCGAAGGCAGGGACAGTGACGCCGATGCTGTTTGGGCGCAGGGCTCATGTGATGTGACAACCTCACGTGACCCCCAGGAACTCAAGTGATGACACTGCTGGTACGGTGCCGGCATGGGAGGTAAGTATAAGTGTTTTCATTTTAATGGGGGCTTGCATGAGTAATGAGAAGGGATTGTCCAAACAGTGGACGACCCCTTGTAGCATTTTTACACATACAGTATATTGCACTGGTATGTAGATTCTTTCAGATCTTATATTGCGTACATATAAATATTTGTTATGTATTGTGATACGGTATGTTGGAGGTTGGGTTAATGGCAGTCTATCAGGGTTTGCTCTCCTGTGTATATATCATGCACCTTGTATGCTTTCAAATGTTTTATACTTTTTTTGTTATATGTTTATAATACAAAAAAATATATAATTTTTCATAATAGTTACAAGCATACTGTACCACATTTTTTTCTTATGCTACATTTTGTTTCTTTGTTGTTTGTGCAGCCAAAAACCTCAACAATTGCCATTTTAGTGCCCTGAGTGACCAGTGTGAACACTGGAATAATTCAGAATTTTCATACGCAGTACATACAGTATGAGAACACAGACACCAATGGAGTAACCACCTATCTACTGAAATGGATGAAATATAGGAACTGGGCCCTACGCCTGTCATGCTTTTATTGCAAATCCCATGTATGCTGAAAAAAAATAGAAACGCAACACTTTTAGTTTTGCTCCAATTTTTCATGAGCTGAACTGAAAGATCTAAGACTATGTACGCAAAAGGCCCTTTTCTCTTAAATACTGATCACAAATTGGTCTAAATCTGTGCTAGTGAGCACTTCTCCTTTGCCGAGATAATTCATCCTTCTCATTGGTGTGGCATATCAAGATGCTGATTAGGCAGTATGATCATTGCACAGGTGCCGTAGGGTGACCACAATAAAAGGCCACCCTAAAATGTGCAGCTTTATCGCACAGTTTTGAGGGAGTGTGCAATTGGCATGCTGACTGCAGGAATGTATGTCAGCAGGTGCTGAGATGCAGTACGCAGGGATCGCAGAGCAATGCAGTATAACACTATTATTTAATTTAACAGTAAAGATGAAAGTAATCTCCTCACAGGGAGTTAGTAAACAGTAAACAAGAATTAAAGGGAGAACAAAGATTAATGAGACAGTCTGAGGTTTAAACAGCACTCCCGCTGGTCCTCCTTGATATACAGTCTGATGGGGGTTGTAGTAGCAGCAACCGCCGGCGTCCTGAGATGGGGTCCTCTGTCAACGGTCCAACTTCTGGCGGCAGCAAGCGGTCTCCGGTTTTACCCGCTGAGCCCCTAGTCCATAAGCCTGTGCAGCCAAAGTGAAGGAAGCTGCAGGTGTCCCTGTATCAAGAGTGAGCTGGTGCGTGCTAGCCAGCAGAGGGAATCGCACTTCAGTGTCCTGTAACCGGCCCCCAATTCTCCGTACGAGCACTGCCCAACGTTTATCCCGGCGCTCTCCTTGGTCAATGTCCTTCTGGAGTGTTCGGATAAACCTGGTCGCAGGACGTCTCTGCTGCGCTGGGTGCGGAGCATGCTACACACCCTGCTGCACTCTCCCTGACGGCGGGAAACTGCCTACTACTTTGACGCTTTCTCCTCACCGCCTGGATTAGCCACACCCCCTCTCCGCGGGTCAAAGGGCCTGTCCGGTCCCCTATACTTTCCCCCGGGCAACATGGGACGCAGCCTCAGCAGTTCCGGACCCGGTATGATGCAGGTACCTGCTGCTCGGTCTTCCTCTTTACATGTCCACCAGAGCTGTTTCCTATGAATTGGAAGTTAATTTCTCTACCATGAATTGGAAGTTAATTTCTCTACCATAATCCGTATCCAAAGGCGTTTCAGAGAATTTGACAGTACATCCAACCGGCCTCCCAACTGCAGACCACGTGTAACCACACCAGCACAGAACCTCAACATCCAGTATCTTCACTTCCAAGACCGTCTGAGACCAGCCGCTGCTGTAACAATCGGTTTGCACAACCAAACTATTTCTGCACAAGCCGTCAGAAACTGTCACAGGGAAGCTCATCTGCATGCTCGTCGTCTCATAGGGGTCTCCATAACCGACTTGAGTGAGCAAATGCTCTCATTCAATGGTGTCTGACAAGTTGGAGAGGTGTTGTCTTCATGGATTTCAGAGCAGATGGCAGAGTACGTGTATGGTGTTATGTGGGTGAGTGGTTTGCGGATGTGAGCGTCATGAATCGAGTGGCCCATGGTGGTGGATGCAGTTATTGTATGAGCATGTGCATTTTATGGACAATGAACAGAGGTGTATTTTATTGATGCCATTTTAAATTCACAGAGATACTGTGACAAGATCCTGAGGTCTATTGTTTTGTCATTCATCCACAACCATCACCTCATGCTGCAGCATCATAATGCACTTCCCCATGTTGCCAGGATTTGTACATAATTCCTGAAGGCTGGAATCATCCAGGTTCTTGCATGGCCAGCATACTAACCGGACATGTCACCCATTGAGCACTTTTGGGATGCTCTGGATCCCGATATACAACAGTGTGTTCAAGTTCCTGCCAATATCCAGCAACTTCGCATAGCCATTGGATAGGAGTGGACCAACATTCCACAACCTGATAACTCTATGTGAAGGAGATATGCTGCGCCGCTTGAGGCAAATGGTTGTCACACCAGATATTGACTAGCTTTCTGACCCCCCAGACACCACCACTGTAAAACTGAATATTTTAGGATGACCTTTTATTGTAGCCAGCCTAAGGCACATCTGTGCAATAATCATGTTGTCTAATCAGGATCTTGATATGCCACGCCGGTGATGAGGATGAATTATGTCGGTAAAGGAGAAATGCTCATTAACACAGATTTAGACAAATTTATGAACAATATTTGAGAGATCAAGGCCTTTTGTGTACATAGAAAAAGCCTTAGAGCTTGAGTTCAGCTTAAGAAAAATCAAAAATGGAAGCAAAAGCAAAAGTGTAAAAGCAAAAGAAGTAACAGGTCAGCAATACTGTATGCAGGCTCTCTACCAACCGTAACTACGGTAGTTTTACCATTGCACATCAAGAACTATAATATTTCCATTATTACAGTATCGCTGTGGTTGAAACATTTAAGAATCAATTCTTCTTGACATGAGTCTTTCATGTTCTTCATATAAATGCCCATAGCCTTGTTTTAAGGTAATGACATTTACTGGCAAAGATTCCATGTACTATAGCTTAAGGAGATTAGAAGAGCCGACAAGCATTTCAAGAAATTCATTAAAACTGAATTTGCTGTTTTTGATCTCTCTCGCATGGTGCAGAAATGTATGATTTAATGGTTTATTTCCTTTTCTTTCTTTTTTCACTGTTCTGCACATCTAATAAATCTTAGGACTTTTTGGAAAGCTATGTTAATTAAATCGTAGGAAAATTAAATTTTTCAGAGAATATAGATTAATACGATATGACTTAATATAGAAGAATAGAAATTTAGAGTATGAAAAACATCATTGAATAATCTGGTTGTGTTAACATATCAATTTACATTCTTTTAGATATAAGTAACTGTCTATTCAGTTTTTTTGCTAGGAATATGCATAATTGGTCACAAAATCTGAAAATTCAGTCTTAGGGCAGCGTGATCCAGATAGACTGAAGAGCGGTAACGTCATTCAGAAGAGGACTGGTTTGGATGCCAGAGAAGACGGTGGTAGGTGAGTACCGTATCATTCTGATTATCAGACGTACTTTTTTCCACAAATTTATTTTGGGGAAAATGGGAGTGTGTCTTAAAATCTGACTGAAGCTTAGTGGGGAGGGGGGTGGCTGGGCTTCTCACCTGTAGGAAGTTGGTAGCGGCAGGAGTGGGGTGATGCTGCTAGGCCCAAGCTGGTAGGAGAGAGTTTTCGTAGATGTTATGCTGCGGCAGGCAGTCCCTGCACTTCCCATTGTTTTCACTGCGGTGGACTTCGGAAAATGGCCGCAAGAGGCATCGCATGAACAGATTGAAATTTCGTCTCCCAAGATCTCGGCTCCCGGTAAACTACCGTAAAAGCAAACTAAAAGACGCACCACTATTTTATTAAAACATTTTATCCTAAAAATTTGGTGTTCGTCTTATAGTCCACAAAATACAGTATATCAACATGCTGACACTACAGTATATACACATATACACATTTTTAATAGAGTTGAAAAAAGACTGGACATGTTTTTATAAAAAATCTTTATGATTCTTCTTTTGCTGCAAAAGTAGATGTCATTGCGCAGGCAACTCATACATAAAAACAACTACTAAACTACTGAGGCATTCTACCATATTCAATATAATCCACTGACAAAAAGCTCAAATCTGCAGACTCATTTTTAAATTTGATTTTCAAAAAGGTGTTCTAAGAGTTTGTCTGTACATAATAGAAATCTCACTTGAAAGGATATTAAAGCTTAATTTTTAATAATGAATATAAATAATCCATAACAACATATTACCAAAGTGCACTATAGTAACTCAGATCCTGAAAATTCAGGGAATTACTAAACTAACAAAAGAAACATAAACCCCAAGTCTCACTCATGTGATATGTCTTCCAATCACATATGCTTAATGACTTTTTTTCATCAAAATTTACTCAAGAAAATCCCATGGCAGACAATATGATCAGTGATAAGAAAAATTCCCCATTAAGTGTCACCTGCTTAACCCAGCAGGAAGTACGGCGGCGTCTAAAAATCACTAAAATTGACAAATCTCTGGGCCCGGATGGGATACACCCCCGAGTACTGCAGGAATTAAGTACAGTCATTGATAGTCCATTATTTTGAATCTTTAACCCCTTAAGCCCCGAGGGTGGTTTGCACGTTAATGACCGGGCCAATTTTTACAATTCTGACCACTGTCCCTTTATGAGGCTATAACTCTGGAACACTTTGACGGATCTTGGCGATTCTGACAATGTTTTCTCGTGACATATTGTAATTCATGTTAGTGGTAAAATTTATTCTATATAACTTGCGTTTATTTGTGAAAAAAACGGAAATTTGGCGAAAATTTTGAAAATTTCGCAATTTTCAACTTTCAATTTTTAAGCCCTTAAATCACATACATATGTCACACACAATACTTAATAAGTAACATTTCCCACATGTCTACTTTACATCAGCACAATTTTGGAACCAAAATTTTTTTTGTTAGGGAGTTATAAGGGCTAAAATTTGACCAGAAATGTCTCATTTTTACAACACCATTTTTTTTTAGGGACCACATCTCATTTGAAGTCATTTTGAGGGGTCTATATGATAGAAAATACCCAAGTGTGACACCATTCTAAAAACTGCACCCTCAAGGTGCTCAAAACCACATTCAAGAAGTTTATTAACCCTTCAGGTGTTTCACAGGAATTTTTGGAATGTTTAAATAAAAATGAACAGTTAACTTTTTTTCACACAAAATTTATTTCAGCTCCAATTTGTTTTATTTTACCAAGGGTAGCAGGAGAAAATGGACCCCAAAAGTTGTTGTACAATTTGTCCTGAGTACGCTGATACCCCATATGTGGGTGTAAACCATTGTTTGGGCGCATGGCAGAGCTTGGAAGGGAAGGAGCGCCATTTGACTTTTCAATGCAAAATTGACTGGAATTGAGATGGGACGCCATGTTGCGTTTGGAGAGCCCCTGATGTGCCTAAACACTGAAACCCCCTACAAGTGACACCATTTTGGAAAGTAGACCCCCTAAGGAACTTATCTAGATGTGTGGTGAGCACTTTGACCCACCAAGTGCTTCACAGAAGTTTATAATGCAGAGCCGTAAAAATAAAAAATCATATTTTTTCACAAAAATGATCTTTTCGCCCCAAATTTTTTATTTTCCCAAGGGTAAGAGAAGAGAGAAGATATTGGACCCCAAAAAATGTTGTGCAATTTGTCCTGAGTACACTGATACCCCATATGTGGGTGTAAACCATTGTTTGGGCGCATGGCAGAGCTTGGAAGGGAAGGAGCGCCATTTGACTTTTCAATGCAAAATTGACTGGAATTGAGATGGGACGCCATGTTGCGTTTGGAGAGCCCCTGATGTGCCTAAACATTGAAACCCCCTACAAGTGACACCATTTTGGAAAGTAGACCCCCTAAGGAACTTATCTAGATGTGTGGTGAGCACTTTGACCCACCAAGTGCTTCACAGAAGTTTATAATGCAGAGCCGTAAAATAAAAAATCATATTTTTTCACAAAAATGATCTTTTCGCCCCCAATTTTTTATTTTCCCAAGGGTAAGAGAAGAAATTGGATCCCAAAAAATGTTGTGCAATTTGTCCTGAGTACGCTGATACCCCATATGTGGGTGTAAACCATTGTTTGGGCGCATGGCAGAGCTTGGAAGGGAAGGAGCGCCATTTGACTTTTCAATGCAAAATTGACTGGAATTGAGATGGGACGCCATGTTGCGTTTGGAGAGCCCCTGATGTGCCTAAACATTGAAACCCCCTACAAGTGACACCATTTTGGAAAGTAGACCCCCTAAGGAACTTATCTAGATGTGTGTGGTGAGCACTTTGACCCACCAAGTGCTTCACAGAAGTTTATAATGCAGAGCCGTAAAAATAAAAAATCATACTTTTTCACAAAAATGATCTTTTCGCCCCCAATTTTTTATTTTCCCAAGGGTAAGAGAAGAAATTGGATCCCAAAAAATGTTGTGCAATTTGTCCTGAGTACGCTGATACCCCATATGTGGGTGTAAACCATTGTTTGGGCGCATGGCAGAGCTTGGAAGGGAAGGAGCGCCATTTGACTTTTCAATGCAAAATTGACTGGAATTGAGATGGGACGCCATGTTGCGTTTGGAGAGCCCCTGATGTGCCTAAACATTGAAACCCCCTACAAGTGACACCATTTTGGAAAGTAGACCCCCTAAGGAACTTAAATCATAAGTTTCCAAACCACAATACACCCACAGCAATATGTTATAGGAGTGCCAGGATAAGTAAAGGTTCGGTGCATCTAACATGAGCAAAACCAAAAAGAACAATGAAGCACCAAGAGAACCAAAATCATAGAAAGTCTTTATTATTAAAAGAGAAATAACAAATGTTGATAAAAACACAGGAAAAGACAGGAACACATCACAGAAAGGGTGGCAAGGTGGACACCATTAGGCAAACAAATGTCAGTGAGCAGATGTTAATAACCATGAGCAAGCATACACAAGAAACCATGGGCAAGTCAAGACTAAAGTGTATATCTATAAATCATTACACCGTGTACTAAGTAAGATATGCCCACAAGTCATAGGCAAAAAAGAGATGCCAATAGGTAGAAAAAGTGCGCAGCCATGATAAAGAAGGGGGAAGTAATAACTCAGTTTACCTGTAGTGCCACGATGCCACCCACCCCAACGCGCGTTTCGGCGCCGTGCCTTCTTCCGGGGGTCCCCCGGAAGAAGGCACGGCGCCGAAACGCGCGTTGGGGTGGGTGGCATCGTGGCACTACAGGTAAACTGAGTTATTACTTCCCCCTTCTTTATCATGGCTGCGCACTTTTTCTACCTATTGGCATCTCTTTTTTGCCTATGACTTGTGGGCATATCTTACTTAGTACACGGTGTAATGATTTATAGATATACACTTTAGTCTTGACTTGCCCATGGTTACTTGTGTATGCTTGCTCATGGTTATTAACATCTGCTCACTGACATTTGTTTGCCTAATGGTGTCCACCTTGCCACCCTTTCTGTGATGTGTTCCTGTCTTTTCCTGTGTTTTTATCAACATTTGTTATTTCTCTTTTAATAATAAAGACTTTCTATGATTTTGGTTCCCCTAAGGAACTTATCTAGATGTGTGTGGTGAGCACTTTGACCCACCAAGTGCTTCACAGAAGTTTATAATGCAGAGCCGTAAAAATAAAAAATCATACTTTTTCACAAAAATGATCTTTTTGCCCCCAATTTTTTATTTTCCCAAGGGTAAGAGAAGAAATTGGATCCCAAAAAATGTTGTGCAATTTGTCCTGAGTACGCTGATACCCCATATGTGGGTGTAAACCATTGTTTGGGCGCATGGCAGAGCTTGGAAGGGAAGGAGCGCCATTTGACTTTTCAATGCAAAATTGACTGGAATTGAGATGGGACGCCATGTTGCGTTTGGAGAGCCCCTGATGTGCCTAAACATTGAAACCCCCCACAAGTGACACCATTTTGGAAAGTAGACCCCCTAAGGAACTTATCTAGATGTGTGGTGAGCACTTTGACCCACCAAGTGCTTCACAGAAGTTTATAATGCAGAGCCATAAAAATAAAAAATCATATTTTTTCACAAAAATGATCTTTTCGCCCCCAATTTTTTATTTTCCCAAGGGTAAGAGAAGAAATTGGATCCCAAAAAATGTTGTGCAATTTGTCCTGAGTACGCTGATACCCCATATGTGGGTGTAAACCATTGTTTGGGCGCATGGCAGAGCTTGGAAGGGAAGGAGCGCCATTTGACTTTTCAATGCAAAATTGACTGGAATTGAGATGGGACGCCATGTTGCGTTTGGAGAGCCCCTGATGTGCCTAAACATTGAAACCCCCCACAAGTGACACCATTTTGGAAAGTAGACCCCCTAAGGAACTTATCTAGATGTGTTTTGAGAGCTTTGAACCCCCAAGTGTTTCACTACAGATTATAACGCAGAGCCGTGAAAATATATATATTTTTTTCTCAAAAATGATTTTTTAGCCCCCAGCTTTGTATTTTTACAAGGGTAACAGAATAAATTGGACCCCAAAATTTGTTTTCCAATTTGTCCAGAGTACGCTGATATCCCATATGTGGGGGGGAACCACTGTTTGGGCACATGACAGAGCTCGGAAGGGAAGGAGCGCCATTTGGAATGCAGACTTAAATGGATTGGTCAGCAGCCGTCACGTTGCATTTGCAGAGCCCCTGATGTACCCAAACAGTACAAACCCCCCACAAGTGACCCCATATTGGAAACTAGACCTCCCAAGGAACTTATCTAGATGTGTTGTGAGAACTTTGAACCCCCAAGTGTTTCACTAAAGTTTATAGCGCAAAGCCGTGAAAATAAAAATTCTTTTTTTTTTCACAAAAATGATATTTTAGCCCCCAGTTTTGTATTTTCACAAGGGTAACAGGATAAATTAGACCCCAAAAGTTGTTGTCCAATTTTTCCTGAGTACGCTGATACCCCATATGTGGGGTGGAACCACTGTTTGGGCGCATGACAGAGCTCGGAAGGGAAGGAGCGCCATTTGGAATGCAGACTTAAATGGATTGGTCTGCAGGCGTCATGTTGCATTTGCAGAGCCCCTGATGTACCCAAACAGTACAAACCCCCCACAAGTGACCCCATATTGGAAACTAGACCTCCCAAGGAACTTATCTAGATGTGTTGTGAGAACTTTAAACCTCCAAGTGTTTCACTACAGTTTATAACGCAGAGCCGTGAAAATAAAACATCTTTTTTTCCCACAAAAATGATATTTAGCCCCCCAAATTTTTATTTTCCCAAGGATAACAAGAGAACTTGGACCCCAGAAGTTGTTGTTCAATTTGTCCCGAGTACGCTGATAACCCATATGTTGGGGTAAACCCCTTTTTGGGCACACGGGAGAGCTCGGAAGGGAAGGAGCACTGTTTTACTTTTTCAACCCAGAATTGGCTGGAATTGAGATTGGATGCCATGTCGCGTTTGGAGAGCCCCTGATGTGCCTGGACAGTGGAAACTCCCCAATTCTACCTGAAACCCTAACCCAAACACATCCCTAACCCTAATCCCAATGGTAACCCTATCCACACCCCTAGCCCTGACACACCCATAATTCTAATCCCAACCCTAATCCAAACCGTAAATGTAATCCAAACCCTAACCCTAACTTTAGCCCCAACCCTAACTTTAGCCCCAACCCTAACCCTAACTTTACCTCCAACCCTAACCCTAACCCTAACCCTAACTTTAGCCCCAACCCTAACCCTAGCCCTAACCCTAACCCTAACCCTAGCCCTAATGGGAAAATGGAAATAAATACATTTTTTTAATTTTATTATTTTTCCCTAACTAAGGGGGTGATGAAGGGGGGTTTGATTTACTTTTATAGCGTTTTTTATATCGGATTTTTATGATTGGCAGCTGTCACACACTAAGGCTTGTTTCACACTTGCGTTTTTATCTGCATGCATGCGTGAAAAAACGGATGTAAACGCGGTAAAACGAATGCTTTTTTTAGACGCATGCGTTTTTACAGAAAAACACAAGAAAACACAAAACACAAGAAAACACAAGAAAAAACAAGAAAACCCTAACCCTAACCCTACCCCTAACCCTAAACGTGACTGAAATACGTGGCACTGAAATACGTGGCACTGAAATACGTGGCACTGAAATACGTGCAACTGAAATACGTGGTACTTAAATACGTGGCACTTAAATACGTGGCACTGAACTACGTGATACGTGGCACTGAAATACGTGATAAGTGGCACTTAAATACGTGGCACTGAAACACGTGGCACTGAAATACGTGATACGTGGCACTTAAATACGTGGCACTTAAATACGTGGCACTGAAATACGTGGCACTGAAATACGTGGCACTGAAATATGTGGCACTTAAATACGTGGCACTTAAATACGTGTCACTTAAATACGTGGCACTTAAATACGTGGCACTGAAATACGTGGCACTGAAATACGTGGCACTGAAATACGTGGCACTATGACTGTCAGAAAATGTTCATTAAACGGTTAGGGGTGAGGTTAGGGGTAGAGTTAGGGTTAGGGTTTGGATCCCTTTATCACCTTGATGGTGGTGGGTGGCTTTTCAGTGTGTTTTCTGTTTTTTTTTCGATAAAAACGCATGCGTTTTTAATGCAAACAAACGCATGTGCTTAAAAACGCATGCGTTTACATAGACCGCAATGCATTTTTTGGCGCGAAAAAATGCATGCGTTTTTTCGCGGCAAAAAAACGCCGCAAGAAAATACTGCAGGTTGTATTTCTGAAAATGAACGCATGCAGAAAAAAAACGCATGCGTTTGAAAACGCCACCAAACGCGTACAAAAAACGCATGCGTTTTCAATGTAAAATATAGGGAAAAACGCATGCGTTTTTTGTGCAAAAAACGCTGCAGACAAAAACGCAAGTGTGAAACCAGCGACGCTTTTTATAGCAAAAAAGTTTTTGCGTCTCCACATTTTGAGACCTATAATTTTTCCACATTTTGCTCCACAGAGTCATGTGAAGTCTTGTTTTTTGCGGGACGAGTTGACGTTTTTATTGGTAACATTTTCGGACACGTGACCGTTTTTGATCACTTTTTATTCCGATTTTTGTGAGGCAGAATGACCAAAAACCTGCTATTCATGAATTTCATTTGGGAGAGGCGTTTATACCATTCCACGTTTGGTAAAATTGATAAAGCAGTTTTATTCTTCGGGTCAGTACGATTACAGTGATACCTCATTTATATAATTTTTTTATGTTTTGGCGCTTTTATACGATAAAAACTATTTTATAGAAAAAATAATTATTTTGGTATCGCTTTATTCTCAGGACTATAACTTTTTTATTTTTTCGCTGATTAAGCTGTATGGTGGCTTGTTTTGTGCGGGACAAGATGACGTTTTCAGCAGTACCATGGTTATTTATATCCATCTTTTTGATCGCGTGTTATTCCACTTTTTGTTCGGCGGTATGGTAATAAAGCGTTGTTTATTGCCTTGTTTTTTGTTTTTTTTCTTACGGTGTTTACTGAAGGGGTTAACTAGTGGGGCAGTTTTATATGTTGGGTCGTTACGGATGCGGCGATACTAAATATGTGTACTTTTATTGTTTTGTTTTTTATTTAGATAAAGAAATGTATTTATGGGAATAATATATATATTTTTTTATTATTTATTTAGGAATTTTTTTTTTTTTTTTACACATGTGGAAATTTTTTTTTTTTACTTTTTTACTTTGTCCCAGGGGGGGACATCACAGACCGATGATCTGACAGTGTGCACAGCACTCTGTCAGATCGGCGATCTGCTGTGCAGGGCTGCAGGCTTACCAAGCGTCTGCTCTGAGCAGGGGCTCGGTAAGCCACCTGTCTCCCTGCAGGACCCGGATGCCGCGGCCATCTTGGATCCGGGACCTGCGGCGAGGACGGAGGTAGGAGACCCTCGCAGCAACGTGATCACATCGCGTTGCTCCGGGGGTCTCAGTGAAGCCCGCAGGGAGCCCCCTCCCTGCGCGATGCTTCCCTATACCGCCGGTACACTGCGATCATGTTTGATCGCGGTGTGTCGGGGGTTAATGTGCCGGGGGCGGTCCGTGACTGCTCCTGGCACATAGTACCGGATGTCAGCTGCGATAGGCAGCTGACACCCGGCCGCGATCGGCCGCGCTCCCCCCGTGAGCGCGGCCGATTGCGTATGACGTACTATCCCGTCACTGGGAATTAAGTCCCAGGTCACCTTGACGGGATAGTACGTCATATGGGATTAAGGGGTTAAAGACTCCATAATAACAAGGTCTGTACCACAGGACTGGCGTATAGCAAATGTGGTGCCAATATTCAAAAAGGGGACAAAAACTGAACTCGGAAATTATAGGCTAGTAAGCTTAACCTCTACTGTGGGTAAAATCCTGGAGGGCATTCTAAGGGATGCTATACTGGAGTATCTGAAGAGGAATAACCTCATGACCCAATATCAACATGGGTTTACTAGGGACCGTTCCTGTCAGAATAATCTGATCAATTTCTATGAAGAGGTAAGTTCCGTACTGGACCAAAGGAATGCAGTGGATGTAGTGTATATGGACTTTTCAAAAGCTTTTGATACAGTGCCACACAAAAGGTTGATACATAAAATGAGAATAATGGGGATAGGGGAAAATATGTGTAAGTGGGCTAAGAGCTGGCTCAGGGATAGGAAACAAAGGGTGGTTATTAATGGCGCACACTCCGGCTGGGTCGCGGTTAGCAGTGGGGTACCACAGGGGTCAGTATTGGGCCCTCTTCTTTTTAACATATTTATTAATGATCTTGTAGGGGGCATACAGAGTAGAATTTTAGTATTTGCAGATGACACTAAACTCTGCAGGGTAATCAATACAGAGGAGGACAATTTTATAGTACAGGATGATTTATGTAAACTAGAAGCTTGGGCTGACAAATGGCAAATGAGCTTTAATGGGGATAAATGTAAGGTCATGCACTTGGGTAGAAGTAATAAGATGTATAACTATGTGCTTAATTCTAAAACTCTGGGCAAAACCGTCAATGAAAAAGACCTGGGTGTATGGGTGGATGACAAACTCATATTCAGTGGCCAGTGTCAGGCAGCTGCTACAAAGGCAAATAAAATAATGGGATGTATTAAAAGAGGCATAGATGCTCATGAGGAGAACATAATTTTACCTCTATACAAGTCACTAGTTCGACCACACTTAGAATACTGTGCACAGTTCTGGTCTCCGGTGTATAAGAAAAACATAGCTGAACTGGAGCGGGTGCAGAGAAGAGCAACCAAGGTTATTAGAGGACTGGGGGGTCTGCAATACCAAGATAGGTTATTACACTTGGGGCTATTTAGTTTGGAAAAACGAAGGCTGAGGGGTGATCTTATGTTAATGTATAAATATATGAGGGGACTGTACAAAGACCTTTCTGATGATCTTTTTAATCATAGACCGGTGACAGGGACAAGGGGGCATCCTCTACGTCTGGAGAAAAGAAGGTTTAAGCATAATCACAGACGCGGATTCTTTACTGTAAGAGCAGTGAGACTATGGAACTCTCTGCCGTATGATGTTGTAATGAGTGATTCATTACTTAAATTTAAGAGGGGACTGGATGCCTTTCTTGAAAAGTATAATGTTACAGGGTATATACACTAGATTCCTTGATAGGGCGTTGATCCAGGGAACTAGTCTGATTGCTGTATGTGGAGTCGGGAAGGAATTTTTTTCCCCAGTGTGGAGCTTACTCTTTGCCACATGGGTTTTTTTTGCCTTCCTCTGGATCAACATGTTAGGGCATGTTAGGATAGGCTATGGGTTGAACTAGATGGACTTAAAGTCTTCCTTCAACCTTAATAACTATGTTACTATGTTACATATAACTATTATCTCTGTCTTGACGCATTTTGTCGCTCTATGCTTATCGACTCATCAGGAGACCCTGTAACATATTCCCATTAGATGAGAGGCTATAGCCCATAAACAATAATCATAACCATAAACAATAATGCACAAGTAGCCTAATAAGTGTGTCCCATAATTTCACAAGGGACAACCACTGTTAAATGTGATAGGTACACCATATATTTAGCTGTATATACAGGTGCTTCTCACAAAATTAAAATATCATCAAAAAGTTAATTTATTTCAGTTTTTTAAATACAAAAAGTGAAACTCATATCATTACCAACAGAATGATCTATTTCAAGTGTTTATTTCTGTTTTTTGTTGATGATTATGGTTTACCGCCAATGAAAGCTCAAAAGTCATTATATCAGTAATTCAGAATAATTAACAAAACACCTGCAAAGGCTTCCTAAGCATTTAACCCCTTCATGACCTTGGGATTTTCCATTTTTCCATTTTCGTTTTTCACTCCCCTCCTTCCCAGAGCCATAACTTTTTTATTTTTCCGTCAATTTGGCCATGTGAGGGCTTATTTTTTGCGGGACGAGTTGTACTTTTGAACGACATCATTGGTTTTAGCATGTCTTGTACTAGAAAACGGGAAAAAAATTCCAAGTGCAGAGAAATTGCAAAAAAAATGCAGTCCCACACTTGTTTTTTGTTTGGCTTTTTTGCTAGGTTCACTAAATACTGAAACTGCCATTATGATTCTCCAGGTCAGTACGAGTTCATAGACACCTTACTTGACTAGGTTATTTTTTACCTAAGTGGTGAAAAAAAATTCCAAACTTTGCTAAAAATAAAATAAAAAATTTGTGCCATTTTCCGATATCCGTAGCGTCTCCATTTTTCATGATCTGGGGTCAGTTGAGGGCTTATTTTTTGCGTGCTGAGCTGGCGTTTTTAATTGTAGCATTTTGGTGCAGATACGTTCTTTTGATCGCCCGTTATTGCATTTTAAAGAAATGTCGCGGCGACCAAAAAAACATAATTCTGGCGTTTCGATTTTTTTTCTCGCTACGCCGTTTAGCGATCAGGTTAATGCTTTTTTTTATTGATAGATTGGGCGATTCTGAACGCGGCGATACCAAATATGTGTAGGTTTCATTTTTTTTTTATTGATTTATTTTGATTGAGGCGAAAGGGGGGTGATTTAAACTTATATTTTTTTATTTTTTTCACATTTTTTTTACTTTTTTTTTTTACTTTTGCCATGCTTCAATAGCCTCCATGGGAGGCTAGAAGCAGGCACAGCGCGATCGCCTCTGCTACATAGCAGCGATCGCTGCTATGTAGCAGAAAATCAGGTGTGCTGTGTTATGATCTGGTGGCCTAAGAGCAGCATGAGACGTACTCTGGAGAAGGTGATACCTGTACTGACCGCAGACCCTGAACCTAACACCACAACTAGAAGTAGCCGTGGAATGTACCTAGTGCTCCCTAGACATCTCGACACAGCCGGAGGACTAATTACCCTAGAGATAGAAAAGGGAAAACTATCTTGCCTCAGAGAAAATCCCCAAAGGATAGGCAGCCCCCCACAAATATTGACTGTGAGAGGAGAGGGAAAAAACATACACAGACTGAAATGAGAATTTAGCAAAGGAGGCCACTTCTAGCTAAATAGAAAGGATAGGACAGAATACTATGCGGTCAGTATTAAATCACTAGAAAATATCCACCACAGAAAATACAAAATCTCCACAGCTAACTAAAGATATGGAGGGTATATCTGCATCTCCAGAGATACCAGCTTGGCTAAAAAAATCCTTATACAGACCAAGCTGGACAAGACAAAACATAGAAATAAACTGAACAATAAGACCACAGCATGTGGACAGCAAAATCAAGGCCAGAACTTATCTTTGATGAAAAGAACTGCAAAGCAGAGAGACCAGGCAGGGATGTGAATCCTCCAGGAACAATGGACAACTGGCATTGACTAAAGGGTGAAGCAAGACTAAATAGCCCAGTCCAAATTGCAAAAAGTGAACACACCTGATAAATGCTGGGATTCAGAGACAGCAGCGCTACCACTTACAACCACCGGAGGGAGCCCAAGAGCAGAATTCACAACAGTGCTGTGAGTGCCGACCACAGTGTGGCGCTCACAGCTGCCGGGGATCAGTAACCATAGAGGTCTCAATGACCTCTATGGTTACTATTCTGAAGCATCGCCGACCTCCGATCATGTGACGGGGGTCGGCGATGCCATCATTTCCGGCCGCCCGGCCGGATGCGGTAGTTAAATGCCGCTGTCTGCGTTTGACAACGGCATTTAACTAGTTAATAGGTGCGGGCAGATCGCGATTCTGCCCGCTCCTATTACGGGCACATGTCAGCTGTTCAAAACAGCTGACATGTCCCGCCTTTGATGCGGGCTCACCGCCGGAGCCCGCATAAAAGAGGTGGCTTCTGACCTCAGACGTACTATCCCGTCCTAGGTCAGAAAGGGGTTAAAAAGGTCCCTTAGTCTGTTTCAGTAGGTGCCACAAACATGGGGAAGACTGCTGACTTGACAGGTGTCCAGAAGGCAGTCATTGACACACTAAACAAGGAGGGTAAGCCACAAAAGGTCATTGCTAAAGATGTTGGCTGTTCACAGAGTGCTGTATCCAAGCATATTAATGGAAAATGGAGTAGAATGAAAAAGTGTGATAGAAAAAGGTGCACAAGCAACCAGGATAACCACTGCCTTGAAAGGATAATTAAGAAAAGGCCATTCAAATATTTGGGAGAGATTCACAAGGAGTGGACTGCTGCTGGAGTCATTGCTTCAAGAGCCACCACACACAGACGTAGCCAGGACATGAGCTACAAGCGTCGCATTCCTTGTGCTAAGCTACTCATGACGAATTGACAACGCCAGAAGCGTCTTACCTGGGCCTAGGAGGAAAATAACTGGATTGTTGCTCAGTGGTCCAAGGTGTTGTTTTCAGATGAAAGTAAATGTTGCATTTCATTTGGAAATCAAAGTCCCAGAGTCTGGAAGAAAAGTGGAGAGGCACACAATCCAAGCTGCTTGATGTCTAGTGTGAAGTTTCCACAATCAGTGATGGTTTTATTAGGGTTGAACAATTAATATAAATGTTCAATTCTCTAGTTGCCTACTCCTGGCCTAATGGATATTGATCATGTGCACTAAAGAAATACACCAGACACAGTCAGCTGTAACTCTCCTTGATCAATGTGTGGCTCAGCTCCAAGAAGCGGTTTTATTAGTGAAAACACAATGTTATATATCTCCTGTAAGGGGGCTCGGTTAGCTCTAAAATGGGAGTGATCGGATGTATTTCATTGGTTAGTGGGTTGGGCATGAGCAAGTCCATGGGCGGATCCATGAGGTCATCAGGGTGGGTTGGTCCGTGAGGTCATCAGAGTGGGCGTCGCTGTGGGTGGATCCATGAGGTCATCAGGGTGGGCGTCATCTTGGATACCAGACCACACGGTCTGCTGGTACAGGAAATGGCGGCCATCTTTAGTGTCTTCATTGTTCATCTTGGATACCAGAGCACATGGATCTGATACAGGAGATGGCAGCCATCTTCAGTGTCTCACTTTGTCTGAGGAAAACTTATGTAAGGTTAAACAATACATGTTATAGGTTGTTTCTCTCAATTACCTTATGTGTTGAGGTTAATTAAGTATTTGATCTTATGGCTCTCCTCAACAGTTTGGGGAGCCTGGTCATATGCAGGTGTAGGTTCACTGTGCTTTACCAACACCAAAGTCAGCGCATCCGTCTACCAGATAATTTTAGAGCACTTCATGCTTCCCTCTGCCGACAAACTTTTTAGAGATGGAAATTTAATTCTCCAGCAGGACTTGGCACCTGTCCACACTGCCAAAAGTACCAATGCCTGAAAACAACAGTATCACTGTGCTTGATTGGCCAGCAAACTCACCTGACCATAACCCCATAGAGAATCTCAGGGGTATTGTCAAGAGGAAGATGAGAAACACCAGACCCAACAATGCAGATGAGCTGAAGGCTGCTATCAAAGCAACCTGGGCTTCCATAACACCTCAGCAGTGTCACAGGCTGATCGCCTCCATGCCATGCCTCTTTGATGCAGTAGTTGATGCAAAAGGTGTCCCGACAAAGTATTGAGTGCATTTACTGAACATATATTTCAGTAGTCTAACATTTCAGATTTTAAAATCATTTTTCAAGCTAGTGTTATAAAGTGTTCTAATTTAATGAGATAATGACTTTTGGGTTTTCATTGGCTGTAAGCCATAATCATCAACATTAACAGAAATAAACACTTGAAATAGATCACTCTGTTTGTAATGACTCTATATAATATATGAGTTTCACTTTTTGTATTGAATAACTTAAATAAATTAACTTTTGATGATATTCTAATTTTGTGTGAAATGCCTGTATTTGGTTTATTAAGTGCTTAAAAGAAGGTAATAACTTTAAATTTTAAATACCCCCTTAGCCATATTTGCTGGTAATGGAGCTTAAGTTGGAAGTACATACAGTATAGCCAGCGATTTCTTTATTATATTTTATTTATCTATGTATTCAGGGTAATAGACTTAATTTATGGGATAAATGTAGCTACCTTCAAATGCTCAATCTCATACTGCCCCCAATGCATCAGTTATCTAGTCTCTACTTCTAAAGATATTGCACCATTGCCCATATCTGACCATAGTATGTGCTTATCATATTCTAATTATACTAAGCACATCAGAGCTTCACTCTACCTATGGTCCAAGGGAGCTAAACCTAATTTGTCTACGGTAGGTATAACCTTATGTACATTGTGTAATGCAGTGGCTTTCACAACAGTGTGGTAAGGAGGCAGTGACCAAGGATAGTCCAACCTAAACGTCTTTATTTTGTTAACTTACAAAAATAACTCATACTTTATCCTCTGGTTCGCAGCTGGCACATCCATAACAGTTCGCATCAAATCCGTTGATCCGTTAGTTTTGCTTTTTCTGGCTCTGGCTTTGTTTAGTCTCACACAGACCTGTCCTGCACAGAGCCTCGGTCTCTGATACTTGCAAACCAAAAGTGACACAGCCAAATGTCAACTGAAAGTTTAAATGGGAATCGTGGACATGGGCCACTCACAAGCCCCGATGTGGAGGGAGAGATCCATCTTACTACCATCCTATAGATCTCTCCAAAATATAAGCCCATATCAGGTTTTGATAAATCTAACTTGTTCAAATATCTTGATCAAGTCTACACTCTTTTATTTTGCATTGTAACCACAGCTGTGGCTGTAATTGCAATGCTCTCCAATGGGTTTAGTAGGTTTCTATGCATATGCTAGTGACACATAAAGACCCTCATATATGATTCCCCTCACTGCCTCACAATTGTTAAAAGCAGGATGCCGAAGGTGTCAAATGGCGCCGCCAAGACGTTAGTCATTGTCAATCTTTGCTCAGCCTGCTAAGTGATGTGGAACCTGGTCTCTTCCGATTGGGTGACAAGTAACCAATCAGATCTCAGATAGTGGGATTCCCCAAATCAGTTTAACAGGGGGCGCAGCTCAGATAGTCAATAGAGAGTATGGCATAAAGGCACACAATGTCCAATACAGAAGCAGTATTACCAGCCAAACTAGAACAAAAGCATGCTACTCCATGTTAATATACGTGAAAAGCCACAAAGGGGGCAGTAATGGACAGCAAAATAACTCCACAAGGGGATAAGAGGGAAGGGAGGGGCCTACTGAGCAATTATTAACTATAAAGGAGGAAATATCTAACTCCATACTTAAAAAGAAACATCAAAATATTAATCATAAAATAATAAAACTATATAAATAGTACAAAAGAAATTGCATCATTGAGACCCTGTGGTCTGACACTTTGGAGTCGAAAAATCCATTAACCAAAGTCACCTTTCCTAGGAGGTGAACAAATAATCTCAATGCTCTGAAAATGAAGCCACTTAGCATCACCCTTATGCTGCAGTCATACGTGTTTGGCAACAGGCTTATCCTTCTTCCTGTTACCCAAATAATAATAATAATAATATTAATAATAATTTTATCTCTATAGCGCCAACTAGAGTTGAGCGACTTTTACTTTTTTCGGATCGAGTCGGGTTTCGCGAAACCCGACTTTGTCAGAAGTCGGGTCGGGTGAAATCGGATGATTATTGCGTAAAGTCAGGGACCGACTGAAACACGAAACCCAATGCAAGTCAATGGGGAATCAAATTTGGCAGTGAGTGGAGGACAGGAAAACACCTACAGTGCCCATTTTAATGCCAAAAACATAAATTCTTATTACTGAAGCTTGTCAATCTTAATTTACTTTATAATAATAGTTAGGAATTGAAAACTGGGGGTCATTTGGCTAAAGTTGTGGGGGGGTAGGGCTGGCTCAAGTTTTTCGTGGGCCCAGGAAACGCAGAATACGTCACTGTGGTGGAGCAGGGAGAGGTAAGTATTTCAACTTTGCAAGTGCTGTGATCCTGAGCAAGCAGTGGGGGCCCACTCGTTGGCATTGGCACTGGCACAGGGCCCCTCATAGGACGGCGGTGTGCTTGACGGCGGGTGCTGCCTCCCACCGGCAGAGACACTTTTGCGTACTATGAGGGGCCCTGTGCCAGTGACGTCGCCAACGAGTATGCCCCCCCCACCTGATGAAGGAACCTGCACTTTCATCTGCACCTTCCTCTTTGTCCCCATGTAAGGTGGTATAGTATTCGGGAAGGGGAACCTGACCTTCAGCAGGGTCAGATTCTGGCTGTGTAGAGTGCAAGGGGAATGTAGTGGTATGGGTCAATGTACCAGCAGACTCATCTAGCAGTGGCTGGGCAATGGACAGGATGAGGAGGAAACACAGATATAGGCCCAAATAATAAAGTGGGCTAATTGCAGTTCAAAATTGGTAACAGGACTAACCAGGCGGCATTGCTTTGTTCAGTGGAGGAGGACTGTAATGAGAAGCTGACACAATGAGCAGGCCCAAATAAGTAAGTAGGCTAAATGCAGTTCAAAATTGGTAACAGGACTAAACTGGCGGCATTGCTTTGTTCAGTGGAGGACAACTGTAATGAGAGACTGACACAGTGAGTAGGCCCAAATAAGTAAGTAGGCTAAATGCAGTTCAAAAATGGTAACAGGACTAACCAGGTGGCATTGCCTTGTTCAGTGGAGGACAACTGTAATAGGAAACTGACACAGTGAGTAGGCCCAAATAAGTAAGTAGGCTAGATGCAGTTCAAAATTGGTAACATGACTAAACTGGTGGCATTGCTTTGTTCAGTGGAGGACAGCTGTAAGGAGAGGCTGACACAGTGAGTAGGCCCAAATAAGTAAGTGGGCTAAATGCAGTTCAGAATTGGTAACAGGACTTAATTGGCGGCATTGCTTTGTTCAGCGGACAACTGTAAGGAGAGGCTGACACAGTGAGTAGGCCCAAATAAGTAAGTAGGTTAAATGCAGTTCAAAATTGGTAACAGGACTAACCAGGCGGCATTGCTTTGTTCAGCGGAGGACAACTGTAAGGAGAGGCTGACACAGTGAGTAGGCCCAAATAAGTAAGTAGGTTAAATGCAGTTCAAAATTGGTAACAGGACTAACCAGGCGGCATTGCTTTGTTCAGCGGAGGACAACTGTAAGGAGATGCTGACACAGTAAGTAGGCCCAAATAAGTAAGTAGGCTAAATGCAGTTCAAAAATGGTAACAGGACTAACCAGGCGGCATTGCTTTGTTCAGTGGAGGACAACTGTAATGAGAAGCTGACACAGTGAGTAGGCCCAAATAATAAAGTGGGCTAAATGCAGTTCAAAATTGGTAACAGGACTAACCAGGCGGCATTGCTTTGTTCAGTGGAGGATGACTGTAATGAGAAGCTGACACAGTGAGTAGGCCCAAATAAGTAAGTAGGCTAAATGCAGTTCAAAATTGGTAACAGGACTAAACTGGCGGCATTGCTTTGTTCAGTGGAGGACAACTGTAATGAGAAGCTGACACAGTGAGTAGGCCCAAATAAGTAAGTAGGCTAAATGCAGTTCAAAATTGGTAACAGGACTAACCAGGCGGCATTGCTTTGTTCAGTGGAGGACAACTGTAATGAGAAGCTGACACAGTGAGTAGGCCCAAATAAGTAAGTAGGCTAAATGCAGTTCAAAATTGGTAACAGGACTAACCAGGCGGCATTGCTTTGTTCAGTGGAGGACAACTGTAATGAGAAGCTGACACAGTAAGTAGGCCCAAATAAGTAAGTAGGCTAAATGCAGTTCAAAATTGGTAACAGGACTAAACTGGCGGCATTGCTTTGTTCAGCGGAGGACAACTGTAATGAGAGGCTGACACAGTGAGTAGGCCCAAATAAGTAAGTAGGCTAAATGTCTGCCAAATTTTTTTTCATAAATAAACAGGTGGCATAGCTAAGTACAGGGGTGGGCTCCTCTGCTGAGTAGCAGACAGTGGTAGTAGGCGCAAAGTATTAACTGGTCTAAATGGAGGCCAGGGCCCCTGTATATTTTAACTATCATCTATCATTTCAACAAATTTGTACTGGCAGTGCCATTGAAGGATTTAACAGCACAGAGTACACAGTGGTGGAGCAGGGAGAGGTAAGTATTGCAAGTGGTAGAGCACTGTTCGAACTGGGGGGGAACACTCTCTCATGGGCGGCGGTACTGGCACAGGGCCCCTCATATTACGACGGTGTTTCTGATGTTGGTTGTGCACCACCACCGTCAGAGACACTTCATTGCACTATGAGGGACCCTGTGCCAGTGCTGTCGCCGAAGAGTGGGCACACCCACCTGTCCAGGCAAATGGCACTTGCACGGGTGCTTGCGCCAGGTGGTGACCACGGCCCTGTGAGGGGAGTCAGCCCATTTAGGGAGGTATAAAAATGGCCTATGGTGGACATTCACCAGCTGCAAATGGAGGAATTGGAGAAGTCAGTAAGAGGAGGCCAAAAGCAAGACATTTTTTCAGGCAAGCTACGTGTCAGCAGGGGAAGGTGGGGCCAAATAATTTGAAATCTATGATTGGTTCATTTTAATGAAGGTTAGATCATCAACATTTCGGGTAGCCAGACGTGTCCTTTTTTCGGTCAGTATTGAACCAGCAGCACTGAATACCCTTTCTGATAGCACACTAGCAGCAGGGCATGCGAGCTCCTGTAATGCATATTCTGCCAATTCAGGCCAGGTGTCTATTTTAGATGCCCAGTAATCAAAGGGGAAATGACCTGTGAGGGAGAACATCGATAAGGGCGGAAAAGTAGTTCGTAACCATACTGGAAAAATGCTGTCTCCTGTCACTTTGAATCGATGCAGCAGTACCTGTCGTGTCAGCGGTCGTTGCGAAATCACTCCACAACCTGGTCATAAAACCCCTCTGTCCAATGCCACTTCGGATTTGTGCACCTCTAACACATCTGCCATGTTGCCCACTACGGCTCGTATGAGAACCATCACCGCCGCTGTGTGCTGGGAATGCCTGAACCAAACGGTCTACAAGAGTTGCTTGTTTGGTAGCCAATATTTGCTCAAGGTTCTCATGTGGCATGATGTTTTGTAATTTTCCTTTATATCGTGGATTTAGGAGGCAGGCCAACCAGTAATCGTCGTCTGTCATCATTTTGATAATGCGGGGGTCCCTTTTTAGGATATGCAAGGCATACTCAGCCATGTGGGCCAATGTTCCAGGTGTCAATTCACTTCTTGTGCTGGGTTGAGGAGCACTTTCTTGCAAATCAACATCACTTGTGTCCCGCAAAAACCCTGTACCTGACCTTGCAACGCCACCAGTTTCTATTGCCCCCTGAGAAGCATCCTCCTCCCATAAATATTCATCCCCATCATCCTCCTCCTCCTCCTCTTCATCCGCCACCTCGTCCAGGAGAGTTCCCTGAGCTGACTATGGCTGACTGTCATCAAGGCTTCCCTCCTCTTCGGCTGCAGATGCCTGCTCCTTAATGTACGTCAAACTTTGCATCAGCAGACGCGTTAGTGGGATGCTCATGCTTATGATGGCGTCGTCTGCACTTACCAGCCATGTGCATTCCTCAAAACACTGAAGGACTTGACAGAGATCTTGTAGCTTTGACCACTGCACACCAGACAACTCCATGTCTGCCATCCAAGTGCCTGTCCGTGAATGTTTATCCTCCCACAAATAAATTACAGCACGCCTCTGTTCGCACAGCCTCTGAAGCATGTGCAGTGTGGAGTTCCAGCTTTTTTGCAACGTCGATTATTAGGCGGTGCTGGGGAAGATTCAGCGATCGCTGATGGTTCAGCATACGGCTGGAGTGTACGGGCGACTGGCGGATGTGCGAGCAAAGTCTTCGCACCTTCAGGAGCAGGGCTGGTAACCCTGGATAATTTTTCAGGAAGCACTGCACCACCAGGTTCAAGGTGTGAGCCAGGCAAGGTATGTGTTTCAGTTCTGAAAGGGCTATGGCAGCCATAAAATTCCTTCCGTTATCACTGACTACCTTGCCTGCCTCAAGATACTACGTGGTACTGCGTAGGCCATCAGGTCTTTGAAAGCTTCACTTTCAAGCAACCGGTAGGGCATCATCTCTAATGAGATTAGTATAGCAATGTGGGCGTTCAAACCCTGTGTACGCGGATGAGAGGATGAGTAATTTATTTTCCTAACGAGAGTCTCTTATAGGGTGAGCTGGACTGGAGAGCTGCATATGGTGGAACTAGCGGTGGTGGTGGACATGGCGGATTGAGAGATGGTATTCTTGATGTTGGCCTACATACAGTGTCACCTACCAATAACCTTGCGATTCCCTGACTGCTTTGGCCTTGCGACGATACCTCCACATTTGCTGCTGGTGGGGTCCTAACCGGTGGGCTTACAGTGAGGAAAGCAATGTAGAGTTGCTGACTACCTTCATTCTGAGCAGGTGCCACAACTGTACATGACGTTTGGTACTTAGACCAGGCTTGCAAGTGCATGCTGGTTAAATGTCTACGCATGCACGTTGTATTTAAATTTTGAAGATTCCTCCCTCTGCCAAAGGTCTTTGAGCATTTCTTACAGATAACTTTTGACTGATCATTCGGATCTTGGTTAAAAAATTGCCACACTGCACTCTTCCTGCTATCGAATACCTTTTCAGGCATTGCACGCTGTGCTACTTTCATCGGATGGCCACGCTGTCCTAAAACTGTTTTTGTTTTTGACACACGTTTTTGGCCTGATACGGGCCTGCCAGATGACAGCTGTTGCGATGTAGATGGCTGCTGTGGATCATTCTCCTTAGCTTCTGAGCTACTGGCAGCAGCACCCTCTTCCCCCAATGGCTGCCAATCTGGGTCAACAACTGGGTCATCTATCACCTCCTCTTCAATGTCATGTGCACCTTCCTTTGTGTCACCGTGTAAGGTGCTATAGCGTTCGGGATGGGGCTCCATAGTCTCATCAGGGTCAGATTCTGGCTCAGTACACTGCGAGGGCAATGTAGTGATCTGAGTCAATGGAACAGCATAATAATCTAGCTGTGGCTGTGCATCAGTGCACTCCATGTCAGATTCATCTTGCAATGGGCAGTTAACAATTTCCCTTTCTAACCCAGGCACGATATGTGTAAAGAGCTCCATGGAGTAACCTGTGGTGTCACCTGACGCATCCTTCACTTTTGGTTTGGGTGAAGGACACAAGGAAACGTCTTGTTCCTGACCGGGAGCATCCACTGACGACTCGCTGCTTTTATATTTTGAACTTTCTGAAGAGGAGGCTAAAGACCTAGAGGCTGAGTCAGCAAGGAAAGCCAAAACTTTTTCCTGCAGCTCTGGCTTTAAAAGCGGTTTTCCTACTCCAAGATAAGGGAGCCTTCGAGGCCTTGTGTAGCCAGACGATGATGCTGGCTCAACACCTCCAGCCTTAGGTGCTATTTTGCTTTTCCCACTTCCGCCAGATGCTCCACCACCACCACCATCAGTACCAGCTGGCAACGACTGCCCACGGCCTCTTCCACCAGACTTCCTCATTTTTAGGAAAATGTTACCAAAATAACCGTTATATGGTACTGTAAAACAAGGTAGAAGGTGTATATAAACTTGTTGAGCATTTAAATCTCCCTTTTTATTTTGGGGAGACTGAACCAAAACTCAGGCCCAGTGTATAACACAACACAATGTAAGTGGCAGAACGTGGCTGGCTGATATATGACAAACTAACAGAATTGACGTATATCCACTTTGTGACAATTTGAATCTCCTTTTTTGGAGGGGAGACTGCACTGCAACTCAGGCACAGTGTATAACACAACACAATGTAAGTGGCAGAACGTGGCTGGCTGATATACGACAAACTAACAGAACTGACGTATATCAGTATATAGCAGGAGATCGAATTTTAGTTTTGGTGCCCACCACTGAAAGCAAGCTTATGGTCAGGTGACAAGGGCCACATGAAGTTCAGGAAAAAGTGGAGGAAGTAAACTACTGAGTTTTCCAGCTTATGAAAAGAAAACCCGAACAGGTGTATCACGTCAATTTGTTAAAAGCGTGGAAGGAGCGGGAGTGTATGCTTACGGATGCGATTCCAGAAGTGTCATCTGGGGTCCCTCCGATAGTGGCCCAGACAGAGGGCCACAAAATAGACGTCACTCTCTCTAAACAGCAGCGTCAAGAGGTACGGAATTTAGTACACGACAATACGGAGGTATTCTTGGAAGTACCCGTTCGTATCACTGTCATCCAGCAAGACATTGTCACCGAGCCTCACGTAAGGGTACGATTGAAACCACACCGTGTGCCCAAGGCCCGGAGACAAGCCATCACGAGTGAGGTAAAACAAGTGGTCCCGCTGGGAGTAATTGAGGAGTCCCAATGTGAGTGGGCTAGTTCCATAGTACTGATCTCAAAGCCAGATGGATACTTATGGTTCTGTAATGATTTCCGTAAGTTGAACGAGGTATCGAAATTCGATCTTTATCTAATGCCCCAGGTGAACGAGCTGATTGAGGAACTGGGTCAGGCCCAGTACTTTACCACGCTCGATCCGACCAAGGGTTATTGGCAGGTGCCTCTAACGGAGTCGGCAAAAGAAAAGCCTTCATACCACCAGAGGGTCTGTACCACTATGTCGTCTTGCCCTTTGGACTACATGGGGCATTAGCCATGTTCCAGAGGCTGATGGACGTAGTGCTAGAACCCCATCGGATGTATGCGTCAGTATACTTGGATGATATCATCATTTTTAGTACTGACTGGCATACCCACTTGTCCCAGGTACAAGCAGTAGTAGATTCACTCAGAGCCATGGGCTTGACAGCCAATCCCAAGAAATGTGCAATAGGGCTTGAGGAAGCCCGGACTTAGGGTACGTGATTGGCCCAGGGGTTATCAAACCCTAAATTAATAAAATTGAGGCAATACAAATCTGGCCCTGACCTGTTACCACCAACCAGGTGAGAGCATTAATTGGCATCGTTGGGTATTGCCGGAGGTTTATACTTAATTTCCCTGGGAGTAAAACACCCTAACTGATCTTCTAAAGGAAAACAAATCAGTCATAGTGCGGTGGAACCCTCAAGTGGAGGAAGCATACCAGTCTATGTGCATACAGCCCATCCTCATCAGCCCCAACTTCAAGAGAGACTTCAAAGTGCAGGCAGATGCCTCTAATGTGGGCCTAGGAGTAGTCCTGCCACAGGAGATGAATGGAGAGGAACATCTGGTCACCTACCTAAGTAGGAAACTCACCCCAGCTGAGAAAAATTATAGCATAGTGAAGAAAGAGTGCCTGGCCATTAAGTAGGCTTTGGAGTCTCTATGCTATTATTTGCTTGGTCGACCATTTCGCTTGGTGACAGATCATTCACCCTTGCTCTGGATGAGAAATGCCAAGGAGAGGAATGCTCGGGTCACCAGATGCTTTCTCTCTCTGCAAAATTACGATTTCACTGTAGAACATTGTGCAGGGAAGGCGCAAGGGAATGCGGATGCCCTGCCCCGGGCACCTTATACGGTGACAAGTGTTCAACCTCACAAGTTTGAACAGAAGAGGGGATATGTGAGGAAGTGAGGAGGATCATATGTGAGGGTCGATATGTGTCACCTAGAATGCACACAGAAGCGTATTAAACCCGTTGGAGTGCATTGCAGTCACAGATATAGCTTTGGCTGTAGTGCAAAATAAAAGTAAGTGTGGACCTGGTCAAGATATTTGACCAAGGCAATGTTTAGGTACACTCGTTAAGGGGTTTTATTTTTGAAGCAAACTACAGGATGGTAGTGGGGCTGTTCGCTTCCGCCAGACCGGGTCTTACAAGTCGCCCATGGCCACAGATTCCATTTAATCCCTGCAGCAAAGTGTTGGGTGTGTCAGTCTTGGTTTGCAAACTGCAGAGCAGGTGGCTCTGCAACAGCCAGCTTGTGTGAGGTTGCACAGAGCCAAGAGCAGTGAACGCCTGGCAACCCTCAGCGTGACACAGTGGCGCTGTCGCCCACAGCAACAGGTCTCGGATACGGTCTTGATTCCCGAGTGCAATCTGGAAGATACCATTTGTTTTTCATTTGTGAGTACGTTGGACATTAAAGACTCTTTGTTTTGAGCTTTCTTGTGGTCACTGCCTTTCTGTTACACTGCACCAACCCCGCTGCACTACAGGACATATAAATAAAGTAATATTTCTAGCTGTGGCTATTTACAGTACGAGCCAAACTATCAAACATTTTGTTTTGCCCAAAAGATGTAAAATTTAATAACTGACTGGCATTCTTTACTTATTACTAACTCAATCTATATATGATGAAATACTTGAACATGCAGGTTGCACATGAAATTTATTTTACTCTAGGTAATTGTAGGAAGGACTTGACTTAGTGCTGTCCTTCCTTCCTCCCTACTGCTGTCAACTGCAAGAACAGATAGGTTGTAAAACCGACAGATTAGGACAGTGAGAAGCAGTTAATAATAATGAATAATAATTTTATTTATATAGCGCCAACATATTCCGCAGCGCTTTACAAAGCAGTTACAATAACTTGAAGATCTTACCTTTACAGAGAATTAATAAGCTGTCTCTGTGTCTGTAGAAGGATCTTGCTAGTTAAAAGTCATTTGATTACAGCAGCCTCTGCACTGTTTTAAGAAAAGTGGAAAGACTTATACAAACAGTTAACCTCCCTATGCTGCAGTTCCATTCTACCTGTAGTAACAGCCTATTGTTACAGAATTAGTTTAACCCCTTCCCGACCCATGACGCCACATAGGCGTCATGAAAACCCGTGCCAATCCGACCCATGACGCCTATGTGGCGTCATGGAATGATCGCGTCCCTGCAGATCGGGTGAAGGGGTTAACTCCCATTTTACCCGATCTGCAGAGACAGGGGGAGTGGTGCTTCAGCCCAGGGGAGTGGCTTCACCACCCCGTGGCTACGATCGCTCTGATTGGCTGTTGAAAGTGAAACTGCCAATCAGAGCGATTTGTAATATTTCACCTAAAATACAGGTGAAATATTACAATCCAGCCATGGCCGATGCTGCAATATCATCGGCCATGGCTGGAAATACTTTAGTGACCCCCCCCACACCCACCGATCGCCCCCCCAGTCCTCCGTTATAGGGTCCGGTCCCCTCCGTCCGCCTGCCGGCTCCCCCGTCCTGCTGTCCGCTCCCCCCTGTGGTCCGATCACCCCCCCCTGTGGTCCGATCACCCCCCCTGTGCTCCGATCCACCCCCCCACCACCCCTTCATACTTACCGATCCTCCCGGTGTCCGGCCGTCTCCTCGCTGGGCGCCGCCATCTTCCAAAATGGCGGGCGCATGCTCAGTACGCCCGCCGGCAGATTCCTTACAAGAACATTTTGATCGCTGTGGTAGGTTCTACCACAGCGATCAAAATAAAAAAAATAATAAATAAACCCCCCCCTTTATCACCCCCATAGATAGGGACAATAATAAAATAAAGAAAATATATATATATATTTTTTTTTCCACTAGGGTTAGGGTTAGAACTAGGGTTAGGGTTACGGGTAGGGTTAGGGTTAGGGGTAGGGTTAGGGTTATGGCATGTGCGGATTTGGCTGCGGATCCGCAGCGGATTGGCCGCGGATCCGCAGCGGATTGGCCGCGGATCCGCAGCGGATTGGCCGCGGATCCGCAGCGGATTGGCCGCTGCGAATTCGTAGCAGTTTTCCATCAGGTTTACAGTACCGTGTACACCTATGGAAAACCAAATCCGCTGTGCCCATGGTGAGGAAAATTCCGTGCAGAAACGCTGCGTTGTATTTTCCACAGCATGTCAATTCTTTGTGCGGATTCCGCAGCGTTTTACACCTGTTCCTCAATAGGAATCCGCAGGTGAAATACGCACAAAAAAACACTGGAAATCTGCTGTAAATCCGCAGGTAAAATGCAGTGCCTTTTACTTACAGATTTTTCAAAAGTCGTGCGGAAAAATCTCACACGAATCCGCTACGTGGGCACATACCCTTAGGGTTAGGGTTGGAATTAGGGCTAGGGTTGGAAATAGGGTTAAGATTAGGCTTGTGGTTAGGGTTACGGATAGGGTTAGGGGTGTGTTGGGGTTACAGTTGTGGTTAGGGTTGGGATTAGGGTTAGGGTTGGGATTAGGGTTAGGGTTGGAATTAGGGTTACGGGTGTGTTGGGGTTAGGGTTGTGGTTAGGGGTGTGTTGGGGTTAGGGTTGGGATTAGGGTTATGGCTACAGTTGGGATTAGGATTAGGGGTGTGTTGGGGTTAGTGTTGAAGTTAGAATTGAGGGGTTTCCACTGTTTAGGCACATCAGGGGTCTCCAAATGCAACATGGCGCCACCATTGATTCCAGCCAATCTTGCATTCAAAAAGTCAAATGGTGCTCCCTCCCTTCCAAGCCCCGACGTGTGCCCAAACAGTGGTTTACCCCCACATTTGGGGTACCAGCGTACTCAGGACAAACTGGGCAACAACTGTTGGGGTCCAATTTCTCCTGTTACCCTTGCAAAAATAAAAAATTACTTGCTAAGACATAATTTTTGAGGAAAGAAGAATGATTTTTTATTTTCACGGCTCTGCGTTGTAAACTTCTGTGAAGCACTTGGGGGTTGAACGTGCTCATCACACATCTAGATAAGTTCCTTGGGGGGTCTAGTTTCCAAAATGGGGTCACTTGTGGGGTGTTTCTACTGTTTAGGCACATCAGGGGCTCTGCAAATGCAACGTGACGCCCGCAGACCATTCCATCAAAGTCTGCATTTCAAATGTCACTACTTCCCTTCCGAGCCCTGACGTGCGCCCAAACAGTGGTTTACCCCCACATATGGGGTATCACTGTACTCACAACAAACTGGGCAACAAACATTGGGGCCCAATTTCTCCTGTTACCCTTGTGAAAATAAAAAATTGCTTGCTAAAACATCTTTTTTGAGGAAAGAAAAATGATTTTTTATTTTCACGGCTCTGCGTTGTAAACTTCTGTGAAGCACTTGGGGGTTGAACGTGCTCATCACACATCTAGATAAGTTCCTTGGGGGGTCTAGTTTCCAAAATGGGGTCACTTGTGGGGTGTTTCTACTGTTTAGGCACATCAGGGGCTCTGCAAATGCAACGTGACGCCCGCAGACCATTCCATCAAAGTCTGCATTCCAAAACGTCACTACTTCCCTTCCGAGCCCCGGCATGTGCCCAAACAGTGGTTTACCCCCACATATGGGGTATCAGCGTACTCAGGAGAAACTGGACAACAACTTTTGGGGTCCAATTTCTCCTGTTATCCTTGCAAAAATAAAAAATTCTGGGCTAAAAAAATATTTTTGAGGAAAGGAAACACATTTATTATTTTCACGGCTCTGCATTATAAACTTCTGCGAAGCACTTGGGGGTTCAAAGTGCTCACCACACATCTAGATTAGTTCCTTGGGAGGTCTAGTTTCCAAAATGGGGTCACTTGTGCGGGAGCTCCAATGTTTAGGCACACAGGGGCTCTCCAAACGTGACATGGTGTCCGCTAATGATTGGAGCTAATTTTCCATTCAAAAAGCCAAATGGCGTGCCTTCCCTTCCGAGCCCTGCCGTGTGCCCAAACAGTGGTTTACCCCCACATATGGGGTATCATCGTACTCAGGACAAACTGGACAACAACATTTGGGGTCCAATTTCTCCTATTACCCTTGGAAAATTAAAAAATCCTGGGCTAAAAATCATTTTTGAGGAAAGAAAAATTATTTTTTATTTTCACGGCTCTGCGTTATAAACTTCTGTGAAGCACCTGGGGGTTATAAGTGCTCACTATGCATCTACATAAGTTCCTTGGGGGGTCTAGTTTCCAAAATGGGGTCACTTGTAGGGGAGCTCCAATGTTTAGGCACACAGGGGCTCTCCAAACGCGACATGGTGTCCGCTAACGATTGGAGCTAATTTTCCATTCAAAAAGCCAAATGGCGTGCCTTCCCTTCCGAGCCCTGCCGTGTGCCCAAACAGTGGTTTACCCCCACATATGGGGTATCATCGTACTCAGGACAAACTGGACAACAACATTTGGGGTCCAATTTCTCCTATTACCCTTGGAAAATTAAAAAATCCTGGGCTAAAAATCATTTTTGAGGAAAGAAAAATTATTTTTTATTTTCACGGCTCTGCGTTATAAACTTCTGTGAAGCACCTGGGGGTTATAAGTGCTCACTATGCATCTACATAAGTTCCTTGGGGGGTCTAGTTTCCAAAATGGGGTCACTTGTAGGGGAGCTCCAATGTTTAGGCACACAGGGGCTCTCCAAACGCGACATGGTGTCCGCTAACGATTGGAGCTAATTTTCCATTCAAAAAGTCAAATGGCACGCCTCCCCTTCCGAGCCTTGCCGTGCACCCAAACAGTGGTTTACCCCCACATATGAGGTATCGGCGTACTCAGCAGAAATTGCCCAACAAATTTTAGGATCCATTTTATCCTGTTGCCGATGTGAAAATGAAAAAATTGAGGCTAAAAGAAATTTTGTGTGAAAAAAAAGTACTTTTTCATTTTTACGGATCAATTTGTGAAGCACCTGAGAGTTTAAAGTGCTCACTATGCTTCTAGATAAGTTCCTTGGGGGGTCTAGTTTCCAAAATGGGGTCATTTGTGGGAGCGCTCCAATGTTTAGGCACACAGGGGCTCTCCAAACGTGACATGGTCTCTGCTAGCGATGGAGATAATTTTTTATTCAAAAAGTCAAATGGCACTCCTTCCCTTCCGAGCCTTACCATGTGCCCAAACAGTGGTTTACCCCCACATATGAGGTATCGGCGTACTCAGCAGAAATTGCCCAACAAATTTTAGGATCCATTTTATCCTGTTGCCCATGTGAAAATGAAAAAATTGAGGCTAAAATAATTTTTTTGTGAAAAAAAAGTACTGTTTCATTTTTACGGATCAATTTGTGAAGCACCTGGGGGTTTAAAGTGCTCACTATGCTTCTAGATAAGTTCCTTGGGGGGTCTAGTTTCCAAAATGGGGTCACTTGTGGGGGAGCTCCAATGTTTAGGCACACGGGGGCTCTCCAAACGCGACATGGTGTCCGCTAAAGATTGGAGCCAATTTTTCATTCAAAAAGTCAAATGGCGCTCCTTTCCTTCCAAGCCCTGCCGTATGCCCAAACAGTGGTTTACCCCCACATGTGAGGTATCAGCGTACTCAGGACAAATTGGACAACATCGTTCGTGGTCCAGTTTCTCCTTTTACCCTTGGGAAAATAAAAAAATTGTTGCTAAAAGATCATTTTTGTGACTAAAAAGTTAAATGTTCATTTTTTCCTTCCATGTTGCTTCTGCTGCTGTGAAACACCTGAAGGGTTAATAAATTTCTTGAATGTGGTTTTGAGCACCTTGAGGGGTGCAGTTTTTAGAATGGTGTCACTTTTGGGTATTTTCAGCCATATAGAACCCTCAAACTGACTTCAAATGTGAGGTGGTCCCTAAAAAAAATGGTTTTTTAAATTTTGTTGTAAAAATGAGAAATCACTGGTCAAATTTTAACCCTTATAACTTCCTAGCAAAAAAAAAATTTGTTTCCAAAATTGTGCTGATGTAAAGTAGACATGTGGGAAATGTTATTTATTAACTATTTTGTGTCACATAACTCTCTGGTTTAACAGAATAAAAATTCAAAATGTGAAAATTGCGAAATTTTCAAAATTTTCGCCAAATTTCCATTTTTTTCACAAATAAACTCAGAAATTATCGACCTAAATTTACCACTAACATGAAGCCCAATATGTCACGAAAAAACAATCTCAGAATCGCTAGGATCCGTTGAAGCGTTCCTGAGTTATTACCTCATAAAGGGACACTGGTCAGAATTGCAAAAAACGGCAAGGTCATTAAGGCCAAAATAGGCTGGGTCATGAAGGGGTTAAAGGAGAAGTATTATATAAAGTACTCTTTAAAGTTAAACAGCAGATTTTTATTAAAGCAATGTTGTTTTATCCAAGTTCAGTTGAATGTATGCATTTTGACCCTTTCATTATGTCATTATAGGTAGTTGTGTCGTTTGAAATTGGAACTACTTTATCACTAATCAAATCTCCCCTAATGTATTTGATGTCACTCCCCATCAAGCTCCAAATTCTTTGTTTCTCTGTATATCCTCTATGAAGATGAAGACATACTTTCTGTATTATATAAGAGATCAGTAAAATAATGCATACAGTGATTACCTGTAGTTGTAATACCTACCTGACTCTATCTATATGGGATGTATGCAGAGACTATAGTGTATCCTATGATTTACAGCTTCTGTCTGTCTCCCTGCCTCCTGCTTGTAAGATCTACCAGTGAGAAACCTCTCATATGCAAGAGGCAGGAATATAAGGCTGAAGCTAAAACGTAGAATATACTATTCTGTGTAAGTGAGACAACTGAAGTTATTTGTCACTGATTTACCTCCATTGCCATTTGATGTGACTCTGAGCAGAGCAAGTGAGATGTGATGAGACTCCACCACTTCTGTAACGCCAAAGGAAACAAAGTAATACATCAAAAAAAGGAGAACAAAGGAATACTCCGTAACTGACAACCAAGAATATTCAAATAAACCTGGTATGAAGAATACACTGGAGCCTCTACAACAATAATTTGTTAATAATAAACTAAGCTGCACTGTATAGACAAAAATTTGCATATGTAAAATTATAGTTATGTTGATTATTTTGATATATAAATGTAAAATTTGGCACATTTTGCATATATTTATTTATGAGTTGTCCATTTTTTGTTAATAAAGTTAATAAAATGTATTACACTATGAGATTTTGGTACATTATCCTGGGTAAATTATTTTGCAATATAAAGTATTATATTAAGAATAGCACTCTGGTCAAACAGTAATACTATGTAGTAGAACAGGATTGATTGCTATATAGAGATTTTGTGAGATTTAGAACAGTTAATCTTTGCTGCTAAGAAATCGATTTTACTGCAAAGACTCTGAAGTTTGTACTATACAATATGATGATAAAATAGTCCACCTACAGCTGCCCTGTGTGAAATACTTGCTGTTGCTAGGGCTAGTGGAGTAGCCGGTAGAAAATGTAACACTACCATACTTGTTCTACTGCAGTAATTAGGACGCTGCACATTTGTTGTATACTTAACAAGCAAGACTATAGAGAATCACTGTACACACAGCTACTATTGAACTAAGGAGGAATTTATAGAAATCCAGTCATGATAGGCATGTACATCCTTTTACACTATACTATACAGCCATGGCCAAAAGTGATGGCACCCTTTTAATTGTTCCAGAAAATGAAGCACTTCTTCCAGAAAATTATTGCAATTTCACATGTTTTGTTATACACCTTTATTTCCTTTACGTGTATTGGAACAGCACAAAAAAACAGAGAGAAAATGGCAAATTGGACATTATTTCACACAAAACCCCAAAAATGAATCAGATAAAATTGTTCGCACCCTCAACTTCTTATAACCTTTATCAAGCTTCTTACAACTCTCAAATGGAATTTTTGACCACTGTTCTTTAGCAACCTGTTCCGGTCTCTCATATTTGGAGCCATATTGGAGAGTTCAGAACTTTTTCCGGTACAATTTTTTATTTTCCTAATTGTAACAGGAGAAATTGGACCCCAAAAGTCATTGTCCAATTTGTCCTGAGTACGCTTATACCCAATTGGGCAAAGCATACTGCGCATGCGCGAGGTCACATTGCAATGCGCAAGCGCAAAGTCTGTACGTGCTCTGGGAGATTCACGGCAAAGAATGCGTACAGCAAGCCGAAGAGGGGTGGAGTGAGGGAACAGAGGCAAAGCCCATAGGATCAGACTGAACAGATTAACATACAGCGCGGGACAATTTAAAAAGGGTTTTATGGGTGATGCATGGGGTGTCAGGGGGTTTCAAATGTAGATGTGGAATGCATACCTGACAAGCAATTAAATGATATTTTTAGCTGATAGAGCAAAAAAGTGGTGACAGGTTCCCTTTAAAAAGATGAGAGAGGCCTGTAATTAACATCATAGGTAGACCAGAACTATGAGAGTGACCATGAGAAAGCAAATCCAGAAAATCTGTCTGATTTGGCAAGATTTATTTAGCAAATTCTGGTGGTAAATAAGGATTTGGTCACCTAAAAACATGCAAGATTTCTGGCTCTCACAGACCTGTAACTTCTTCTGTAAGAGGCTCCTCTGTCCTCCACTCATTACCTGAAGTAATGGCACCTGTTTGAACTTGTCATCAGTATAAAAGACACCTGTCCACAACCTCAAACAGTCACACTCCAAACTCCACTATGGTGAAGACCAAACAGCTGTCATGATTATTATCATGACTAACATATAGACCCCCCCCAAAGAAAGATAAATGATTAAAATGTAACTTTTATTAAGCGATTACAAAGACTAACAACAATCAGAGACACACAGAGACACACAGACAAAAAACAAAGGGAGCAAACTAGGTGACCCTATAAATTTGATACTTATCCTGCTGCCTGCCTAACAGCAGAGGTTGGCATCCTTTGATTGTGTAATTGGTGCCCCTGCTCAACGGTGGCTGTCCCTTGCTGCCCTGCAAGGCCCTAGACAAGTGATTGCAACACTCAGACACCAGCCATCCTAGATAAGGATCCAATTGACTAACTGCAAAATGTAAAAAGGGGGGCTTGCAGAAGTGATACTAGTTGCAGCAAAGAAAAATAGCAAAAAACATGGGCTGACCACATAGATAGGTTATTGCACCTAGATGGATAACAGTGAAGCCAAACGATAAAGTAGATACAAATAGATATGAGATATAATATATATATATATATATATATATATATATATATATATATATATATATATATATATATATATATATATATATATATATATATATATATATGATAAATGTGATCCTAGACTGTCTCCTAATCACTGGACACTTCACACCTGCCTAACCAGAGGAGGTTGGCACCCTACTTGTCAGCAAATATGGCGCCCCCACTCCTCGACGGCTGTCACTTGAAGACCCTGTAGACATAATTTACTAGTGGCCAGGAAACAAGCCTCAAATCAGCTGTTCTATGGGAAGAATCCTGAATGTCAGTGTGAATATAGGTATATGATGAAAAACCCATAAAAGGTGTCAAAGTAATAACCACAGTATATATAACAAATCAAAAACACATCCTCAAATAGAGAACAAGGTGATGTAAAAACCTCGCTTGTCAGGCCTTCAGAGGTAAGGTAAAAGAGATGTACAAACCCCAATAGTGATTTTATATAGCACCCTTTGATTTAGAATTCAAGTTATGTTATCATGCCGTGATAACATGCTAAGTGGGCAGACTAGTTTGAAGAAACTAGTTTGAGGAAACTAGATCCCGCTCTGCCGAGCGCTTCATCGCACACAAGCAGTCCCTCACGAGCTTCAAGTCCACACTCACTGCCGCAAAACAAGCTTACTTCTCATCTCTCATATCCTCCGTCTCACAGCCCTAAACAGCTTTTGAATACTTTCAATTCTCTACTTTGTCCTCCAGCACCTCCTCCCTTTCCTCTTATTTCTGCTGAAGACTTTGCCTATCTCTTTAAGCAGAAGATCGATACGATCAGAGAAAGCTTTGGCCCGCAGCCCCCAATGCCCCTCTTAGCTGCTCAGCCCTGTTCCTCCAAAATCATGACAGAAGATCAGCTCTCCACACTCCTGTTAAGATCACATCTCACCACTTGCACGCTTGACCCACTCCCGTCCCACCTCACCCTTAACCTCGCCACAGTCTTCATCCCATCCCTAACACACCTCTTCAACATCTCACTTACAAATGGTGTCTTCCCCTCATCCTTCAAACACGCCTTGATCACACCCATCCTCAAAAAGTCCTCCCTCTACCCATCTTCTGTGTGTAGCTATCGCTCAATATCTCTTATTATTATTATTATTATTATTATTATTGTTTATTTATATAGCACCATTAATTCCATGGTGCTGTACATGAGAAGGGGTTACATCAAAATACAAATATCACTTACAGTAAACAAAACTAACAATGACTGACTGGTACAGCGGGAAGAGGACCCTGCCCTTGCGGGCTTACAATCTACAGATCTCCCTTATGCTTCAAAACTACTGGAACAACATGTCCATCTCGAACTGTACTCCCACCTCTCCTCCTGCTCCCTCTTTGACCAGTTACAATCGGGCCTTCAACACTGTGGACCATTCCCTCCTGCTACAGATTCTCTCATCTCTTGGCATCACAGACATGGCCCTATCCTGGATCTCTTTTACCACCACAAAATGCAAAAGAAAAAGCCCTTTAAAATATACCTTTTATTAATATAGTTAAAATTAATTTGGAGACCCTTATTATTTTTGTTGGAGGTTTTTCCCTATCCTGGATCTCGTCATATCTAACAGACCGAACATTCAGTGACTCCCTCTCCGACAACACCTCCTCACCTCGCCCCCTGTCTTTCAGTGTTCCCCAAGGCTCAGTTCTAGGACCTCTACTCTTCTCCATCTACACCTTCGGCCTGGGACAGCTCATAGAATCCCACGGTTTGCAGTATCATCTCTATGCCGATGACATGCAGATCTACCTATCTGGACCTGACCTCACCTCCTTACTGACCAAAATCCAACAATGTTTGTCTGCTATTTCAGCTTTCTTTTCTGCTCGCTTTCTAAAACTAAACATGGTCAAAACAGAATTCATCATCTTTCCCCCATCTCAATCTACCCCTCCATCAGACATATCCATCAATGTCAATGGCTGCTCACTTTCCCCAGTCCCGCATGCTCGGTGCCTCGGGGTGATCCTCGACTCTGCCATCTCTTTCAAGCCACATATCCAAGCCCTTGCCTCCTCCTGAGTACTCAAACTCAAAAATATTTCCTGGATCTGTAAATTCATTGGCCACGAAACCACAAAAACACTAGTGCACACCTGTTGTGAATTCTGCTCTTGGGCTCCCTCCAGTGGTTGTAAGTGGTAGCGCTGCTGTCTCTGAGTCGCAGCATTTGTCAGGTGTGTTCACTTTTTGCAATTCTGACTGGGCTATTTAGTCTTGCTTGACCCTTTAGTCAGTGCCAGTTGTCCATTGTTCCTGGAGGATTCACATCCTTTCCTGGTCTCTCCTGCTTTGCTGTTCATTTCAACAAAGATAAGTTCTGGCCTTGATTTTTGCTGTCCACATCCTGTGGCCTTATTGTTCAGTTCTTTTTCATGTTTTTGTCTTGTCCAGCTTGGTCTGTATAAGGATTTGTTTAGCCAAGCTGGTATCTCTGGAGATGCAGATATACCCTCCATATCTTTAGTTAGCTGTGGAGATTTTGTATTTTCTGTGGTGGATATTTTCTAGTGTTTTAATACTGACCGCATAGTACTCTGTCCTATCCTTTCTATTTAGCTAGAAGTGGCCTCCTTTGCTAAATTCTGATTTCAGTCTGTGTATGTTTTTCCCTCTCCTCTCACAGTCAATATTTGTGGGGGGCTGTCTATCCTTTGGGGATTTTCTCTGAGGCAAGATAGTTTTCCCTTTTCTATCTCTAGGGGTAATTAGTCCTCCGGCTGTGTCGAGATGTCCAGGGAGTGTTAGGTACATTCCACGGCTACTTCTAGTTGCGGTGTTAAGTTCAGGGTCTGCGGTCAGTACAGGTACCACCTTCTCCAGAGTACATCTCATGCTGCTCTTAGGCCACCAGATCATAACAGTACAACTGGCCAACAATGAGTTAACCGCATCTCAGAAGAAGGGAAGGAAAGTGCTGAGCCATTTTTTTTCTGTAGTCTGTTGTGTTTTTTTTTCTTCCCTCTTTACCTCTGGGTGGCTCAGGAGTTCGGCGCTGGTAAGGATGTTCAGGGATTGGCTTCTCGTGTGGATCAACTTGCTGCTAGAGTACAGGGTATTTCCGATTATATCGTTCAGACTCCGGTTTTAGAGCCTAGAATTCCAACTCCTGATTTGTTTTTTTGGGGACAGGTCCAAATTTCTGAGCTTTAAAAATAACTGTAAACTGTTTTTTGCTCTGAAACCCCGTTCCTCTGGTGATCCCATCCAGCAGGTTAAAATTGTTATATCTCTGCTGCGTGGTGACCCCCAGGATTGGGCATTTGCCCTGGAACCTGGGAATCCGGCGTTGCTTAATGTAGACACCTTTTTTCAGGCGCTTGGGTTATTGTATGATGAACCTAATTCAGTGGATCATGCTGAGAAGACCTTGTTGGCCCTGTGTCAGGGTCAAGAAGCGGCAGAATCATATTGCCAGAAGTTTAGAAAATGGTCTGTACTGACTAAATGGAATGAGGATGCCTTGGCGGCAATTTTCAGAAAGGGTCTTTCTGAATCCGTTAAAGATGTTATGGTGGGGTTCCCCACGCCTGCTGGTCTGAGTGATTCTATGTCTCTAGCCATTCAGATTGATCGGCGCTTGCACGAGCGCAGAGTTGTGCACACTATGGCATTGTCTTCCGAGCGGAGTCCTGAGCCTATGCAGTGTGATAGGATTGTGTCTAGAGCTGAACGACAAGGATTCAGACGTCAGAATAGGTTGTGTTTTTACTGCGGCGATTCTGCTCATGTTATTTCTGATTGCCCTAAGCGTACCAAGAGAATCGCTAGTTCTGTTACCATCAGTACTGTACAACCTAAATTTCTGTTATCTGTGACCCTGATCTGCTCATTATCGTCATTTTCTGTCATGGCATTTGTGGATTCAGGCGCCGCTCTAAACTTAATGGACTTAGAATTTGCCAGACGTTGTGGTTTCCCCTTGCAGCCTTTGCAGAGTCCTATTCCTTTGAGGGGCATTGATGCTACACCATTGGCTAAAAATAAACCTCAGTTTTGGACACAGCTGACTATGTGCATGGCGCCAGCCCATCAGGAAGATTGTCATTTTCTGGTGTTGCATAATTTGCATGATGCTATTGTGCTGGGTTTCCCATGGTTACAGGTGCATAATCCGGTATTAGATTGGAAATCTATGTCTGTGACTAGTTGGGGTTGTCAGGGGGTTCATGGTGACGTTCCTTTGATGTCAATTGCCTCCTCCCCCTCTTCTGAAATTCCTGAGTTTTTGTCAGATTTCCAGG